>NC_136276.1:29810431-30410431 GCF_964198595.1 Lampetra fluviatilis | reverse complement strand
GCTTCAAATCGCTTTAAACTATTGTCATTGTAGTGCGTATTTAATGTGGCGCTGATGTTGTAGGCGAAAACATTTAAAGCTTTCGTGACTGCAGGGATTCATCTTCTTGGTTCTTTCGGTAGACTCACGTAGAAGGGAAGTAATAAAATAATAAAAATAAAACATAATAAAACAATTCTCACGACGTTTCGGCCACAACGCAAGTAGCCGTCCTCAGGTGAAAACCAGGTCTGTCGAGGCGACAGCATCTGAATGAAACAGCACACGTGCTTTGGAGCATGTATATAAGCTGGGTTGGAAGGGGGGGGAAAGAATATGCATATCAAGAGGAATTTAGCATATTTATGGGAAATGCAGGTATGTGATTAGTACAGCTTATATACATGCTCCAAGCACGTGTGCTGTTTCATTCAGACGCTGTCGCCTCGACAGACCTGGTTTTCACCTGAGGACGGCTACTTGCGTTGTGGCCGAAACGTCGTGAGAATTGTTTTATTATGTTTTATTTTTATTATTTTATTACTTCCCTTCTACGTGACTTTACCGAAAGAACCAAGAAGATAAGTAGAACGTGTTGTCTATATTTATTTAAGGTTGCGCATTTTGATGTAACGTCACATTTCTCACCCCCCCACGTCACACATCGTCACAAATGTCTGACCCCCCCCCCCGCCCAGGTGCGTGACGTCATTTATGGACAGCCCCTTAAAGCCCTCGTTCGGGTTTGTCCTCCACCAATCATGCGGGACCGCTCGATACGTTTGATGCGATGCTGCGCCTTGTTCGCTAGGAGGCGTAGCACTCAATGCAATTCAAGCATAACTCAAAATACAGTGGTCGTTGGCGTCATTCATCACAAACAGCATCATTACACCAAGCAATGTTGCGTTTTGCTTCTCCAATAAAATCGGTGGTGCTGCAGAAGCATTAATTGGCACGTTTGTGCATCACATGACAACTTTTTGAATTGGCTGTGTCGGATGGAGGAGAGTGCACGACACAACAATTAGACTTACGTCATCTGACCCAAAAAAAAATTATCAATCGTATTACAGTAGTTGCAAACCCCCTTCACGTGTTAAGAATAATAATTGGCATCGTTGTAGGGAAAATATAAATAACAAAATAAGCAATGTCTCCTTCGCATATTCGTTTCTCCGCATAGATATTCAATTAATTATTCCACAACCCATCAGCCGCACGGCTTTCTGGAAGCGCGTCATTTCAGCAACAATGATTCAAGGCAAGAATAACTTCATGCACCGGTTTCGAGATTCAGTGTCTCATCAGCAGGGTTCAGGCTTGCTTCAGCAAAGGCTGGTGAACTGCCAATTTTCAGGTAACCACATCCCATCACATTAATATAAATTAATCAACACTGTTCTGTTTCGATTTAAAGATTTCGTGACTGCAGTGATTCATCTTCTTGGTTCTTTCGGTAAAGTCACGTAGAAGGGAAATAATAAAATAATAAAAATAAACATTATCAAATAAAATTCTCACGACGTTTCGGCCACAATACGGGCAAACCGCATGGGTTGATTTTTAAAAATGTGTTTAATCCTCATGAATATTCATGAGTCTGCGCCTCTCACACTCGCCGCGACGCTCCGCCCCTTGCCCAACCCCGCGGGTTTGACCCGGAAACGGAAGCGGCGAACACATGGCGAACACATGTTGGCGCGTGGAGCACGTGTAACGCGAAAGGGGTTTCGAGCGACTCGACTCTTGCCTTCGAGTCGCAATGCAGGTGTCCAGCATCAACAACGTGAAGATCTACAACCTGAGCAGCGGAAAATCCCTGCCTGAGGTGCGTGGGGAGAATGGGGGGTCCGCTTTGCGAGCTCCTTGCCGCGGTGAATGGGAGAGTCGGGAAAGTGCTTTGGGCAGTAAAGCATACGACGTTGGCTTGTAGTTCGAACCGTCGGTCCAACCATTTCGTTGTTTACTTGCGGGTTACACAGGAGTGTGTGCTGGGTGATAGGCCACGCACGCTTGGGATTGCACCCCAGACAGAAAAAAGGAAGGCGTGGATCGGAGAGTAAAAAACGCAACCTGTTCACTCCAACTGTGAAGAAAAGTTTGGTGAGCTCGGGCAGGACACGTGATTTGGGATGATGGACGATGGTTTAAAATTCATGACGAGGTCGCAGCCAAGTAATTGGATGTTTAATTGGCACATTTATCTTACGGTGGCGCAGTGTTTAACGCGCGGGCTGCACTACGAACCCGGTGACCCGAGTTCGATTTCTGCTCGCGGCCAACACCAGTGACGATTATCTGAACCGGTCTTGGGCCTCGCCTAGGTCGACTCAGCCTAAAATGAGTACATCGTGCGGCGTGTACACATAACCACTAGGGTGATAAATGTGGCCGGGCGTGGAGCTGGCCACCCATCGTTTTGTGTGCCGTGCTGACCTTAATATCTGCTCGCACACAGCACTTGCCCCAAAAGTATGTGATGGTTATACGGGGAATCTTTGTCTTTGTTTCGTACACAGTGGCTCACAGACCGCAAGAGGCGAGAATTACTCAAGCAAGATGTCGGTGAGCGTTCACCTTTCACCGCAAACTACTCACTGACAGCAGCCACTCGATACACTCTGATCCACTCAACCTGACATGAATGCTAGCAAGTGCGTATGCTATCATGGTGATCGCCATCTCCGAGTGTCTGTTTATGTCTCGCACACGTGCATGCATTGACGCGTGTGTGCGTACATGTGTGTGTGTATCTCACAGCCGTACGCAAGCGAATCAACCTCATCCAGGACTGGGAGATGCCAACCGTATGCAACAACATCCGCGTGTCGCGGGACGGGCAGTACCTGCTCGCAACAGGTGAGCCAGTGGGACAGCACATGTGCACGCGTGGCCAACACGAGTGATCGCGAAAGAAATTCAACATACATCAGAGGTCGCAAACGGATTTTGATTCCTTACCCGTACCCGGCCGCACCAGGGTCGCAAACGGGTACCCGATAACCTACCCGATACCCGGCTACCCGTACCCGGCCGGGTATCGGGTAGGGTACGGCTACCCGATTGCGACCTCTGGGATGAAGCCATGTTGCAGGCGCGGGTGGGTTGATTCTAGGAACTTGAATTGTGAGAAGAGACAAGACGTTGGGAAATGAGTGACAAACGGTTACTCACCAGTGACTCACGGCCTACCCGTACCCGTACCCGGCCGCACCAGGGTCGCAAACGGGTACCCGTACCCGGCTGAGTAGCCGGGTATCGGGTAGGGTACGGGTATCGGGTACCCGATTGCAACCTCTGACATGCATTCAAAAATAATATGGATGAACTAATGGAGACGCGTGTAGATGACGCGGTGACACTGTGTCGACTGACTGACTGTCACGTGCAATTAATGCGACCCTCGCTGGCCCCGAGCCAGAGTCACAGGTGTTATGAGGCCAGCGAGTCAGTTTGGTTCTTGTCCGGCACGGCAAATCGTGTCTTGCGGGGCCTCCCAAACTCCAGTCCTCGCGACCCACCATGCTCCGTTTTTCCGTGTTCACCAATTTCACCAATTTACTCCTCCCCATTCGTTACGCGCTGCATGCGCCCGATAAATTGTAAAACATGTCCCACTTGACGCGCTATGAATTTAACGCTGTCTGCGTGAATAGATCCGATTCAAATTAAGATTGGAATCTCAGGCGATGTGCGTGCACACGTGGTCCCTGTGCGTGTGTACATGTGGTGCGTGTGTATATGTGGCGCGTGTGCACACATGGTGCGTGTACACACGTGGTCCCCGTGTGTGTATCCACGTATTCTGCGTGTGCATGCGTACACGTGGTCCCCGTGCGTGTGTACACATGGTCCACGTGTTCCATGTGATGCAGACAGCGTTAATTGCTGAGCACGTCATGTGGGATTTGTTTAACAATCATCGGGCGCGTAAAGTGTTGAACCAGTTAATTTATATTTGAATCGGGAGTACATTGGGAACAAGGGAAGAAGTAGCGTGGTGAGTCAAGAGGACTGGAGTTTGGGAACCTCTGGTGTTGTGAGTTGATGGCCTCATCCCTGTCACTGATGTTATGAGTACATATATAATCTAAAATGTGCTATTCAGTGCTTACGGATGGAGCTTGCTGTAGCACCCATCAATTGTTTACCATGCCACACTGCTGATGAGACGAAGGCAACTCGAAATCGGTCCAAGGATTGTCTGCTTAAACAAGCTACTGGAAGACATTGTTGAGGATGGTCGGTAATAGATTGAAATGTAATTTTGTTTTTTGACGAATCAACAAGACATTGACTGCTAGTTTATTGTGTTATCACGTTGTCCATGTGGTTGTGCAGGCACCTACAAGCCACGGGTGAGGTGTTATGACGTCAATCAGCTCTCCATGAAGTTTGAGCGCTGCATGGACTCAGAGGGTGAGCCCCCTTTCATCACCTCAATTGAGAGTTTGGAATACTCTCAACAGGTGTGGGATCTGGCAGAAGGAAGTGATGGCGAATTGTGGTGGCTTCAATAAGGATTGGCTCATGATTGGCCCTCTTCTTGACCTTGATTGAGACAAAGAGCTGTATTGCAAAGGAGGACCTGAGCTGTGGTAGGCGAATGTGCTCGCTGATTATGTAGAGATAACATCGGTGAAGTGATTTTATATTGATGAGACACTCTCTTGCCAGTTGGGGCCAGTAAAGCAAGTAGATTTTTATCATTATTTTTTTTATACGTGTGGTGGGTTTTCACCCAAGGTACTTAATTTTTGTCCCAGGTATATTAAAAAAAAATACTCCACTCGCCAAACATCCCAGCGCAGGATCCTCGAGTGATGCGGCAGTCTGATGGCTCGGCGAGGCTTTGCTGTGTAAATAGGAATTGTTTTTTCTGCATTAACATGACCGTGCTCTCACCCTTTGCTCTTTCCGTGTCTCCCTTGCAGTGGTTACCTTTGAAATCCTCTCGGACGATTACTCCAAGGTGAGTCTAACTCGGCGAGTATTCCGCTAAACTAATCACAGCGCGATCTATCGCACGGCCCCATTAGAGGAGTCGCCGCTGTGAGTTTGCGCTGTGTGTCAACGCTGGCACTAATTCAGGGTCGGATGCCAAGGCTGATGGACTGCTATCTTTTTGAACGACCAATTCTCGTGTGAGAGCTGAGCTTTTGTTAATACCTAACGATGCTGTATGTAATCTCCAGAGAAACGTCGTGAAAAGGTTTCTGACATTTTTGCTTGTTTGTAAACGTTCCTCCGGTAAACCAAATGTAATTGGCGCATTTGCCCTCGTGACATCTTGTTTCGATTGGCTCTGTCGGGTTGTGGAGGGTTATCGTGAAACACATTAATGTTATTCCTACATGATATATTCCAAAATACACTGAATCAATTACCTTCAAATTTTCTAGCCCAATTTAAATTATTAGAATGATTTTAAACTTTGAATTCTGAAATTGCCTTGATTGTGTAAATGCCCTTCTGATTCGAGCTCTGGGTAGTCTTATGGGTGGTGACTATTTCTCGGGGTTTTCGTCTGTCTGCTGCAGCTGGTTTTCCTGCAGTGCGACCGATACGTGGAGTTCCACTCTCAGAACGGCATCTACTACCGCACGCGCATCCCCAAGTTCGGACGCGACTTCGCCTACCACTATCCCTCGTGCGACCTCTACCTCGTAGGAGCCAGGTGCGTGCTGCCCTCACGGTCTCCCTACCAGAACCCGAGTAAGGCGACCGGGTGTGGTGCTGGCCCACCCACTGTTCTCGTGTGCCGTGCCGGCCTTCATAGGTGCTACTCGCTAACAGTACTTGCTCCTTCAGTCTGTTAGAGGCTATACGAGGAATCTTTGTCTTTGTGGAGCGGTAGTTTAGCGGTTAGCGCGCTGTGCTCCGAGCCCAGCAACCAGAGTTCGAGTTCTCGTTCACGACCAGTAACAGTGGCAAATTTACGTGTGTTCCACAGAGTGTTCGCTCTGTGTGTATTCACTTTGCTGTATTCACTGCTGTTTTGTTTTCACTGTGTGCTGTATTCACTGTATTCTGGGTTCACCATGCACTGCGCTCACTTGTCGTCTGCAGCTCCGAAGTGTTCCGCCTGAATCTGGAGCAAGGCCGTTTCCTGAATTCACTTCAAACCGAGGGATCGTATGTACTTCTTCCTCCTACTCCTCCTCCTGGCAAATCAACAGCCAATATTACAGCACGAATTCTCCTATGGGTAGACTGGTCCCTTGCATATATAGATTTGGAATAGTCCACCAATTGAAATGGGTGTTGCCCTATTAATCATTTGAGCCAGGGGGCCACAGCAACCATTGTTAATGTAACGTCAGTCTCTAGGGGGCCAGAAACCTCCAGGGTCAGAGCACTGAGTCAGCACCACTTGAGGTGCTGTGTTCGAACCTGGGTTTCGGCCGCTTCCCGCTATTAAACTGGGTCCCCAAGTGCAGTGAGTTGATGGTTTCATCCCTGTTACCGATGATTGCAACAAAAAAATAACTTAATCCAATCACATTTGGTTTGTGACAGTCAATGGACGTTAAATATCCCGAGACATCTCCATATATATAAAAGGCAAAGTTGTGAATATGTGTGTCTGTTCAAAATGTTTAGCGTACCTCCCGACATGCAACAAACTGCAAATTTGCAATGTGGGTACTTTCCAGACTGTACACCATCAAATCTGTCACGTGACCCGTGCATGTGGAAGCTTAACACATTGTAATGTAGTGGTTAGCGCGCTGCGCTACGAACCCGGCGACCCGAGTTCGATTCCCGCTCACGGCCACCGCCAGTGACGATTATTTGAACGGTCCTGGGCCTCCCCTAGGTCGACTCAGCCTCAAACGAGTAACTGTTGGTGTGAACATCGCCACTGAGGGGACAAAGGCGGCCGGGTGTGGTGAATCCAAGTCCCGGGCGAAGCCGGGCAGTACAGCTAGTCGTTAATAAAAGCAGGCCATTGCATGCCGATGCCATGGTTTAAATTTGCCACATTTGAAAAATCACGCCACGGATTACTCAATTGGGAATTATGCCTTGGCAATAGTTGCCCCCTGCTGTGAAAACATAACAAGACCCTTTTAAAAAATGTCACGAAAACTTAGGGGGGCCTTCCTGGCTAAACAAACGCAACAATAACGACACTTCACGCTGATCATTGCGGGTTGGCAAACTAATCATCACTTTTATATTATTTGTAATATTTTTACAAGGCAACAAAAGCTGATATTAGCAATGCTAATGAACCACCCTGTGTGATGGTGTGTGCACCGGCAGATCCAACAATGTGTGTGGGATTAATACGGAGCATCAGCTGTTTGCCTGCGGAACAGCGGAGGTCAGTTATCGCCTGTTCCCGCCTACACGCCTGTTGTGCACACACGTGTACTTGTGTACGTGTGTTAGTGTCTTCATATGCATGTGTATATATGTGGGTGCTTATATGCATGTATCGGTATGTGTTTGATATTGCATGCGCCTGTGTTCTGTGTATATGAATATATGTATGCAGCGGTGGCTTTGTGGTTAGCGCGCTGCGCTACTTACTCGACGACCCAAGTTGGAGTTCCGCTCACGGCCAACGTTTGTGTCGAATATCTGAATCGGTCCTGGGTCTCCCCTTAAATGAGTACCTGCTGCGGTGTGTAAACATCAGCACTGGGGAGACAAAGACGGCCTGGTGTGGCATTGGCCACACTTTCCGCCTTGTGCGCCGTGCCAGCCTAAATCGGTGCTCGCCAAGAGCTTTTATCCTGGCGGTGTGTAATAGGCTATGGTGTGTGGGTCTCATCTCTGTAGGGCAGGGTGGAGTGCTGGGACCCACGTGACCGTACACGTGCCGGAGTGCTTGACTGCGCCCTTAGCAGCATCACAGCTGATACAGAGTAAGTGCTACTCATACACAACAAAGATAAAAGATCCCCCATATGGCTGGGATTTGAACTCGTGACCTCTTGAGTTGTGAGCCGGGATCTCTGATCGCTGTGACCGGTTGTTGAACGGCCGTGTCTGTGTCTCAGGGTCACCGGCATTCCGGCGATTTCAGCACTTAAGTTCCACGGAGCCCTGAACATGGCTGTGGGCACCAGCACTGGGCAGGTATGGATCTCCCCTCCCCTCCCCGCAACACTCTACAACAGTGGTGGGCAATCTGCGACCCACAAGCCGCACAAGTCCCGTGCAGCCCCTCTTGGTGGCCTAGTCCAAGTTTGTCGAGGCTTCTGCGTGGGGTCATGATCGGTGCACAAGCACGTTGTCAAGCTCGCGGCCCACTTGGGTGAAGGAGGGCCGCTCATGTGGCCCGTCGCCGCTGTACGACCAGCGGCGAGTGCAGTAGTGAGCGCTGCCCGTGCCGCCCGGCCAGGTGCTGCTGTACGACCTCCGCTCGGCTCGCCCGCTCCTCGTCAAGGACCACCGCTTTGGGCTGCCGATCCGGAACATCGAGTTTCGGGAAGACCTGGACCTCGTGGTGACGGCCGACTCGCGCATCGTCAAGATGTGGAACCAGCACACGGTGAGCAGCGCCGGCAGCAAGCGCGCGGCACCTTCGCAACGCGACCCTGCCCGGTGCCGTTAACGAGCACCTATTGGGTTTCGACGAGGGACACGATGGGGTGGTGGTGTGGCTGGCGCCCATCCGCGCTTTGCCTGATGTATTTAAACATTGTGCCGAGTACTCGGTTAAAGCTGAGTCGACCTAGAGGATGCCCAGCACTGCTTCACATATCACTTGCCGTACGATGATTAGTCATTACTGGGAATCGAACTCGGATTCATAGCACAGCGCCCTAAGCGCTTTTGTCACCGCTCGCCACACTGGTACACACACACACCCATACGCCCGTATACATATTTACATTTGCGCATAATAATTAAATGGCAAGGATATACTACACATGCTATAGTCATCCGCTAATGTGCATATACACTGCTCGTACACTCGGTTTATTCTCGATCTTACACAGTGACCTGCTCACAGACATTCACTCTTTTGACACTCGCACACTCGAGTGCAAATATGCTCACACTCGCCCACATTTATTCATTTACCCGTTTGCACTCTTTCTTGTTCACTCACTCGCACTTGAATATCCCTCGCACACTCACACGTTCACGAGCTTACATATTTCTATGCTTTTACACTCGCTTATTCTTTAATGCACTCTTGTGCCTGTTCGCTTACACTTGCCCGCAACAGGTTCACGTACACTCACACGCTCATTCCCCCATACACTCGCACGCTCACGCGCTTACACACTCGTGTATGCGCACAGGATATAGTGCTGCACTTGTTTCTGGGCTTGTGTCTCTGCTGCCAGGGACGGCAGTCCGAAATCTAAACGTTGCTGTTGTTTTGTCTGCGACTTGGCAGGGCAAGAATTTCACCTCCCTTGAGCCCGAGTACAACATTAACAACATGTGCCTCTACCCCAACTCCGGTACGCGGTAAACGCACTCCTCAGCTCTACCTTCATCGCTCCCGTTTCTCTGTCACCCCCCCCTACCCCCCAGTCAATCCATCACTCGCATCTCTCCATCACTCTTGTCTCTCCATAACACCCGTCTTGCCATAACCCGCATCTCTCCATCACTCCTGTCTCTCCATCACTCTCATCCTGCCTTTCTCTTTGACTCATATTTCTTACATCGCATCATTGATGGCGCCTCTGCGTCTTTGTATATATTTTTTTCTGTTTTAATCATCGAGTTCGCTTTAACCTTCGTTGTTGGGTGCACGCGGTTTTATGCGATTTATTTTATGTGACCCCTAACCCTGGCTCGACCCCTAACCCACAGGGATGCTCTTCTTGGCGTGCGAGGCGTCCAAGATGAACACGTACTACGTTCCGGTGCGTGGGCTGTGTGGCGCGACCACTGTGATGGTTACCGATGATGTCGCACGCGCGTGTGTGTTCGTTTGTGTGTGGGGAGCAGTCGTGTAGCGGTTAGCGTACTGCGCCACAAACCTGGCCACCCGAGTTGGTTTCCTGCTCACGCCCAACACCAGTAACGATTATCTGAACTGGTCCTGGACCTCCCCTAGGTCGACTCGGCCTCAAATGAGTACCTGGTGCTGTGTGTAAACATCACCATTAGGGAAACAAAGGCGGCTGGGCGGGTTGCTGGCGAGCTTACCCCCCTTGTGTGCTGTGCTGGCCTTCATAGGTGCTCGCTTTGTCTTTGTGCATCTGTCAGTCATTTCAGTTAATCCATGGCATCTTGGTCTGTCCCGTGACCTCAAAGTCCATCAGAGCGCCCTCGCGTACACCGCAGCGTCTCGAAACACCTCCCATCACATCTCAACACGCGTGAAAGGGCACCCCCAGTAGCAGTTGTCCCTGTGCGGCACAAGGTGACTCGGCACCTGGCCTGCAAACGGGCATTCGTCTGCCATTGGGGGGGGAGGGCGATGATTGCTGTGGGGTCTAGCCTAGGGGTAGCTGACCCTGTGGAAACGAGCATTACCCTGGCAGTCGAGGGGTGGAGGCGGTAGCTGCCACGTGTCTTCACATTTGAGTGCATTGCGGCGGCGATTTTCCCATCTTCGCATTTAGGCGCTGGGCTCAGCCCCGCGATGGTGCTCGTTCCTCGACAGTCTGACGGAGGAGCTGGAGGAGAACCCGGAGAGCACCGTCTACGACGACTACAAGTTCCTGACGCGCACCGACCTTGAAGCGCTCGGTAAGCACGCAGCACTGCCACCAACACCAGCAACAGCACTGCCACTAATACCAACACCACCAACACCTTTAGTAGCACCGCCAGCAGCAGCAGCACTGCCACCACCAACACCAGCAGCAGCACCGCCAACAACACCACCAGCTCCTAGAGTAGCACCACCAGCATCAACACCACCAACACCAGCACCACCAACACCAGCAGCACCGCCACCAACACCACCAAGACCAACAGCGGCACCAGCAGGGATTTCCGTAGCACCGAGAATGCAACCCCTGCTCACACTCTAGAAACAAAATCGCGTCGGTAGAGGCACGTGGCGACAATCGACCCGGTCACTCGGCTCCCTGCGTGGTTTGGTGACTCGTCACGATTCGGGGTCGCGATTAGGGTCTTTTGGAGTGCAGCCCTTAGCGCACTACGCTATGAACCCGGCGACTCGAGTTCAATTCCTGCTCATGGCCAACAACCCCCTCGTGTGCCGTGATAACTAACGGCTCTTGTGCCTACAGTCTGTTAAGGCTTTATGGGTTGTCTTCATGTGTGTCTGTGTGAGCGTGCCCCCTCTGCATATCACGCCATGTGGCCATCTTTTATGTGCGTGTGGCAGGTCTGACGCACCTCGTGGGCTCCCCGCTACTCCGCGCCTACATGCACGGCTTCTTCATTGACATCCGCCTCTACCACAAGGTTCCGCTCGCAGAGCCACGATGATGGTTTCTCCCGACCAGCGTTTCTCACCTCTGTTTCTCGTCACCGCCACACCCGCCAAACCACCTTCCCCCCCCCCCCCCACCATGATCCCCCATTTCGTGATTCCTAATCTTTTCAAATTACAACTGGGATTATGCGTCGATTCGTCAGTGCCACAGTTGGTCAGTCTTTTGGGAGTGCTGTCTTGCATGGACGATGCTTTGTGCAAATGAAACCGTTGTTGTTGAAAGTTCCCAGGGATTTCGCTGTTGTTGGCTGCTTTGCCATCAACCCGCCTGGTTCATCTTGCGTTTGAGAAAACGGCGAATGCGACGGGATAAACGGGGAAACGGTATAAATGAGGCGACAAAAATTAGTTAAAATAATTATCGATTCTTGAGCTAATTGTCACATGTAATTCATCTATTCTCTGGGGGCAGAGGCCCGTTGGATGGGAGGGTGTGGGTGAGCTTGGTGGGACGGGTGGCGGTGTGGGTGAATCATCACCTCATTTAATATTCCTTTACCCGACTCTCTTTGAAATGTGTTTCCTTGAGGTGATGGCCTAGCCCTGTTGGAGGCCAGGCGCTCCCGTCCCCGTTGGACATCTGTGAAAAAAAAATCTCCGCAGCTCATCGGATTCCGCCAGTCTCGAATGTGAACGTTGTGATTGTGACGCGGCACCCCGCGTGCGTTTTCAGGTGAAAGCCATGGCGAACCCGTTCGCCTACGACGAGTACCGCAAGCAGAAGATTCGAGAGAAGATCGAGGAGGGCAGAGTTCAGCGAGTCCAGACCAAGGTGGGTTTACCGAGAAGCGCCGTCCCCCGCCGGACCGCCCCCCCCCCCCCCGCGTTGACTGTCCGCCAATCGGCCCCGCCGACTGGGCGTGCCCCCCCGACGTGTCGATACGTCGGGAGCAGCTCTCGTGAGCGTGGACTGGGCGCCGTAGGAATTGGGAGCGCCGATAGGCTGGGCTTGGTTGAACCCAGGTGCTCAAGTATAGTATTGAGTTGTTGTAGCGCAGTCGCCAGTGGCTGTGCAACAAAAACTACATTTATTTTTAATGAATTTGTAAAATTTCCATCAAAAATATTTCTCTGTAGCAGGGCCCATGCCAAAATATCCCCTCGTGTGTGGATTTGGTCACTCGGAAGAGATTTCAGAATAAGCTCTGTGATAGCCACGTCCTTGGACCATTCTCTAACATGGTGCTGTTGTATATGTTGGGTATGAAAATTTTGATGTGTTGTATGCGTGCGTGGGTGAAATTATTATGTTGTATATGTGGGTTATGAATATTCAGTGAAAATAATAATAATCAAATGAAATTTGGCCAAATGTGTAATTATCCGGAAATATGTTAATTGATGTAATTATGCACATTTAATTATGCCAATTCGAGAGGTAATCGTAGTAATTATGCGAGTGGGAGTAATTATGATAATGCCAGTCGTTATGATAACCAGACCCCGCCTCGGTGACGAGGGTGGGTTATCGATCGGAATAAGGCAATTAATCTTATGCAGTTATGCAGGTGTGGTGTAAGTATGCAAGATTAACTTAGATTAACTCGGCATCGTTGTCTAGGTTCGTCTCATTCTCGCTTATTTTTAGGTCCCCGGTTCACCCCGTTATCGCTTTAACATTTACTGAGTACGTGTTAGTGTGTTTATTAAGGTCACCAAGTTCAGATCTCAACGCAGAAGCAGATCTTATGCATAGACTTCAGGAAAGAATCACACAACCACTTCTGTATTAATCAATTTATTACTAATTCAACCTCAACTATGATATAGTATGCGAACTCTCAATCCCGGAACTTCAACACGGCATCAATACAGTATCATCAATGATTGTCTGATTTCACTTTGACAACGGCACATAGATCCCGCATAACGCGATGGTTGTTAGTGAGAGAGAGAGTCGTTAAAACATGCAAATACTATGCTAAGAAAACCTTAACGTTAATGAATGAAAGATACTTGAAAGATTATACGGCGATAAAAACACAATCAAAAACAGTTATTATTCTTAAAGGCACCAATCTCAACAGATACATCGGCAGGTTATCTGACAACAGAATGGCTCGGAGTAAGGGCCTGCGACGATGCTCCTCTTCCGAAGATCGTTATCTTATATCAAATTTACTAATTGGGGACCAGATCACCTGATAAGGATCTGGTGGGCCACCACTCCCCCCGTGAGCGTGGCTCGGCGGAAGGAGGTGCCAAGAATCAATTCGTATTGATGGATCTGTTGGGAATTTATGCGATTAAGAGTACAGTCCACTAAATATTAAAGATAAAAATTACGAATACTCTTATAAATGACGGATGGCCATCACTCGGTCTCTAGTGTTCTCTTCACAGCCACGGACGGCTTATGGGTTCGAGTGGGTTTGAGTGGTAAGAGTTGTCTTCAATAGTCAGTGTTCGGAGTCGGTTCTTTATGTCAAACAGACGCCTGGTGGTCGTGTGGTGAGGGGGCGGTGCGCGTCATACGTATTAGTCGCTCCTCTGTCGCCGTGGGGAATTTGGTTTGGATGCTCGGTCGGTAGGTGGCGCCCACAGCTCGCTCCTGGCGTGCAGTGTTGGGTCGTCGCCTCGTCGCCAAACCGCGATTGTCAGCTGCAGCAGGGACCTCCGACTCGGCAGAGGTTGAGCTGTCAAGCGGGTCTTGCCCGCCTGCAGAGGAGATGGGGAGCCGCTTGAGTCGAGCCCCGAGAGCCGTTTGAACTCGGCTGAGTCCCAGAAGCTGAAGAGTCGAGCCGACCCGTTGGTCGCAGCTCGCCCTTGAGTCGACCCGCTCGGTCAACTCCTGAGCCGACCCACTGGTCGAGCTCGGCTGGTGAGTTGACCCTTCTGGTCGAACTCAAGATGAGTCGAGCCGACCCTCCCGGTCGAGCTCACTCCTGAGCCGACCCTGTTGGTCGAACTCGTGATGAGTTGACCCTCCTGTCGAACTGGTTTCCAATGCTCAGAGTCCTTCTTTTTATGCCGAAAAATCCCTTTGGGTCCTGCCCACAAGGCGGGGTTTTCTTTTGATTTACTGTGTCAGGATCTGTCCGTGTGTAGGTGTGTTCATGTGTGTGTCCGTACGTCCGTGTGTCCTTGTGTGCATCACCCACGGCATATTCCGTTGTCATATTCCCTCCATAAAATCCACGAGCAAACAGTCAGGTGTTACAAATTGCCTCGAGGTCGTCTCTCTGTCTGGGTGCGATTTATCTCTTGGTTGGCCTTCTTCATGAACCAAAACACAGACGTTACAAACCGTCTCACAGGCATCTTTGTCCGTGTTGCACCACCTGGAGGGAGGGGCACACTCCCCCCGACCCTCGCTGACGCATGAAGAAATGATTAAAAGTTTTAACATTTGTCCCTTACCATTTCCCAGTTATGATTCTGTATTTAACCTAAGGTCTGTCATTTCCCATCGTGGTGCTTGACTCAAGTGGAGGTGTTTCCCCGAGCGTATACACACTCATATCCCGCGCTGCGGGGATACAAAGACGGCCGGGATCTCCCTTTCTCTCCGACCCTGGGTTTAACATCGCTCTTTTATTATGTATTTTATTTCCGACCTGGTGGTGATTCATCCCGTTATGCTTCGGGTCGAGTTGTATCAATAACTTTAGCCTACCCTGTTGTGAAATTCCGACTTTAACGTGACTTTAATAGCAATACAGAATAATTGAGCTTTTTGACTTAACTAGGCGAACATGAACTTCTGGCGACCCCCGCAGCCTCGCTGTTCAGCTGAGCCTGCAGCCTTGAGATATACAACGCTCTTATTCGTCTCACTGTGGTCATCCAACCTTCTGCTCTGGGAGTGTGATTAATTTCAGGACAAGGCCCCCTCACGTGTGTACACAGCCTTGAGCTGACCCACTTATTTAATAATTTAGTTCCTTGGCCTTTTTTTTCTCAGCTGCAGAGAGAACAAGGCGTATTTCTCCTCCCTGTGTGCACGTGTTCCAATTAGCTCGAAATCCCTAACACACAATCAGTGATGACCCCCGGCCTTCTGTGGCCGTGATCCAGACAAAGGCGCCTCTGCTTCCTTCATTGCCTTGAGTCGACACTGCTCCATTATTCGCCCATGTGCTGAGGTCATAGATGGTTGGCTTTTTGCTTTAACTGTCTGGCTGACTCTCCCACTGTCTCTGCCCTTGCACGGGTGACAGGTCCGTTCATCAGGCCTTATCTTTCCTTGAAGCAAGGTTGCAATTCTGATCCTAGCCCTCCTCCCGTTCATTACTACAACACCTGGTGTTTTGCAGTTTGCTGCGCTTTGGTGTGTTTTCATTCATTATATATCAATGATGGAAGAAGGCTAGAATACAACATTGCGATGCATTGCCGTGTGTGTGTAGACACGGGTATGTAGGCATACTCCGTGCACACCTGTGTGTATACACCTGAACATACTCGAATGTACACACCTGTATGTACACACTCACAGGTACACACCTGTGCGTACACACTCACGTATTCACCTCTGTGTACACACATATACACGCCCGTGCGTACACACTCACACGTGCGCCCGTGTGTGTGTGTGAGCAGCGCCTGCCCCGCGTCAACGCCGACCTCGCCCAGAAGCTGCTGGATGACGAGGAGGACGAGGCAACCTCCTCACGAGCCCTCAAGCGCAAGAAGGTCAGAGGTCACCTCCAATCACTGGGGCCCCACTTATTCATTATGAGGGCCTCCGGTGCACAATCCATGGTTGGGGCTTTTCCCCGAGCAGAAAACTGACCGCTGTGTGTCAATTGGTAATGCTTAAAAGTGAAATGCGGGGGATTTTTCTGAGAACTTGCTAGGCTTATGCAGCAGCTGAAAATTGTGCAAAATGTATGTGGCCGGGCAGTTCAGGAGAGGGGTAATGCAGCATTAGAGACACTGAGTCAGCAACACTGGCAAACCTGCGTTTGAATCCGGGTTTTGGCCGCCCGTGATTAAACCGGCTTCTTGGCATGGTCACCGATGCCTGCACACAAGAAAGCATTCGCGTCAAATTAGTTTTATTTTCCAACTGCATTTGGCTAAAATCCTGTTCTGAGAATGAAATACATCATTCTGGACTGCCATCCAACAAAAATATTTCTCTGTGGCAGAGCATGTTTAGACAGTGCAGTGCCCCTGGGCATGTTGCCAAAAGGTCATTTGAGGGGCCTCAAAGGTCATTCAGTGATGAGACTTCAGTAGAATGTTCCGCACACAAGGTGATGCATTGCTTCCTGCGATCGTTCGGAAAGGAAAATTCGTCAACCTAACCCTAAGCCCAACAACGTAAAATTAAATCTCGAAGCATGTTTTTTTGCATTTCACTAAATTCTTAAATCTCTCCCTGGCCTCTGCCCTCGCCCCCCACCCTCCATCCTCCGCCCCCCCCCCCCCACTCTTTACCCCCCACCCTCCTGCCCTCCGGTCTCCACCCTCCACCCTTTGACTTCCATATTTGGCCCTCTGCCCCCAACCCCCCTGTCCTCCACCCCCACCCTTCCTGCCCTTGCCACTCCATGTGCGCAGGCGTCGGTAGGCAGCATCCTGCAGGACGACCGCTTCCGGTTGATGTTCGAGAACCCAGACTTCCAGGTGGACGAGCAGAGCGAGGACTTCCGCCTGCTCAACCCCGTGGTGTCGCGCGCCACTGAGAAACGCAAACGCAAGCGCAAGGGCATGGAGCGAGAGGCAGAGCAAAGGGTGAGTGTGGGTGGGTGTGAGAGAGTGGGGTCAGTAAGTGTGGGTGAGTGGGGTGTGTGAGAGTGAGAGCGAGAAGCAGTGGTGACTATTTTAACCTGTCCTGGGCCCTCTCCTAGGTCGACTCAGCCTTAAATTAGTACCAGGTGTGATTTGCAATCATCAGCACTGGGAAAACAAAGGCATCCAGGCGTTTTTCTGGCCATCTACCCCCTTCCTCGTGTGCGGTGCCGGCCTTCATATGTGCCCGCTAACAGCACTTGCTCCAACAGTCTGTAAAGGCTATACGGGGACTCTTTGTGTATTGTCTTTTCGGTGGGCGAGTCATTGTGAGTGAGCATGTGGCAATTTCCACACTGCGCTACAAACACAGAGACCTGTGGTTCAATTCCCGACTGTGGTTAACATCACTGGCAACTGATGTCTGAACCAGTCCTGGGCCTGCTCTAGGTCCACTTGCTGTATCCTCCAACATGACCATTAAGAGCCCTGTGCTGTTCCTTCCCACCCCGCACACCCTCCTTCACCACCCCCAATGCCTTCTGTCATCCTCAGAAAATCTCCGCCACCGAGGAGAACGACTCGGAGCCCGACGGACGCAACAGCTCGGACGACAGCTCGGACGACGATCGCTCCTGGGTCCCCGAGGTGCAGAGGCAGTACAAGCTGCTTCGCCTCGAAGCGTCCGGCAAGGAGTTGCGGCGAGGGGCGGCCTCCGGACCGGGGTCTGGTGGTGGTGGTGGTGGTCGTGGAAAGACAGACGTTTCGGGAAGGAAACGACCGTGGCAAGGCAATGAGGAAGCCGATTCTGCTGCCGGGACGATGACGACAAGAGATCAGCAGCAGCCACGATTCTATGAAATCCGGCAAGGAGTGGAATTCAACAGCTTCAAGGATGCTGCAAAGAAGCGGAAAAGCCTCACGTGCGTACAACTTCTCCCCTTCTCTCCAAGACTCGTGTCACTTCTTTCTTGGCACCTCACTGTTTCACTACAATATTCCTGTCGCGTTCGATCGCCATTCAGTGTTCAGACAATTTCGTTAATACATGTGTTTGGCTTCATGTGCGAGGAAACCGGAGCCCGGCGTGCGTGCGAGAGGCCATTAACAAAAGCGCTCACGATGTGCTACGGGTCCCTGTTTCTGGCTCCAGGTCCTCGCTTGCCGATCGGGTGAAGGAACAGGAGTCTGATCTTCCCGTGGGCCTCGCACACTCTTCCGTGGGCAGCAAGGAGTTGACTTTCCGTCTCAAGAAGGTGACTCTTTGAATGGCCGGGTTGGCCCAGGGGTTCATAATGGCCATGTCATAGATGCAACACTGTCATCGTTGAGATCCTGCACTCGAATCCGTGTTTCGGCCATCCGTGATGAGTTGACGCTCATCCTCGTGACTGCTCATTAAATTTGGTTTATCACTTAATATCGATTATCCCAGATACCAGAAATAAAAATGAGGGTGTCATTGGCTCTTTGCAAGGCATAGGAGTGCACCGAGTGTGGATCCAGAGGGCAGTTGATGTGGCTTGACAACTCCCATGTCATCTTCCACGGTTGCTTAGACACGAGGTGGTGCAATGCCCATCGCCCACATACTCCCACCACCTACACACTCCACCACCCAACAACAACCGCCGTTCAGCACTGAGTGGCGGTGGCGTCGCCATGACACTTGTGTCATGCTAGGTGCACTTTGAGGCCATGTGAAGTGTCGAAGGCCGGCTAGCAGGAGGTCACAGAACAGACCTAAGTGCCATGGGTTGACTGCGGTAACTTGCAGATGCACCAAATGTGTTGCCCACTGTGCCAAATCTCTGTGTTTTAGCCACCCACACACTCCACCACCAACACAAACACCATCCAAACACTCCACGATCACAAGTCCCCAAGTATAACTGTTCAACAACCACACATGTACGTATGTATATTGAACTCCTTTCATACCTTACATAGCCAACCATGCTAATCGGAGGTGCAGTGGAAAGACACATGGTGTGTGTGTGTTTGCGGGCCCTTGCACATGTGCATGTGTGGCCGACACCGCGTTGCGGTCGATGCGGTTGGCGTCGTGGTCAATGTGGCCCTCCGCGTGGTTGGAGGCGTGCGCGTGCCGCTAACCGGAGCGCCGCGCTTGTCTTTCCCCGCCGCAGACGGAGCGGGAGGAGCGGCGCCACACGGCCGAGAGGCAGCACCACCGCGAGCGGAAGGAGCTGCGGCGCTCGGCTGGGAGCCTTCCAGGGACGGCTCGTGGGGGGCGGGGTGGGTGGCGGGGAGGCAGGGGGAGGGGTGGGGGGCGGGGTGGGGGGCGCGGAAGGGGACGAGGTGGGGGCCGGGGCAGGGGTGGACCTCATTGAGGACATAGCAGGCGAGCGCACACGTGCAACAAAGTAAATAAATAAATGCCCCCCTTCCCATATTTGTGTCTTCGCATAAAAAAGAATAAAGTTTTTACATAACTGATCGGCCGCCCGGCCTTCTGGGAGTGCGTCTTATCAGCAGAGTTGGTTCTTGATTCAGTTCAAGCAAACTAAATCGTTTTCAACATTCTGTGTTTCATCAGTAGTACTCAGGTTTGCTTTTGAACCCTTGAGTACACCTGTTACCCCCCTGCACACTCGGACAATATGGTAATACAATGCGATTTACATATATATAGCAACTGCATCTGAAGACGCCGAATCTACACGCCTCGTCTTACCTGCCCGCACAACTGACCTCTCCACACCTGACTCGCCTGTAGACAAGCAAGTCATCTGTACTAAGCTCACCTTTTATATAACTGACCTGTATAAAGCTGGCTCATTTATACAAGCACATTAACACGTTTGGCTCTAGTATGCACACAAATACAAAGATCCCCCTTAAAGCCTCTAGACGTTTGGGGAAAGTGCTGTTAGGGAGCACCATGCCTGACAAACTTTGTCTCCCTAGTGGCAATGTTTACACACCGCACCATGTACAGTAGAACCTCTGGTCACGAACGCTTCTGACCACGACCAAATCGGGTTACGACCAAAAAATTCACAAAATGTTTTAATCTGGTCATGAACACAAACTCGGGTGACGATCAAATACGGCCGCGGCCGATTTCCCCTTCCGCGCCATTTTTTTGTAAGCGCCAAATTTTCTGTTGTTTGTTTACAACAAACAACACAAAGCGTAACAGTTATATATATATATAACTTTTGTTATATAAAATTCCTAGTAAGATATTAATTTTGTGAGTGTAGTCATACCCCTCCCCCCTCATTCAAGCCGTAATTTAGAGAGCGAAAGCACCGAGTACGTAAATCGCTAATATAAGAACCCGTTAATCTCGTCTCGCATCATTCATACGATGATGCGGTGAAGTAAACGTTCATACGATATTACGGTGAATGCTTCCAAAAACAATACTGTACCCAAATATTACTGTTAACTTACTTTCAATAGAAACATGAATTGCTCATACGAATATTCTCTCTCTCTCAGAATCGACCGACTGATGTAGCAGACGAAACAATCATCTTGTTGAACGATTCTAAACCTTGACGCGGCAATGTTAGTTTTCTCTGTTGTTCAAGGTTTTCTCAGTGTTATTCAATGTTTTTACATTTAGTTTACTATTACACTGTGAATTCTATGGCATAATTAACTATATTTTTGCTTAAAAATCTTTAGATAACAATATTTATATACAGTTCGTATTTACATACAATCCAATGGGGAAATTAGATTCGAGTCGCGACCAAATCGGGTTGCGACCAAAGTTATGGAACGAATTATGGTCGTGACCAGAGGTTCTACTGTACTCACTTGAGGCTGACTCGACTTTGGGGAGGCCTGGAACCGGTTAAAATAATTATCACTTGTGTTGGCCGTGAGCTTGAATTGAACTCGGGTATTTTATTGGTGTCGTATTTCCTGATGAAATATGAACGAAATGACGTGAAAAATATTTTCAAGGTCCAATTAATAGCTGCAATGATTTTCCTGTACAGATTAATGCAGCGTGTGCATTATTAGTGTTGTAGTAGGTAAAGCTGCAATGAACGATGAGTTGACTTACTAATGATGTTCAGTCAAATCCAATGAGAACTTTAAAGGAATCCTATTTGTACTGGAATTGCAGCAATGCACACGATTGATTCAATACCATAAAATTATACAATAAAGTTCCAAGTATAATTAAACGTTATGGGAAACTGATATTGCCATAATCGTCACGTGAAATGTTATACTGTCCCGTGAAATACTGCAGCAACCCCAGTATAGTAAGTCCTCGTTTCGCGTGTTAGATGTGTTCCTGAAAAGTGCCGTGGAAAGCGACAGACACGTTCAGCGAAAACAGTTTCCCCACAATGTAACAATAAGGTTTGCCGAGTTACGATGTACACATGCGCACACAGAGATGGTGGGACAAATAACTGAGGGTACGCTGCCGCGTTACTGTATCGCAATACTCGGCTATGCAGCTCAATAAAATAGTTCGTCGTTGACCACTCAGAAACCGCGTTTTAACGGGCGTGTTTTGCGTTATAACGGTGCACGTTCCGCGTTATAATAACGGGCAGGGTTCGCGATGTGCGAAAAGGGTTTCCCTGACGGAAGAACGGCGAAATAGCGAAAATGCGTTGTGTGAACATGCGTTAAGCGAGGACTTGCAGTACTCGTAATGCTCATTCGAAGACATCGCCTGACATCATGGCGGTACACTAGCCAGTGTCATTGAACTATGGGTGCGTAATCCTTGTTATCTCGGTCATTCATTTGTAAACATTTGTACAGATAAAAATATTTTTTAGTGTTCAACTTGGATGTTGAGCAATGCAAAAACCATGCCAAGTTACCTTAAATGATATGAGAGAACCAAGAATTAGTCTACATTATAGACTGCCAGTACGCTCACTCAGGTTAAGAACCAGGCTACATCTTCTTGGTTCTTTCGGTAAAGTCACGTAGAAGGGAAATAATAAAATAATATAAATAAAACATAATAAAATAATTCTCACGACGTTTCGGCCACAACGCCGATTCTATTATTTTATTATTTCCCTTCTACGTGACTTTACCGAAAGAACCAAGAAGATGAATCCCTGCAGTCACGAAAGCTTTAAATCGAAACCAGGCTACAGTCTACATTATGGACTGCCAGTACACTCACTCCGATTATGAACCAGGCTACAGACTACAGTCATGCTTTTTTTTTATTATTTGTATTCACTTTTTTTTATTGTTATTTTTCTATCTACGTGACTTTACCGAAGGAACCAAAGAATATGAATTCCTGCAGTCACGAAAGTTTTAAGTTTTTAAACCCGCCAGATCCTTAACGCTAACCCTTGTGTCAACGTGGCCTTAATTAATCATCAACAGATTTAATTTTACTACTTTAAACCCCAAACATCCGGACTTCACTTTAATGTCATTCCTTCCTCTTAGCCTTGAAACCAATCTATAAATGCAAGTCGTAGCCCTAACCCTTTAGACCAAACCTTAACCATTATATATCCTTTAGACCTTACCGTAAAACTAACCGCCTCACCAGGGTTTCATTTCTCAATCGGTATTTTCCGGAACGCTGGCTTTGAGTAGGGGTTAACGGTGCAAATGCATTAACACGAGGGTGCAAGGGGTGCCTATCCATGTGTAATGAGTTCATTTTAGGCGCACACACTTGTCTCTTAGCTACTCCAGCGTGACCCAGCCAGGTCGCTGCTGGCGGTCCGCTCACTGTAGGCCTTCTCTTCTTGGCATCTTCACGAGGCGTCTTCATTCTCCGCAGGAACAGCCCCGAACCTCCTGAGGAGGCTGCTTATATGGGGCTCGGCGTGCCCGGGCCCCACCCCGGCCACGCCTCCCTTCGAGCACCCTCTCGAAGCCCCCCTGCTGTCCACGTGCCCCCCGGGGGCCCCCTGGACCCCTGGCCCCCACTAGGATCCGGTCACGTGTCCAGCACCGGCCCTGACGTCATTCCCGCCTCCAGCCGGGATGACGTCATGTGTGTGTGTAGACCCACGTGGTAGTAATGCTCCCGGCACAGTGACGTCATGCGTGTGCACACAGTAATGATACCACAATCATTACATCACCCTTCCCCATGTAAAAAAAACCAGCCGTCCCGGCTGTGACAATACAGAAAAACAGTGTGCCTCCAACAACAACATCAATAACCAGCGACGATAACAATTACCGCGAGAACATATGTACACGCACCGAGAGGGGGTAAAAGGAAGAACGTATGGGACGAGGGGAACAAACAACAACACATGTACACCGAGAAGAACTGGTCAACCCGCTTATCCCTCAGCACAGCCCACCCATAGCAAATTGTACGCACGCACCGACATATGAAAGTCACTGTTTGACAATGGCGTAGGCAATCAACAAGGTGTGAGAGTCATGCACAGTGGCCAGTCTTCGAACGAGTTCGCGTGGCTGAGCCCCCAGGGGAGGCAAGCACGCTCTCCTTGGAGGTCCTGAGGGAACTCGAAAAAGGCCACGGCCCCTCCCCAGGAGTCGGGCAACAAGATGAGCAGGAGTGATGTACGGGCACTCCACTTCCCCCTTCAAGTCCACGTCAGCACAACCGGCGACTCCAAGGGCGGCAGGTGCAGGAATCCTGTGACGAGAAGAACCACCTCCTGAGGCACAGCACCACAAGCCCGTGCCTCAGCTCGTCGGACACAACATCCACCCGGCCCAGGGAAGTGGAGATGATCGTATTCCGCCCGGTGGAAGGAAGAAAAGCAAAAATACACAGATTCCGACGCGTTGGATGCACAACCAACACCGGTAATCAAATCAATCACACAACCACCCCATGGATGGCAGGGTCTCACACCGCTCTGCTACCGTTCCACCCCACAGGCGGCAATAGGGCGAAAACTGAAAGTCTAACACCCACCTACACACACCACTTAACATTCTGGACGTCTCCCTACGTCCCAGGTCGAGAAGTCGCACTTCAGGGTCGACCCATGTACTGGCTCAAGGAAGCCACGCTTCAAGGTCGAGCCAGTAAGCTGCACCCAAGGTATAACGTTGGATGTCGTACAACATCCCGGGTCAAGGAAGCCATGCTTCCAGGTTGACCTATGTACTGGGCAAAGAAGTCTCACTTTTTGAAAATATGTGAAATCAACGTGGCACCGAAAAAGAAAAATGCCTGCTCTTGCCCACAAATAGTTCACACGTACAACCCCCACATCCCCGAGGCGACCCGTGTATGTCCAAAATGGCGGGCGCATGCGCAACCCGCGTCCCTACGGTTTCCCCGCGCGCGCCCAAAATGGCGGCCCAATGCGCGAACATCTCCGCGGTTTCCCGCGCGCGCCCAAAATGGCGGCCCAACGCGCGAACATCTCTGCGGTTTCCCGCACGCGTACAAAATGGCGGCCGTATGCTCGAAGGCAATCTTCGCGCACACTCATATCCCCGCGGTTCTCCCCGCATTTGTATCGCAGTATACTCCTTTGGGAATCACAACGGACAATCCATGTCCCATGTTTACACCCTCCGACGTCTCTGCGCGTCGCCGCAGCCCCCCGCACACATCAGCCGTAGCGGGGGAAATTTAAAGCGGTATCTCTCCAAGACTCGTGTTGTAGCAATCAGCTGTCTCAACCGAGCTGAGAAGACACCTCGCTCACATGCTCCTCCTCGCAATGCAGCCCCTGGCTGCATGCAATCGAGCGGAGGGAGCAACAACAGACAGGAACCCACCGGTCCTGCCAACCAAAAATCCCTATGACATTAACCACGGGATTTCAGCACCAAACTCAAAAGCAACTCACCAAAAGCTCCCTGAACCTCTGTTTCACTGTTTCAGACGTGCCTCGGAGTGTCTCGAACTCCGGGCCGTCAGGTCAAGCCGCCAGCCACAGCATGACGGGACCACACTCATGTTAACATGCAACCATAACAGGGGCATTCTGTGCAGAATCTTTGCCCCAGATAAGCCACAGCCAGCAGCACAATCCAAATCACTGGCCCCATATGTCATCGTCACAATCTAACGATCCGTACCAAGGAACACAACAATGCACCTCACAACCCTTATCCGTGCAGAGACACATTATATGCAGTACGTACAGTCCGCACATCGCGATCGCGAGAAAAGCCCCATACAATAAATACATCGTTAACAAATTGCAATCACAACAACAACAACAAAATGTAGATCTGACCAACAAAATAAGCCGATGTAACACTGCGAGCTAATAACACGGCAACCCATGGGACATTAAAGGGCCTCGGGACACTCGACACAACCGAATTAATCATTAACTGCCCCATCAAGATAACGATTTTCGTATTGTGAAGAGTGATATAGGCGTATATTTTAAGTTAGGAGGAGAGTTGGAATGACTGTCCGAAACACAGCCCTAATTTTCGGCAATAAATTAATGCGGAAAGCCGTTCCAATTTACAATTAAAGCCGCATCCCTTTCGTAAATCGAGGGAGACCTGTAATGAACCGCGATGGAAGTGGTCATGTGGTCAACTTGCAAGGCCTTTTCCTGACATGATGATGGTGGTGTGAATCTACTTATTGGACGAGGCAAGGGTTGGTGGATCGCAGAGATTTGTGCAACTCCCAAACCCACGGGGCCGCTGGGTGACCAGGAGATGCTAAAACAACGAGTGGGTTTGTGAAACCCATCTGTGCAGACGGACATCTAAAGCTTGTTATGCGTGGTTGATTTTCTCCGTGTACTCCACTGCGCTAGTGACCTGCGAACAGCTACAGGACACAACTAGACTCGGCAGCGAGTGATATGCTTACTGATCCTGGGCCCCCCCTTGACCAATCTGTACTGACCAGCGTGACTGACGTGGCATGGGGAGGCTTTCATCTGTCGGACAAAACACATTTAAAATATATTGGACAAACATCCAAATACAGGTACTTTTTTTCTTCCATTATCTGGAGCAGTGTTCATTGCAAGGCCCGTGGGCCACTGGCGGCCCCTGGCGGCCTTTAGTGCGGCCCCTGACGTGCGGTCCCGACAATACGCAAATGTAAAAACACCCCCATCATGCTATCGAACCCAGTGGTTTCAAATGTGTGGCGGCCCTCACACTGCTGATGGTGTATATTTGGCGAAAGTGGCCCTCCTCTGATAACGAAATGTTACTTTGCTGGGTTTTTATTGTGTGTAGCCCTTGGTGACCGGGCTGAGCCAATCAACTATTTGAACTTGAGGGTCTGGTTTAATCACATGCATTAAATCTGAAGCTTAAACTAAAATTGTTACTTTACCAGGTAAGGCCCACTGAGCTATGTGGCACTTTTCATAAGCGACCTGGCCACAAATGATAGCTCAACGAAGTGGCTTATCATTAAGTGGAAATGTATAGTAGCCGAATACTCTAAACGCATGTTGATTCTAAATGTGGATAGCCTGGAGAAATATTCACGCGACCAGAGAGAACATGCAAATTCCAAATATGCAGGTATGAGGGTTGGGATTTAGCCAACGACCTTCTGTATACCAGGCAAGATACTTAAAATCTCGCTTCCGCGGTGCCATTATCCAGGGTTGCAGTGGTGTCTGCTCAGTATTCTGCCCTCTAAGCCACATGGCTGGATCTCCAAATATGCATGTTTTTAATGTATGACACTGCGTAGATAAGCTGTTCTAGTCAGCGTGACCCTGTGCTGAATTCACGTGTTTGCATACTTTTTTGGATCAGGACATAAAGCCATTAAGACACCATGTGAAACATGGTCTCTTGTGCAAGGGCGATAAAAAAGTCGCAAGGAATCTATGGAAGTGAATTTTGTTGGTAAGTTCTGTAAATACAACTTTTCCCACTCCATGCCCTGCAAACAGCTCCAGTAGCAAAGCTTTCTTATAAAATTTGGACCTGTATGCTTCATATTTTTATCGATGTTAAGTAACTTGCTTAGCTTTCTTATACTTTGCACTCATATCAGTTTTTGTATTTGTTGTTGTGACTTTCTGACCCGCCCCTACTGGACATTTATATAAAAGAGCTTCATAGCTCATTGTATTCTTCCATTCTAAACAAAGATTTTGATTCTGAGTTTCTGCTCTGAAGAATACAAACATATCACACGAACAGCTTTTATTCAAGTTTGTATACTTTAGGGATGGTGAAGGCTTTGCAAGGCCCTTCATCCAGAAGTGATAATGAAGTAGCCACCTTCGGGGGTTATAATGGTGGCGCAGTGCTTTGTCCACTCCATTGCGAGCCCGGGATTGATTCGGGGCCACGGTTACAGTGACATCAGAATCAGTCCTGACCATCCCTCTTCCCCTTTTCACCAACCTGCCCCCTATCACTGACCCTGGCAGAAATCAAACGCTAGCCTAATTGTAAAGCTAGCATACCATATACATACAATTTAAACAAAATATGCAATTAATTGCACAGATTTGTCAATGCCATGGTTACAATGATGACCGCCTGCGTTGCGTGTTGACCTAGCAACGTTTAGCCCTCATTGTATCGCCGCGTGGGTCTTCATCACGAAATTCCTAATTACAAAGTGTGCGTTTTCCTAGGTGGACAAGTCCTCTTGTTCCCTGTCTTTATTTCACCAATGCCGATCCTGACGTGTCTTCAGTCGTTCACCTATTCTGATTGTAGAAGAACAAAACTGCAAACGTGGAAAACATGGATGGTCTTTGAATTTAATTAATTAATCCCACGTGGGCAAAGAAAAACATGGTCGTTTTGCGGCATTTAACAAAAGGGTTGCTACCGGTCGCCGCTGATGCCGTTGGTAATATACGTGTAGTGCAAATACTTACACAATCCGGAGGTAGGAATACCCACGGGATCCCAGGTTCCTCTTAAAGGTGACATCACGAACAAAAGGAAAGAAGGCGGGGCGTGAGAGAGAGGGAAGGCCAAAGAGAGAGTGGTGACGGCACCGGAGGAGGCGGGGCGATCAGGGCGCTTCCTGGTAAGATTTAGAGTGGAGTGGTCACACGCAGCGTGAGCTCATGCGGAAAATAAAGAAGAGTGTGTCATCTCAGTCTTCGTCTGGTGGACTCATTATAACTGGTGGCAGCGGAGGGATTGAGAAGATGCCTCGACTCGGTAACAGAAAGGATCCCGACCGAGACCCCAGCAAAGAGAGAGAAGAACGCGCCTCCACTCCCAGTGCCCCGGACAGCCGTGATCCGGAGATAGTACGGTATACAGATGGTCGAGGCGGTTCCTCAAACCATAAGAAGACGCCAAAAGGTGAGAGAAGGAGGCCCTGAGCGGACCAAGTCGATCAACTCATGGAGGCGGTAATGCTACTCCTGCAACAGTTGCGGGGGGACATAATAGCTCCTGGCCCGACGACGGCGCCATTGGCGCCCGCAGCAGCTACTTTACTTCTTCTCCCTCAGTTCGAGCAGAAAACCCAGAAGTGAGGACGCCACGAGCAACCACGATGGCCGAGATGGTCTCCGACCACGATGGAGCGCGGGAGACATCGGCGCCGGGGATGGGGAAGCCAGAGCTGTTGATGGGTGAGAATGCGGCACCACAATTGAAGGAATCCTCCCTTCCCGGGCCGGCGAGCCCATCGGAGGCTACGAAACAGGAGGAAAAACAAAGGGATGGAGAAGGGCAACCTCCTGAGGGAGTAGAAAATAATTTGCCAGGAACAACACGTGGCCACTATCGGAGCAAAATTGGCACGAAACACGCCAGGCCCAGTGGTAATGGCCAATCCAAGCTCTAGCGGCGGAGCGTTAGAGCCACATGGAGAAGCACTAGAACAACAGTTCGAAGCACGCGCAGCAACCGTAGCCCAGGTCGTGGAAATTAATTACCTGGGTGATCGGAGCAACGACGAGGAGAGGGCGCTGATTGACCACGTAGGTTAGGCCACGTGGACACATTTGTAGCTAAAGGAGGGGACTGGAGAACATTTCAATCTAGATTTGAAGTTTTAGTGACTGCAGGAATCCATACTCTTTGGTTCTTTGAGTAAAGTCACGTAGGTACAAAATGAATTCAATCACGACATTTCGGGCGCAACACAAATGCCCGTCATCAGGTGGAAACAACCACAGCAATAAACAATTGCTGAAGTGGGCAAAAGGAGGCTGCTTGTGACACGAGGCTATATATACGTAAGAGGGGGAGGGGGGAGGAGCCAGGGAGGAGAAATAGAGAGGGTGGGGGTGTGGGGTAGGGGGAGTGGCGAAGTATAAGCCCCAACCCGAGCTCGAGTACAACACAATGCCGGGTCTGGGAAATAGGCGGAGCTGGAGGGTAGGAGGCTGAAGAAACTGGAGATGCGGATACAAAGGCAAACTATAAAGCAGTTACGGTTTTACCTGGTTAATAACATCCTTCCAATGATTGCTCAATTTGTGTCCATCTTCTCGGTTGAAGTTATATCTATGTTTGTATATCTGGATGGCTTCATGAACAAGCCTTTGATAGTAGCCCGAAAGGTTTGCAGAGCACCTTGGTCTCGGAAAAAACAATATCATGAGAGGCCACAGCGTTATAACAAAATCCGTGATCTAATCCCATCTGTGAAGGATATCATTCCTGACATGCAATATCCAGGAGTCTACAAACTAAGTTGCTTCTGTGGTGATTGTTACATTGGGGAAACGAAATGGCATTTGTCAGACCGTGTTCGCGACCACAAGGCAGATCTGAAACACAGCAGGACTAATACCTCCGCCGTGGCTGACCATTGTTATAACGCTGTGGGCTCTCATTATATTGTTTTTTCCGAGACCAAGGTGCTCTGCAAACCTTCGGGCTACTATCAAAGGCTTGTTCATGAAGCCATCCAGAGCCCTACCCAGAGGACCCTTCGCTGGACACCCCGAGGACTCGGAGCACTTAGGCGAGGCCGGAACCCGGTGACCTGTCACCGATGCGGCCATTTTGGCCACATCACCCACGGGTGCCGTACCGAAGTTGCTCCATCAGGCCGACTTCGCGCCAACAGCCATTCTCTACTCCTACATATAACCAGCAGCCAAGTGGCGGCACCCCGAACACCTCGGAAATTTCCATCCCAGACCTCTCATACACACCATCAGTCGATACACCTGCCACTTCCCGATGATCACAACCACCATCGTATACATGCAATCTTTCACCACAATGATGGCCGGCTTCGGGTATGGCGCAAGTGATGGTAGGCTCGGTGGGGGGAATTGAGGTTTTTGATATGCTTCCCAACAGAGCCCAGCGGTTGCCGCCTGTACAGTCATCCTACGTAGTGGTAAAATGCTGGAAGCATGGGAATTTTGGGAAAGTTGGAGACCAAAATCTCTGTAGGAGAGCTGGTATAAGTGAGTATGATCCGTGCATTGCTGAGGCGACCACGTGGATGTCACGATCATCGCACGGGGTTCGAATTCCTCTTCGAACAAAAACCGCCAACATATGTGGGCAGTGAGTGTGCTCAATTTGCCATCCCCCGAAAAACCCATTTTTTTTCATGTTTGGGGGTGGAAGTTGTGGTCGATGATCGTTAACATTGATAAAATGTCACAATAACTTGAACACTCTATCCCACCGAGACGTGGTCAATATTTACCATTGGAATGCATGCAGAGATATCAAGAGGTTACTTTACAGAGATACTAAATAGGACAGTATGTTCATACACTTTTAGGTCATCATGCAACTATATATATAAGTGCGGATGCTCAAGAGATCATTCAAGACCGAAGTCACACGCGCTCAATGAAGAGGACTTATTTACTAACATGGGTAAGACTCATCGTGAGGATTTATGATAATTAATCGTATCAGTGGTATTTTAAGATCATTGTAATTAGTAGATGGTGGACGTAATCATCAGTTATGGCAGTGATTGATGTCGAGTGGTGCATAGTGACAGTGGTTGGAACACGGCGCTATAGATCTGGCGACCTCGAACACATCATTGGTGATTGACATCTGAACCGGTCCTGGCGACCACTTTCCCTCCCATTGAACAGTGTGCTGAGGTATGGTCAAACAACCACTAAGACCGACATGGTGCGGGCAGGGCTCCATCCAGCAGTGGATTGCCAAATACCTGTACATTATGTTTTAGCATGTATATTTTATGACGCTGATGTATGAAGACGATGATGCTGATTTTGGTCTATGTCTAAGATGCATGGATGGTGATCGTGCATTTTATATAAATAATATATATCCTGAGTATTTGTATTCATAACGATGATCGTGATTATCTTTCCCACGAGGAAAGTGAAGTTGTGCTCGTATTCATGACAATGCATGGATCAGAAACGTGTACTGTGCTATATGACGATGCTGAACTCCAATATATCATTGTTTTTATATATTGTTATTATTTCCACATTACCTGGCCGTCCTCAAATCACGGGCCTCGGTAAACACACGGACACTAGTGTCCTCATCCATCAACTTCTCATTCCCACCGATCTGTGTGGTGGAATTGCATCACTACAGCACATACGGACCAGCAGCATCATCAAATCCATGGACTGCCACTTTTAAGAGACTGCTGAAGGCTGCTCATCTGTTTCATCGAACGTTATTTGTGAGGAGCAGGAAACCTGAGCCTGGCTCCGCAGAGCCTCCGAGTCGCGGCTGGAAATTCCCTTTTCATGACAATGTGCGTGTTATGTGGGGAGCGGTGGCGCATTGGTTTGTGTGCTGCGCTACGAACCCGGCGACGCGAGTTTGATTCCCATTCATGGCCAACACCAGTGACGATTATTTGAACCGGTGTAGGTCGACTCAGCCTCAAATTAGTGCCTGGTCCGGAGTGTAAACATCTCTACTGGTGCTAGCCACCCACTGCCTCGTCTGCTGTGTCGGCATTCATAGGTGCTCGCTAACAGCACTTCACCCAACAGTCTGTGTGGGCTATACGGGGGTGTTTATCTCTTTGTTTTTGTGAAAAATTGTTTCATGATTACTACTGTGCTGTTATTATTGTGTACGATATCAGACTCACGGTAATTGTATCGCCCCATTTTGGAAAATATTGTATTATCTTGATTCTTATTAATGAAACGTTGCATTAATTTATTTCAGAAGATGTTTTCGAGTAAAGCCCGCTTGTTTAACCCACGAGAACCTCACTGAGTCTCATGACTCTTCTTTCAGGAGGGTCCTACCAAGTTTTTCGCAGTAGTGTCGACATGACTGCCATAGGGCAGCAGTCCTTAGGGCAAATGCCCCCAGTAGGCCGATCCATTTCGAGGACCAGGGGGCCGGGCTGTGTGGGGAAATTGCAAAAATTATCAGAGTAAAAAAAACAGTTTCTAATTCAAATATTGTATTACTTCTAATGTGTACACTTCATTGCTTATTAGTGACTGGTTGGTATTAAGTCCCCATATTTGGCTGCCCCAAAGATTATTCCTCACCAGCCCAAATGAGCTAATGAGATCGCATGGCAAAATCACGCTCATATCTCGTCACATCGGAACGTCTAGCTACTGCATAGCCCCAATTAGGGCCGATTTTTTTTTATCCCAGACCGTCACTGGTTACTATGCATGTGTGATCCCCATTGAGTAAATCTGCGGTGTAGCTTTTAAAATTTCGGCAACATTTGAAAGGTAAATACGACACAATTACGGTTTCGAATAAATTCAAATTATAGTGCTTTACAATACGTTGCATTTTTTTGGGAGTAACTGACACCGATGAATTTACATGACATATTTGCAATAGGTATTGGAATTACCTTTGGATTATACAGGATACAGGACAGTAGAGTGGTGTGACTATTGCTGAGGCTATAGTGATGTGAATGTCATCTGTAGTGGTGTGAATCTATAGCAGAATGAATGTATAGAGGTTGTAATAGTCAGGGGCGGCCCTAGGCTAGCTGCCAACTGGCGCCCTAGGTGATCAATACAATCGGCACCCCCACCCCCAAGGGCAGATCTAGACTAATGCTTTTTGTCGCACGGCGCCGGGGTGGCCGGAGGGCAACCGCCGGCAGCCGGGCCACCAAGAGTACGCCCGGTGGGCGCGGGGGAAGGCAGGAGATGGGGGAGGGGAGCAGTGCCGATCGTAAGAGGCAGCGAGGAAGCCGCCCGGTGCGGGCGACGGTGCGGCCCAGCAAGGAATCGGCGGCAGCCAGGCTGCTTAGAGGATGCCCAATGGGCGCGGGAGCAGGCAGGAGACGTGGTCGGGGGAGTGGCGCCTGCAAAAAAACAAAGGCATCGGCAAAATAATAAATGAAACAAATAATGGTGGAGGATGGGAAGAAGGGGAAGAGAGAAGGAGAGAGGGGTACGGGAGGTAAGGGATGGCATGGGGAAATTAGGGATCGAGCAGATGGCTGCTGCTGCTGCGCCATCTTGTGCGGCGTTGCAGCCATCTAGCGCTGGTCGTTTTATTATTTTCCCTCGAATTTGGTGCCACACTTAAACACATTCCTGCGGAGGGAGCTGGTAGGAACGTTGGGTTGCTCGGTCAATAGCCAGGGTCAACGGCGGCGTGGTGTATTCCACAAATATGCTCGACTGTGAGGGCGGGCACAAGCCGGCGTGAGTAGGTTAAACGTTGAGTTTAATAAGGGCACCACGGGGTGACCAGCCCCTCCCCACCCAGCCCCTCCCTACCCAGCCCCTCTCCACCCTCCCCACCCAGCCCCTCCCCACTCTCCCCACCCAGCCCCTCCCTGCACGACGGACGGACACAATAATCCCCTGTGGGCTGGTGTAACCAGAGGTTCTTACCAGTACTTGGTGCCCTAGGCGACCATCTAGTTCGCCTATATGGACGGGCCGCACCTGGTAATAGTATTATTATGCAATCTATAGTGGTGTTTCTGTGGAAAATGTATTCTGATGATGATTTCATTGACTAAGATAACAAAGCGAAAACAGCACTAGAATGAGAAGCAGGGACATAGAATGCGAGCGACATCGATCAGATGGGCATGATGAGAATAACCAGAGCTGAGGAGGGCCTTGAATCCGTAGTATATTTTTCTTCCCAGGAATTAACCTAACTCATTTTGCAAAGGAGGAACACGTTCATGACAGGCCATAAAGGAATAACTCTTGCATGAGCAAGGAGTGACCCAGGGAACTTTCTGAGAGAAATTTATGCAAGGGAGGACCCATGACAAAACACCATAAAAACTCGCTGCCCACCCGAGGGCAAAGAGACAAGAATGGCCCTTGCCATTTCACTCTCTCAATTAACAAATCCCGGTGCCTGGAATGTTGAAACGTTCAAATGTCAACCACTGCATATGAATATTCTTAAACATCATGATAGTAAACGTTAACTTTGGTGATAGGATACAATGTTACATGACAATACAGCACATTGTCAGGGAATTTTGAATACGACTAGTTGCATGTTTTATTAACATCCACTTATTACTACTATAATGAGCCAAGAATATCTATTTGTGTGTAGCGCGCGTGACGTCATTCCACATGCCGCACCCCCCCCCCCCGTCATTAATATTCATGACCGGGTGGATTTTTACACTCACGCAGAATGCTAACGGCTGACCACGAACCCGTTATAAGGCGGTTTCTGAGTAGTCTATGATGAACTACTTTCTTGAGTTGCACCGCTGAGTGGTACGATGTGGTACGCGGAATGATACAGTATGCGGCGGTGTACCGTTACCTCAGTTTTTTGTCCCGCCATGAGCTAATTCAGTAAACAGCAATTTCTCGCTGAGCGCGGTTTTCTCTTAACATTGCACTTTTCAGGAACGCATCTACCGTGTTAAACGGGGGATTACTGCCCTTTAATATCTAAATGAAACTGGCTACGAGAGGTCTCACTCGCCGTTTGTGTGTGTGTGTGTGTGACAGAAAACGTATGCAACAGACACGTGCGTGGAGTGAGCAGACACCTGAGTGAACTGTGTGAAATTCAAGCCCAGAAGACGTGGCCAGCAAGTGAGAGAACAACTACGCCCAACATAGGTGTAGTGGTGATACGCGCTGGGGTAGCGATCAGGTGCCAGCGCGTCGTGATTGGATGTGTGTGTGGTGACGCGCGCTGACGGTGAGGGATCAGGGGTCAGCGCGGGATCGTGGGTTGTGTGGTGCTGATTGGCTGGGTGCCGGTGACGCGCTGGTGTGGGAGTGATCGGGTGGCAGCGCGGCGTGATTGGTTGGTGAGTGGAAACACGCGTTGGGGAAAAGAGGATCGTAGAGATAGCGCGTTGTGATTGGTTCACTAAGAAGCGATGCTCGCATCGAGGTCCGCATCCGCTCCGTCTCCCGGGAGGAGGGACTATATAAGGTGATGCGCACAGGCGCACGGGGAGAGTGTAACCAGCGAAGACTGAAGACGGGAGGAAGAGATAGGGCCCTGCGGTACCTAGTCCCGCTGTCCTGTGAGGACCGGGACTCTGTGTAACCCAGAGGCGGAGTGTAGGGTGGGCATGCAGTGTCAGCATGCAGAGTGTGTAGCCAGGGCCTAGAGTCTACACGAGACGAGTGATGTGGGTGTAGCCAGAGGCATAGGGTCTACACGAGACGAGTCTACACGAGAAGAGTCTACACGAGACGAGTGATGTGTGTGTAGCCAGAGGCATAGGGTCTACACGAGAAGAGTCTACACGAGACGAGTGATGTGGGTGTAGCCAGAGGCATAGGGTCTACACGAGACGAGTCTACACGAGAAGAGTCTACACGAGACGAGTGATGTGTGTGTAGCCAGAGGCATAGGGTCTACACGAGAAGAGTCTACACGAGACGAGTGATGTGGGTGTAGCCAGAGGCATAGGGTCTACACGAGACGAGTCTACACGAGAAGAGTCTACACGAGACGAGTGATGTGTGTGTAGCCAGAGGCATAGGGTCTACACGAGACGAGTACGGTGTGTTATAAGAAGAATAGAGGTTACGAGTTGTACCGGTGTCTGGTGACCGTACTCGGAAGAATAGAGACCACACGTTGTATCGAGATAAGCGAAGATTTAATAAAAGAAGTGTGTTACCCGTCAAGGAGTTTCCTGCCGTCATTTCCAATACTTCATAGGTACAACAAAAACCCCCACAACATATATCCGTATCGTCTGTCCACTTAAAAAAAAAGTATACTAGTGTAGTGTTGTCCGTGCGTGCGGGTGGCGTGCATCGCACACACAGTTAGCTGGAGACGATGTGGTCGCAGGAGGCACCGCTCTACCGTCTTTATTCATTGTTGCCAAGCTCACACCACCACTCGGGCCCCATCTCTCTCTCACACATGACCCCGCTGCCGCACGCCCCGTCCCAGACACGATCCTGTCCACATTGCACCGACAGCGTCGACCAGGACAGTCAACCACTGTCTGGCCGCGCAGTGATCGGGCAAAGGAGGCAGCGACGAGGGTGACGATGACGACAGCGACGACGAGACGAGTCCAATCCCAGAAGTTGTAGGCCAGAGCTCTCGCTCTCCGCTGCTTATATTATCCTCGGTGCGGCTTGGCTCTGCCCTAGCCGCACCTCCCTTCTCGAACCCTCTAGAGGGTTTCAGGGGCTTCTACACAAGGTCTATCATGACCCTTGCCCCAGTTCCTCCGCCCTGCCGGCACACCCGCGTGTATGCTCAGCGGCGTGTGCGCTAAGTGCCCACCTGCAGTTGCTACTGCTGTCCAACAGACTGCGCTATGTCACTACACAAGTATTCTTTCCGCAACCCATTGGCTATACTGCCTTCTGGAGGTGCATACAGGGAGTCCACGACTTACGGGCATAATTCGTTGATGAGACCCGTTCGTAAGTCGAACTAAATAATGTACTGCATTTAAATGCCCATACGGTCAATGTTATGAAATGTGTTACGGTTCAACAAAAAGGGGAAGCACTGTTAAAGTCATAATTAAGAAGGAATATTGTACAATTACATGCAACACTATAAAAACACTGTATAGTAAATAAAACACAAAATAAAGGAACAAATAGAAAGAAAGAAAAATCTGTTTAATTTTCACTTACCTTGAGTCCTGATGCTGGCTTGCTTGTCAGAAGGGTTGCAATGAGTAGACACACAAACACTCCAACGATCCCCCTTGTAGCTTTAACAGGCTATATGAAGGCCGGCATGGCACACGAGCAGGTGAGTGGCCAGCACCACACCTGGCTGCCTTTGTCTCCCCTTGGGCAATGTTTACACACCAAACCAGGTACTCATTTGAGGCTGAGTTGACCTCGGGGAGGCCCATGACCCGTGAGTAGCACAGCATACTAACATCGGAGGGCCCTCGACCCCGCAAGGGGAGGCCCTTGGCGGACTGGGTCGACCAACTAACAGAGGGGGTCACGCTGCTAACCCGGCGACGCCACCCTTGGCGTCTGCAGCGGCTTCTCCTCTCGCACGAGCGGGAAGTCCTACTGTGGGGACGCCACGGGCAACAGGGACAGCCGGGGTGGTCGCCACACAGGACAGACCAACTGAGACGACAGCGCCAGAGACGGAGAAGCCAGCGCCGCCAATGGGTGAGAGCATGGCGCCACAAATGACAGCACCGGGACCACAACGAGACGGGGAAGGGTCCCCTCAGGAGGGGGGAGAATCACCCTTAGTGGGGCCGACATCGCTAACCGCCATTGGACAAAAATGGTGCAAAATTCTCGAGGCCCAGAGGAAATGGCCGCTCCGGGCTTTAGCAGCAGAGCGTTGGAGCCACGTGGGGAGGATTTTTGACCCGCGATCCAGTGCAAATGGACGATTCCAAAACCGTCGGCGGGAAGAAGGGGAATCAGCCTTGGCCTACAGAAGCGCTCTCATGGCCCTGGCACAGGCTGCTTTCCCGGGCCTGGATGCAGGGGTACTGTTAGCGCTGGCACAGACCTTTAAAATAGTTTTGCCAGTCACTGATGAGGACAAGCAGACCTCATTGTGGATTGCGAAGAGCATAAGAGACCATGAGAAGGTGATGAGGCCACAACGTGTGGTTGCGCAAATAGCAGACCCATAAACCCATCAAGGACTGGAGAGTGTTCAGAGAAAATGGAATGTGGGAGAAGACGCCGAACTAGATATGGATGTGGGACTGCCCGAGGAGGAGATGCTGGTGGCCGTGAGGGTGACATACTGGGGACCGGCCCAGAGCACTCGTCATTGGATGCCCTGGGGATTCGGAGCATCCAGCCGGACCCGGGACCCGGTGACCTGCCACCGATGTGGCCACACGGGCCACATCGCATGCGTGTGTCGATGCTGCCCCACCAGGGCCACACTCACACCAACGGCAACTCTTTACCCCTATGTACAACCAGCAGGTGAGTCGCGGCACTCCAGACACCTCGGCAGTTCCCATTGCAGACCTCACACACACCGGCTGTCAATGCATCTGCCACTTCTCGACGATCACAGTCACCTTTGTACACACGCGATTTTTCACCACAATGATGGCCGACTTCGGGGACACAATGGCGCAAGTTGACACGGACGGTAGTAGCAGCCTCAGCGGGGATGTCGGTGGTGGTAGACTCGGTGGGGAGAATTGAATTCCAGATGCTGGTAGACACGGGAGCGTCGGTGACTATTATCTCCCTGCACGTTTTTATATGCTTCCCCACAGGGCCCAGTGCTTGTGTCCCATTCAATTAATTATCATACATAGCGGCAAATGGGGGAAGCATGGGGCAGCTGGAGACCCAAATTCGAGTGGGAGAACTAGTTACATCCGTTCCTGTACTCATCTCCAGCACGTTTACGGTTCCCTGTGTAATAAAGGATCTCGCCGACACACTGCTGGGTCTCCGTCTCTCTCTATACTCATTGACGCTCGGACTCCGCTGGTCCCGACAGCGGACCGACTGCTCCTCGCGCGTGCCCCGTGCGCGCCCTTCCGTCAGTCACACCGCTCCCCGCTCCCGGACACCGTTGGCCGACGGTGTGCTCGAAGCGTCTCCAGCCACGTGGCTGATGGCACGGGTACCCTCCGGCCACTCAACGTGGTCCTGCTTCGTGACTCCACCAACTGACCAGGAGCCCTTCCTGGATCCCACCTATATTCCCTTCACCACGTGATCCTGTCTCCTCCCTCTCACCACGCCCTTCACCGAACCTTCTAGATCCCGACCTCCTCATAGCGCCCCGCTGGCTCTGCCCTTAGGTTCCGCCCCTGCTCTCCTCGCATCCGATTGGACCAGAGGTGAGCGGCGGACCTTCACATACGCCCCCATACTGGGTCCCGCCCCCAATACCCCGGGCCGTATGATTGGACGGACTATTTGAACCAGCTCCCTATAAAAATTGTGACGAACCAAGGGTACATCGAAATGCCGTCGGGAGAATGTCTATATTTCTTGCGTTCGGACAACAATACCCGGACATCAGCTCAGGTGCAGGCGGTCACGAAAGAGACGCTCATGGTACCTCCAGCAGCACAAATCTTAATTCCGCTTCAATATCGCACACCACTCGTGACGGCTCGACCAGACACAACCATATTGGTATCACCAGCGATGGCGATCATGGATCGACACGCCACCAAAAAATGTTATTCAAGTTTTTAACACGGCAACCACACCTGTCACTATGCATGGAGGAACGGTTTCGGCACATGTGTGGCCCATGCCAGCAGGGGGCCGAGAAGTGCAGGCAGGAATAATGACAAATGCAACTGACCCTGCGAGCGAGGAAGTTATGCCCTGGCTGGAAGCCATGATATCGCAGGATCCTAACTTGTCCGAGCCACAGCGTCAGGGCCTTCGGGCATTTTACAAGACTTTGAGGACATTTTTAGTTAGGGACTGTACGATTTAGGTTGTACTAATTTAATGTCACATCACATAGACACGGGAAACGCAGATGCACCACTCCACTCGGAAGAATAACCACTACACTCGCCAAAAACCGGGTTACCGCAAACGCCTACACCTTCATCCCTTCACTCACCTGCATCATCACTGCCGAGGTCGGGAAAGTCACTTTCCATGACGAACCAGCCTAGGCCGTCCGTTACCAAGGAGGTGAAGCAACATCCGACCGAGCCGCAGCTACACGGCCCGGTTATCTGGACACGGGCCCGCGTGACGCTCCCACAGTAACAGACAACTACCGCATGCAAGACCACAAGACCACAGATGGAAAAAAGAAAACGACAGTCTTTTTTCGCGCCGGAGGTTTTCATCGGTTGTTCGCATGTCGCGGTTGGGGGGTCCGATTGACCCCTTGTGTGTACCGTCTTGTCTTACGGTTATTCGTTTTGTTGCTGTCTTAAATTCTGTTCTGTATACAGATGCATTCCACAACTTACACACACAAAGTTCAGGACTCCGGTTGAGTCGAAGTTGCTTGTTTGTTGACCAATAAAAGTGTTTTTTTTCTACCGTCAGGATTACCCCGAATCCCATGGATTTGCACGGGTTGTGTTTAGTCGAGGACGACTTTTTCTTCAGTGGAGGGGGTGGGTGATGTAGAGATGATACTTACGAGATTTGAGGGTACAGTATAAGGATGACGTTACGAGGAAATGTAGATAGAGGTGACGTCATCGGGAGAGGCGGGGCGATCGGGGCGCTTCTGGGAGAGGAACGGAACAGGGTGGACGCGTATGGCGTGAGCCCGCGGAAAAATAAAGTGTTGACCCTTATACTTTGTCTGGTGGACTCACTACACTACGATTAAATGGCTGCAATAATGCTCAAATTAACAGAGCACTGAATGCCAAACCAATACCGAACAGCAATATTGCTGAAAGCGATCAGCCTTATAAACAGTTTCCCTTGGAAGCTAAGCCCCCTTTTCCTGAAGACGACCGCTTGCATTGCGATAGAAACGTCGTAGTTTTCTGTTATTTTGTATTATTTTCTTTGAACCTATCTACTTGACTTTACGGAAAGACCCAATAAAATAGCAGTATTGCTGTTATAGTTTTGGAAAAACAAAAAATTCAGAGTAAGATTTGGCACGGTACACAAAATTCTAAAACTAGTATCATGTACTAAAGATGAATTGCCTAAGTTATCAACAGAAGGTGTGTATCGGCTCAATTGCTTATGTAGCAGATGCTATATTGGGCAGACGGAATGTAACATTAGTGTAAGACTAAAAGAACACCAAATAAATATTCAATACTCTCACCACACAACTGTCGGCAGTTGCAGAACATGCTGCCAATCAGGATACTCAATTGAATTAGATAACGTTGAAGTGTTGTTTAAAACGAATTATTACTGGCTGAGATTAATTCAAGAATCCATTGTAATTGAGAGAAATACAAATAATTTTGACCACTCTGACAGCTACAGGCTTAGTGCGGCCTTGAAGCGTATTATTAAGTAACTAGCCGTTTGCCCGTCCAAGGGCGGGTGTATTGCAGTAAATGTGAAACTTGCAAGCGAAAAGCAGACCGCCACGTGATATTCATTGCATCCATTCGTGTGCAATTTGTAAGGGCGCGTGACACAGACTTCTTTCATTTAAAGGTTATAATCCCTTTTTAATCATGACGTCCTTTTCACTTCAATGTCTCAATAGCGTTACGGAGATCGCGTGACGTGAGGGTTCTGCCTTTGTAGTGAGGGTTGTAAGTTGACGCAGAGGAGGGGGGAGGAGGCTCCTCGCCCCCCTATGTGGAGTGACGTCACCCGCTAATTATTATTAATGGCGGGGGGGGGTCCATGTGGAGGATGTCACCTGCTCATGATTATTAATGGGGGCTGGTAGACATGGAGTAACGTCACGCGCGTTACACACTGACATTCTTGGGTAAATATAGTAGTAAATATATGTTACAACTGCATTCCTCATAGAGGAAACACATGCTAATTAACTGATTAATAATCTATTATATAATTACAATACCCCCTCCTCCGTCTCTGATCTCTGCACCTGATGAATTCAGTGATGACGTCGTCCTGCTCTTTGTAAGAGCGGAAGCAGGTGGATTACTTCACTATTCTGGAAAATCGCCCAATGATGCTGGATGTAATGCCAGCGAAACGGCGTACGCCAATTGTAAATGTTGTGGATTTACTCTCCAACACACTGGTGGGCTAAAGTAGTAACTAATTGGCACGTTGGGTACGTGACAAACCTGACCGGCTGTGTCGGGTGGTGGAGGTTTACGACACATCTCATACCTACGCGATCTAACCCAAAAACCTTTATTATACATAGTCGTGTGTATGCTTGTTAAATATGTTATTTGCAAAGTCAAAGTAAAGGAACCGCGTTGCAGCGAACAAACGCTGGATGGTCCTCCGTATATATGTCGTCGGTCCAGGTCGAGTGGTGGAAATTCCTCGTTCCTATGGCGGGTGCCAAATCATGGAAGCTTATTTATTTTACACTACTTGCTGAAAATGCACTGTGGAATATGATGTTTCCGATTTTACCAGCGCTCTAAAGAGGTGACTAGTGATGATTATTCCGATGCTGATGCCTTTGATGTTGATGTTTCAACTGCTGCTATTACTGATGCTGCTGCTGCCGCTGATGATGACACTTGTTGATTATATGCATTACTATTCTTTGGCTGCTGCTACTTCTGCCCTGCTGCTGACTCATGATGATTCTGCTGTTCCTCAGAAGAGAGTGAGCTGCTGGTTTTTGATGATGATGTTGAAACAGAGGAGGTGTTGAGATCGCTCAGCAAAGGAGAATACGCGGTAAGACCGGAACCACGCAATGCTTACCAACCCCGGCACTAATAGGGGTTTTCCCCTTTTCTCTGGCAACGAAACTGACACCTTTTGCAAGGAATCATGTTAACATTAACCAAAATACTTGCAGTCAAATGCCAACAAAAAACAATACTCTGGTAATGCATGCATTGTCCTTGCAACTGATTGGTCCACACCAGAGAAGCTTTTCTTAGAGCCTCGTCTCATATGGCGTTCGACCAGATGACGCCAAAAGGCGCACATTTCAAAGACAACGCACTATCAGAGTAATTAGAGCTCGGGCTAAGCATCTACATGTTGCCAGAAAAAAAGGGGAAAACCCCTATTAGTATATTTTGGTACTGACAAAGGAGGCCTCATGATGTATGTTTGTTAGATTCCTGGCCACGATGCATATCACAAGTGCCACAAGGAGCATATCCTCGGTTGACTTCGCCTTAAATGAGTACTTGATGTAGTGTGCAAACATCAGTGCTTGGTAGATGAAGCTGGCCCGGCGTGGTATTGGATTTATCCACGGTGGCGAGATGTCAATTACCTTGCTTGGTATACAGGAGGTCGTGGGTTCGATCCGAACCCTGACACCTGCATATTTGGAGTTTGCGTGTCTCTCTCCGTGATGACGTAGATTTTTCTCCGAATCCTCCGGTTCCCTCAACATTTAGAAACATGCGTTTAGAGTCATTTGGCTGCGAAACATTTCCACGTGACACGCCGCTTCATTGGGCTATCATTTGTGGTGAAGTCGCTTCTGAAAAAGAGCTATGTAGCTCAGTGGGCCTTACCTGGTGACATAAAAAAAGTTATAGTTTTGTAGGATACATTTCTAGGTGCTTGCTTACAGCACCTGCCCCTACAGTCTGTATTAATATGTGGGAATTATGCAAATATTTGTAACACACAAATACCTCCAGCACCTCCGATTAGCACGGTTGGCTACGTACGGTGCAAAATAAGTTCAACACACAGTACACAAAGGTCCACCGTATAGCCTGATCAGACTGTTGGGGCAAGTGCTGTTAGCGAGCACCTTTGAAGGCCGGCACGGCACACGAGGGGGTGGGTGGGACAACACCACGCCCGGCCGCCTTCGTCTCCCCAGTGGTGATGTTCACACACCACGTACTTTGAGGCTGAGTAGACCTAGGGGAGGTGTTGACCGTGAGCGGTAATTGAACTCGGGTCACCGGGGTTCGTAGCGCAGCGCGCTAACCGCTACGCTACCGCACCCACGAGTACATAACATACATGCCCACACACACATAATGCTTTAATTTCTCAGCAGCAGCTGCTGCCATTTGCCACTAGGTGGCAGGGACCTCACCACATTGAGACCACGTGCAGAGTATTCGCGAATGTAGAATTGACATACTGTAGCTGGCAACCCACACGGTTTACCCCGTAGTCTTGTACAGGGAAATTTAATTTCCAGCTCCATACGGCGTACAGCTGTTTCAAGACGGGCAAAAAATGTACGTCTTTGTGTTTCTCCCTTGTGATGGGATTTTGTAAGGGGCCGTCCATAAATGATGTCACGCTTTTTGGACGATTTTTACCCCCCCCCTTCGTCACACGACGTCACAAAAAGTCAGACCCCCCCTCAAATATGACATCACAAAGCTCTGCCCCCCCCCCAAATTTTTTTTAAACATGCTTCAAATCTCTTTTGTCATTGTAGTGCGTATTTAATATGGCGCTGCACTCTAATGTTGTAGGAGAAAACATTTATTAAAAAGTCTATTTAATTAAGTAGAGTAGCGTATTTTGATGTGACGTCACATTTCTCAAACCCCCCCCCCTCATCACACATCGTCACAAATGTCTGACACCCCCCCCCCCCCTAGGTGCATAACGTAATTTATGGACGGCCCCTAAGATGAACATTGAGATTAATAAGGGCACGGGTGACCAATTAGGTCTGGATTGGCAAGTTTCAGGTAGTCACTGATAAGGGGTTGACAGGTTTAACGGAAAAAATGGGGGTTACGTTCCCGGTACAAGTGCACATAGGGGGAGAAATAGTAAATGTTTAATAACAATGACTACAATAAATAATACATTATAAAGAACAATGTGTTTAAAAATGTTTATATCTGATGGTGATGATGATTCGACGATGATGGAGGCGGCGATGGTGAGGAATTCAGGAGGATGCCTCCACGGCAGATGCGAGTGTTAGATAACACGGCGGGGGGGGGGGCTCTAGCCGCAACACTCCTTTATTGCATTCGCATTTTTAATAATCGACCTCCTAGTCGATGCATTTATACCACAATGTCGACCTACCGCAAACGCACTCTCACTGATATCAAGCCCATCTACCACCGTTTTACCTTTACACTCAAACTCAACATTTTACTCTGCTTCTTTCTCAACAGACACACTTCCCTCTATCATTTGATGCTTGAGAACCATGATTAAGGGGGGAATTAACAAGCGAGTTCTGCATGAAGTACGAATGCACATGTCCTGCTGTGCCGCATCAGCCCCATCCATCTCGGCTGTGTATGTACGTCCACGTTGCTTATCTCTGTGCTCGCCTGCCAGGATGAGAAGGATGCCTTTTACGTGGTGGACCTGGGAGACATCGTGAGGAAGCACCTGCGCTGGCTCGGCGCCCTTCCTCGTGTGCGGCCCTTCTACGCCGTCAAGTGCAACAACACTCAGACCATCGTACACACCCTCGCCACGCTGGGCACTGGCTTTGACTGTGCCAGCAAGGTGCCTTCAGTGATTGTGTGCGATCAGTGTGTGTGTGTTTTTGTGTTTAGATGCCTTCTATGACCTGTCCCAGTTTCTGGTTATAGTAACCGCATAGAGATGGGGTAATCGTGGTGGGTGACTTTATTGACCGAGTGGGTCATGACGCGGGCACCTGGGCTGGAGTCATTGAATGGCATGAACGAGAGAAGCAAAATGTGTTGTGTGTGTGATCACTGAGTGAAGTTTGTGTGAGTGTGAATGGTCATTGTGTGTGCGAGGTCTTTGAGAGTAGTTCGAGAAGCTTTCCATGGCCATACCGGCGGAATTTCCACCTGGTACAGAAACAACGTGAGGCTGATCGATGCCCAGGTGCGGTCGAGCGATGGCTCCCTATTAGTCAACCATGTTATGTATGCTGATGATCTGGTGATTGCTGCTCACCCAGAGGAGGAGTTGGAGGTGCTGCTGCTGAACCTGGAGCGTGCCACTAAGAAGTGGGGTCTTACCATAAGCCCCAGCAAAATTAAGCACCTGCCTGGGTATTGTGTGCCACAAAACACTCCACCCCCTCAGTTGCCCATTGAGCAGTTATGGAGAGAGTGGAGAGTTCCCATACCTGGGCAGGATGTTTATGACCAGCTCCGGTTTGATAGCAAAGGTCTCACTCCGAATCAGTCGGGGGTAGCATTTTCTTTTCATCGGCTGTGCAATGCTGTGTGGAAGCTACGAAGCTACCTGGTCTGTCGCTCCGCACGAAGCTTCGGGTCTTCTCTGCCACAGTCATGCCCCCCCTTCTCTGTGCTTGTGACACGTGGACCCATCTAATGGAACAACTGCACTGGTTATAAACATTCAGGCTGGCATGTCTACCATCCATCCTGGGTTTAACCAGGCTGGATTGTGAGAGGAGCTCATAAATCCTTGAAAGATCTGGACACATTCCCATCCGTGAGATCCTCTGGCAGGCAAAGCTACATTGGCTAGGTCATGTAGCCCATATGCCCAGCCACCGCATGCCCAAGCAGCTTCTGTTTGGCCGCATAGAGACGGCCTAACAGGCACGCCATGGGCTGGAGAAGAGCTAAACTGATGTGGTACAGGAGGATGTGCAGCTGGGTGGATTTGCTGACGACTGGTACAAGCAGTTTCAAGATCGGCCTCTTTGGGGAGGCTCGTGAAGGACGCTACTGGGCAGTTGGAGGCAGTCGCCCTCCAGCAACAATGGAGGGCAGAGGAACGATGCTCACAACAACAAACGGAGCGCCGGGCAGTTAAAATTAAGCAAGTTGGCAGAGTAGGGGGTACAGCTGGTGGATCTACCCAGTCATCTCAGTCAGCCAACCCATGACACCTCGGTCTGTACCGAGACCTCCTCCTGTCAGCGAGCCTTCGACACTTCAAGTGGCCTAAAAGTGTACTGGCGTGGCACAGGCGCCGTGGTGACGTCACCGTCACTTAGAGGCGAATGGCGGGGGTATTGGTATTGGTTGGTGTATGTGTGACTCAAATGAGTACAGTAGAACCTCTGGTCACGAACGCTTCTGACCACGACCAAATCGGGTTCCGACCAAAAAATTCACAAAAATTTTTAATCTGGTCACGAACACAAACTCGGGTGACGATCAAACACGGCCGCGGCCGATTTCCCCTTCCACGCCATTTTTTTTGTAAGCGCCAAATTTCCTGTTGTTTGTTTACAAAGAACAACACAAAGCGTAACAGTTATATATATAACTTTTGTTATATAAAATTACTAGTAAGATATAAATTTTGTGAGTGTAGTCATACCCCTCCCCCCTCATTCAAGCCGTAATTTAGAGAGCGAAAGCGCTGAGTACGTAAATCGCTAACATAAGAACCCGTTAATCTCTTCTCGCATCATTCATACGATGATGCGGTGAAGTAAACGTTTATACGATATTACGGTGAATGCTTCCAAAAACAATACTGTACCCAAATATTACTGTTAACTTACTTTCAATAGAAACATGAATTGCTCGTACGAATATTCTCTCTCTCTCTCAGAATCGACCGACTGATGTAGCAGACGAAACAATCATCTTGTTGAACGATTCTAAACCTTGACGCGGCAATGTTAGTTTTCTCTGTTGTTCAAGGTTGTCTCAGTGTTATTCAATGTTTTTACATTTAGTTTACTATTACACTGTGAATTCTATGGCATAATTAACTATTGTTGTGCTTAAAAATCTTTATAAAACAATATTTATATACAGTTCGTAGGAGTCTGGAACGGATTAATCGTATTTACATACAATCCAATGGGGAAATTAGGTTCGAGTCACGACCAAATCGGGTTGCGACCAAAGTTATGGAACGAATTATGGTCGTGACCAGAGGTTCTACTGTACCTGGTGCGGTGTGTAAACATCGCCACTAAGGAGATAAAGTCAGCTGGCCGTGTTTTCTGGCCAACCACCCCCTCGTGTACCGTGCTGGCCTACATAGGTGCTCCTTACCAACAGCACTTGCTCCTCCAGTCTGTTAAGGCTAGACGGGGGATCTTTGTCTTTTGTGTATGTGGACATGCAAACAAACATGCTTTGATAATGTGTGCATTGTCCTTGAAACGGATTGGCCCACACTTGAGACGGCCTGCATTTTTTTACCACATGCACGTTGGGTTAATGCAGACTTGATGCCTTGCAATAGGTGCCTATTTAATGTTTGAAACTCTCAACCCACAGAGAGGGTAAAGCCTGTTCCTTTTCACGATCACAGTCATGGTCGTGTGTGTACACGTGTGTGTCGCAACAGGCGGAGATAGAGCTGGTGCAGAGCCTCGGCGTCAGCGCTGACCGCATCATCTATGCGAACCCCTGCAAGCAAGCGTCGCACGTGCGCTACGCGGCCGAGCACGGCGTCAACCTCATGACGTTCGACAACGATGCCGAGCTGCACAAGGTCGCCCGCATCAACCCCAACGCCAGGTGAACGCAAACGGAGGGAAAAGCTAATTTATTTTATTTTTTCTCTCATGGATGGACGGCAGCAGCAGCAGCAGCAGCCGCCATTCGCCACTGAGCGGCGGTAACGTCACCACGGCGCTTGTGCCAGGCCAGGTGCACTCCGAAGCCACGCGAAGTGTAGAAGGCTCGCTGACAACATTCTTTGTCAGAGGTAGCGATGGCATTGCAAATAGTACATTGTCAAAGTGGTGCTCTCATATCAAGGTTAAGACTCTCTAACATCAGGTGACCGGATGACACGGCTCTACCGGCAGAGAATGAGGTGGATCTTCAAATCCTAATAACCAGGGTGAACAAGACCCATATCACTTTTGGCGCTAAAATCAGTACAGTTGTACCAAGACTTGATCAGGACAACTTAGAATTTTGCAGAAGTAAAGAGGTGAGATGAGGTTGCATCAACAAACGCTGGCCGTGACAATGTGTTGTCAACTTTTGTCCACAAATACAGAAGTTGTCTGCTAGTTTAATGCCCCCCACACGCTCTTACCCTAACCCTAAAGGCTCGTGCTGAGAATCGCCACCGATGATTCCAAGTCCATGTACAAGTTGAGCCGTAAATTCGGTGCCAGCGTCGAGTCGACCCATCAGCTGCTGGAGACTGCGCAGGGACTGGGACTACTCGTCGTGGGGGTCAGGTGAGTCTACATCGAATGGCGATGAGAATGGCACAAGTGAAAGGCGAACCAAACTGTTAAGTTGCCATCCTTGGCAGTGGGGGGAGGAGCGGACTTGTTGCAGATGAGAACACACTCGCTAAGTCGATGCTAGTTCAACTCTTAACCAAACCAGCCAACCAGGTAACATGGCCTAGTGGTCACGTGTTCGCAGCTTGTTGTTGCAGAGGTTCACGGTGGTAATCCACAGTTTGCCGAAAAAAATGGCCCTACAAATTATTAAATTGGAATTATATCAATGAACGTACCCTACTGACAGACAAATGGCCCAGGTAATTCTTGAAATTTAGGCTATGCTGGTCCCTTGAGGTGTCCCCTGTTTAATTAAAATAAACTTCTTATCAACTGGATAACCAGACAATAGCCAACAAAACATGAACTCAACCCCTAACCTCGATCATCCCACTACACACAGCTAAACTACCCAATAAATACTAGCCCTACACCCTACCCTCATAGCCAACTAAACACTATCACAACCTTTAAATTTCCATTTAATGCTTTCGTGACTGCAGGGATTCCCTTCTACGTGACTTTACCGAAAGAACCAAGAATACTATCACAACCCTTAACCCTGATCCTAACCCATAACCCGAGTTCCACCACTGCTGCTTAAACCTGCTCCCAATTATCTTTTGGCGTTCACTGTGTGAAGTGGTGATATATTCCATTCATCAGTGAGGATCCATCTGTAGCGTTAAACTGGGTTTGTTGCATATTTCTTAAGGGTTGGTGGATCACATAGAGGTTTGTGAAACTGAAAAACCCGCTGGGGTTCGTGAGTTTCACAGGTACCTGTTCAATCACGCACCTTTGCACGTGCACTCAGAATTCCTGGCGTGAACACCATCCGGTCCAGGGCGTTTCTGAGCCCGCTCCTGCCCAGCAACAACCGCAGCCAATCTTGCCGCCCTCTGTCACATGCTCCCTGCTCATCCCTTCGCAACTCGGCATGTCCTCACCATTCCACAAAATACCGTGGGTCGAGGGCCATCACAATTGTACGCTTTTTGAGTTAAGCATCACAAAATGGACTGGCTTGGCAGTTTCATTCTTATTCTCTCCGCACATGTTGTCGTGTGTGTGTTTCTTCACCAGCTTCCACGTTGGTAGCTGCTGCCAGGATGTTGTGACCTATACCGAGGCCATTGCAAATGCCCGTCAGGTTTTCAACAACGCCGTAAGTGACCCCCCCCCGCCCTCAATCGCTTGATACTTAGATTTTTGATGAAATTGTCTGAAGTGCTGACTCTGTAACTCTCCATGGAAATGCCTCTTCTGTCTTCCAACACAATCAAGGATCTAGTCCTGTTGGGCCTCTCTTCCCTCTCTTACCGGTGCTTCTTTGGTCTGTGCTTTTGCCAAGTCGTTCCCATTGGTTGATCCACGTGTCTGTTGGCCCCACTTGTGCACGTGCCCTCTCTTCATCTCTTCACGTGAATTATGTTTCCTTGGTGATCCTGCCACATGAAGGGATCTGCTTAATCCTAGTTCACACCCCGTGCTGCTATACTCTGGAAAACATCGCCCACATTTTGTCTTTCTATTTGATTCCAACTCAGATATCACTGAATTTATAGCACATTACATGAACCAGTGTCACTGGTCCACCACCTCTTCCATCCTCCAGAAAGATAGTAAACTAAACTGCACAATTTGTTTTATTTTACCAGGTAAGGCCCAATGAGCGATAGTTTTTTCAGAAGTGACCTGCTTAGAAGGGACCTGGCCACACGTTTTAGCCCAATGAAGTGGCTTATAAAAAAAAATAAAGCAGCCCAATGCTCTAGGCGCACGTTTTTAAATAACGAGGGGGAAAAACTGAGGACCCGGAGAAAAATCTACATGACCACGAGGAGAACATGCAAACTCCAAATATACAGGCATCGTCAGGGTTGGGATCAAACCACAATCTCCTGCATAACAGGCGAGGGAGTTAACATCTAGCAAACGTGGCGCCCCATGAACCTTGGAGCATAATGCCTTCACGATAGCCGTTGTGCTTTAATAATGGCATGAATACCACAAGTGCTTACTTTTTTTTTATCATTAATGATGGATTGTTTTTTTACACTTTTTAATACGTATACAATTATAGCGATATGCAGTTGTCAATGTTTGGCGAGGCATTGTTAACTCTGCCTCCGCTGCAACACTGTTTCCAGGCTGAACTGGGATTGAGGCTGACTCTTCTGGACATTGGAGGAGGCTTCCCAGGCCATAATGGAGAGTCCAAATTTACATTTGAGGAGGTCAGTGTTAGTAGGGGTGGAATGACTCCACATCACCTCCCACGGCGATTCGATTGAACTTTTTGGTTTCGGGTCGCGGTTCGATTCAATAATAATTCTGTTTAGATATTTGCACTGGTTTGTAGCTCCTCTGTACGTTGAGCTTCTTTTGCACCATACGTAGCCTCTAGTGGCTGCACGAGTGACATCAACACATTGCAAACAACATCGATTCTGACATGCGTGAGTCAATGCACATATTGTAACCTGGAGAGGGAATCGATGTTTTGTCACACCCAGAGAGCAAACGTTTTCAATTTAATCAGGATGACATAATTGCCATGACTTATCTACGTTTAGCTTATCTGAAATGTCCTTGCGTCAGGTATGAACGCGAGCTTCTCAAGCATTTTCATTAATCATAACCGTGGAGCGATTTGATCTGTAAACAAATAAATACATCGTTTATATATACATCTAAAAAATAAGCCCGCAATAATTTCCCCTGATGTGCTGTCAACATCATGTCACACACTGTTGTGCGACTCTTAAGTGTCTGGCAGCAGCTGTGCAGCAAGATATTTTCTCAGAACTTCTTTAAACCCCTGCCAAGTGGCCTCTTCATCTTCACACAAGAGACACTGATCCCCCGTATAGCCTTCAACAGCAGACTGCCGGGACAATGCTGTTAGTGAGTACATATCAAGGCAGGCAAGGCACACAAGGCGGTGGGTGACCAACATCACAAGGTCACACTTTCGTACACACTCTTCAGTGAGATGGGTGTTTGTCACGTAAAGGTCAAACCTACATTTTAATTCTCGCAGCTGTATTTCAGCCAAATTCGGTTAAAAAGAAATGTGAATGATGTTTTGCAGTCACTGATAATGACCCTGGCTGAGTCCATGAACTCATCAGTGGCTCTTTGACCTCGGATCCACCGAGCCACCTCAAAGCACAGGTTTTGAACCTTTCAGCATGAACTTTTGTAGTTCCATTAATTTGCATGAATTGAAAATATTCAAGCCCATTATTATTTAAAAATATATTATAATTTGTTTACATTGGGAGTGAAAGTAGTGCCTTTAGTGGCTCCAGGTGCCACAAACCCATTGCATATACCATATATGAATTGAAAAGCATTGATTCTCACGTGGACAATTTTCTGCATGTATTTTGAATGTAAGAATTGATGCTCGTCAATTAATCTATGGATCAATATATGCCTGGTTGCCATGTGATAGATACTGCAGTGCAGTGTTTGGGCCTTGTACGAATGAGGTAAAATGACCTAGTTGGGACCAGAGACAGACACTGAGAGACAGAAGCATAGAGACAAACGCAGAGCGAGAAACATCAAAACTTTGATATAATTAAAAACACAGAGTTGCATCGAGTGTGAGGCATACATAGAGACAGAAACACACTTTGGAACTGGTGGCGCTGTATAAATGCACTCTTTGCACACTCATTAAGGTGACGTTGATTCAGCACTGCTGCCACGCACGTGTCTTCGCAAATCCGACTTCTCAGATCGCGGCCGTCGTGAACTCTGCACTGGACACGCATTTCCCCGCGGGCTGCGGCGTGAACATCATCGGCGAACCCGGCCGCTACTACGTCATGTCGGCGCTCACCCTGGCCGCCAACGTCATCGCCAAGAAGTTGTTCGTCAATCCGCTGGCCGACGGTGTGGGCATAGGCAGCAGGAGAGGGGTTGGGAGCCGCGGAGTTTAATGTCATTCCCAGAGCATGTTAGCCGGTGAAAGTCGTTGTAAATCAATTTAATTGAGATACGATTGCATCGGGATGCGGTTATATACCAGCTTCTGGAATATTGTGGTGGACTTGCACAACGGAAAAAAGTACCTTGTGGCATTGGAATCTTCTCATCCGTCGGGAGGTCGCTGTTTTCTGTTGCAGCTGCTGTTGTATGGAATTCCCTCCCTTGTAACCTTGTGAATATCTATAGGACCTTTTTGCTAGTATCTAAATATTATGAAGAATAAGACATTTTACTCTTTCTAGCAATAAAACAGGTGTCAAGATGTTCAAACAACAAATAGATCCCTTTTCCAAGGAATAAAGTCTGCATTAACCACACGTACTTATGGTAAACATACAAATAAACATGCTCTAATAATATATGCATTGTGTTTGAAACTGATTGGCCTGCACCAGAGATGGCCTTGCCTTGTCTCGCCAGTGTTAGACCAGAGAACGCCAAAAGGCGAACAGTTTTTCCACAAGTATGTTTGCATGGTTAATGCAGAGGATAAAACCTATTCTTATTTTTCATCAACCTTGGCAATGCTGGTGCCTTGTGGCTGTGTTTACATCTGGTCTGAAGACTCGTTCGGGTTCGCATGCGTTCAAGTGAGACTCACTCCTTACGAGACTGTCCCGTCGTTTGAATAGTTTATACGTCAATAATGTCTTCATTATGCGAAAAGTTTTCTGAATTTAGTGAAAAATAAGTAACAAAAATGACAAAGTTATAGGAACTCTCTGCCGTGCACCCTGCTGGGGGTATGTAGAAGAAAGGGATGTTCTCGTATCGTAATTGTATTGTAATTTAATTGTGATTGCATCGTGAATGTATTGTGATTGTATTGTGATTATATTGTAATAGGAAACGATTTTGTTGTGTCCTTGCCTCCGCCACAGGTGAGGGGCAGCCAGCGCACATGTACTACATAAACGATGGCAACTTTGGATCGTTTAACTTTGTGTTCTTCAAAGAAAAATGCACTCCCCCAGTTGCATTGAAGGTAATTGAGAATATTACATAATTTGTAAAATGAATGCTGCTGTACAGTCACAATGTATGAGGACCTCTGTGTGAAGTGAATTTGCAGAAGTGCGAAGCAGGTTTTGCACCCTGGCATGTGTCATGGCCCTTTAAACAAATCCCACTGGCGTTCCTGATGTCATATCGACGTCTACGCAGGGTGTTGTGACCTGTTAAAAGTTACTGACCCGCCCAATACTGAAGATCTGTGAAAAAGAGCTTCATAGCTCATTGGAATCCCCCACTTTCGCTAAAATACAGATTCTGATTCTGAAACAAACGTCGGCGTTATACAGGCAAAACAGTGCTACACGGACAATGTGGGGCCCGTTCAGCGTAGTACAGCAAGTCCCCGCTTAACATGGGCGTTGTGTTCCTGAAAATTGCCGCATGAAGCAAATTCGTGATAAGTCACAGGAGTGATTTTCTGATGCAGGCCAATCATTCTCAAGATTGTGTACGGTATCAAAATATGCGTGAAAGCTCTGCGCCCACCCAATCCCTCGTGTTCATGGCCACTCTTTCGCACCTCACCGCTGCGTCTTTCTTTCTTTCTCTCTGCTGTGCAGCGGAGCCGCTGTTTGAGTCGTCGGTGTGGGGCCCCACTTGCGATGGGCTGGACTGCGTGATGGAGCGGATACAGTTGTTGGAGTTGCACGTGGGCGACTGGCTGCTGTTCCGCAACATGGGCGCGTACACTCTGACCCTCAGCTCAGGGTTCAACGGATTCCCGTTGCCCAACATCCACTACATGATTGGTGATGCCGAGTGGTGAGGCTGGGCAGATGGGCACTGTTGAGCAGACAGGGTTAGGCGAAGTCAGTATTGCTGACGGGTGGCTCTAAGTAGATAGGATTAAGTGGTCCGTTGATGGTCTAGTTTTGGGTGAATGTGTGGAGTTGGTGGTCTTGGTAAATTTTTTGTTTCGTAAAAATGTTTAGTAGTATCTTAAGTAATATAATATATGTTATGCAGATACCTCATGTACGAGTGGAAAACAAAACACTCCTGTGTGCGACTTGAGCTACGAACACCAAACAATAGACTATAGAACTTCGCACTGCCCCATAGATAATTCTGAAGGTGGTGTATCGGCAATGGCGGAGTCAGGATTTTCAGGTGGGGGGGCAACCCCTTCAGCAATGAAAAATTATAGGAGTTGTTAGTAAGTAAGGACTTGTCCCTTGCTTTTTATTCGACGCGTGTGCGGCAGATGGCACAGCCATCGATCGAGGGTCGAATTAGAACCGTGTGTAATTGGCATCGCGCTCACTGAAGGCGTTTGCCTTCAGGGAAGTCGTGTACTGTATACGCAACAGCGCACAATTCTATGAGTTACTTATAACTGCGTTGCCATTACTTATTGCCAATTATGGACTCAGACTATTGTCCTATCATCTCATAGAGTCCCTGGCACATAATAATATGCTACACAGTAGCAGTGGGGGGTCGCAAAATGCCGATTTATTACTAATAAACCCCAATGATCCGATCGAAATTAGGGATTTCGATCAGATCATTGGGGGGGGGGGGCACGTGCCACCCCGGATGTTTTGTGGCAATGATGTGATTGTCTTGAATTGATGGAGTCACTTGGTCTCTCTAGATGGTCCAGTGCTAGCATCCAATGTTCTGTTGGCAGTGATAGATGGTCTTGAATATGTTTCATAAGTAAGTGGTGTATGGTACTGCTGGGTGGGCTGGTGGTTTTGATGGGTGGTGTTGAGCGGGTATGGTTAGGTGGCACTGAGCAAGTGGCGATGATGCATGTGTGTACACGCATCTGTGTATCGGGAGCGGTAGTGCACCGGTGAGCATGCTGCACTACTAACCCGCTCACGACCAATAAGAATGGAAAATATTGAAACCGGTACTGGGCCTCCGCTAGGTCGACTCAGCCTCAAATGAGTACCTTGTGCGATGTTTAAGCATTGCCAATAGGGAGGCAAATGCGGTTAGGCATGGTGCTGACCACCCACCCCCTCTTGTGCCGTACCAGCCTTCATAAATGCTTGCTACTGCTAACATCACTTGCCCGAACAGTCTGTTACAGGCTATTGTTTTTTATAAGGAGTAGAGGCTTATTTGTTAATAACATTGCCCTATAAATATATGGTGACCTGAGTTTGATTCCTGGCCACGGCTTACATCAAGGGCATGAACGGGACCTTGGCCCCTCAACTCAACGTTACCATGTTCAGTGTGTGAACATGAGCAGCAGTGAAACAATGAGGGCCAGGCATGGTCCTGGCCGTACAACCCCCTCATGAATAAGCTTCCCCTGTGCATTAATCAGTCCCCCTCCTTATCCTCCTTTCGCTCCTCTCTTAAAGCTCCACCTTTCCTCCATTGCCATTCCCTTCCTCTTCCCTCCCCTCACCCCTCCACTCCATACCATCCCTCTCCTGTGCATTCGTGACCCCTACGTGACAGTCATTCCACGGCCCTTGCACGCCCTTGCCATCACTCTAATTTTTGTTACTGCTTTATAATCTCTGTAAGGCGCCTGGGACTAAGGCACTATATAAATTTAAAATAAGATAAGATGTGTAGTTCTGGCCTTAATAGACGCTCACTAGCAGCACTTGCTGTGTGTGTGGGCACATGTACGTGTGTATGCGTGTGAGCAGGTCTTTGCTGGTCAAGGAAAGTAAAGACCAGGAATAAATGTCATCCCTCAACTTTAAAAATGGCAACTAAACTGCATTTACCAATATGCTTAAGCACATTTAATAATTTCACACAGCATCACGTATTGATGTAAATCATGAAGTAATTGCAACAATGCCTCGTCAAAATCAATTAATTACCAGGCGCCTATCGTGGGTTTTTTACGGGAAATGGGCGCCGAGAGACCGGGCACTAAGCACAGAGAGACCGGGCAATGGGCACCGAGAGACCCACACATATACACTGAATCCTCGCTTGATGCGATAAATGTGTTCCTGAAGAGTGCCGCGTTACGCGGAATCAATTTCCCCATAAATGATAACCGTCTGGCGAGTTACGATGTACACACATTGCAGGAAGATGGTGGGGCAAATAATTGAAGGTTATTTGAAGTTGCATAAGTACATCAATTCCCAAGCTTGGGAAAGGCAGTAAAACAACAGCAAAAACAGTCCAAGACCATATCAAGACAACACATAGTCCCTCAATAAATTTGTACATTGCAATTGAACTATCAATACATTAAAATTTTGATTTAAAGCTTTCGTGACTGCAGGGATTCATATTCTTGGTTATTTCGGTAAAGTCACGTAGAAGGGAAATAATAAAATAATCTATATATATAAAATCGCAAATCTGTCTGTCTGTCTGTGTGTGTGTCTGTGTGTCGCCGGACCATACGCAGTTTCATTGGACGAAATGTGAGGGATTTGCGAGACACGATTGGTCATTTTGGTTTTCCACGGCGGTTGCCCCTGGCAACGGGTAGTGACGCATTCGCTGCGGGGTGGACGCCATTTTTAATTCACGTTAAAAATATGCGCACGCATTAACACGCGACTCTGAGGTAAATTCATCAAAGTTTTACGTCCTCTTCACTCCCCCCCCACCCCAATGTGTTCAATTACTATTATAGGGTCGGTAGATAATAAAATTATAGCGATTAGACAGTATTATTGTAGCGCGGGGGGGGAGTAACGGCCCCAGTACCCAGCCTCAGCCGGGTGGGCAATCTAGGCGAGGCCGGAGGCTCTGCACGGTACTAGGCCTCGACACCCCACCCGTGTCAAGCGACGACTTTGTGGTATAAACTCGATATACCCAGCGTTGCCCGGGGGGAAAATACATTTGAAATCTTCTGAAAACTTTCAAACATTACATAACAATGAAATCTGTGTATATATGTAAGGTTATTAAGAAATATATTTTTCACCCGGGCAACGCCGGGTACTTCTGCTAGTCTATATATATAATATCGCAAATCTGTCTGTCTGTCTGTGTGTGTGTCTGTCTGTCTGTGTGTCGCCGGACCATACGCACTTTCATTGGCCCGTTCATCGCGGACCACGGCGGTTGCCCCTGGCAACGGGTAGCGACGCATTCGCTGCGGTGTGGACGCCATTTTTAATTCACGTTAAAAATATGCGCACGCATTAACACGCGACTCTGAGGTAAATTCATCAAAGTTTCACGTCCTCTTCACTCCCCCCCCCCACCCCAATGTGTGCACTTTCTATTATAGGGTCGGTAGATAATTAAATTATAGCGATTAGACAGTATTATTGTAGCGCGGGGGGGGGGGGGGGGTAACGGCCCCAGTACCCAGCCTCGGCCGGGTGGGCAATCTAGGCGAGGCTGGAGGCTCTGCACGGTACTAGGCCTCGACACCCCACCCGTGTCAAGCGACGACTTTGTGGTATAAACTCGATATACCCAGCGTTGCCTGGGGGGAAAATACATTTAAAATCTTCTGAAAACTTTCAAACATTACATACTAATGAAAAAACAACTGTGTCATTACTTTTAAACCCGACGCGCCAAGAATCGATTCTTTAAATGTTGACTGTACAAATAGTCATTAAGCTGGGTGAGCGTACTGGCAGTCTATAATGTATACTGTAACCTGGTTATTAAGCTCGGTTGGTGTACTGGCAGTCTATAATGTAGACTGTAGCCTGGTTATTAAGTAAAGTGAGTCAATTTGTAACACGTAGGCTTTCGCGACCATTATTCATAAACAACGTTATTGGGTTTAGATCGCCTTATTTATTAATGTGTTGTAACCCTCCACCACCCGACACGGCCAATCAGTAAAAAAGTGTCACGTTGATAAAAGACTAATAGTTGGTAGTGAGGGGAACATTTTATTTTGCGTTAAAAATGCTTTAAAAATACACTAAACGCTCAGGTAAATTCTTCACTGTGTGATGTCCCCCCCACCCCGATGCGTGCAGTGATTACTACTATACATTTGCTAGATGCTACCACTATAGGCCGTAGATATTACTGCACAGCAGCCGAGGAGATCGTGGCTGGGGGGGGGGCAGGGGTAGCAGGCCATCTGTGTATATATGTAAGGTTATTAAGAAATATATTTTTCACCCGGGCAACGCCGGGTACTTCTGCTAGTATAAATATTAAACAATAAAAAAAAAAATCTTGCTGTGGATTTCACACCTGATAATGATTGCTTGTGTTGCAGTCGAAACGTCGTGAGAATTTTTATTGTTTTATATTTATATTATTTTATTATTTCCCTTCTACGTGACTTTACCGAAAGAACCAAGAATATCAATACATTGTTAAGAATCAAATGTACAAATCACATTGGCAAATGTGGCTGTATCCAGCACTAATCTTCTGCTTAAAAATGTTTTTTGAAGGAATATTTCTAAGAGAGGAAACAAGGTTGTTATTCCAAAACGCTGGTGCTGCCAAGGCAAATGCTTTGTCACCTATGTCAATTCTTGTTCTTGGGATAGTTAGAAGGCAATTAGATGGACTCAACAATTGGGTAAATGAATTGGCTAAAGTATAGTGCAGATTTGCCAATAAGAAATGTTATGGAAGAACAGGACCCAATGGAGATGTATTCTTGCATCAAGTGATGTGAGATTGGATTTTAAGTATAGGTCACAATGGTGCATCCTGTATGAGTACATCCAGTGCAAATCGAAGAGCATAATGATAAAGCGGGTTTAGTCTGTGATAAAGTTTTTTTGGGTCAAATTGCAAATGCAGGTTTCCTTTACAACACCGGTTTTCTGAAGTAACTTATTGGCACGTTTTGTTTACGTGACAAACATTTGCTGTGTTGGGTGGTGGTGGGTTTAACGACACATTCACGCGATATAACCAATAAACACCTTTATTATGGGTTTAGTGATTCGCTAGTAGCTGATCAGTAAGCAGCGTAACATTTGTCAAACAGTGGTTAAATGATAGCTTCAACTATTTGCAGGCGTAATTGAACGGGAAAACTATTTGTTTTTTTCATATTAAAAATAAATATTAAGATGTTCATTGATATGTTATAAATACGGGGTTGAATGATAAGTTTTGAATCAATTAGTAAACCCAAGTATTTGAAGCACTCCGATTGTTCAATTATGTTGTTTTCTGATATCCATAAGAGAATGAAACAGGATTTTAGTTTGAAGAAAAATTCCCATGATCTTCGTTTTTTTAGGATGTAGGACCAATGTTAGTGGTGACGATTGATGTTGAATGAAATCTAAATCGTTGGACATTCTCTGATTTCGTTTGGAGATTTACCTGATACTATTGTAATAAAAGACTTCGTTACACACTGCTGGTCTCCGTTGCTCTTTATTTAGCTACTTGCTCGCACCCCGCTGGTCCTGACAGCGGACCAGCGTCTCCTCACGCGCGCCCCGCACGCGCTCCCTCATCAGTCCTTCCGCTCCCCCACTTCGCACACCGCTGGCCGACGGTGTGCCGAAGCTCCTCCAGCCACGTGGCTGATGGCGCGGATCCCCTCCGGCCACCCAACGTGGTCCAGCTTCTTCACTCCAACAACTGACGCGGAGCCCTTCCGGGCTCCCACCTATATCCCCTTTACCACGTGATCCTGTCTCCTTCCCTTCCGGACCGTCAGATCCAGCCTTCCCATAGCGCCCTGCTGGCTCCACCCCCGTTCACCTCGCTTCTGATTGGACCCGAGGTGAATGGCGGGCCCTCCCATATGCCCCCATACTGGGCTCCGCCCCCCAATACCCCGGGCCGTATGATTGGGCCAGAGCCCAGCAGCTAACCCCGTTTACGCTTGCAATACACTAGCGTAGCCGGCCTGCCCTTGCCCCTCACCTCCCATGAATCGTAATGAGCGGACAGGTCGGCTAAATAGACAACAATAAAAAATATATGTAACAAGGTTCGGAGACGAGTAGATGCTCTGCATTGTGTTCTGTTATCCTGAGATGTCAGCGACTCCACAACAGATGAGCACCAGAGGTTTGTGAATTGTCCACAATTTATTTCAAAGTGTTCTTCCAAGGGACATGACCAGAGACACCCTCATCACCCTCCATGTCACGCAACATCTCGGCTAAGTCCCTCGGCACGGAATCCATCCCAAATCTGAATTTGAGGGTGTGCCCCGTACTCTGCTTGTGCACGTGAGCATCATGGTACTTTACCTGATCATCATTGCCTTTCACTTATAATACAACAACAAAAACGCACCTGGTTACCCGTAGCCACATGCAGCTGCGAACTGGAATATAAAACGGTTTCCTTGCGTCGCATATGATGCCAAACGTTGCATAGTGCGCAATTATAAGTGTGATTCGTCACAGGCAAGCCCACACTGGCCACGCTCGTATGACCATGTAATCAGAAAAGAGGTTTAATGCTGAATGATTAAAAATTTAGATGAGTGATGGAGAAGATGCAGCAGTAATGGGACAATGATTGGTTTAAACGCCTGACCTAATCAACAAAATGAATAGTTTTACAATGTATTTTGTAAAAGAGTTGCTGTCCTAAATGGAATTTTCTGATATGTAGTGAGGCATGTCTATGAGAAAACTTTAAGCTACGGTTGACCGGTGAAGACATTGTGATACGAACAATATGAAATTGCAGAATATTGTATTTTGGAGGAAAATAAATTAACAGAATATGGGAGTTGCCATTGTTTAACACAGTCTAGGGGTGTGTTGTGTGCGTGATGGATGAGGTGACAGTGACGGCGAGTTTGATAGGTTGAGTGACAATGGGGTGAACATCCAGAGCAGAGTAACTGGGTGGGAGACGAGCAGCAGTTCGCCCTTCCAGTTCCAGACAACCCAGTCAGGAACACAGATGTAGAGACGTAAATAGCGTCTCTGTGGCGTATAAGCTGAATACTACCACAACGGGTAAGTGAATGCGCACTTACCTCTCGATGGGGGCCGACTGGGACGCGTCGGAGAAGCGGGCCCTGCAAAGCGGGGTTTCGTCGGAGAGAGAGGACGTGCTGACACAGTGGTGAAGGAGGCCTGGAAACGGGGGCCATGTGACGCTGGCTCCGGTTCCCTCACGAGAGACCGAAGAAGGGACGTGGCGAGAGACGGAGCGAGGCCACGCTCGAGGATGATATGAGGGACGGAGGGGGAGCGATCATGGTTGTTTAGCGGAAGAGCTGTCCGTTGGTGGTCGCGCTGGGGGGGAGCCGGAGAACGTCGGTCGGAGGGACTCAGTGAGACAGGAACCCCCTCTCCCTTTATGGGGTCTAGAATAGCCTCGAGTATGGTTAACTTGTAAGCCTGTTAAAGTGTTAATAAAACGAGGTGCCTCCAGACTTCAGTGTGTGCCTCGTCAGATACACACTACATCTGGTGCCAGAAGTGAAAATACTTACTGCTAGGATTGGCATAGGCTTCAAATGTATACGAGATGAAGACAACCTACCAAAACATCTTCGGAGGAGGAAGATGAGGAGGGGGCGATCCCCCAGACGGCCCCGGGAGAGGCGGGTCTGGAGATGGACCACGAGGGATTTAGGCCTGCAGAGCAGCGCCAGGAACGCGACCTCACCACTCCGCCGGCTGCGGGGAGAGACAGGCGAGCGCGTGGCCAGCGGTTGGCCGATCTGCTGTCTGCCGTGGCAGTACTCGTGGCAGATATGGGCCTGGACGAGCTGGCCAAACGAGTCGGAGGATCGGGGCCACGAGGAGAAGACTCTGCCGCTGCTACGTCCCATCCACGGGATGCGCGGGAGATGCAGTCCACGCAGGCGGCCGCCATTTTGAGCGGTAGGGGTCAGTGAGAGGTTAGAGCGGATCGAATTGACAGATTCCCGCCAGACAAACGGCCAAGGGTCAGCTAAGGGGAAAGAGGATCCAAACAACAGATTGGGAAGGCCCAATCAGAGGGGTCCACAAAGTGGCGTGGGATTGGACAAGCCCAGCCACAAACCGGTATAAAAGCCAGAGCGCTGAGAGCTCTGGCTCAGTTCTCCTCACACGAAGATCGAAGCCCGGGCTGAAGAAGATAGGACCCAGGACCAAGCCGTCTAGCTCTTCTAAGAGCTGAGGCTCCGTGTTCCAGTGGTCAGGGGAGAATAGGTCCTGGCAGGCAGGACCCTGGCTCCCCAGCCTTCCAGCTCTTCTAAGAGCTAAGGCTCTGCGCGACCAGTGGTCAGGGGACCCACCAAACCAGCGGTGGATCAAGCTAGCCTCCCCTAGGTCCCAGCCGGAGGACGCTAGGGTACGGGTAGACTGTGTGGTTCCCGCCAGTTCGGAGGCTGTACCTCCCTGGGCTAGCAGCCAGACCCGTCTATAGGTCCCGCCACGTACGGAGGCTGTACCTCCTTAGGCTACGGGTGAGGGAACTGTATATCCCTCTGTGTGTAGGGACCGTGTCGAAAGAAAGACAATAAACCTGTGTGTGCCTTAAAGGAGTTTATTCATCTGTTATTTACAACACTACACAGCAGTGGCGGCTCCTGCAAAATCTCTCAGGGGGGGCAAATGTCTGGATGGATAAGATCCACCCATGCAATGGATAAATTAACAGCTTAAGCATGTAAAGGCAACTTCACTTCTTTAATATTAATGAAAAATAAAGTGACTCTTACAATACATCTTGTTTGTTTCTATACTCACTATTAAAACAAACCACTCAAGTTTATTTTATTAAAGATTCCACTAGGTGGCGACAAATTATATTGTTGGATGAAACGTGCTTACGTATGATGACGTAAGCACGTATGATGACGTAAGCACGTTAGGGCGAGCCCTCCCAGAAGCCATAGAGAATGCATTGCAGCGCCCCCGTTCGAAAAAAAACATCTTTGAATGTAAGTCTATGGGACCACTCCGGGCGATTCTCAGCTGGAGGAAAATCGCCCAAAAAGAGGCGGTACTCCACAGAACGTAGCATGACGCTGATTGGACTATACCAGGGGTCGGCAACCTACGGCTCCGGAGCCGCATGCGGCTCTTTACGGGCTGCTTCTTGACAATATGTACGTATGTACAGTATGTACTCAGATGCATTGCGGCTCTTGAAATACTGAATTTTGTACCGAATTGGAAAGAAATGGCTCTTCTTGTTATTTTGGTTGTCGACCCCTGGACTATACCCAGAGGCTGACAGTGACGGCTAGCGTGACTCTGTGGTTGAATGACATTGGTGGTGCGTCGCCCAATCGCCCTAATGAAGAAACCGCCCCTGCTACACAGACACCAGCCAGGGCAAAACCTTTCTCGAGCAGGAGCCCATCTTGAATGTCACGGACACTACACGAGATCTCTTCCGTCGAGCGAACTCTGAGAGCAGTGGCTGAGGCAGCCGAGCATCTGGGGTTGTCGGCCCACCCGGAGATGGCAGAGGCAGCGAGCGCGGTGCTGGAGACGCACGGCGCGAGACTCAGTTCCGCGCTCGTTACGGGGTGACCCCCCCTCCCTGCTGGTGGAACTCGGCTCCCTGGAAGAGGCGATACGGAGCGTCGCGCTGCGTCGACAAATAAACCTACGCCAAGGGCGTTCCAAAGCTGCCCAGGGGCACTGCACGATGGTACGCGACACACTGCAACACACACGCCAACTTACATGACAGACTACAATATTTATGAGGGGGCTAATTTAGCAGGGGGTTAAATAATCGGATTTTATTTGTCGGCTTATAACCCACAGTGTCACCAGGAACATGGGTCTACTTCTGTGACTGTTGCTGGTAGAAGGAATTCCACGATGGCTGCTAACGAAGCCTCCGGTTCTGCTGTTACAGGTACCGCAGTCATTCAAGCACACAACAGACAATCAATTCGACAACACACAAGTCCAACTCCATGTCGTTGACACTAGCTTGTAATTCGTCAATAACGCGCGGTGATACATGCAGGTTTTTTGTTATTCGTGTTATTTTATTGCCGTTATCGTTACATGATAAGAAATACGTCAAATATATTAACTATTAAAACATACATTTTTGCTTAAAACTTTAGTGACTGCAGGAATTCATATTCTTTTGTTTTTTCGGTAAAGTAACGAAGATAGAAAAATAATCCAAAAATAAAGTGAATAAAAATAACAACAAATTTAAAAAAGACAATGTAGACTGTAGCCTGGTTCTTAATCGGATTGTACTGGCAGTCTATAATGTAGACTGTAGCAATGGTTATTAAATTTGGTGAGTGTACTGGTAGTCTATAATGTAGACTGTAGCCTGGTTCTTAACCTCGGTGAGCGTACTGGCAGTCTATAATGTTGACTGTAGCCTGGTTCTTAACCGCGGTCAGTGTACTGGCAGTCTATAATGTAGACTGTAGCCTGGTTTTTAAGTTGGTGAGCGTATTGGCAGTGTTTCAAATTACCGAAAGAACCAAAGAATATTAAAACATAATATAAGAATTAAATACGTAAGAAGCAGCAGAAGCTAAATTTAACATATCTGCCAATATTTCAACGAATGTGCTTCGTTTTTCTTTTGCTGTTTGTGCTTGGGTACTACTGGTCGACGCAGCAGCAGCATCACCAAATAACGAATCTTCTGGATACTTTGCTCATATCAAGATAACGAAAAAAGAATAGGATTTACCCTTTCCAGCAATAATACTGGAGGTGTGAAGATGGTAAAACACCAAATAGACACCTATTGCAAGGCATCAAATCTGCTTTAACTACACATGCTTGTGGTAAAACATGCAAACAAACATGCTTTGATAATGTACGCATTCTCTTTGAAACGGATTGGCCTTCACCAGAGACGGCCTCCTCTGGGGGACTGGTTTCACAAGTGTTGGACCAGAGAACGCCAAAAAGCGAACAGCACAAAGGCAGCATCTTAACACCTCCATTATTGCTGGAAAGGGTAAAGCGTATTCGTTTTTACTAAATCATAGGGGCCGTCCATAAATGACGTCACGCGATTTTGGACGATTTTTTACCCCCCCCCCCGTCAGTCACACGGCGTCACAAAAAGTCAGACCCCCCTCAAATATGACGTCACAAAGCTCTGTCCCCCCCCCCCAAAATGTTACATGCTCAAATCGCTTTAAACTATTGCCATTTTAGTGTGGCGCTGCACTCTGATGTTGTAGGAGAAAACATGTATTAAAAAGTCGAATTAATTAAGTAGAACGTGTTGTCTATATTTATTTAAAGTTGCGCATTTTTACGTGACGTCACATTTCTCAACCCCCCCCCCTCGTCATACATCGTCACAAATGTCTGACCCCCCCCCCTAGGTGCGTGACGTCATTTATGGACGGCCCCATATTGATAGTTTCGTTATGTATTATTCCTGTGCAAGAAATAATTTGTTCGATTGCCCAGTGTCGACAGGAGGAGTCCAGGCCAAGTCGGTTGTGATGCTTTACCCACCTGTTAGTCAGTCTGGAATATCATCATTATCACCACCATTGTTACGCATGGTTATACAGGAAACACCCCACTTGAGGTAGCTGCCAATTGAAAAACGTGCAGGTACTTTTCAGCATTGGGATGTTTTGGCCAATACCCTCATATACAGGGAAAAAAACGTGCAAAGGTTCACACAGCATGGCGTCTAAGTCGGGAATCGAACCCAGGAACTTTTATTTTAAACTATTTAAACTTTTTTATTTTACCAGGTAAGGCCCACTGAGCTAGTTATTTTTCAGAAACGATCTGGCCACAAATGTGGCGTCTCACGTGGAAATGAATAACAGCCACGTACTCTAAACGCATGTTGTAAATGTAAAGGGAAGGACCAGGGGACCCAGAGAAAAACCCACGCGACCAGTGAGAAAGACATGCCACTACATTGCCACCCTGCCGCCCTGGATGCGAACAGTAATGGAAATACGGCAAAGTGGCCACAATGCAGACGCTGTGTCATAACAATGTTGAATTTCCACATTATCATGGCAGGGCCCGGTGTATTTGAATCGAATACAAGAATCAATTTAAATGGAATTCAGGCGAGACGTGCTTTCCGAGCGCTCCATTCTTCATCGCAAACGACCTGCCTTGTGACATGCGGTCAATCGCCTTCACGAAACGCAACGGTTTGAAACTCCGTAACTTCAGGAAGACCACAATTTGGACCATATTCTTTACAACTTCCCCGCAAAGGAGCCTCAGAAGTGGGGGGGGGGGGGGTCGGAGAGGACAAACCCGGTGAGGGTGGGTGGCTGAGCTGGCTTCCTCGTGGTATGGACGCTAGAGGTGATGCTTGGGTGGGTGAAGAGGGAGGTCGAGGCAGTGCGTCCCTTAACGGGTTGGTAAAAAGGGGGTGCTTTGTGGAAAATGGGGGGGGGGGTGGAAATAGGGTGACGTCTCATCAGAGCCTACGGGAAAGCTGCAGCTGCAGAGCCGCATATTTATCGACAGTGATACATAACACCATGGCATGATCGTTCTCGCCCGTTTCGACACTAATATGACGATGCCATTGGTACCTCATTTGCCAGTAAAAAAAAATATGATAATTGTTTTTTCACCCTTATGCAAACATGACTCCTCGTAAAAAGGTGTCAGTTTTGTTGCCAGATAAAAGGGTAAAAAACCAATTATGACGATGCTTTGCATAATGGTGCAATTTGATCATGCTGATACTGACATGTTTTGAAGATAATTATGCCTTTATCATGCTGTTGCTGATAAAATTATTCTTTTTTGTATTTCAGATTTTTTTTCTATTTGCTTCCTCACATTTTAAAATTATGAAACATAAAGTGACAATTTACCACTGATGCCACTCTCGTGCCCACAGGAGAGGCCAGAATCCTGCAGGTGCTGGACGATGAAACTGACCTGGTAGAGGTGGTGAGATCCATTAGTGAGGGTGAGGCCATGGTAAGAACACGGCTTCCCCTGCGAGCCGATAGTAGGGGATGTTAGAGGAAAAGTCATGTTTTACACTCACATTTCATTTCAAACTTTATTTTAATATTCACCCCCCCACCCCTCATGTTATTCTAATTGTGCTCTCAGCGGCAAGTCATAATAATAATAATCATGTTTGGTTTTATAACGCCTTGTTATGCATGCAAATTGCATCTTACGATTGGTGAGGAACCACAGATCAAGCCAGAAGGCGGCAGCCAGGCGGTGAGCTAGCACTACCAGCGATTGCCCAAGCTCTGCAGTCCTTTATACGTAAACATATTTCCATCCAAATCATAAGCAATTATACATGTGTAGTGAGTCCAACTGAGTCGCAGACGTTATTTTTCAGAGGCAACACATTTATTGTAACACGTATATACAAATATAGCCTGGGGTGGTGACCACCCAGCTAACTACACGTTACATAGGGGTTACAGCTACAAAGGGTCGGACCCTCACTCGGGTCCCAGGCCACGTGTTGATGCCTCTTCAGACGTAGGACGTAGAGCTTTCAGCTTGTAGAACGAAGCGACCCCGGTCCCTCTCAGGGACCCACCTTATGTTCCTCCCGGCCCCGCCCTCGGCCCCGCCCACCTTCGCGAGCGTTCCAGCTCCCTCTCGATCCCTCTCGAGAGCTCTCCCTGGACACGTGGTCACCCCCTAGCCCCCCCCCCCCCACCTGGGGCCATCTCTGTGGACACTCCAGATCACGTGTCTACGGGATCAACCAGAGTGCCATGGACCGGGGCAACCCTGTCCCTTGGCTGACACTCTCCCGCCCCCCCTTGTCGGAGCCCGCACTACACGCTATGTGTAGAGGCCCGCGCTATCCCAGCGCTCACCAAGCCCCGCTAGGGCTGGTACTACACCCACCACGGGGTGTACGCGATGACAATACATCGCACGCCACGGCCCTCCCGGGCCGGCACCATACAGTAACATCCCCAATGTCACTGTAGCGCGTGCTGCTTGGAGATTGGTAGACAATGGAATTAGGGGTAACAGCCCGTTCTACCAGTTGGACCTGTGGGCAAGGCACGGAGCCCTCTGGGGGATCCAGAGGGTTGTGGGACCGAGGGTGGAGCCTGGCCACACTGGGCAGGATAAAAGGCGAGCTGTGACTCACAGTCGGGGCTGCTGCGATCTGGAATGGAACTCGTTGTGCCGTCGTCTTCGTGATATTTGCCCTCTTCAAGCTGTGGATCTGGCAGCATGTTGGCTGTCGCGACCCGGTATGTAGTTATCCCCGAAGGCTGTGAAGGCCGGAATAAAAGAGAGAGTACCTCCTACTAGTGTCTGTGAATTAGAACACTACACATGTAAGAGGAAATCGGAATGCCTGGCGAAAGCTCATACATGCGAGGGAGCAGCACTCTAAGCCATCGAGAAGAGACACATTATATTAGTCTGCACTTTGCTGTATCCCCTTCACCTGGTTAAGCCAGGGTAAAATGTGTGCGATCCACTAACCCTCGCTTCCACAGTGCTGGATCGCAGGCCATGTGCATATAGCTATCATCCCCCGACTGTGGAGTACATCACCCATGTAAAAAATGCAACCTGAAAAAAAGGGTTTCACGTTGGCACACAAAGGCCTTCTCTTACAAATGACATCACGGGATGTTTAACATCGACTGTGAAACTGACGGCAGCATAGTAATTTTACGGTTAATAAACACACTGCTGGATTCGAACCATGATCCTCTGCAACAAGCAGCGAACCATTTGGACTTGTGTGTGTGTGCATGCCTGTTTCATTCCCGCTCATGATCAGTCCTGGGCCACCCCTAGATGGACTCAGCATTAAAATGAGTACCTAGTATGGTGTGTAACAATCAGCATTGGGGAGACAAAGGCGGCTGGGTGTGGCGTCGGCCATCCACCCCCTCGTGTGCCGTGCTGGCCTGCATAGGTGCCCACTAACAGCACTCGCCCCAACATTCTGCTAAGGCTATACGAGGGATCTGTGTCTTTGTGCACACCTGCCAGGCCGAGAAGGATGCCTTCTACGTGGTGGACCTGGGGGACATCGTGAGGAAGCACCTGCGCTGGCTTAGCGCCCTGCCACGTGTGCGGCCCTTCTACGCTGTCAAGTGCAACAACACTCAGACCATCGTACACACCCTCGCCACGCTGGGCGTCGGCTTTGACTGCGCTAGCAAGGTATGGTGTGTGTGTGTGTGGTCAGTGTTAGTACATACACATGCGGTCCTCAGTAAAAAAAAGTAATTCTTAAAAAAGGTAGGAGCTTGGGAAACGCTATTATTGTACTTTAAATATGATTGTTAGTTGATTTTAAAACCATTTGTATTCCTATCCATAAAAAGTTGAACATTCAACCCTTGGTCAGGAACGTAACCCCCTATTGCATCGCTTCGACTTACGGCACCTTTTCCAGTAACGTAACCTGGCGTAGGTCCGAGGACTGTCCGTACACATATAGCAAAGAAAATCACTGAATAAACTTGTCATGAAATTATAACCATACATTTCATAACATTTACTCATACCATATAATTTTTTGTATTAATGATGAACCTTATTATCATAATTAACTAATGACGATTGTAAACATTGCTATTCATTGATGATGATAATCATGATGTTTGTTTCAGAATCAGAATCTTTATTCATATTGGAGAAATGCAATGAGCTATGAAGCTCTTTTTCACGGATGTCCAGTAGGGGGTGGGTCAGAAAGCTTCAACAAAAAATACAAAAATCGATATGAGTGCAAAATACAGGAAAGGTGTGCAAATCACTGAAAATAAATGCATTTTAAAACAAAGTATACGAGTTAAAATTGCAATAGTATATTAATTCCGGCAGATTTTTTGAAACATGACGATGACTCATTTAACGTGCATTTAATGGTTCGCGACATTAGCGACACGCGAACAATGGTTGTTCGCGTGTTGATAATGGTTGCTCGTTCATGGTTGTTCGCGCGTGCAGGAGGAGATAGCGCTGGTGCAGAGCCTCGGCGTGAGCGCTGACCGCATCATCTATGCAAACCCTTGCAAGCAAGCGTCGCACTTGCGCTACGCGGCCAATTACGGCGTCGACCTCATGACGTTCGACAGCGATGCTGAGCTGCACAAGGTCGCCCGCATTAACCCCAACGCCAGGTTGAAGACAAACGCGAACGGATGGGCAAAATCGACTTTGTGAACAAACTTTGCTACTTTTTCACCTTGTAGACAGACGCATTGGATTGACGGATACGCAAGCTCTGCAACTAGGCCTTTTGCTGAGATTCATTGTCCTATCCGTGTTTGCTTATTTGTACCTGAACCAACGTTGTGACTTTGACTTTGAGTATGGACACAATTCACCTTTTCCTATATTTTGCACTTCTATACTGGACATCTGTGAAAAAGAGCTTCATAGCTCATCGGATTCCTCCAGTTGAAATAAAGATTCTGATACTGACTTCGTTGATAAAACGATGGATGGACCGATGGATTTTCTGATTAGGATCAAACTAACTTAAGACTGAGTTGGGATCGCAGCTCGCTAGATCAGGGCTCCCCCAATGCCTTGTGTGAGCACGGAGCCAGCCACCCTACGTGGAAGGTCGTGCCTGTTTTTCACTGCATTACTTTTTGCCTGCTGGGGTCTAGGCTGTGCCAGCTAACCCTATGTTTTTCCTGTTTTTTCTTTTCCTTTTATTATTCACTTTTATTCATTAACGTTTTGTGTTCATAACTTTCCACCCGCCCCCACCCAATGCTTGAGCTTGCTTAGTCGTCTACCGTGTGACTCCCTCCTGACCTCGACCTCTAGACCTCCACTACTGGGTGTCGTCCTTAGGCCTGCCCAGTGATGCGAGGCTCTGCTGGGGCCTTACAGCTACGGAGTCACGACGCGGAATGGTGGTTGACGGGGATCGCTCAATATCTCGAAGCATCGTTACCCACTTCATGCTGCTGCTTCCCCACCCAAATCACGCATCTTCTGATCCCTTCAGGCTCGTGTTAAGAATCGTCACCAACGACTCGAGGTCTGTGCACAAGATGAGCAATAAGTTCGGAGTCAGCCTCGAGTCGAGCCGTCAGCTGCTGGAGACGGCATTTGGCCTAGGTCTACTTGTCGTGGGAGTCAGGTGAGCGCAAAATTACGGAGTGTTTCGCGTCGTCGGTTATAACGGAGAGAGATTTTGTATCGGCTGAACCACTTGCCATCTCCATCTGTTGCCATGGTGGTGTTTTCATCGTATCCAGTGCGTTCAAGATAAGGGAAGGGTGGATCTTATACAGTAAGTCGTCGTTTAACATGGTCGATGCGTTCATGAAAAGTGCCGCGTTAAGTGAAAAACATAATATACCGATAAAGTTTGGTGAGATACCATATACGCTCACACAGATGTATTGTTGTCAGAGTGATTTTGGTTATCGTGAAGTGGTCCCACTCCTTCCCCTATTGTTCCTGCCCACCACTACAACCTCTGTGGGGGCACACTCTCCACCCTACCCTTCCACACCCCCACCCTATTCTTCCACAGCACTGCCCAAACCAGCCTAACTCTGTGTGTGGGAGGGGGGGATCAGGCCCACACAGAAGGGCTTAAAGAGTAAGAGGGTGGGTGCCTAGCAAGCAGGTGTCAATAAAGAGGAGGGGGTTGGGCCTATACAGGAAAGGGTGGAACCTAAGAGAGGAGCTTCCTAAACAGAAGAGGGTGTGTGGTCTAAACAAGTGGACGGGGCCTAAAAAGGAAAGGGACGGAACCTACGCAGGAAGGGATGGGGACTAAAGAGAAGGGAGAAGGGTCTAAAGGTAGGGGGTGGGACCTAAACAGGAAGTGGCGGGTCCTAAACAGGAAGGAGGTGGGCCATGGGAGAAAGTGGGTGGTGGTCTAAATAGGAGGGAGTTGGGCCTATAGAGGAAGGAGCGGGGCCTGAAGAGGTCATTCAAACAAGCCATGTCCAATTAAAAGTCCCAAAATCTGCAAACCCGTGGATCGCTAATAAAATTACAGCGACTTAAAAAAAGCTACAGTATTATGCGTACAGAGGGGGAATGAGTGTTTCAACTATGACCATTAAGCAAAATAAAAACACTTAGGTTAAGTAAAATAAAGCGGAGGATCAAATACATGCAACAGGCCGCAAAAATATGCACAGGTGCGGCCACAGACCAACTCGTTTTATTCATGATATTTTTTTAATAGCCACGAGTCACTATAAGATGTGTAGTGAGTCCAACTGAGTCGCAGACGTTATTCTTTAGAGGCAACACATGTATTATAATACGTAAATACAAAAGGGTAACTGCCCCTTTACCAGATACAGCCTAGGGTGGTGACCACCCAGCTAGCTACACTATACGGAGGAGTTACAGCTACGAAGGGTCGGACCCTTACTTGGGTCCCGGCCACGTGTTGATGCCTTGTAGGACGTAGAGCTTCCAGCTTGTAGACTGAAGTGACCTCGGTCCCTCACGGGACCCACCTTATATTCTCCCGGGTCGGGGCTGGCTCCGCCCAGGCCCCGCCCGCCTTCTCGAACATTCTAGCTCCCTCTCGATCCCTCTCGAGAGCTCTCCTCGGACACGTGGTTACCCCCTAGCCCCCCCACCTGGGTCCCTCTCTGTGGACACTCCGAATCACGTGTCTACGGGGTTAACTAGAGTGCCATGGCCCGGGGCAACCCTGTCCCTGGGCTGACACTCTCCCGCTCTCCCTTGTGGGAGCCTGTACAACACGCTATGCATGGTGCCCGCGCTATCCAGTGCTCACCAAGCACCACTAGGGCTGGTACTACACCCATCTACGGAGTGTACGCGATGACGGTGCATCACACGCCGTTGCTAAAGTAAAGCCGGCATCACACAGCAACTCACCCAGTGCTGTCCGCGACGTAGGAACATCGCAAGCCACGACCTTCCCGGGACGGCACCAGTGACATCACAACATCTGCATAAACATTTCATTAACCAGACTTAGCAATTGCCTCTTAAAGTTATAACCTCTTCAATGTGTTGATGATCGCTCAATGTTTTATTCAAGTAATTTTGCCTTTTTGCTTCTACGCAGTTTCCATGTTGGAAGCATCTGCAATGAGCCAGAAACCTTTGCGCGATCCATTGCTGATGCCCGAAGGGTTTTCAACATCGCTGTAAGTGGAGGTGGCCGAGTGACACAGGAGAGATTATTGTGTCCGTATCTGAGACATTCGGTTAGAATCTGGGTGTCATCTGCCCGTGATTAAACTGGGTTCTCAAAGTGCAGCAAGGCAAAGGCCTCGGCAATGGCTGCACAAAAAGCCTATCCTGTTGAAAGAAAGTGCTTTCTTGACTTAATTAGACACAATTCCAGTTGACAAGTAAAACATCTCTATTTGTCGTGCAACAAACACCAATTTTTGGTGCACTCCCTATTGTGTAAATGTAACAAGACCACTTGAAGGATTTTTTTTATTGTGAAAATCTCAGATGGGCCACAGATACACGGCAAGATTGTTTTTATATTTTGTTTATTTGTCTCGTTGCATGATGCTGATCGTGCAGCGGGAATAAAAAGGGGAAAAAAAACATAAAAAATATAAATTGTAAAATAAATGTATACCTCTGTTGCTTCTATCTCCTGGGCCCCTCTTCCCTCCATCTACACAGAGCGTCGCTCGGTGTTGAGATGGCTCTGCACCATGGGTATAATTAAATCCTCCTTGTGACCATAATCGCACAGCTCTGTGTGGTGGCCTCACCTGCATTGGTCATTATAACCTCTTGACCTGACATCACTTATTTGCCTAGAGATGTGGTCTGCTTTTAAACCTAAAGCGAAGTGTCCATTTTCAGGCTGAACTGGGAGTGAAACTAACCCTTTTGGACATTGGAGGAGGCTTTCCTGGTTACAATGAACATGTCAGGAATAACTTTGATGAGGTCAGTTCGTCGTGTGGAGGCCTTACACTGTGACTGATATTTTCGGATTTTCAAAGCAATACCTTTTGCGAGCAGTTAAAAGACACATGTAGACCCAGCGGTACACACAGATTCAGTAAAACAGAATATTCCACGTTATTTCCCAAAGTATTTCCTCTTGTGAATTTATGAGTTTTGTGTAATTACAGAACCAGGTGAAGTTGGTGGCAGTTTTATTATTATCTAAATGCCTTAAAGACACACTAAGACCAGGGTATGTATCTCCACATTGAATAGACATAATTATACCATCTCAATAAAAAAAAAATAAAGGCTTAACTCTTTCCAGTAATAATACAGGAGGCGTTAAGATGTTCAAACACCAAATAGAAACCTTTTGCAAGGAATCAAGTCTGCATGAACCACATGTACTTGTGGTGAACATGCAAGCCAACATGCTCTGATAACATATGTATTGTCTTTGAAACTGATTGGCCGACACCAGCAACGGCCTCCTTTATGGCCTTGTCTCACCAGTGTTCAGGTCCTCCAGTTTTTTACTCCATATTTATAATCAGCATGCGTTTCGAGGATTTGGCTACTATAAATGTAAACACAGTAAGCCACTTAATTAGGCTATCATTTGTTGCCAGGTTGCTTCTGAAAAAGGGCTCTATAGCTCAGCATACCTTACCTAGTAAAATAAAAAAATAGTAAATAGTCAAATAGTGAAGTGTTAGACCAGAGAACAATGCCAAAAAGGCGAACGCCACAAAGGCAATGAAAATATTGAAGCATTAATAGCTCGGAACGGCGTAAAGCGTGTTCTTTTTTTAATTTTGATACCGGCAAAAAACGGTGCCATTGATACGTCTCTCCACGCTTGCTCGCAGATCGTGGCCATCGTGAACTTGGCACTGGACACACATTTCCCCGCGGGCTGCGGCGTGAACATCATCAGTGAACCCGGCCGCTACTACGTCATGTCGGCGTTCACCCTGGCCACCAACGTCATCGCCAAGAAGACACTCGAAAAACCGCTGGCCAAAGGTGCAGGTTAACCTGACATCTGTAGTTGCACGTCCTCATTGGCAGAGAATGGCAAGGATCCAGCAAAAACCTCCCATAATCCATGCTGCTCATTTTAATTGAGTCCATGACCCCAAACCAGATGTTTCACTTGTTGGTACTACCCGAGGTAGCGTAGCTTTAGCGGTTTCAATTCATTTATGGGGCCAATAACAGTTAATTATGTGATAACCGTTTGAAATTAGTGGGATTATTAACTAATTTACTCTTTTGTCCATTTAAAAAAACGGTACGAATAGGTGGTACCAATTTTTACTTCTTTATTACTTTTACTCTGACCCATGGACCATAATGAGGACATATCTAAACAAAAACCTCACCCATCGCGGGTTTAACCATTCACGCCAAATTTATTGAGGGTAGTTTTCCTATCGTATCCCCGTGGCCTATCCATTCGTGGTTAAACGCGAGATTCCTGTACAGGTACTCCAACTGTACTGCTTGCGATGATGCTGCCGCAGAAGAATACACATGGTGGCATATCTCCCACGCAACCCCCAAGTGGGTTCCAGGTCACGCGGTGTTCCTGGCATCCAGTGAGGAGGCAGTGAGGTTCAGCTACCCACGATTTTTTTTCCCTAAATCGAAATCACATTTTACATTACAAATACTCCCTGTTTAATGGTTGGGTTGATGTAGGGCAGGGGGTCGGCAACCTGTGGCCCCGGAGCCGCATGCAGCTCTTTACGGACCACTTCGTAACATTACGTACGTGTAACAAACTCCGACACGTAAGTTGAGTTGAAAAGGCGCGAGAAAATTGTATTATCTTCTGCAGCATGCGTTCACTTCAACCTCCACCATCTAAAGCGCCCCAAGCCCTCTCCTCTCTCTTTCCCACTCTTTTCCTCCCGTTTCTGTCTTTCCAATCATTTATATCTCCTCCCTGTCCCTTGTAACACCTCTTCGCGTCTCCCATTTGCTGCTGCGCACACCTTCCGATCTCTCTCACCTTCCGCGTGGGGAGGTACGTCTGATATCATTCGTCTCCCTCCACCAACGGCGAGTGAGCTCATTCGTCGGTGCGCTCTTTCAGCCAATAGGGAGCCATGTTTCTCGCCGGCTCCGCTGTCCCCATAATGCTCGTGCATGTGTCTGACCGCCTCTTCGTTCGTGCACGTAAGTACTCTATACATGTACGTATTCACATGCATTGTGGCTCTTAAAATATTGAGTTTTGTACCGAATTCGAAAAAAATGGCCCTCGTTATTTTTGTGTTGTCAATCCCCTATGTAGGGTAGCATTACGAGCCGTGAACCACAACCCCAATTGTTTTCCCATTTGCCTTTGCGGATCGCGGATTTGCCGATTGTGGCAATTTTCAAGAACGCAACCTCCGCGATGGGCAAGGGTTTGTTGTATATAAAACAGCAGACCATTTTAAATGAACTACAAATATGAACATTCAGTATGACGGTGTTCTAGAATATAAAGACTTGCATCTGAACAAAGCAACATTGGTGGATATAATTTCCCATGACAGGAAACCCCTCCAAAACAGCAGAGGTTTAATACGTCGACACTGCCATACAGACAGCAATGTTCAGTGAATTAAAATGCACGATGACGGGCAAAAGGCAAGCCGCTATAACGCTTGTAGCGCCCAACAATTAAGACAGCCGTGCAAATATCAATACATAGAAAAACAAATGCAAGATGAAAAAAACAGATCGCTAAAGGATAAAGAATAGCCCGATGTGTGCCGACGGCCTCGGCCCCAAATGTGCCATATTTAAATGTTACTCGCACAATTACATGGTTGGGTAAAGCCATCAAGCAACGGTCGCCCCTTACCCGATGAAACTTACTCCCTCAATGACATGGTGCCTTGGCGATGGCCGAGAGCTGTGAGAAAAGCGCAAGTGCTAAACGTGCAAAATTATTTGATTTTTTTTCGCCCCACAGGTGTTGGGGAGCCCGTGTACATGTACTACATGAATGATGGAATATTTGGCTCCTTCAACCTCGTTATCAATGGCATCGAAGAGGTGGTCACAGAGACACTAAAAGTAACGCACCGCACTGACAAGATCGGGTCCATCACAAACACGAACGGCTGCACTTGGTTCAAACGAAATTCGTGGTACCTTCGCAGAAACGATTTTATTCAGAAGCCACTGGAGCTATGCACTTTGAAATCGTCAGGATTGAAAACCAATTTCTTTAGACAACCACGAACCATATCCTAAACCACTGCCCCACAGGTTAATTCCAAAGGAGTGGAGAAGTTACACACACTGCCTCCACAAAGGCCAGGAATTGGCTCAATAAACTGGACCTGAATATCTAAATTGCTTTTTGATTGTTTATATTCAATAATGCTGATCTTATCAAAGAGCACAAACCATGCAAACTCCAGTCATCTTCACAGCGGCTTTGGCTAGCCATCGAACAAAGACGGTCACTGCATCATGCACTTTCAGATGTGCTTCTGCAGCCATCTGGAATGCTCTTCTGATATTAGGAAGCCACTGGAGCTATGCACTTTTAAATATAGATTAAAAACTCACTTCTTTCGAACTGCTTTTTGTGTTTAGTTTGTTGTCCTTCCCCCGCACTTCCGGTTATCACGGTTGACCTATGTACGGAGCGAAAGAAGTTCAACATACATACATGACAAAACAGTACTGTACGTACAGCACGAGAGAGGCAGAACAAATGAGATGGACAATATTGATACAGTACTGACATTGTTACTATGTGTTTCCCAACTAAGTCATTTGCAGGTTTTTTTTCCTTCAAATATATAAAATTAGGAAGACTGTGACGCCGCCACACATGGTCTACTCTTTTTCGAATGATGTTACGAGATCTTTCACATGCACTGTGAAGCGGATGGTGTGTAATATTTCCAAACCATTTTATTTTTTACCAGATACGGCCCACTGAGCTATATAGCTATTTTGCAGAAGTCACCTAGCCACAATTGATAGCTCAGTGAAGTGGCGTATAGTGTTGAAATGTATAGCAGCCAAATAATGTAAACCAATGTTAATTATAAATGTGGAGGAAAAAGCCGAAGAACCCAGGGTAAAATATACAGGCGTCAGGGTCGGAATCGAACCCACACCCTCCTGTATGCCAGGCGAGGTAGTTAACTTCTCGCCGCCGCAGTATAACCAGGGAGAGGACGTGGGGTGAAACCGCAAATCGTCTGCAGCAAATGCACTGGGGGCTCAACTTTGTCACTGCCTCAGAGTGCACGACGGACAAAAGCAGACCGTATCGTCACTCATTCCGGTCGGCATTTATCATTGACTGTGTCGTTCCCTCCCTTGAGCTGCAGCGTTGATCTGCGGAACTCTGTGTAAAATTGATGTAACGCAGACGAAAGACCTGCCATTGGATAGAGGGATTAAAGAGAAGAGGAATGGATGATTATTCTTATGGACACCCTACACAGGGAAGGTCCAGCAGCTGCGAAGGCCGATCTGGGGATGACGGGTTGGCTCTAGTGGCCCAGGAAGTGGCGGACTCCCTGCACGGCCCCCAGCTCGATAAAGCTCTACCCCCACCGACCCCTGCCTCAGCGCTGTCCGCGGGCGTCTTCCTTTCTCTGTCTCTGCTGCGCAGCACGTGGATCCGGAGGAGCCAGTGTTTGAGTCGTCACTGTGGGGCCCCACTTGCGATGGGCAGGATTGCGTTATGGAGCGCACGCAACTGCCGGAGATGCACGTGGGCGACTGGCTGCTGTTCCGCAACATGGGTGCATACAGCATGGCCATGTTCTCCGAGTTTAACGGATTCTGCCAGCCCAAGTTGTACTATGTGATCCGCAAAACTGAATGGTAAAGCCCAGGGAGATGATAATGCCGTAGTAGTAGTAGTAGTCATCATCATCATAATGATGAGAATCTTACCTATGAAAGAAATGTTTTATTTGTCTGTCTCTCTGTCTCTGTCTGCACACGCCTTGCAACGCTTTTAACTGACAAATTGTTGGGTTTACGTTTCAACAAAGTACACAGATACAACACACTAAGCCCCTGAACGAAAACACGATAATTGTTTTTACCCTCCGTCAAATGTAAACTAATTAAATCACACAATTTTGTAAATCTTTTAGATCAACTATTTACCCCCCACTTTCTATTACTTTTCGATTCAGGACTTCTGCAAGCCTCTTATAATTTTGTTGACGGACAAATGAACAGACAAACGGAATGCATTCACAAAGCTTAGTGTTTGTGTATGTATATGTTATGTTTTTTAAGAGAGAAGACAAATTTAGAAATATGTATTTCCCCCAGGCAAGCCAGGTACTTCCTGCTAGCTTTCAGGATTATGTAGGTGGAGTAACCATCACTCTAACCATGAAGAAGGATCTTCTTGAGCCATTCAAAACCATCACCTTACCCTACATTTGCGGGGGTCACAAAAAAGATCTGCAAAATCCTGAATAAACACAAGATCCAGGTCCGATTCAACACAGTACATAAAACCCGTGATCTGGTCCCGTCTGTAAAATATGTGGTTCCAGACATACAGTACCCGGGCGTCTACAAACTAAGTTGCCTCTGTGGTAGCAGTTACATTGGAGAAACCAAACGACATGTCTCGGACCGAATCCGTGAACATAAAGCAGACCTGAAACACGGTAGGACGAACACCTCAGCCGTGGCAGATCACTGTTATTATTCAGTGGGTTCACATGACATTGACTTCTCCAAGACGGAGGTTCTCTGCAAGCCATCCGGCTACCATGAGAGATTCGTTCACGAGGCAATCCACATATACAAACACAGAGACAATTTCAACCGAGAAGATGAAGTCTGGCTCAGCAATCATTGGAAGGACGTGGTAAACCATTTCGGGTCTTCATTGATTTTGTTTTACGGTGACTATCAGACTGCAGTCCATTCGCTGGCATTGCCTCTTAGTGCATTTCACGCGACGGTCAATGGAATGGTTTATAGCAGATTGTATAATACATAGTATAACAGTGTAATGTTTAAGATAATTCACGAGGTAATATATAGTATCGTAATTGCATAGTGAATATACAGCAGTGTGGTATACAGTAGGGTTGGTAGAATAATACATAGTGTAATATTACAAGTCTAATATTATTATAGTCTATAGTAACGCAGTGTATAATTCAATGTTGGGGTCTGTCTATGGCAGTTTATAATACGGGGTATAGTGTGATGTAAGTGTAGAGGTGTAATTGTGTATGGGAGCGGATGGCAAACAAACACAAGGGGCGTGGTTAGGGCCGTACACATAGGAGGTGGCCACACCGACGTCCGCACCTGCATCCCCCACGGGCCCCTCCCGGGGGGGCCGCGGACTATAAGAGGGGGTGAGCCGGAGGGCTCGAGGTCGAGGTATCAGCTTTAACCAGCGAAGACGGAAGACCAGCTAGAATAGGCCCCGGAGCTCCCCTGGCTCGCTGTCCTTAGCAGGGCCGACCAGGGCAAGCCGGTGGCGTGGCCCCGAGAGCCCAGACTGACGAGCAGGTCTGGGAACTCAGGGGGTCGGATCCCAGCTTGACCAGGGCTGGGACAGGTAGCCTCCCCTAGCTCCCTAGTGGTGGACTTGGGCTTAGGTTAGCGGGGCTTAGATGTTGTGTCTCCCTGTTAGCCGAGTAAGGGGACGTTACCCCTTAGGTCCTGTGTATACTCGCTAACTGTATACAAGTTGTGTTAATAAATAAGTGTGCCTCCGATCCCGTCGTCAAGCCTCCTGAGTAATTACTACATCTGGTGTCAGAAGTAAAACGTCCAAAGATGGACACACGAGGGACGACACGTACCAGGGAGTCGGAGAGGGAGGACACCGCGGCCGAATCACCACCAGAGATGGCCGAGGTCGGATCGGAGCAGCCGGGGCCGAGTACACCCGCGCCGCTACGACAGGAGGGGGGGGATGCGTCGGCCGAGGGACTTCGGCTGGCTCACTCCCGCCTGGCGGAGCTGCTCTACGCCGCGGCCGCCGTGTTGGAGGAGATCACGCGGCTGGGAGCTGGAGGGGCTGCGCGGGAAGACGGCAGCAGCCGACGCACGCCGGCATTTCCCGCCACCCCGACGCGGCTCGCGGTTAAATTTCCCGCCATCACTACAGTGCGAGCAGAGGGCGGGGCCGGCCTGCGTCAGGTGACTGCTGAGGGCCAAGCACGAGCCGTGACATCATCAACGCCGGCCAGCGCGTCAACAACGGAGCGACCGGCGATGCCATGCTCACAGCCCGCCCACACTGTAACGTCGGCTGGGAACGAGGGAGCGAGATCCGCAGCCACGGACGTCGCCTTACAACAGCGACTGCCGCCTCTCAAGGAGTTCGTGGGAGCGGCTGGAGATTGGGGCGGCTTCAAAAGGCGGTTCATCGCTCATCAAGAGATGGCGAACTGGACGGACGCCGAGGCACTATGCGCGCTGCCGGCGATGCTGGACGACGACGCCCTGGCTACCCTCACCTCGGCGCCTAAGGAAAAGCGCGCCACGCTGCACCTGGCGCTGCAGCTGCTGTCAGCCGTCTATGGGCCGCCTTCGGACTGCAGGCAGCTGTTCCACGATCGGCATCGGGGCGCCAACGAATCGCCCCTGGCCTTCCGAACGGCTCTCCTGGCCCTGGCAAAGGCAGCTTTCCCGCGGATGGACGAGGAGGGAGTGGACGCCATGGTGGCTGAAAAGCTGCTGCTACTCGCCGATGAGCTGGACATCGCCGTCTTGGCTCAAGACGACGGAGAGATGTCGTCCCTGCTGGTCGCGCGCCACATCCACGGGGGCTTGCGGTCCCTGCGTCGTAAGGCTGCCAAGGGGGTGGCCGGCCATGCCATGGCGGCCACCGCCCTCCCATCAGAGGAGGTCTGCGGGGTGGAGCGGCGGGGGGAATGGAGATCGGCGGCACCGCAGGCTCGGAATGGACCGAGCCGCCAGGAGCAGCCCAGGCCATCTGGGGCGCTCACACGCTGCTACAACTGTGGCCTGCAAGGCCACGTTGCGTCAGGATGCCGGGCTCCCCGTCAGCGTGGAGCGACACCTCGTCAGGACGCCACGCCGTCTCCACCCAAGCTCCAGCAGAGAAATACGGCGAGTCGTGGCACCTCACACGTTTGGCCCATGCACACATCCGACACACACTCACGCGCTCAACTGAACAGGGTTCGAAAATCGCCGCCCATCGCACGCGATTGTTCTGAAATGCGGCGAGCGCTCCAACCGGGTCAGTGGTCGGAGCTCGCCCATCGTGTCGTTGCTGCGTCGGCGGGATCATCGGTTGTGGTCGGTCATATTGATGGGGTAGAGGTGCGGATTTTAATTGACACAGGGGCATCGGCGACCATTATATCTGATTTGATTTATAACATCCTTCCCGTTCAAAGTCGTCCCTTGCTCCCTGTTGACGTGCCATGCTATGCTGCTAACGGGGGCTCGCTGGGCATTATTGGGCAAATCCGCGCCAAAATTTGCATTGGAGACATTAAATTATCCGGGCCTGTTTTGGTTTCCTCCTCACTCGCGGTTCCGTGCCTGTTGGGGACGGATTTCTTGGCCAAAATGCCCATCCGTATCTTGATTGACCAGGGGTGCATCGAGCTCCCATCGGGCCGACGTGTTACATTTTTGTCTTCCCCCACCACGGAGCGTCGGGCGTTTGCCACCGTGCAGGCGCTCGTGACAAAAACTGTGCGCGTACCCCCGGGGGCTCAGATGCTCGTCCCTCTTAGGTTGCGTCGGCCGTTTGCTAAAGGGGTTGCGGATCGGGGGGTCTTGTTGGGACCATCTCGGGCCGGGGTCAATGGACCCGATTTGCTAGCGGCTCAGACCATGGTGAAAGGGGATGGGGACCCCTTCATTGCAGTCCTTAATGTAGGATCGCGAACGGCCGTGGTTCCTCAAGGGACCGTGCTTGCACACGCAACGCCGGCGCCCTATGAGGAACCACTCGTGGGTCAGGTAACCACCGATCCTCCGTCGCGACCGCATTCGGACTGTGATGACGGATGGCTGGATGCACTTTGCGCGGGATCTGTGGATCTGTCCGACACGCAGCGTGCGCAGCTGCGAGTTCTCCTGAAAGAATTTGCCGACGTTTTTAGTAAACACAAATTTGATATTGGTTGTACTAAATTGCTGCGACACCATATTGACACGGGTGACAGCGCGCCAATCCGCCAAAATCCCTTTCGGCTCAGTCCCGCCGAAAACTATCATGTCAAATCGGCTGTTGATGACATGCTAGCCGCCGATATCATTTCCCCTTCCAACAGCCCGTGGGGCGCACCGATCGTTTTGGTGAAAAAACACGACGGCTCACTGCGGTTTTGTGTCGACTTTCGGCGATTGAACAAAATTTCTGTGGCAGATGCGTACCCGCTTCCTCGAATGGATGAGTCGCTCGATGCCTTGGCGGGGGCGCGATTCTTTTCCACCCTCGATTTACTATCTGGATTCTGGCAGCTTCCTCTGGATGACGAATCAAAACCTAAAACTGCTTTTCGGACACCGCAAGGTCTCTTCCAATTTAACCGCTTGCCGATGGGCTTACATTCTGCGCCGGCAACTTTTCAGCGGTTAATGGAACTGGTCTTGGCAGGCTTGCAATGGGATTCGTGTTTAATTTACTTGGACGATGTCATCGTCTTTAGCAAATCCTTCGAGGAACACCTCCAGAGGCTGCGTGCTGTTTTTCTCAAAATGCGGGCTGCCAATTTAAAATTTAAACCGCAGAAGTGCCATTTGCTCCGCGAATCGGTGCGGTATTTGGGTCACATTGTTGGGCGCTCGGGGATATCCACTGATCCCGCCAAAACGGAATGCGTCAGCTCCTGGCCGACTCCCACCTCGGTGGGAGAGGTCAGGAGTTTCATTGGGTTCGCGTCGTACTATCGACGGTTTGTGGCTGACTTCGCTACGATCGCGAAACCATTGCATGCCTTGACGTCCAAGGGAGTCAGGTTTCATTGGGGGCTGGAGGAGGAGGCTGCTTTTCACGCCCTCCGGAATGCCCTGGTGGGGGCTCCGCCGTTGAATTACCCCGACTTCTCACAACCCTTCTTGCTCGATACAGATGCAAGTAACACGGGCATCGGGGGCGTGCTGTCCCAACTCATTGGGGGCGTAGAGCATGTGGTGGCTTACGGTAGTCGGGTACTGTCTCCAGCGGAACAACGGTACTGCGTTACCCGTCGGGAATTATTGGCAATTGTTTATTTCATTCAGCAGTACCGCCCATATCTGTACGGTCGGCGTTTCACCGTCCGTACAGATCATGCGGCCCTACAGTACGCTCTGCGGGTTCAACAACCATCGGGCCAGTTGTCTCGATGGTTGGAGATTCTCCAGGACTACGACTTTGTCACCACATATCGTAAGGGCGTCCGCCACACGAACGCTGACGCCCTGTCACGGTTGCCACCCACTTCGGAGTGCGCTTGCCTCCTGGGTTCGGGGCGTTGTAGGCCCCCGAACGTCACCACCGATTCGGTCCTCGTGGCCGCCGCCGATGCGCCTTTGGCTTCGGGTCCTATCGAGCAAGAAGGGAGGGATTCGTTGCTGGGGTTGTCGGTCGCGGAATGGGGACGCCTCCAAATGGAGGACACCTCCCTCCTCGCTCTGCGCCGTCGCGCAGGGGGGGTTGGGCAGGGGGTGGCGAACATTGACTCATGGGGGTTGTTCCAGGGTCTTTTAATGCACTGGGATGGAAAAACCCGCCGCCAGCAGCTCGTGGTGCCTGCAGCATTGAGGGGTAAGGTGGTATGGGCTGTTCATGAGCGGCTTCTGCACTTGGGGGTTCACAAGACCTTTGCCACGCTCCAGCTCGATTTCTTCTGGCCGGGCATGGCAAAGGACGTGGGGGATCTCCTGGGGTCGTGCACGCAATGCGCGCAGCGAAAGCCACCAGCTAGGGGGTCCAACCCTCCGCTGCAGTCCATAAAGGTTTCCCGGGTTAACGAGCTCGTTGCGCTAGACATACTCGGGCCATTTCCCGCTACACCCAGGGGGAATAGGTATTTATTGACAGGGGTCGAATACTTCACGAGATGGCCTATGGCCTGGCCCCTGGCCAACCAGTCGGCAGCAGCCATCGCGGAGGCCTTTGTCCAGGGCTATGTCCTCGACAAAGGTGCTCCGGAACGGCTGCTTACTGACCAGGGTAAGAATTTTTCGGGAAAACTCCTCCGCGAGGTGTGCGACCTCTTGGGTACGGAGAAAATTCGGACCTCCCCGTATCACCCTCAAACTGACGGGATGGTGGAACGGCTACATCGGACCATCACGTCTATGCTGTCCCAACAGGTGTCCGAATCCCAGACAGATTGGGACCTTCGCATAGCCGGTGTGTTGCAGGCCTACAGGATGGCTCCCCATGCGGCCACCGGATTTTCCCCTTTCTTTTTAATGTATGGCCGCGAGGCTAACCCCCCTGTGACGACCCAGCTGAAGCTCTCGGCGCCTCAGGCGAAGTCTACCTTGTCCGAACACGTTAAATTTAACATCAGCAAATTGTCTGAGGCGCGGGAAGCGGCCGTGCAAAATTCTGAACTCCGCCAGAAGGCGAACGAGAGGCTTCGGCTGGGGCGGGTACATGTGTTCAAATGGAAACCAGGGGACAGGGCATGGTTGCACTGTCCCCAGGTGCCACTGGCAACCTCGTCAAAGTTGGTACGGCCGTGGCGGGGGCCAGTGGAGGTCGTACAGGTCTTACGGCCGCAATGTGTTCGCGTCAAATGGGGGAGGCGTCGGTGGTACGTGCACCCCTCAAGGTTGAAACCGTTCATTGCGCCGGCCCGTGGTTCACACACACACACGCATGGCCAAACGTGTGAGGGGTCCGCCGACTCCCCGACGTCGCTGCTCTCGCCTAACATGACATCAACTGTTCCATCTCCAGGTGCAACAGGAGTGACGGGTCCACGCCCGCCAACCCCTCCCGGAGGGGTCGGGGGTCACTCGGCAGCGACGCCAGACTCTCTTGCACCCGGACCGTCACCAACCACCACTGAGTGTGCCGGGTCGAGCCCTTGTGACGGGCCCGCCGCGAGAACGCGCGCCAAAACGCGCAGACTATTGTGAGGTCGGCCGTTGGGGGGCCCTTGCGGACAGTGGGGGAGGGGCATCCGGAGCGCGTGTATATATGTTGGGTTTGCGGAATGGGGTATTTATTCGGGCGGGTGCGCCGGGTTATTTTTTTCTCTTTCTTCTTCTACCTGTTCCTGTTGTTGTTGTTATGACTGTTATCGTTCTTGTTAAATTTACGCGAGGCACACACGGTTTTGGGGAGGCATGCACCTTTATTCTGGTTTTGTTGCAGCCGGGGACGGCTGCGAGCTGTACGGGGGGGGGGTGATGTAGAGGTGTAATTGTGTATGGGAGCGGATGGCAAACAAACACAAGGGGCGTGGTTAGGGCCGTACACATAGGAGGTGGCCACACCGACGTCCGCACCTGCATCCCCCACGGGCCCCTCCCGGGGGGGCCGCGGACTATAAGAGGGGGTGAGCCGGAGGGCTCGAGGTCGAGGTATCAGCTTTAACCAGCGAAGACGGAAGACCAGCTAGAATAGGCCCCGGAGCTCCCCTGGCTCGCTGTCCTTATCAGGGCCGACCAGGGCAAGCCGGTGGCGTGGCCCCGAGAGCCCAGACTGACGAGCAGGTCTGGGAACTCAGGGGGTCGGATCCCAGCTTGACCAGGGCTGGGACAGGTAGCCTCCCCTAGCTCCCTAGTGGAGGACTTGGGCTTAGGTTAGCGGGGCTTAGATGTTGTGTCTCCCTGTTAGCCGAGTAAGGGGACGTTACCCCTTAGGTCCTGTGTATACTCGCTAACTGTATACAAGTTGTGTTAATAAATAAGTGTGCCTCCGATCCCGTCGTCAAGCCTCCTGAGTAATTACTACATAAGAAAAAAGATTAGATGGAGGTATATTATAATAATTTATGCGACATTGACGTGTAATGTATAATGACTTATTAGTAGCTCAGCTTATTGGAGATTATATTGATGTAGTTCATATCTTAGTTTTTTATCGGTTCACTATATGATAGTCATTATATAGTGTATTGTATACCCAGTTGCTTAATGTTAATAGCTCAGCTAATTGGAGAAAATATATTGAGTACATTCATTATATTGATGTAGTGTATATTTAGTTCTTTCACATCGGCTTATTGTATGATAGTGGGTGGTTGCAGTTTTTCAGCGTCAATATACTAAATGCCTCTGTTGATATGTAAACTCTGACTTTAACATAGCTACTTCCGTGACCAGTTACATGCTAATTCCTCACATTAACATCATGCTAATCTCCCAGTTACATGCTAATTTCTGACTTTAACATCCTGCTAATTTTCTCACATTAACACAGCTTATTCAATGCTAAATTCATCTGTTGATATGTAAACTCCTTTGTCAAGGCGCTCTTCTCCTCCCACCCAGCTTAAAATACGCTGCCAAGCTTAGCAGTGTTCATTGGAGCGCTGTCTTTCAGACAGCTCTGTCTTCACCTGAGGACGGCTGCTTGTGTTGTGGCCGAAACGTCGTGAGAATTTTATTGTATTATGTTTTATTTTTTATTATTTTATTATTTCCCTTCTACGTGACTTTACCGAAAGAACCAAGAAGATGAATCCCTGCAGTCACGAAAGCTTTAAATCGGAATACTTATTACTTGCCCCGACAGTCGAAGGCTGAATGGATAATCTTTTGCCGTGTTCACATGTGTGTCCAGGACTTTGCTGACAACGCTGTGTCCAGAAGAGCAGTTGAGTCAATTCCTTGGCTTTGGAACTTTCAACGCATAACGTTTGCCAAACAACAACGTAGATCACTTGATTTAATCCACGTTCTTCAAGTTTTAGCCGGGTGGTGAGAATTGTAGAGACTGTTTAGTTTTATTTGCAAGATTTACCTGTGTCACCAAAGTATCAAAATCTAAATAAAATAAAGCAATTAAATGGAAATAAAAATCGGAGCAAAATTAACTGAGTCATGATGTGAGAAAAAGTAGAAAAAAACTAGATATATCGCACAAACACAAGTGTAAAGAATATTCCCTGTCGTGTGAATCTTTTCGGGTAGATTAGATTATTTTAGACCGATCGTAGTACAATTACAAAATAAGTTACAGAAACATTAAACAGAAATAGGGTTGCACTAATATGAAAATTCACACTTGCACACGCACACAAGGACATCTCCCCGATATAGCCTTTTAACAGTGTTGGCGCAAGTGCTCTTAGCGAGCACCTTTTAAGGCTGGTATGGCGCACAAGAGGGTGGGTGGCCAATGCCACGCCCGGCCACATTTTGTCTCCCCGGTGCTGATGTTTTTACACATCAGAACCGGTACTCATTTGAGGCCGAATCGACCTAGGGGAGGCCCAGGACCGATTCAGATAATCGTCACCGGTGTTGGCCATGAGCGGGAATCGAACTCGGTTCACCGGGTTCGTAGGGCAGCACAGTACGCTAATCACTAAACACTACTGTCGCTGGGTTTGTCTCGCAGTGCCCTCAACAACACACTGCTGCTCCCCCACACACGCACGTGCACAAACAGAAGCCGTCCGAAGGGTACGGCGGATCGTGTCGACCGCCCCGGGGCCCTGCGCTTTGGGGGTGGGTGGGGGCGTTTCGATGCCACGGTGTCAGATGTTAAATTTACTGTTCCCACAGCGCGATTTGCCCCCGGCCCCGCACCCTCTGTGTATGGCCCTGCACACCAAAGACAAACAACAAACAATGATCCCCCGTATAGCCTTAACAGACTGCGGGGACAAGTGTCGTTTGTGAGCACCTATGAAAGCCGGAACGGTACACGAGGGGGTGGGTGGCCAGCACCACGCCCGACCGCCTTTGTCTCCCTCGTGGCGATGTTTACACACTGCACCAGGTACTCATTTGAGGCTGAGTCGACCTAGGGGACCGGTTCATATAAGTGACGATTATAAACGATTATAATCGATTATAATCGTCACTTGTATTGACCGTGAGCGGGAATCGAACTCAGGTCGCCGGATTCGTAGTGCAGCGCACTAACTGCTACAACAACAACCGCCATTCGCCACTAAGTGGCGGTGACGTCACCACGACGCTTGTGCCAGGCTATGTGCACGTTGAGGCCAAGTGAAGTGTCGACCGCCCGCTGGCAGGAGGTCACGGGGCAGACCCAGGTGCCACGGGTCGACTGACTGAGATGACTGGCTGCACCACCTGTGCCCCCTACCGTGCCAACTTGCTGTGCTTTAGCCACCCGGCGCTCCGCTCATTGTTGTGAGTGTCGCTTTTCCCCCCTCCGTTGTTGTTGGAGGGCGACTGCCTTCTACTGCCCAGTAGCCTCCTCCACGAGCCTCCTCCACAGAGGCCGATCTTGACACCGCTGCAACCAGTCATCGGCAAGTCCACTCAGCTCCACATCCTCCTGTACCAAGTCACTCCATCTTTTCTCTCGCCCGTGCCGTGCTCGTTTAGCCCCCTCGATCTGGCCGAACAAAAGCTGTTTAGGCATGCGGTGGCTGGACATGCGGGCTACATGACCCAGCCAATGCAGCCTTGCCTGCCGGAGGAGCTCACCGATGGGACTTTGTCCAGATCTTTCAAAGATATGTGAGCTCCTCACACAATCCAGCCTGGTTAACTCCAGGATGGATCGTAGGCAGGCCAGCCTAAATGTGTCTAACTAGCGAAGATGTTCCATTAGGGAGGTCCACGTTTCGCAAGCGTAGAGAAGGGAGGGACTGACTGTGGACAATAAGACCTGAAGCTTCGTGTGGAGCGACAGGTTCCACACAGCGTGACGCAACCGATGAAAAGATAATGCTTCTCGACTGATTCGGAGTGAGACCTCTGCTGTCAAACCGAAGCCGGTCATGAGCACACTACCCAGGTATGGGAAACTCAGGTATGGGAAACTCTCCACTCCAAAACTGCCCTACCAATTGGGAGTTGTGTGAGTAGAATGTCCGATGGTACAAAATACCCAGGCAGGTGCTTAGTTTTGGTGGGGCTGATGGTAAGTCCCCACCTCTTAGTGGCACGCTCCAGGTTCAGCAGCAGCGCCTCCAACTCCTCTGAGTGAGCAGGAATTACCAGATCATCGGCATACATACCATGGTTGAGCAATAGGGAGCCATCCCTTGACCGCACCCGGGCATCGATCAGCCTCCCATTGTATCTGTACCAGAAGGAATTTTCTCCGGTACAGCTATGGAAGGCTTCATGAACTACATGGTCGAAATAGATGTTAAATAATGTAGGAGCCAGAGGACATCCCTGTCGCACCCCAAAGTGAACAGGGAATGGCTTCGACTCCCGGCCATGTAGTTTTACCCGGGCCCGCTCACCATCATGAAGGTCCTTAATGATCGTGAGCAGCGGGTCAGGGACTGAGAGCACGAAGAACAACCCAGGCCTACTGATGGTATGATAGGCATTGACCAGGTCAATAAAGCAGAAATGTAGGTCTTGTTGGAATTCCCTACACCTCTGCTCTAGCCGACGGACAGAAAATACGGCATCTGTGCAGGACCACCCTTGCCTCAGCGTGCCTGGCAAGGCAATGTTGAATAATCCTTTCCAGGACCTTTTCCGGAACACTGAGGAGTGATATGCCCCTGTATTTGTTACAGTCTGTGCGTTCCCCCTTCTTGAAGAGGGGGACCACTAGGGCATCATTCCAATCCTGCGGAACCCGTCCAGTGGTCCAGACTGTTGTTATGATGTCATGTAGGGCAGTCTGTGCACAAACGCCACCCTCCCTCAGCATTTCGCTTTCGAGATCATCTCTGCCCGGTGCCTTTCCTGGTCTCAGGCTCTGGATCGCCTTCAGTACTTCCTCAACAGATGGCATCTCAGCCAGCCACTCACAGAGAGTGATTTATTCCAATATATATTTGAGGCACCGCAGCCTCAGCAGGGTCATCCCCACTTTGTCCTACGATGTTTTCCAGGCTGAGGGATTGCCCCTCTCCCAGGACCTCACAGAAATGCTCAGCAAATCTGCAAACCTGTTCCTGGGGGTCGGAGATTGGATCAACATTCTTTCCCATAACCGCTACACTACCACGCGCACATACATACACTTGTACACCTCTTTTAAACTATAAACTTAACTTTTAATTTTAACAGGTAAGACCCACTGAACGACATAGCCCTCTTTAATAAATGGCCTTGTCACAAATAATAACTCAACTAAGTGGCTTATCATGTGGAAATTTATGGCAGCCAAATACAGTAAATGTTATAAACGCGTGATGTTTATTCTAAATGTGGAGGGAAAAAATCGGAGGATCCGGAGAAAAATCCACGTGACCACGGGGAGAGAGACATGCAAACTCCAAATATACAGCAAGTGTCAGGGTCGGGATTGATACCACGACCTCCTGTATACCAGGCGAAGGAGTTAACATCTCACCACCGTGGCACATGTTAATCGAGTACATTTGTTGTTGCAGTGCTTTTATTATCGACTAGCTTCGCAATTCACTTCACTCGGTTTAATCCACCATTGAGATCCTCAACACATTGTTATGGTAATAGATATTTGTGCATGATAATAATATTGATCAAGGAGAGGCCTCACCCAGTCCCTCCCTCCCCACCCAGCCCCTCCCTGCACGACGGACACAATAATCCCCTGTGGGCTGGTGTAACCAGGAGGTTCCTACCAGTATAACAGGTACGGATATTTAGTGCGCGACAATCAACAAGAGGTACAAGAACAATGGTCTTGCATAATGAACATGCATAATAGACTTGATTTGAAGCTTTCGTGACTGCAGGAATTACTCTTTGTTTCTTTTGGTACAAGTACAAGTTACAAGTTCATTTATTAGGTGTAGCCCTGTGAGCCATTCGGCTCTTGAATCGGGTGCAACCGCAAAAAACAAAAACATGAATAAGAATACATCTTATAGTGACTATGTGCAAACAGAAAATCCAAGAAAAGACAGCAAAATATTGCAGAAATAGCACCGTACACCAACACTGTGTGCAAAAATCCCAGTGGGATGCAAGTCAAACAACAACCACAAGACAACTTAGATTAAGGCCATCAGTCTAACTCTGTACTACAACAAACAAACACGGCCAAACCAAAAAACTTTTCGAAAATCACCAAAATGAAGCCATAAAAGCAATGAAACAGTGGTCATAGGAACTGTGACCGAATTTTCACAATAAACGACGTAAAGAACATGTACTACCAAACTCTGCAGCCATAAGCTGGCTGCATGAGTCACTCCACAACAGCAGGAGCATCAGTCGGAGTATCAACAGTGAGTTCTCCACGGTGGCCTTTGCCTGAGCCACGGCTGCGATGAAAGGGTCGCAACTATTGCGTTCGAGCGGCGAGTGGCTGCGACACGCGCCCGAGTGGATACCAGCGGCAGATTTCCTTCCAGGAAATTCAACTGCTCATTGCGACGATTGGAGAAGCGTATTTCCGGCGTACCTTACTTGGCTGAGCAGCAAGCGCGGGCGAGGCGCTAATAAAGCAGCGGCTCTGTGCGCGAACAAAGCGTTACGCAATTCACACCGGAGGCGCGTGCAGGGATCGTGCCAGTGCAGCACATGTGGGGCGTTAAATTGATGGGGGGAATAACCCGCAAATGGAACAATTTGCCAGCGCTACATTTCATCCCTAACCACTGCCCATTGCAGGATCGTATAGTTTTGGCTATGGGCCGTCCATAAATGACGTCACGCGATTTTGGACGCTTTTTGATACCCCCCCCCACCCTCTTCGTCACGCGGCGTCACAAAAATTCAGACCCCCCCTTAAATATGACGTCACAAAGCTCTGCCCCCCCCCCCAAATGTATATAAAACATGCTTCAAATCGCTTTAAACTATTGTCATTGTAGCGCGTATTTAATGTGGCGCAGCACTCTGATGTTGTAGGAGAAAATATTTATTAAAAAGTTGATTTAATGAAGTAGAACGTGTTGTCTATATTTATTTAAAGTTGCGCATTTTGATGTGACGTCACATTTCTCAAACCCCCCCCCTCGTCACACATCGTCACAAATGTCTGACCCCCCCCCCGCCCAGGTGCGTGACGTCATTTATGGACGTCCCCTTAGGGCCAATTCTATGTTTGTGTATACACAAACACACTACCGTGTGGTGTAATGGTTATCACACTGGCCCAGTTCAATTCTCTCTACCAACTCAGTCGTTGAATCAATAGGCGAGATGATTAAATCCCCTCTCCCCGCCTCCATCCACCCAGTAATATAAGTGGGTTCACCAGAACGAGCTGATGGCAGGTCGTGTGCAGTGGGGCAAAGTGTGGGTGCCCCCACCTCTTTGAAGATGTCTGGCCAGCGTAGCAAGGCGAGCCGCCATAACCCTCGAGAGGGGCTCTTTTTGAACTCCTTCCAGTGGAGGCCCTTCATCTGCCAGTGACTTGCGCTGGTAATTGCAGGGCTGCACATTTACCTTGCAACACTAACTACCGCAACACATCAAAGACGTTATAAATATGCGGCACTTTTCTTCAGATCCCTGTTCGCCTCATTTCGGGTCACGTTGGTCACTACCATTGCCTGTCCTTGTGGGAATTTCGCCTTAGAATTCCAGATTACCATTTGACCCCATAGGGCATTACGTTGTTATTCTCTTGCGCAATGTTTCTGTGGTCGTGAGGGGGGATGGAGGTGTAGAGACTGAGTGCAGTAATTACTGACGATGGGCAAAACATCACCTGCAATATATTCAACTGGGGTGAGAGGCCGTCAACTCAAAGTGGCCCCCATAATAGGCAACAGGAACACTGGACGGGAGAGGCTGCCTTCACTCAGGGTACTAACTACTATTTTTATTTCACCAGGGTTTGGTCCACTGAGCTACATAACTTTTTTTCAGAAGCGACCTGGCCACAATTAATAGCTCAACGAAGTGGCTTATCATCATGTGGACATTTATTTGCAGACAAATACTCGAAAACGCATGTTTCTGTGGTAAGTCACGTAGAAAGAAAATTAAATAATAGAATACGTTTCGATTGCAACACAAGCAACCGTCATCAGGTGTCAATGAATGCAAGCTCGGAGAGAGACGCACATTCAGAGAGAGAGAGAGACAACACAGACACGGAGAGAAACGCATACACAGAGAGAGACACACAGATACACAGTGTGTGTGTCTCTCTCTGCGTGTGTCTCTCCCCCATGCGTGTCTCTCTGTCTCTCTCTCTCTGTGTCTTTGTCTCTCTCTGTGTGTATGCGTCTCTCTCCATATCTGTGTTGTCTCTCTCTCTATGTGTGTGTCTCTCCGTGTCTGTGTTGTCTCTCTCTGTATGTGCGTCTCTCTCCAAGCTTGCATTCATTCACACCTGATGACGGTTGCTTGTGTTGCAATCGAAACGTCGTATTAACGTCCTACTCATATTGTAAATATTGTGGCTTTGCTCTCCAACACACCGGTGTGCTGTACTAGTAACGAATTGGCACGTTCTGTTTACGTGACAAACCTTACTAATTGGCTGTGGCGGTTAGTGGCTGGTTTAACGAGACATTCAAATATTTACGCGATCTAACAAAAAACAACCTGTTTTATGAATGGCAGTCCGTTTGTGGTGGCGTGGCGGTCATGACGTCGTTTGCCGCAATGGGGCAACCAATATTGGGGAAATAGCCGGCTGACTGGGATGACGTGGGATGGGTCTCGCAGAGAGGATATTGCTTTTGCGGGACATTAAAAAACCAAAAAAAAATGTCCTCACGAGCAATGTCCTGGTACAGCTGACCGCAGCTTTTGAATTCCGGCCTCTTTGGCGGTGAGCCAACCGCCGTGGGCTCATCGACGCGACTGCCAGATTCGCAACGGTTTTTTTCCCCCCTACCCTCTGGGGCAAGGTCACACGGGTCCCCAACCTGCTCACACGAGTGGCCCTTTTGCAGAGGTCGCAAACGGGTTTTAATTCCTTACCAGTACCCGTACCCGGCCGCACCAGGGTCGCAAATGTGTACCCGTACCCGGCCGGGTACCCAGCCGGGTACCCATACCCGTACCCTACCCGAAATGAGTGACAAACGGTTACTCACCAGTGACTCACGGCCTACCCGTACCCGGTCGCACCAGGGTCGCAAACGGCTACCCGTACCCGTACCCAGCCGGGTACGGGTAGCCGGGTATCGGGTAGGGTACGGGTATCGGGTACCCAGTTGCGACCTCTGCCCTTTTGTCAGTGGCAGGGCCAAATAAAACAAAGCAAAACCCCAATCAGGCACAAGACTTAGACACCGTCAAAAAACTTACCCCAATGCTGTGTTGACAACGACGTCTTTATTTTGGTAGGAAACAGCGACAAACGTGTGGGCTTACCAATCAGGAGAGACAAAAACTATAGTTTGGTCGACTTTAAACCACCGATGTGGTCCAAAGCCTTCTTTGTAGGATGAAAGCGTATAGGCCCGTTTACTTGGTTGAACAATATTCTGTTCGTGATTCATGGGTGTAAAGAATCGTGTGTTATCAATGCTAACCATATGCATGTCATATACCCATGTTATGGTTATATTAATGTAATGGGATGGATGCCAACACAAATGAAAATAAAGAGACTCGGTTCAGAGAATTGTGTGAACTCGGATTTGCAATACCACAGCCCGCCTGTGCCTGTACACGTTTTATGAGGCTGTGGTCAGGTCAGTGACGTAAATGATACACATGTCCATGGTCGGGGGTCATATCTGTTCATAGTGTAATAGGTTCCGGAGACACTTGTAGAGGTAACTTCTTTATTACGATCCAACACTCCAACACTCCAACAGTCCAACAGTCCAACTACTCTGTTACAGCCTAGGTACACAGCCTAGGTACACAGCCTAGATACACTACTCTGGCTACGCTCTGGAACTCGCCCTCACAAGGACGTAGAGCCGGGAGTTCCAGAGTCCCACCACTCGCTCTCACAACATCCCAGGGTCCTCAGATGGCTGGTCTTGGGTCTTGGGTCTTGAGCTACAACTGGCCCTGATCGTCCAGGGAGCTCCCCTTTTATGCCTAGTCCCCAACGAGGGGTGGGGCCGTGTGCGCCCCCAGATATCCCACAGAGCACACACAGCCCCCCCCGTTGGTGGAGCCAAGCGGCTTAAGCGCCCGGGCCGCCCGGGAACCCAACGCCTGGTGCCAAGAGGCTTAAGCGTCTGACCCGCCTGGGAACCCAGCGCCTGGCGCCAAGGGGCCCAAGCGCCTGGCCCGCCCAGGGTCCCAGAGCCCCCAGCAGCCCCTCCCTCCTTATGTCACTACAATAGAATGACAATTGGTGAATTCGCATGAAGGTGGTGTCATTTTACTGACCCTGGAGGGACGATGGGCTTTTTTGTCCAATACCATGAATGTGCGTATGGCTTCATGTGCGAGGAAATCAGAGTGCCTGGAGAAACCCCCGACACCACGAGTGCGGGTCATGCTTGAAATTCCCACAAAGTTGTACTCGATTTTTTTTTTACTCCTGTCGGATGATGATGATGGTTTGGCCCAGGGGTTGGCCATCTGCGGCTCCAGAGCCGCATGCGACTCTTTATTAAGGATGCATTGTGCTGCTCTTGAAATATTAAGGGTTTTTTTTTTTTACCAAATTCAAAAAAATGGCTCTTCTTGTTATTTTGGTTGCCGACCCCTGGGCTAGCCAGACCCTCGACGATGATTTTGAACTCGTAATCACAGTGCCACCCAGTTGGGTCTCCCATGGGTAGACTCGGCATACAATTATCTTAACGGCATTTATATAGCGCCTTAACCAAGGTCCTTTACAATAATTCACGATACAACGTGTGAATCTAATGGTGGAGATGAGGTGAATGAAATAGATGAGAGGAAGCGATGGGAAAATGTGTTGCGTGAATTCGGTGAAAGCGAAATTGATGAGAGTAAATGATGATAAATGGATCAAATCAATGGCGAATGAGTCATAGCCATATATTAAGAATATGAAGAGGGAACAGTGACGGTGGTGGTTATGAGGGTGAGATTAAGGGGTCGTGGGGTGAGCTATATTCTTTTGCTGCCTTTAAATATGCAAATGATAAGCCCCTTTGTTGAGCTATCATTTATGACGAGGTCATTTCTGAAAAAGAGCTATGTAGCTCAGTGGGCCTTACCTGGTAAAATAAAAAAAAGTTTAGTTTATAGTTTAAAACAGGTGTACAAGTGTATGTGTGTACGCGCGGTAGTGAAGCGGTTAGGGCACTGCGCTACAAATCCGGCGACCCGAGTTTGATTCCTGTTCATGGTCAATACAAGTGACGATTATAATCGTCACTTGTCTAAACCGGTCCTGGGCCTCCCCTAGGTCGACTCAGTCTCAAATGAGTACCTCGTGTTGGACAACAAGTTAATACTTCAGTTGGCTTTGTCTGGTAGGATGGGGATAAATCTAGATGTGTGACTGCAGGGATCCATACTCTTTGGTTCTTTCGGTAAAGTCACGTAGGTATAAAATAAAATGAATTATATCACGACGTTTCGGGCACAACACAAGCATCCGTCATCAGGTGGGACAACCACAGCAACCACTTGCTCGCCCTACCCCACACCCCCCTCTCTATCTCTCCTCCCTGGCTCCTCCCACCCCTCTCTTACCTATATAGCCTCTTGTCACAGCAGCCCCAGGCCTCTCCGAGCCGTCGCCATAATATCGAAGAGAGAGGGGAGGTGCGACAAGGAGACGTGGCAATTGTTATTGTGATTAATTAAACGGTTTAGAATCATAAAAATCTGAAGTTTACTTTCCGAGTAAAGGCCATTGAGCTAAGAATCTCTTTTTGGAGGTCCACTCGGCCTGCAGACAACATCGAAGCATTCTACAATTACAGTGGTGCACAAACACAAAATCACACCCGCATTTATTATGTACACTACCTGATAACATATACATGTGTAAGGACAGTACGGGGCCTAGTGGTCGTAAATAGTAATTGAAGCGACAGGGAAAGGCAGGGTCAAATGAGGCTAGAGTCGAGGGGCGTGGCTGAGCCGGAGGGAGAGATAAAAGGCAGCGCGAAGCGGGGCTTAGGGCTGCCGTGGGGATTCGAAGTTGGACCGTCATCGCTGTCGTCATCTTGGAGTGGATCATCCTCACCGTCTGGGAGCGGGTCGCCTTATCGTCTTGGAAGACTCGGGGGAGATTATATATCGTCGCCGTAGCTGCTACTCCATCGGCTCCTATATAGTCAGACAGCTATATAGGTGAAGGTCGTGTAGTAGTTACATAAAGTTACCCACTGTACAACTCCAGGGGCGGTTTCTTCATTAGGGCGATTGGGCGACGCACCACCAAAGTGTGAAAGGGACTTTTTCAATCACATTCAAAATCTCATTCAACCAGAGTTACGCTAGCCATTACTGTGCCTCTGGATATAGTCCAATCAGCGTCATGTCACGTTCTGTGGAGTACCGCCTCTTTTTGGGCGATTTTACTCTGGCTGAGAATCGCCCAGAGTGTTCCCATAGACTTACATTCAAAGATGTTTTTTTTCGAACGGCAGGCGCTGCAATGCATTCTCTATGGCTTCCGGGAGGGCTCGCACTAACGTGCTTACGTCATCATACGTAAGCACGTTTCAGTCAACAATATTATTTGTCGCCACCTAGTGGAATCTTTAATAAAAGAAACTGAGTGGATTGTAATAATAGTGAGTATAGAAACAAACAAGGAGATGTATTGTAAGAGTCACTTTATTTTTCATTAAAATTAAAGTAGTGAAGTTGCCTTTACATGCTTAAGCTGTTAATTTATCCATTGCATGGGTGGACCTTATCCTTATCAATCATCCAGACATTTGCCCCCCCCTGAGAGATTTTGCAGGAGCCGCCACTGGTCAACTCGCGTCTACATGTTAACATGCCATCGAGCCGGGCGGACTGAAAAAGACAATAAATATATATACATACTTGAACAAGAGTGCTACATTGCACATGTATAGTCCTTAAGAACAGGGAGAATGACTCTTCAAAGTAAGATTGGCACTTGTGCAAAACTGGGAAGGTTAAATTTTTGGTAAAGAAAAATCTTACAAACGAACACTTCTCAATTCAACAGTTCAATAGGAGTCACCGCGTGGATCGCCAAACTATACATGTCAGTACAATCTTGTTTTCCCGTCGTACGAAAAGCAGATGCGAGTAGACATCGAGTACATGTTGGGCTGACTCTTAAAATAAAAAAACGCCGTCGTAGCTAAGCAAAGTGTGTATTTGTGATGTATTATTTTCACTCGCCGCACCCGTGCATTGTAGACGGAACGACATGTACGTTCTTGCGAGCCAAGTGCGATTACCTCGGGTTGGGCTGCTGTGAACGATCGACGCTTGCATTCCGAAGGGAGCGCTGGCTCACAAGCGGCTAACCTTGAAGTCAATGCAGCAGACCTTGACCTCAAGGCAAGACCGCTTACATCATCTATGTGAGCACTAAGGCGAGATCGGCAGACCCCAACAACTTCGTGAAGATGCTGCGCAGAAACAACGTGGTAAAGAGGTTCAGAGAGAAGGAAAAAAACTGAACTGAAATGGAAAAAAATAACTTCGTTGTCCACATCGCCATTCACACAGGTTTAATGGTTGGATTTTGTTGTTGTTGTTGGGGTTTTCTTTCACAGACAATGGTCCCGTTTAGTGCCAGTTTCCCGGATTATTTTACACGGGAGATCCGTGATGAGGAGTGAGAGCACAGCAGCAGCAACACGACAAAAGCGTCAACATTGCAGAGAACGAGTCGAGCAGCGCCCAGAACGAATATTGTAACTTCTGACAAATTAAGTATTTGACGGTCGTTAACGAAGGCCCAGGACACACTGGCTGTGTGACTATGTCGTTCGGCTGGCCTGGGAACACCTGGGAATTCCCCAGGAAGAGCTAGAGTCTGTGTATAGTAGTGTCGTGTATAGTGTAGTAGTGTATAGTGTAATAGTGCTGGAGTCTTGTCGCCAGGGAAAGGGGGGTCTTGATCGCCATTACTCAAGATGCTTCCACCACAATGGACAGTTAAAACCCTTCACAAGTTAAACTGAATCAATATAAAAAAAAACATGAGAGGCACAGAAACCTACACGTCGCAGACCTAAGTGACCAACACGTGCGCATTCATGGATCCTGGAATCGCGTCCGCCCCCGTCTCCTCCATTCGCTAGTGACTCTTCCCACCCAGGGGCCAGAACGACGAGACGAAAAAGAGCTTTATAGTTCATCGGATTCCTCCCAGAATAAATATTCTGCTGCTGCACCCCATGGACGCGACCATATTGCAAGGGGGGGGGGGGGGCGGGGGGGGTGTCCGTGGCGCGCGCGGGCGCACTACTCCGCGTGAACCTTGGTGACCCGAGTTCGATTCCCGCTTAACGTCGGTGGAAAGTAACGTTTAGATAGACGGTGAGCGTAGTGGGTTTTCTGTTGTTGTTAGGCACGAGGAGCCGGTGAGAGGTGTGTGTGTGTGATAGCCTCTAGGTCCAACCGTGCGATATGAATCGCAATATTGGGGGGGGGGGGGGGCGAGCACCGGGCCGATTACCGCACGATCTGAACTGATGATGATGATGTTACTATGCCACTGGCAGTATCTTAACACATCACCGTCTGATTTCAGAGCTCCTGATTGGAAGAAAATGCCATTGATCATTGTAGTTGTTTAACTGTTTGCTTCATTGTACTATTTCGTATTGGATTTTTCTGTTGCGCGTAGTTTCTTTAAGAAGATCTTCTTTGCTCATGTTTTGTTTGTTGCGATTGCACCCGAGTCAAGAGCCGCATGGCTCACAGGGCTCTACCCAATAAATGAAACTGAAACTGCATGTTTCGGAGCTTGCGAGGAATGTGTTTGTGACATTTGTAATGGTGAAGTTATTCTTTTCACGAAACGATACAGTCTTCTCAAGTTATTCACTGGTCTGCGATTGCGTGAAGTGGGAGTGCGTTTGTTTGTACGAGTGATCGTGTGAGTGTGTGGCTTTGTCTGTGAATGGAGAGTGGCAGCGTAGTGATACGCACATTTTGCTACGAACTCGGTGGCCCGAGATCGACTCCCGCTGACGGCCAACGTTGGTGACGAATATCTCAACTGGTCCTGGGCCTCTCCTAGGTCGACTCAGCCTTAAATTGGTACCTGATGCAAAGTGTATCCATAAGTACTGGGGAGACAAAGGCGGCTCGGCGTGGTGCTGGCCGCCAGCCCGTCATGTGGCCGTAATGGCATGAATAGGTGCTACTCACTAACAGCCCTTGCCCCAACAGTCTGTTAAGGCTATATCGGGGATTTTTTGTCTTTTAATTGAAAAGTTGCCCTGGTGGACTGTAGTATGGGTGCCTTTTCTGAAATGTAAATGTCTAATTTAATTGTAGTCAAGTAAGTGATATTCTCTTAGGATGTACGTTAACATTGTGTACAAGAGTTTAACGTTGTAAAATGTAATGTCTTGACAAGACATTTGACTGCAAACTGAAATATGTCCTAACGAAAAGGGACATTTAGTTTAGACAATTGAACCCGTTGGCGATACAACATGTTGGGTATAAAAAAAAACACATTTTCGTTACAATTATGTTTTTTATTGGCAACCCCGGTCATAAAATCTTGCGAGGTGCGTCAAAATAATTTCTTGTGATGTCGAACCAGTCGGAAGACGAATGTTAAGAGCAGCTGAACACGAAGCTTCACATCCTGTTGCCGTATAGCAGCACCCAGCCTGATGACGATTAGCTCCGTGTTTTGACTTGTGCCCTTGACTTGGTCGGAAGGTTCGGGTTATATTCGAAAACTTTGCCTTGAAATAATATTTGGATGTATATGTTGGCCTCATTATTGTTGCCATTACAATAATCCTAACCCAACCGTAACGATCCCAAAGCTCTTCTTGCCGTACTTATCTATCGGTGGTCCAAGACAACGACGATGATCCAGTCCCACCTCAGGCTCGTAAGGCAACGCAAGAAAGCTTCTGCTGCTGCTGCTCAGGCGCTTGCCCTTCTGGTCGGCCCAAAAAATTGCGTGCCCCGGACCCAAATCAACGGTCAATATTGACCTTTTTCAACAGGTCTCAGAAGACCTTTTTTTTTGCCAGTATCAAGGTGTAATGGGTTCCGGAGACACTTTGTAGATGCAACTTCTTTATTACAATACACCACTCCAACAGTCCTGATACACTGTTACAGCCTAGGGACACAGCCTACTTCTAGCGAGCCTGACTCTGGCTACGCTCTCGGGTCCTCCGGCTATAATTACCCTAGGAGAGGCTACCTGACCCGACCCAGCCAAGGTGCGGGTCTAGACTCTGGCTTCCTCGGACCTCGCCCTTACAAGGGCATAGAGCCGGGAGTCCCAGAGTCCCACCACTAGCCCGCACAGCGTCCCGGCCCTTACAAGGACAAGTGGGGCGAGGGCGTCCAGGGTCCTAAGCTGGCTGGTCTTCATACTTCGGCTGCGACTGGTCCTGATCGGCTGGGGAGGTCCCCTTTTATGCCCCTTTGCCCATCGAGGTGTGGCGCCGAGGGGATTAGCTGTCTGGGGTCCTGAGCCCCCAGCAGCTCCTCCCCTCTTGGGCTGGCACGCCAGCCCCTCCCCTGGCGGTACGGGTTACCCTTGCAGATGGGCCCCGTCTACCACTGCCAGTAAGCGTGGCCCATCTATGGCACTACAAAGGTATGAAACATAATAATAGGGTTTACCCTTTGTGGCAATAAAACAGGTGTTAAGATATTCAAACACCAAATAGATCCCCTTTGCAAGGAATCAAGTCTGCATTAACCACTTGTTGTGAACATGCAAACAAACATCTGATAATATGCGCATTATATTTGGAACTGGTTGGCCTGCACCAGAGACAGCCTTGTTTATGGCCTGTCTCACCAGTATCTTGATTCCTTGCAAAAGGTTTCTATTTGGTGTTTGAACATCTTAACACCTGTTTTATTACCAGAAAGGGTCAAACCTATTCTTATTGTTCACATCTCAGTAGACTGAATAAACCCTCGAATCGCGTCAAACTTGGCAACAGGATCAATCAAAAACTAATAAACAGATTTGTACCGACAATACGTCCAAATTGGCGATTCACGCAACTTGAGTTCAGTGTCAGCCGAGCAACTCGTTTGTGATGTATTGTGTCATATTTATTGTTCTGTATCCAGGTGGGGTGGGGGAAGGCCCTTATCTCTTCTTCAAAAAAAATATGCACATCGTATAAACAATAAAAAAAACATTGAATAATAAAAAGAGGCTGTAATACTTTCTGGCGTAAAAACAGACGTTTCAACAGCAAATATATAATAACTACAAGAAATCAAGTCTGCATTTTAGCCACGCATAAAACCCGAAAAATATGCTTTGATAATGTATACACCGTCATTGAAACTGATTGGCCTGCACCCACCACAGATAGCCTCTGGCGCCATGGTGGCGAGATGTTAACTACCCCACCTGGTATTCAGGAGGTCGTGGGTTTGATCCCGACCCTGACGCCTGTTGTATATTTGGAGTTTGCATGCCTCTCTCTCCGTCGTCGCGCGGATTTTTCTCTGGGTCCTCCAGTTTTCCCCTCCAAATGTAGAAACATGCGTTTAGAGTATTTGGCTGCTATAATTTTCAAAACGATAACCCACTTCGTTGGGCTATCATTTGCAGCCAGGTCGCCTCTGAAACTAGCTATATAGCTCGGTGGGCCTTACCTGGATTTTTTTGTTTATTTATTTTATGGAATTATCTCACTGGTGCCAGACCAATGACTGCCAAAAGCGAGCAGTAACAGGAACAATACAAACACCAACGCATTAATAGCTCAGATTAAGCAGTGAATGCTTTCGGAAACTTTCGCCAATATAAAAGATACGGAATGATAAAAAAGGCTCTACCTTTTTCTGGAATAAATACAGGAAGGTGATAAGATGTTTAAACACCAAATAGACACCTATTACAAAGCATCAAGGTTGCATTAACCGCACATACCTGTGGTACAAAAAACACGCAAGCAACTATGTTTCGATAATGTCCTTAAAACTGATTGGCCTGCACCAGATTGGTACATTCCATATCTTGATACTGGCAAAAGGGTCCCATAACAGTCACAAACATGGAACGCACATTTGCAGAAACAAAAACGTCTAAGCTCACAGTGACCTGATCATTTCATGCACTTGGACAGCGAGATTTGGACCTCGCAGCTTTGCGGTCAGCAGTCCATCGGCTTGGAACTCAGCTACCCACCCACTCACCTACTCACCCACCCACTCACCTACTCACCCACCCACTCACCCACTCACCTACTCAGCGGTCCATCGGCCTGGATCTCACCTACCCACCCACTTACCTACTCACCCATCCACTCACCTACTCAGTAGTCCATTGGCAAAGAACTCACCTACCCACTGACTTACCTACTCACCCACTCACCTACTCAGTAGTCCATCGGCAAAGAACTCACCTACCCACTGACTTACCTACTCACCCACTCACCTACTCAGTAGTCCATCGGCAAAGAACTCACCTACCCACTGACTTACCTACTCACCCACTCACCTACTCAGCGGTCCATCGGTCTGGAACTCACCTACCCACCAACTCACCTACTCACCCACCCACTCACCTATTCACCCACCCACTCACCTACTTACCCACCCACTCACCCACCCACTCACCTACTCAGCTTTCCTTCAGCTTGAAACTCACTACCGCTGCACGATGTTCGAGACTCTTCACAGACATTTCACCAGTTCAGTAGAAAATGCAAGACAAAACTGTTTAATAGAGCTAACAATGTATGAACATTATGCACTCGTGTTGATAAGAGCTGCGCGTTTATAAATGTACGAAGGGGCTGTCCATAAATGACGTCACGCACCTGGGGGGGGGGGAGACATTTGTGACGATGTGTGACGAGGGGGGGGGGGGGTTGAGAAATGTGACGTCACATAAAAATCCGCAACAATAAATAAATATAGACAACACGTTCTACTTAATTAAATAGACTTTTTAATAAATGTTTTCTCCTACAACATCAGAGTGCAGCGCCACATTAAATACGCACTACAATGACAATAGTTTGAAGCGATTTGAAGAATGTTTTATATTTTTTTTTTTGGGGGGGGGGGGGGCAGAGCTTTGTGACGTCATATTTGAGGGGGGGGGGGGGTCTGACTTTTTGTGACGCCTTGTGACGAAAGGGGGGGGGGGGTCAAAAATCGTCCAAAATCGCGTGACGTCATTTATGGACGGCCCGTAACTGAAGTGAAAACAGATAACATCACAAAGCATGAATGTACCGAGTGTAGTTTCCAGGCAGGTGTGTTGTAAAAAGATAATGTTACAATGTGTGTGTGCCACTTGAGGTCCTTTTGTACAAGAGAGTCTGGTATTAATACACTTCAGGGAGGGATGAATACATATCTAGAATACAATGGAGAAGGCCACAATCGTAAATAATATAATAACTTGTATGATAATATTATGTCATTTAACAGCAGGTAAGAGGTGCACACATTGGCTTTTTGTGTGAAAATAAAGGAATGCGAATTTCTTACATAACAAAATGGGACCTTTTTTTGCCAGCATCAAAGTACACTCCTCACCCGAGCTATAAATGCTCTGACAGTGAATTATCTATGTACTGTTGGCCGTTTGGCGTTCTCTGGTCTGAAGCTGATGAGACTAGGCCCTAAAGAAGGCTGTCTCTGGTGTAGGCCAATCCGTTTAAAACACAATGCATATATTATCAGATCATGTTTGTTTCATGTTCACCACAAGTACGGGTGGTTAATGCAGAATTGATTCCTTGCAAAAGGTTTCTATTTGGTGTTTAACACCTCCCGTTTTGTTTCCAGAAAGGGTAAAACCTATACTTATTTTAGCATGCTTAAATAACCTTGAGGTAACACGTTGACTTGAAAAATAGATGCCTTGAGGGTTATTAATCTGTGTGGTGTGTTGTTTATTCATGTTGTGCTGCTGTCCATCACGGATCTGTTCGCTCAATGAATGCTTACATTACGAAGTAACATTTGTTCCGTGTTATTTGCGGACGTTGCACAACGGATGGGCCAACCGACCGCAGAGTGAATTTTCCACCCAGAGCAACTCTCGTCGTTACTTTTTATTCGTGAGGAAAGTCAGGGCTGTGTCTGACATGTCATCAACACAATTTAGTCCGAGGTGACACTGACGTGCAACCGTGGAGAGCGCACGACGCAACTGCTCCCGTGCCACCGTGGAGGGTGCACGTTGCAAGGGTGGCACAGTCGGGTTTTTTACAATCGGGTTTAATTGTCTTTTTATATTAAACCAGATCATCTGAGATTGGGAGAAATCCGGTTTAATTGGTTTTAATTGCAGAACCGCACTTCTCAACGATGGGCTTCATTCATTCCAAGCTAAGGAACTCACTGGCGCCCACGATTGTGGAGAAGCTCGTGTTCATCAAGACCAACCTGCCCGCCGCATTCTACGACTACCTCGTGCCCGACGGCCCCGAGTACGATTGCAGCACCGACGAGGAAGCAGCCTAAGCCTATCAGAGTTTCGTATTCATTAAACCAAGTTTTAATTCCCCGAAATCGGGTTTAATTGTGTTAAAGAAAAAACCCGATGTCTGCCGCTGGAAAAATCGGGGTTTTTCCACCCATGGCACGGTGCAACTACCACCCCATCAAAAAACGGTTTGAGCGCGACATCGGTGACATTTTTTGCGCGAGACGCCAAGAAGAGCGCTAACTGCGGACGTAACGTGTGGCTGGAGGGGTAGGGTATTCGAGCCACACCTTGGTGAGTCAAGCGAGCATTCCACGAAGAAGGACATTCCTTTGCTGTGGTGAGAAGATATTTTCATTCTAAATTTGAAGCTTTCGTGACTGCAAGGATTCATACTCTTAGTTCTTTCGGTAAAGTCACGTAGGTAAAAAATGAAATTAATAAAAATAAAACAATAAAATCACGACGTTTCGGAGGCAACACAAGTCTCCGTCATCAGGTGGGACCGTCACAGCCAGATTTGCTGCATATTGGGAGAGAGAGAGTGAGAGAGATTGAGAGCTGCAGGTTTGCGGTCAAAACACCGAGGGGAAAACTTGCATCATAAACGTAATGTGCGAGGAAGCCATGAGCAAGTAATTCACTCTGCAAATGCCATCTCTTGAGTAGTTTCTGACAATTGACGAGGCCTGAACCCGAAGGTCAACTAGGTCCCCCCGCACGGAGAAATGCTCACTATCAATACACCGACTATGAAGCTATCGGACACATATGTAGAATGGACAACAACAGGAACATTTGAAGTGTGTTGTTCATAAAAATGGACGGAACCGGAAAGAGAGGAAGACCTAACAGAGAATGGCTTGACGACGACACGAGAGATTGGTGCCAGAAAGTTGTGGCCACTACTTGAGTATATTGGCACAAGATAGAGGAAGGTGGAAACAAATGACGACGTGTGCAGGGGACACCTACGGGCTATCTGCCCATGGATCGTGATTATCATGAAGCTATAGAGAGCCACTTTCAATTGAACTCTGACATTAACTTGCGTCGCCTCGACAGCACCCACGTTGCGTTCATTTCCGTTGGACGATCGGGTTCCCTTTGTAACCTTTGCATTGTAACAAAGATGGCTGCAAGTATTGATCTCCGGTACCAACTGATATTCTGGTTTCCTTCATAATAATTGAATTAGAGATATCCTCTGGTACTGGTAGGAACCTCTGGTTACACCAGCCCACCGGGGATTATTGTGTCCGTCCGTCGTGCAGGGAAGGGCTGGGTGGGGAGGGGCTGGGCGGGGAGGGGAGGGTGGGGAGGGGCTGGGTGGGGAGGGGAGGGTGGGGAGGGGCTGGGTGGGGTGGGGCTGGGTGGGGAGAGGCTGGGTGGGGTGGGGCTGGGTGGGGAGGGGCTGATCACCCCGTGGTGCCCTTATAAAACTCAACGTTTAACCTACTCACGCCGGCTTGTGCCCGCCCTCACAGTCGGGAATATTTGCGGAATACACCACGCCGCCGTTGACCCTGGCCATTGACCGAACAACCCAACGTTCCTACCAGCTCCCTCTGCAGGAATGTGTTAGTGTCCATGTATTCAAGTAACTACAAGGTCAGGGTGATTTCCTGCTCTAAAGAACATTGATGCGGTGCTCATCTCTTGTTTAGAGCCCTGGGCCACTGGTACACATTTCTATGGCAGGGGTGAATCTGTCCATTGGACAATCATTGTTGACTTCCCCACAAATTGGCATAACATTTTTTGAAACTGGAGTCAACCCCCCGAAGTTTGAAAATCTTTCCATGTGTAGTGTTCTAATTCCCAAACACTAGTAGGAGGTACTCTCTCTCTCTCTTTTATTCCAGCCTTCACAGCCTTAGGGGATAACTACATATCCGGTCGGGACAGCCAACACGCTGCCAGATCCGCAGCTTGAAGAGGGCGAAGATCACAACTACAGCGACGGGACCGCAAGTTCCATTCCAGATCGCAGCAGCCCCGACTGTGAGTCGGAACTCGCCTTTTATTCTGCCCAACGTGGCCAGGTTCTGTCCTCGGCCCCGCACCCCTCTGGATCCCCTAGAAGGCTCCGTGCCTTACCCACAGGTCCAACTGGTAGAACGGGCTGCTACCCCTAATTTCATTGTTTACCAATCTTCCAGTGGCATGCGCTACAGTGACTCATTCAATGTCACTACACATGGACTCTCCATCTGGTACAGATAGTACAATAAAAGGCTGATTGATGCCCAAATGCGGTGGATCGATGGCTTCCAACTGGTCAGCCATGTTATTATGTGTGCTGATGACCTGCAGGTAATAAGAATGAATTGGAGACTCTGCAGCTAAATCTGTCAATAAGTGGTGGGCCTTTTTGTTTTTGTTATCATATTGGAAAAGTTATCGTAGCTGGGTATAATTATCATGGCCAGCTCTGGCTTGGCAGCAGATGTCTCACTTTGAATCAGCGCGAGCAGCCTTATAAGCACAGATTGGCTACGTACGGTGCGAAAGAAGTTAAACGCACGTACATGTCATCTGTTGTGTGACACTGTCTGTATAGTTACCTGGACATGTCACAAAACTCAACTACAATCATATTTGCTCTTTATGTTTGCGAAACGTAGGCCCGTTTGCAGGAATGCCAGCGTTGGCTTCAAACATGTTGGCTAGGCACGCCCAAGCAGCTTCGGTTAACAACCTGTTAATGGCTGTATGGGGAATATTTCTTTTTGTACGTGAGCTATAGTTTGCGTGTGTGTGGGATTGAGGGAATGTATGTGAAATTAAGTGAGTGAACGTACGAGCGTAAGAGAGTGTATGTGTGAGTTTCAACTGTGCGTGTGCGCGATTGAGGAAGTGTCTTGGTGTGAGAGTGTGGACGTTCTCGTTAGGGAGCGGTGGCGCAGTGGTTAGCGCACTGCGATACGAACTCGGAAACGTGAGTTCGATTCCCGTTCACCACGAATACCAGATTATCTGAACCGGTCCTGGGCCTCCCCTAGGTTGACTCGGCCTCAAACGAGTACCTGGTGCGATGTGTAAACATCGCCACTGGGGTGACAAAGGCGCCGGCCTTCATAGGTGCTCACTAACAACATCTTCCCCAACAGTCTGCAAAGGTCATATGGGGGGGATCTTCCTCTTTGTTAGTTCTCGTTGGTTACTGCACACAAACATTCCTACACACGATGATTTCCGCACAAACGACGCCGTTGTCAGTTGGCATGCGTCACGCATAGCGTGAAGTGCATAGCACCCGTGTGTTGCGGTTGGAAGCTTAAATGTAAACATCAGCTCCTGGGTTTAAGATTAATAGGTGCTCGTCAATAGGTCTTCACTGGCATCTGTTGTATCCACAGATGCCAGTTAGTTGATAAACTAAACTATAAACTAAACAATTGTTTAAGTTACCAGGTAAGGCCCACTGAGCTAAGCAGCTCTTTCTCAGAAGCGATCTGGCCACAAATGACAGCTCAACGAAGCGTCTCATCACGTGGAAATTTATAGGAGCTAATAAATACTCTAAAAGCAAGTTGATTCTAAATGTGAAGGAGATGGACGCATCGGGCCTGTTAATGGTCCGATACGGTTGGGGTATCGAAATATGAATGTTCCACCGTCATCACGTTCTCTCTTCGCGTTGTGAAATGTTCCTATCTCGCTCGATTCACTCGTGAGTGTCGCTGCAGCTGCACGCTCTGGCCACCACGACCGATGTGGCCTGCTTCGCGATGGCGACCCCACCGCCCCCGCCACAACCATGGGTGGAAAAAAACAGATTTTTTTTCCAGCGGCAGGCATCGGGTTTTTTCTTTAATACAATTCAACCTGATAGGCTTAGGCTGCTTCCTCGTCGGTGCGGCTATCGTACTCGGGGCCATCGGGCACGGGGTAGTCGTAGAATGCGGGCAGGTTGGTCTTGATGAACACGAGCTTCTCCACAATCGTGGGCGCCAGTGAGTTCCTTAGCTTGGAATGGAGGAAGCCCATCGTTGAAAAGTGCAGTTCTGCAATTTGAACCAATTAAACCGGATTGGGTGTAATATAAAAAGACAATTAAACCCGATTGTAAAAAACCCGACTGTGCCACCCTTGGCCACAACCCGCCACGTTATCCAGCCTCGATTACCCAACAATCGGCCACGATCCACAGATTTGCATGTCCAGGGAGCCGCGTCTTTCAGTTTACTCTCACTCGCTGACTCTTCAAGCATTGGTTCATTGAGCCCAACGTTGGCATTCGTTTTGGAACCGTTTGTCCAACGTTGACCCAACGTTCCACGTCGCCTGGGTCTATAGCCACTGGGTGGAATTTGTATCCAAGACCTTTAACAAAACTTTTGCTCTTGTGCAAAAGTTTCCTTTACGGATGAAATTCCCCTTACTTATGTAAATTATTATTATTTGCTGTGCACTACAGCAGTGACCTTTTAACTTCGCTCCCATTCTCTGTTTTTTTCGGTAAAGTCACGTAGGTACAAAATCAAATAAAATAAATGAAAACTAAATTAAATCACGACGTTTCGGGCGCAACACAAGCGTCCTTCTTCAGGTGGGGTTACGTTGTCCCCACTAAAATCCGCTCCCATTGGTTGCAGGGCCTCCCTAACCCTGCGTCCGTGTAACACACCAAACACCGCGTTATGCCAGCCGCACATCAGCAATTTATACGACGCAGTGTCATATCTCCCCATGTCCACGTACCCATAATCACATCATCCTCATTATACATGCCATATTTCTATGACCGGGTCTATCGTATTTGACTAAACTCTGTAGAATTGTGGTCCAGTCTCTCTCGCAGAAGGATCATCATCATAATACGGTAACTCAAAATGGATATTGTGATCATTTTAACTACGTGGATGTGATGTTAGCTATTGTACTAACGGTTGTGTTGAAGATAGTGATAGTTATGATTCTGATTGCAACGACGATGATAATGATGGTGGCGGCATCGACTTTGATTATGCCAATGATGATGATGCCACTAACAAAGGGAACGTTCGTAACATACAATACAGACCAAGTTGGCAAATTACCAAATTTACGAGAGAAAACAAATCCCGTGACCTTCAAAGAATTACAAGTCAGCACTTAAAATACATGTGCATATAAAAAAAACATGCTTACGACACTGCATTCATTGAATGCATTGTTGTACATAAATGGACATCATTGTGGCACACAACCTTCACAGTAGCGTTTGTCTTTCCACTTTACGATTAAAAGTAGCAAATTAGGAATTTTTGATTTGCTGCGAGTAAGAGGCGCTTGTTGTCCTCCACCCGCACCCCCGATTAGCGTGGTTGGCTACGTACGGTGCGAAAGAAGTTCAACATACAGTCACAGATGCGTGGGTTAAATGTCCGGCCACGGCTAACATCGGTGACGCGTGATATCTGAACTGGTCCTGTCCACCCCGTCCTTCCTTCGCATTCACCAGCGAGGCATGGCCAATCCAACCCATTCATGGCAGATGCGGCCTTCATCCAGCAGTGGATTGATGAAGGCCGGTTTATTATTAATACATTAAATAATGTTTATTCCACCAGTACTATACAGATACTCTCTGGTTCTTTCGGTAAAGTCACGTAGATAGAAACAAATAATAAAAGAAAACACGACGTTTCGGTCGCAACACAAGCGGCCGTCTTCAGGTGAGAAAAATTATCTGCTGTTGTGGCTTTATATAGGCACGGGAGGGGGGGAGGAAAGGAGGAGTTTGGCTGTAGGAGTTCAGAACGGGGGGGGGGGGAGGAGTTTGGCTGTAGGGGTTAAGCACGGGGGAGAAGGATAAGTTTGGCTGTAGGGGTTCACAGGGGAGAGGGGGTAGGGTTTGTGGCGTGCATGGACGGGTGGGGCTGGAGAAATGAGCAAGATATATGGACCCTGAGTTTCACACAAAACACGTGCTCGTCTGGGTGACCACAGTCGCACGCTTTTTTAGAGTTTTTAATGTTCCCATTTGTGCATCAGGTATCTGCATCTACTGTCATGGTTTGTGCGGTGGATATTTTTGCGTTGGGTCTTTCACAAGTATATAGTGTATATACTGTACATGGCCGTAGCCATGGAGGCAACATTGGAGGGCACCAAATCTTCCAGGGTGTCTGGGGGTCCCAACCCAAAAAAATATCTAAATTTTTGTTTCATTTTATGTAATGGCAGAGATTAGGGATTAATAAAGTACAACCATAACCACAATCATATAAGCAGAAATCTATGCATTAATTTATATGAAGACAAGGCCAGATATTGTGGCCAAGGTTTAGCAAATTGTTGTTTTTATTTTCATAGCATAGCAATTGTTTTGCAATATATTGGGGGGGGGGGCATTTTTTGCATATTTGAATATTTTGTGGGGGAATGTGTCCCCCCCAATATATTATAATTACGGCCTTGATACTGTACCAGGGCCGTGTTATCCAATAGTTTCCATAGGCACAGTACCGACAGTACAGTATTGTGCCTACTAAAACTAAAAGGGCCTAATAAAACAAAAGTTAAATTTTTGTATGATAAAAAAATGTAACCAATATATCTGCTTAAATAAACAATATTTACATAGAAAAAATGTAGGCACATTGTACATACAAAGAGGCAGAGTCATGTCGATCGTTTTTTTATAAGGTGAGAGAAATCAACCGCGGAGATGAACTTTGCGGTATTGTTTCCATGCAAATTTAGCAATAACACCTCCGAATGGTTTTCTCATTCTCAATAGAGATCAGAGGGCACGGGGAGGCAAGGCGGCGTTGTCGTGCCACGCGTGAAACAAGCGGAGTAACAGCTGCGATTGTAGTAACATGGGGCAGCAGCAGTACCAACTTCTGGAAAGTTATCACTAAAGGCCCACGAAACAGAAGTGCCTAGGGCCTTACGCGCACATTAATCCGGTCCCTGTACTGTACTGCACGGAGACATCACGGCGTGAGAGCTTGGCATGGCTACACACACTCATCGCGTTGCGGAGCCGCTGTGCTCTTAAACAAACACGCGGGTCCCCTCTGGCTGTGCGTCATCGTGTCCGCCTGATCAAAGGAAAGCGGAAAAGTCATGTTTTGTCATGGTTAACCGTTGTGTATAGTCAGTCAAAGTGATTTTCTGCTCAAATGGGCATCGATGCGGCGATTGCCATCTGGAGTGGAAACGCCAAATTCATGTGGAATTTTTTTGGTTCTTACACATGCCCATGACATCTGGGGGAAGTCTCTCTGCATGGTGCAGCCACTGTTGACGTCCCCATCCCTATACAGTGTTCCTAATTGTATCGCCAGACCCAGCAGGATGATGAGAGGCTGAGTCAACCTCCTCTGACTAGGAGTTGAACTGGTTTGCGAGCCACTTGCTCGCTCGCCCGCGAAACCGCCCGGGCGGGTTTGAACAAAACGTAGCCAACAGAGGCCGCTTTGTTGCTGCTCCAACGAGCTCCCTTTATTCGGGGTTCACCTCGTTTGGGGTGGCCTTGGAAATTCCACATTCCCACGGCGGTGGCACGTTAGACTACAGTTTTTTTCGTACAGTTAGATGGTAATCGATCCATTAGCGCATTCAGTTCTTTATTAATACACTGCTCATTGATGAAGGCGTCCCTCCACACGCCAAGGCGATGGATGGGGGTAATTTGTCGGTACAGTACTTCACGCTGGTCGTTGCTAATGTGGGGGATGGGTAAAGGGGGGACAATTCAGATTTCAGTCGCTACCGATGATTTCAATCGCTAGGAAGCAAACGCAGCACGGTGCGCTCGTCACCGCTCCACCACGGCTGCAACCCAATAGTATAATTGTACTGTAATATTTATCCAGAAGAGCCCAAGTCTCAAGACACTTTTGACCAATTACATTAGTGTTTGACTTCATGTGGGAGGAAATCATAGAACCTGAAGGCAATCCCCCCCCCCCATCGAGGGATAACACTTCAATTCCTACAAAGTGCCACTCACTTGAATAACCCCCTAAGCCAAACGCTCATAAATGGAATTGGCCAAAATAGTCTTGAGACTTAGGCTTTTCTAGAAAGGGAATTATTAGACATTATTTAACAATGTATTTACTTTTGAACGTTTTAAAATGTAAACTGTATTTTGTATTGCTGTATTAACAAAGTAATACAATTAAAATATAGTATAACTGACAGTTTCTCAAATGCAATTCCACGTATCTCTCCGTGCTTCTCGTGTTGTTCTGTCGTTCACGACCACGTTCAGAAGTAACCACGAACCGTGGCAGGGAGTAACGCACTCATAAACACACTCCGCTATTTTTTGGGCACACAGTGTTATTTTAAAACCGTAGACGCATTACTTTTCACAATCATGTTCACCGTTGGACCTTCACCTGCTTTTAAATAAGCATACATCCAACAACAACACCCAGACTATGGCCCGAACCAACAGGTGGTTGGTTTGGGCAATACCCGTAATTGAAAAACCCAAACAATTAACTTAATTACATTTCTCTTCCACCTCCAACCAATAATCATTAACACGTGTCACGCGCTGCGATGACGTAATAACATCCGTTCAATTGCGTGACGTCCCTAGAAGGGGAAACAGTGGGGAGGGGGGTGGCGATCACGTGGGGTGGTGGGGTCACGTGGGGTGGGAAATAGAATCGGATGCAATCGATTCCAGTCAATCGCACGCCGCTCGATTAAATTATTAATCTGCGCCGCCGGTGCTTAGTTTTATTTAAGTAAAATATTTTCAATCACGGCCCGGTTCCGATTGCGTGCGATGGTGGTTGATGTTGTTGGTGATCGCGGCAGGGTGATTTACCACGTTGCGAAACGACGTCACGCAACATTTTCAAACGGTGACGAGGTTGCGATGACGTCACGGAAGGGGGCGGAGATAGCCGATGACGGTGGGAGGGGGGAGAGGGGGGCGAGCGGGGGAGGGGGGGTTAAGCGGGGGCCACGTGGTATGACAATTGTGGGCCGGATGGGGTGGGGAGGGGGGGGAAGCGCAGTCACGTGACGCTGGTTGGCGGGAATCCGCCGCAAGCCGGCTCGCGCTGGCTGCGTCGCGCGCAGAGCCACCCCTCCCCCTCACCCAAAGTGCCCCGCCCCTCCCCCTCTCTACCCCGCCCACACTGTCACGCCTATATAAGGCGGGGGCCGAGCACGAGGGCATTGTCGCTGCTGCTGCTCCTCTCCACGCTGCGTCGTCCCTTGCACTCCAATTCCGACGCGTAGACTTCAATGGAAAAAGCCTTTGTAAATGCTTTTTAAGGTAAATGTGTGTTTCGAGCGTGCGCGTTATTTGTAAAACGTGTTTAAATGTGGGTATGTGTGCGCGAGTAATTTTTTTTTTGTGTTTAGCAACGAATGTGTAATAAAATTAAGGTCTATCCGGTGTATATATATTTTTTTACATTTGTATTCCTGTCGGACGTGGCCAGAAAAAGCCGGTTCCGTTACGTGGCGTGGTGTGACTCATTGTGTAACGAGTCGTGCCAAACTACTGCGTGGATTCAATTCGTGCGTTACATGACGTACGAGAATTGCCTGCTTATGTAATCCTTATAAATGTGCGTTTTTGTTGGCGTTGCTCGCGTCTTCTGTCCGTTTAAAAAAAACAAATTATTGATTGAGAGGAAGGTTCCAAATATACGTGGCACGGAAATGTTAAATTTAACCATGAGAGTTTAAATTTTACGTTTAAAAAAAAAGTTGTTTCCCAAACCTAACGTCTTTTTTTAATCAACGAAATGGCATGTGTAACCTTTCAATGTGCTTAGACTTTGTATTAAATATTAAACGTGCTTTTCCATACAGGACCTAATAAAAATGTTCTTGAAACCGGAAGCCTTCAAAAAAACGAATTTACTAAAATAAACTAATTTGGTAAAATATCAGAAGTCTCTCAATAGTGATTGTTTGATCCATAAGTGTTTATTACAACTTTTAAAATAAAGTACGCGCCATTATACGGTTTATTACAAAGTAACTGCTTTCCATATGAACTTTGGCGTCTCGAGAGACTTAATTTACTGAGGTGGCTATCGTGCATTATGCAAGGAGTTTCAAAAAGATGAACCCAATTTAAAAGCGGTACTCTTTTTGGGTCTGCTTTGAAATCGGGTCCATCTTTTTAAAACACCCCTGTGTTTATGCTTTTATCACGAAACTTAAAGAAATGTCCAAACTTTATACCGGTGCCGCAAATTTTAGGATGTGGGCGAGTTCGTGTCTCGGTTTTACAACGTGTGGCGCACATGCGCTCGCTTTTTAATTACAATGCAAGTAGCTTTGTTGCGATTGTCTCCTAATGACTGCTATATATTTTGCGTGGTGGGTGGGCCTCTTACTCTAGGACACTTACTCAAACCAGACTGAAAAGGGCCTCTTAGCGGGTTCCCTTGTTCATCTGGAGCACTACAGAGAGCCCCCTTGGCGACCTCGGTGACGAAGCCCTTCTGTTGAACTCGGATCTTTTTAATTTCACGGTAAGGTCTTCCGCGATCGTCTTTTTTTCGCCCGAACCCCATGTGCAACAAAAAGCCACTTTGCCCATTTTAATTATCCAAATATATATATACGTATTCACATGCTGGCTCAACGGCGTGTGGTGGCTGTCAGGTGTGGGGTACGGTACACTTTTCCATTGTGTGACCAGTGTGGAAGAGTCGACCAAATATCGATGGAGGGACTCTTGACCTCCCTTAAGTGGAGGCCACAATACATTAGTAGTCTTAATTGTAGAGCTTTAACCTGCTATATATACGCACACCAAGCGTTCTCGCCAAAAATGGCGGTGCTGCGTCACCATTTGGCAACCACCAATCAAGAAGAATGCGGTTTAAGAATTGGAGGGGGGGGCAGAGATGGGTTGTGTAAACGTGGTAACTCGAGTACAATTCCTGGCATAAATTGAGAAACCAGGACTGACAGTGGGGTTGGCAGCAAACCTCTATTAGGGGTTTACCTTGGGGGGGGGGGGGGGTGTCGAAGTGACCTGTAAGTGGAAATAGCCTGTCTGTTAATGTTTTGCGTGTAATCAGTTTGAGCTAACAAATGAGATGGGTTTTAGAATACATCATCCAACTCCACTTGTTAAAATAGCTACTTGCCACACTCCCATCCATACTTGGAAAGCCCCATGAGCTTTTCCTGTTAGTGTCGCTCCAAGTCTACTCTTCCCCACCATCCCAAGCACTATTTTTGCAGTTGTACTCCCCAAACTGTCTTCTCCTGAAAACACATCTATATTCAATCTTCACTATGGAAAGCGTTCTGTTTCAAATACTTTAGTCTCTTTTCCACAGTGGTTTTGTTGAAATTGGCTTTGTTTAGCGTTGATGGTACTAATATTTCATGTTGAAAATTGCTTAGTGTTGGGTACATTCAAAAATATTTTGCTTGGCAAGCAGCTTTAAGAGTGGGCTTTAATTTAAGCAAAATTGGCATGTATGCTTAATGAACGGTCTGTTGCCCCTTAACAATACCTGCATCCGATTATGCCAGCAAGTACACTGAAATCACTACACCCTCATGAAAATGCTGTTGTGTGATGATAAAATTAGTTGGCTTTGTGGCGCCTCATTGTCCTCTGGATTATACATCATTGCAGTCTAGCAGGCCACGGTAGCAAGTGGCATTGAAAGACTCCCATGCACAATGTGATTGAGTTTCTTTGCACCCCTCTTTCTCTTCACAGTGAAAATAAGTTTTAAGGGAGCCATGTCTGGACTTGAAACAAGTGAGCTGAAGCTGACTCCACTGGAGGATGACGTGAGCCTTCATGATATGCTGGAGGCCCGCATCCAAGAAATGAGAACGGTATGATGAAAAAAAGAACTACATAGAATCGTCCTTTTCAAGTAATATAAAGTCCCCCTTAAATGCATACATAAACTGTCTGAAATGCGTGTGACACTGTTAATATTGGTACGGCTATGGATTTTAAATTTTGGCCAGAGTGGGAGAAATGGAATGCCCATATCAACATTGATGATTAAAATGCTTTAAAAATGGGATATGGGAATTCATGAAACTGAAACGAGTGCTCTTTTTCAGTCTAGGAAGGCCTTCATCCAGTAGCAATCTATTAGTCATGAAGTGGGGGGAGGGTGGTGGATAGGACCAGTTCTACTACTTGCCATTGTTAGCCGTGGCTGGAAATTAAACTATAGTTACTGCTTTTGTAGTGCTGTGTCCTAGCCACAATTCTGACACTCAATTTTATAGTTAATAAATATGTTAAATCCCAAACTTGTGCACCTGCTTAAACGTTGCTTTAAATATATAACTGCAAAAGTGCCTCAACGGTTGTAATGTTGATTTTTTTACGCAATTGGAGTTGGGCTCCTTTTTTGTGAAGCAACCTGTTTGCCTGTGTACATGGAGGTTGGAAAGATGGTACAGGATAAATATATTTTAGACAAAATTGAAAACTTATCTTAAAGTAAAAAAAGGGCTCTTGAAAATTGGAAGGGCTTTAGGAATTTGCAATCTTTGAGGTTGATCTGGAAAGAATGCCTCTCTATCCTACTCGTGGTCTTTTAGGCAACACCTCCTGCTGCGAGGGTGGTTTTGACAAGAGTACTATTGATTTGAAATGTAATGGAGGGTGGCAGGGCAGCTGCGTGGGTCCTTGTGCTTGCATGGGATCAATTGATCAGTTTGTGGGGGTTGGGCAGCTATTTTAGAGTTGCCAAAATATGCCCTTGACTGAGAATTTGGTTAAATATAAAGTTTTAAGACATTGACATTGAGTAAATGGGTTGCTGGGTGCCTTTTTTTTTTAATGGGCTTTCTTAATGCGGGTCGTTTCTATTGTCACCTCCCAGGATGAGAAGGATGCCTTCTACGTGGTGGACCTGGGAGACATCGTGAGGAAGCACCTGCGCTGGCTCGGCACCCTGCCACGTGTGCGGCCCTTCTACGCTGTCAAGTGCAACAACACTCAGACCATCGTACACACCCTCGCCACGCTGGGCGCTGGCTTCGACTGCGCCAGCAAGGTATGGTCAGTGTTGTGGGCCATTGGGATAAGCCTGAGAAAAGGGCTCTTAAACTATCCCAATAATAGTTAGCTACACAAAGGCATCAAGACAATTGGAAATAACTGCTTGTAAAAATCGTTTGCTTTACAGATGGAGGAAATTGGTGGTTTGATGCAAAAAAATGCCCATATGGATTTATTTAAAAGAGTTGTATATTAGAATCCATCGGTAGTTTTAAATCTTTACTGCAAATGCCATGTTTGCAAGGAAAAGTCGTACGTTTTAAACCCAGTGCACGAATAGCTGTATTGGCAGAAACCAGTGCATTTAGGTGTACATGTCCATCTGCCTAGAAGCACGGTCTTCACACACCTAGGTTTATTTGACCTGTTAAGGATCCTTTACCCACTTCACCTATTATGTGTTTGTTCTGGAACACCTGTTGATGAACTTTCATCATTTGAACAATACCTCGTTGTACACTCTTATTGCTTGGTATTTATGCTTGTATTTAATGGGCATGTAGCAATTTACTATAGCCCACCCTTGCGACCAGTTGGTTGCCTTGTAAATTAGAGGGATTCAACTCGAAAATATTTTTCCCCAAATGTGTCTGGTGGCATTGTGAATTAATCGCATAAAAAGTTTTGAATCCTGTTTAAATCCCATTGAATCTTATTCCTACATGAAATGTCAGTTGTGAACACCTTGCACAGATTCTGCACCTTTGTGTCTTTACATTAACTTTTCAAATCTTTTTTTGTGCAGGCGGAGATAGCGCTGGTGCAGAGCCTTGGTGTGAGCGCTGACCGCATCATCTATGCAAACCCCTGCAAGCAAGCGTCGCACGTGCGCTACGCGGCCGAGCACGGCGTCAACCTCATGACGTTTGACAACGATGCCGAGCTGCACAAGGCAGCCCGCATCAATCCCAATGCCAAGTGAGGATGCGCCCTCCCACACAGCCCAGCTGTGTTTTAGTGACCATTTTTATTTTGGTCTGTCTTTGGCTAGTCTGACAACCAGTGGCACATTAATAGAGTCCTTAGTCAGTGGATGTCATTTCATCATTCTCCTTGGTATTTGACAAATGCTCAATATTTAGTCCACTTATTAAATGTTTGTGAGGGGTGTGCGATTTTGTCCCCCTCCACCCCATAGGCAATCCAATTTGGTAAACTCTGAAGATTTTATATATATATAAACCATTTTGTTTTGGGGCACTTTTTGTCTGACATAAAAAATGTATTGGCAGAAGGATCTAATTAATGGCTGTCCTTTGCAGGATGGTGTTGCGCATTGTGACGGACGACTCGAAGTCCATCTGCCGCTTCAGCATGAAGTTTGGTGCCAGTTTGAAGGCCAGCCGCCAACTCCTGGAAACCGCGCGGAATCTGGGTGTGGACGTTGTGGGCGTGAGGTGAATATTCGCATAAATAAGGTTGCAGTGTCCTAGTCGGCTAGAACTGCTTGATCCTGGTTTTGATTTTGGGTTTCAACTGTCTATGATTAAACTGCTCAATTTATACCAAGTTGGTCCCAGACGCAGGTCGCCAATGACTTGACAAAAAACGTACTGTAACATTTTTCACAATTGTTTTATATCTGTAATGTCGCCAATTTCCCAATTTAAACGTTTGTACTTTTTGGCTTCCATGTAGCTTCCATGTTGGCAGCGGCTGTCAAGACGCACAGACGTATGCACAGTCCATTGCCGATGCCCGTGTGCTCTTCAACATCGCTGTAAGTTTCCCAGATGGTTATCCTTGGGATTTTTTTTTGTTGGCTGTGACCTAATTGTTTCTTTTGACTGCGTGATAATTAAGGACACTTAACATGTATTCTCAACCTGCAAAATCCCTGTTACCCAATCTTTATGTAGCATACTGCACAGGTTACCAATATCGGTTACTATTGCATGGAAAAATCTAAACTATCAAAATGGTGCATGTGAAAGCTTCCACTCGGTCGCTTTTTACACTGTTTTATAGTCTAATCCCCTAAATGCCGAATTCCTAAATGGACTGGTTTGTTAGCTTTTTTATTGTCGTCATTGTATGTGCCCAAGTGGTGTTCATTTTAAATTAAATCTTCAATTAAAAAAAAATCGGCTTGAGTGTCCAGCTTGTCATTGCTGTACTGCTGAAGCAATTTGTAGGTTGAAGTTTTAAATGCATCTTGGAACCTATGACATTGGTAGGTGTATCTTAATACAAATGCTAATATGCACACGAATGCTTGTTTGCAGGCTGAAATGGGCTTCAACATGAATCTGCTGGACATTGGAGGAGGGTTCCCTGGCTCTGACACAAACGCAAAGTTGACCTTTGATGAGGTTGGTTTGTTTTAACATTGATTTAATGAGTCCTATTTGGAAAGTAGGTTTTTTTTGCCCCACTTTTAAGTCGCGGGTAATTTTCACCATTGGAGATTTGGGCTTAGAGAAATTGTACATTGTGACCTACTATAATCAATGACATCACAGGTTGTTAAACTGTTTTGTAGATTATTAGCTAATACCCCCTGCAGATTAACTGTTTTAACCACTATAATCATTCAACTCTTGTTCAAACTTGGTGGCAAGCACACCGGTTAACGAGCCTACCGCTACCCGGTCTTACCTCTCCAGTTTTAACTTCCGTGAAAAATTTTCTATTGGCAATGGAGATGCCACCATAATTAAAAACGAATAATCAAGATGGGGAAATGTTCTCTGTTAAACTAAAACATAACAAAATATGCTTTACATTTTGTTGGCATTGGCCCATGAGATCTGTTAATGCACCAATGGGCATTTATAACTGGCCTAGGGGGACTCCCTTTTGTACATCTTAATTGGTACATGGGCATTGGTTTTAGCAATGTCATTGGCACTACTACACCTGTTAGAATCGCTGGTTGTTGACAGCTTGACTAAGTCCTACTTTGGGATCTTTGTGCATTGTTATTTCTCCCCAGATTGCTGCTGTGGTGAACCCAGCTCTAGACTTGTACTTTCCAAAGGGCTGTGGCGTAAACATCATTGCTGAGCCTGGCCGCTACTACGTGACCTCGGCTTTTACTCTGGCTGTCAACATCATTGCCAAGAAGACGTTCTCCAAGGCCTCCGCCAATGGCAAGTCATTGCCGTTTTCATGGCAACTGCTTTGCATTTTGTCCTCTTTACGAGGCTGCTGTATTTATTCGGCTGGGTTGATGATGGCAGATTTTACTGGGTGCAATCCAGCTCTTTAAGAAGGGTTTTATCTCGATCTCCAAAGCTGTGGGCACGGAGATGGCCAGAAAACTAGATTTGTGAATCCATTGGCAAATTTGAGTTTCCCACTTGGTTTTTATGGGTACTCAAATTTCATCCACCTGCAAAAACTGTTTACAAGCGAATTGGTCAAACATTGCAATGCAGGCTTTTCTAGATCTGAACTTTTATGAATACTTTATGGAAGGAGTGGAATGGTTACCTTTTTTAACCCTGGCAATCTGTTCCTGCATCTTTTGAGTAATTGGCTGTTGACAGCAGCAGCTGTTGTGCTCATCTCCTTTTTCATGTGACAACTTTATCACTTGTTTTAAAATGGATTGTAATTCTTACCTTGTGTTTAACCCTTTCCTTTTGATCTTGTACAACAGGAGGTGAAGAGCCTGTGCACATGTACTATGTCAATGATGGCGTGTATGGCTCCTTCAATTGCATCCTGTTTGACCACGTTCAACCAGATCCCATTGTTTACAAGGTAAATGTTCCACATGTTGCTCCATTTTCGGTTATGGCCAGTGGCTTTCAACAGCTGCTATGGGGAAAGCAGCTCATTCAAAGCAATAAAGGCAATCGATGTGAGGATTGACGGCACTGACTGGATTATTTGTGCAGATAAGTGCAGTTGGCTATGTAGGTTAACTAGACTCGTGGAGCTGTTCAGTCTGATAAACATGATCTGCGTTTAGTGGAAGATTTGGAAAATATTCTAATTTCTGTTTGAGGTGCTGATGAGAACATTGATGCACAAACTTATTGATTCCTCCCCTCCATAGATTCCTCACTTGTCACGATTTGGACGTCTTGCTAATATGCTGCATACAATCAACTGTTTTTCATGAGCTCTTGCATGTACAATTTAAGGTACAGTGAGTGCAAGAAAATATTTAACTTTGGTTTTATCGTACATTATCTGGCATCAGAGGGGAATCTCGTTCTGCTGAGCCAAAAATAGTCTTGAAGATGCATATCGTTAAATAATCTTCATGTGGGCTGCCCTTTTGAAGATGTGATTTTTTTTGTCTTCTGGCTCTGCTTTACACTGACATGAAACAGTACCATGCGAGAATACCCCCACGATACAAACGATTGTAACCCCCACACTACCTGCATGATTGCAGGCAAGCACCTTTTGACTCCATGCTTTGCATGGTTGTCATACCATCCGAGGGTCAAACTTGGCGAGTTGTGACAAGTTGTTAACCATGCTTTGGTCAGATTTGTGGTGGATCAAACTGACCTGTGGATTGTAATGAGGGCTAAACAGTGGAGGACATGACCTTTTCTTGACCTTTTAAATTTGGATCAATTGTTTTCGGCATCAATACAAGTGTCTGGCTTTGTAATTTGTTCTGGTTAGATGGGTAAAATTTATATACCTCTTTGATAACGGCAAACATTTAGCATTTGAGGTTGTGCATGTTGAAATAAACTTTTTTTTTTGTGGCGTTTGCAGCATGTTGAGCCAGAGGAGCCAATGTTCGAGTCGTCACTGTGGGGCCCCACTTGCGATGGGCTGGACCGCGTGGTGGAGCGCATGCAGCTGCCGGAGTTGCACGTGGACGACTGGCTGCTGTTCCGCAACATGGGCGCGTACACCATGGCGGCTGCATCCAAATTCAATGGATTCCCCAAGCCTCCGCTGCATTATGTAATCCGCAATGCAGACTGGTAAGTTGAGGAATCTACAATGCCACCTGCACCATGATCACAACACCAAGCCCGCCACCTTAACCACCACTCCACAAGCGGCTCTTCTTAAATGCTACTATAGACACCGTCGACACCTAATGATGCCTCTACTACTAGAGGCAGATTGCTCACTCAAACATTCCACAGTAATAACACTCTGTGTACTATATGTAATTCTTAACTTGCGTTGATGCATGTATCATTGCCATTATCAATGCACAGCTAATTTAAAGGAAGGTGCAATCCCAACTTGGGGTAATAATTGTAGGTGTGTCTATGCTACCCTGTGCTTGAAAGCTTAACTAGTTGGATGGCTTAACAATGCCTTAATACATTAACAAATAATTGCCACTATTAGACTGCACCCCCCCCCCCCCCCCCACGTAAAGTTACTAAACCTATGTTATTGCCGTAAAAAAATGTATTGGTCATGCATCGCAACCAAGTCATTCCATGTCCCCCCTCTGCCTCCCGTTTGCAGGATTGCAATCCACGAGCTGCACAGGTCTCTCTCCGAGATGCGTCCCTGTGGTGGCGAGGACGAGGTGGCCGTGCCGCTGTCTTGCGGTCTCGAGAGCTGCGAGCCAGGCTTCACGCCACCCTCTGCCGCTTCTGGCGTCAATGTCTAAATCCTGACTGCTGGGGTGTTGGGGGGGGGGGGGGGCATCAATGAGGCCAGCCTGGTTTGGGGGGGGGACTGCTAGGTGCTAGGCTTGATGGTGAAATTAATTTTTTTCAGCCTGACAAATGTGCCACCTACTCCCCCACCTTGATGTACTAAGATTCACCAAGCACATTCCCTTGTTTTCTAGATTGACACTTGCACATTTGTTTGGAGGGCAAAGTGGGTGAACAAAGCATTACATTCTTGGTTAATGTTCCTTATGGGGATGCTGGTTATTATATTTTGGTGCTTTAACAAATGGTGCACACTTCTCAATGTCACTGCCCCCCACTTTGGGCACATCAGCTGAGGGGAGGTAATGGTGGTGTATAATTGCGGGCATAGCTTTGTCGTTGATTTGACAAGTTGCTGGGCTGTTGCCTTGTTGCTGCCGAAGGCATTTTCATATTAACTTGACAAAACCCACCTCGTGTAAATGCAGCGTTTGGTTTCTCCAGAGTGCCAGGTCATTGTCCTTATCTCTCCCCAGCTTTGCAGATCCTGTAGTTTTACAATTGTGCACACTTCCATTTCACAGCGCTGTTAAACGCCAAACGAAAAGCAACAAAATGAAGGCCAATTGGGGGAGGGGGCTAGAAGTTTGGAGAAGGCACACGAGCCAACCAAATGCTACCTCTAATCTGAACAAACTTGCCAACCCAGCCACTAACCCCACTCGCTGATCCCCAACCTGATCTTGGTCTCTTGCAGAGCAGCAGCACTCGTTTTCCCCATTATTGCTTTTAAGCTTTTTTGACCGATGCTGGGCATTTAGTCAGCGAAATGGGCTTGAGTGGTGTGCATTACATAGGCTGGGGTGTCTGTCTGGCACACCTCAAATTTTGTAATTGGTTTGCAATCGCATTCACATTAAACTATAACCTGCCACCATTCTTCCCTAATTGACGCATTACAAGTGTGTAATTGTGGAACGCTACGCTCCTTTTCGTGTTGCAACAAGAACACTTTATTTTTTGAGCTTGCTTTACATGATACGAGTTGGAAAATGAGGTCCACTTGATCCTATGTGCTGCGTAATTTAATGACCTGCGACTGGTGATTTAAGAGCGGTGTGAAAGGACGTGGCCAAGTCTTGGCAAAACCCATTGGGGCGGCCGACCTTAATTTAGATGGTGCCCCCCCATTTTATATGGGTTGGCTGGCGACTGAACATTATCTTGAAGGGGACCAGGCTTAACATTGTGCACTCACCATGCCCTTAAAGCCGGTGGTTTTTGCTTTGAATGCAATACTTATGACAAGTTTAGGGAAAGTCATTTGTTTACACAAAGTTTTTACTCCTTGACAGTACTAACTGTAGTGTGACTGTAATAAACATTTTAAACTTAAATCTTGCATTTACGTAGTGTTTTGAATCTCTACATCAACGCATGGAGCTGGTTTACATGGATGGATTGGTGTTCAATCCAAGCCTGAAATTGCTAAACTGGTTTTAAGAATTAAGAGGGTTTAGGTATCGACGGCTTAATGAATCAAGTCCATTAAATGTATCGGACTAGGAAGCCCAGTGTTAAATCGGACCTTACTGTTACTACCCAACTATTGGCACAAACTTTAACATTCTTAGATTGGGGTTTAAAAATACCCAGGTGATCGGCACTGCTACCTTTAACTTCTCACCGGAAATTACTGACGCGCATAACTTTAGTTTCCGATTAGGTTACGTTGTAGACGAACCCAACTTGGCATAAATTAAAACGCTGGAGCATGCCACTTTTTACGATTGCACGAATACGTTGATTTGTAGCGCTTAAAGTACGCTCTTGCTAATCCTATATTAAGTGCCCGACAATTTTGGTCCAATCTCCAAATTCTGGGTGGGTACACGCACAATTTCCCGGTGCGAGCTCTTAAAACGTTACCGTTTTCGTGTGCTCGAGATCGACAATTGTGAGCAGCTTCCCCCTAGCGGTTAACATGGTCCGCTACACGTCTTGACATTAAAGAATGGTTTGGGAGCACGCGATTATTCTGTGATCATGCGTTTCGTGTACTGTACAAGGTTGTTTCGCCAATTAAGAATGTTTTTGCCTATTTTTTTATTGTTTGAATGCAGTTATACGTGAGCACTTGCACCCGTACACCAGTACCACGTTGCAATTATCACCACCATCGCATTGATCGCCACTGTCCTAAGGCCACCAATCTTTAGATGTAGCCTCTCTAACGGCCACGAGTGTACTCGTAGGTTTTTTCGGTAAAGTCACGTAGATAGGAAAAGAAATAGATCACGAGTGTGAAGTTGAAAAGGGGGTCCGTATTCGCCGTCACTACCGCGACCAACAATGTCACCAGCGGACTACAATTCCCACTCATCGCTGCCATCACCATCACCACGGCGTCATAAAACCGCAGCGTTCGATACTGCACGCCGCTCATCCGTCACAAATCAGTGTAATCGCCCCCATCCACGAACATCAACTGCAAATCACAAGCAAATGACGAGAGGCATCCAATCGCCCCGTCGACCACCGCCACACGATTGAGCCCCCCACCGTGACAATAGCCCCGTCTCCCCTTCCCTGCAGGGGAGGGTCCTTTGGTCCCAAACCCACAGCGCGTATTTCCGCCCATCGCGCCTGTGATTGGAGCTGGTGTCGGGGTGTGCGTGGATGTGTGGGTGTGTGTCGATGGTGGTGACGGGCGGGGGGGTGTTAATCGAGATGGGAGAGGTTGTGTGAGAGACACAAGGAAGGAAGCTCGCTCGCTTGCTCTGCGGGGATGCAATGCGCTCCGGAGAGAGACGGTAAGAAGCAGCTCTCGACGCGGTGCGGTTTGACACCAACGCGCTGCATCGCATTGCACCGCTCCGCATGTGCTGGTGGGGTTTTGTTGGATTTGTTGTACGTGCGAGTGATGTCGCCCAAGTGGCTGCGATCCTCCCCCAAGCCGTGCCCGGGTTCGATCCACCTGTCCCACGATGCACATCGTACAATTCGCTTACGGCTGCATGCGTCGCGGGGACGCAATCGCCACGGTCGCCGGTAGAGAACCCAAGTGGCCTTGGTTGCCCCCCCCCCCACCACCATCACCACTAAAGGTTGACTCGGCATGCATTCGTTCCGACCGTGGTACTGTGGTGGCCAACGATCATTCGGAACCGAAGAGGACAAAGGCGAGAGCGGTGGGTGGAGGGGTGCGTGGTTTGGTCACGACCTGCCCGTCTCCACGTGCGTCTTCTCGCCCTTTACGCCCGTGGCTTCTGTGTGACAGTCTGTCCAGGCTAACGGAGGAGGATCTTTGTCCTTGTAATGCGGAGTTTTTTAATGCTGCTGCTGTACTTGACAATATCGCAGCAGAAAATAATGTACAAGCCTTGTGGCAATTCGTTGCCGGATGAAGGCCTTTAATCACTCTGGGAGTCGGTCATTGGGGGGGCTTGTTTGACCATACTTCATCACGATAGTTCAGTGGAAGTGGGGGTCACCAAGAACCGGCTCAGATGGCACTCGCCACCGATGTCAAGCCGTAGCCAGGAATCGATCTGCGATACTGGCTTCATAGGAGCAATGCGCTCACCGCTGTGCCACCACTCACACCCCTTACATTGCAATGCTATTTACCCAGAAGAGCTTGGCCGAGTCCCCTTAGACTCTTCATCAGGAAGGGTCTTTGTATTGGGATGGTTGGCCAATACCCTGTTAAGGATTTTTTTGTTGCTTCTACTTTCTGTACTGCCATCTGCTGGCCACCTCGCAGCCCAGCGGGTTGGGGAGCTCCCTAAAATCCTTGTGTGATCCACCAACCCACGCCTCCACAAAGTGCCGGTCACAGGCGTGCCCCACCACACCATTGCCTTTCGACTAAACCCGAATGATTGCCTGTACCGACACTCGTGTTTGCCCTTGCGATGTGTGTGCCTGCCTGCGTGGTTATTGTAGGATTCTTATGCATCCCGTGTCACCATCACATGAGAAACATTGGCCTGTGTGTCTATGCGGAACGTTGGTGCAAAGTGGTCAGGCTCTGCGTGCGCCACGTGGCATTCCCAGCACCTGGGCCCCATTCTTGGCCGTGTATTCCGTCAGAGGTGGCCGAACCTGTTCCGGCCCTCTCCTAGGTCGACCCAGCCTCAAACGCGTATCTGATACATTCATTCAACATCAACAATGGGCACGTAAAGTGCTCGCCACGTGACGCTTTCACGTGCCTTTCCAGCCTTAATAGGTGTTTGCAAACATCACTTTCCCCCGATGGTTTTTCACACTAAACGAGGGACCTTCGTCTTTATCTTTGGGCATGAATTGTGCACAAGCTCATAGTCCTACATCAATGGCTAAGACATTGACAAATGTCATCTTATTGGAATCAGACTCACCTAAGAAATTAAAGGACAATTGTATGTATTGCTGAACGATTAAACGTGTTTTAATGTGAATGCACAGAGTTAACCAATGTAAATACTGTACAATAATCACAACAAAGCTTTCTTCGCAACCTCTAGTGTGGCTGTTTTAAGTCAACAAAATATTATTATTGACTTAAAGCTTTCGGGACTGCAGGAATACATATTCTATGGGTCTTTCGGTAAAGCCACGTAGATAGAAAAATAATAAAAATATCACGACGTTCCGATCGCAACACAAGCAATCGTCTTCTCACCTGATGACGATTTGCTTGTGTTGAAATTGAAACGTCGTGATATTTTTATTATTTTTCTATCTACGTGGCTTTACCGAAAGACCCATAGAATAAAATATTATTCATGAACGACTGGATATGACTTGTCTTGGCCTGAGGTGGGCTTCTCACTCGTGATGTGGGTGCTACGGTGGCGAAATGTTAACTATCTCACCTGGTATGCAGGAGGTCGCTTGTTCGATTCCGACCCTGACGCCTGTATATTTGGAGTTTGCATGTTCTCTCTCTCCATAGTTGCGTGGATTTTTCCCCGAGTCCTCCGGTTTTTCCCTCCACATTTAGAAACATGCGCCTGGAGTATTTGGCTGCTATACATTTTCACATGGTAAGCCACTTCGTTGAGCTATCATTTGTGGCCTGGTCGCTTCTGAAAAATATCTTTATAACTCAGTGGGCCTGATCTGGGAAAATAAAAAGTTTACTTTATGTACTGTGACATGTCACTGGTCCGTCTGCCCTCCAGCCTTACCTGTGGTTACCTACCTCTTATTTATCTTGTGACAAGTCAGCAGTGGGTTTCCCACAAAGAGACTCGACTGCCATCACCGGATTGTGGAATTTCCTCCATTGGCTAATGGCCATTTACAGAGATGAGCACCATTTCACATTTGAGCAAGGAGATAATCTTATTTTTGTTCTTATCAGCCATGATCTTCTGGATGAAGGCTTCCCCAAGCCGTCGATTAGCACGGTTGGCTACGTACGGTGCGAAAGAAGTTCAGCATACAAACATCAACCTTCGCAATGCTGCGGTGTTTTAATCCACCAAGCAAAAAGCGCACCAGCTGATTTTTATTTGTATTCACTTTGACAAACAGCTGTCTGGGTCTGTCTCTCCATCCACCAATCGATCTGCCGGTCTGTCTTTATATCTACCCTTGCCTGTCTCTCCACCTGTCTGCCTGCCTCTGTCTTGAATGTCCCCTCTGTATGATGGTTTGTTGGTCTGTTTGTCTCTTCATCTCTCTCTCCATCTATCTATCTCCATGGCCCTTTATATGTCTGCCAATCTGTCTGTATCCCTCTCCCTTCGTCCACATGTCAATCATTTGTAGTCACACAGTAATAACCTTCCCCCAATTTCACTAAAATTGCCCCAGCGGCTCAGTTACTTGGGGCAACAAGGTGGTGACAGCAGCAATACAGCCTCGGCCCTCGATTTTTGAGGTGCCTCCGTGTATAAGTACCAGTAAATACAATACTACGACACTGTGATACATCCTATGTAAGTAAATTGGTAATTAATTCCATTGCATCATCACAGATGTGTGATGAAATATGTTAACTTTGTTTTTGTTTCATGTCGCTTGGAATCGGGCATGGGTGGCGGGTGAAACAGAAAAGGGAATGAATTGAATTTACACCCCCACTCCCGCCTAAAACAATAGCAGCACCGGGCCCCCATCAAACTCAACTTGGCCATGAGTACAGCATGTAGGTTGTGAATGTTCTGACCACCGATTCAACCCACCCTCTACGTCCAGAAAGCATCCGCATTGTCACTATTCACGAGCTGACCCGTATTCACTTATCTGTGCGGAGGAGCTTCATTGTCATGCTTCAACACAGCGGGCGAGTGGCAAGAATAGAGCAGTCTCCACTTCACACTCCGTCCAAGTGCATTCAATCAGGCAGTTGGGAGTATATTTGACGGTGGCGTCTGTATGAATACTGGTTGGCAGGGGTAGTTTGTTGTCCTTCCCCCACACCTCCCTTTAGCACGGTTGGCTACGTACGGTGCGAAAGAAGTTGAACATACATACATGATGCAACGACGCATCTATTCGGTGATTGATATCGATTCCTAAGCTTACGATGCACACATCGAATCGCACGCCTTACAGGCGTCAGATCGCTTGCTTCAGAGATTAACGTACGGATGGATGGCATCACCCAGGAGAGGGCGACCACGGAGGAGATGGAGCTATAAGATCAGCTCCATGAGCAGGAGGAAGATGGATTGTGGCATCATCGCGGAACTGTGAGAGACGGCGGCAACTTGAAAGATATCTTCATCCAGCAGTGGATAGATCAGGGAAGGGAGGAAGCAAGAGGCAGGGTATGGTGGCATCGGTGGCATTGTCTGTGATGACATCTTGATTTGAGGAATGCATTAGGGCTATGGCTACTTTGGGATTCGTAATTGTGAGTTTTAAATATCGTTAAATGTGGGTGTAATGATAACATAGATTTTGTCAATGGACCTTGATTCTTAGGTCCGTAATACATTCATAAAATTGTGTAAGAATCGATTATTTGTTATTTTTTATGAAAATATAAACAAATAGGTAACAACAACTCCGAAGAGACAAATAATGAGAAACAATGCGAATGAGAAACAGTGAAATAGTGAAAAAAAAATCGATGCTTGAACAAAATCAGAGCCCTTAATTCCAAAAATATATCAATTGGCAGGGTTCGGGTTGTCAATAATTAAATTTCGATTGGCAGCATTGCCCGATTAAGTTGTTGGATAGTGAACGAATTTCACCGTCGGCCAAAAAACATAGAGCCTATGGAGCCTAACCCTAACCTTTGGTCACGAGTTAGGCCCGTGTAATATTTGCCAAAAATGGTGCCATTTATTTGAATAAAAGACAGCAAATCAGTGCAATGAGGGAGCCTCCGTTCAATATGTGGAGACCAGTGCACGATGGAACTTGCACACGGAAAGGGGGAAACGCACAGATAATTAAACACCCGCGGTAGGCACAGGCCTGGGTGCAATGGGACTGCTGTACAGTCGAACATTAGCATTTATAAAAACATATTTTTAGATCGAATTATTTCATTGCCAATCATGTCCAAATATTACACAGATCTTGGCATCGGTGTTCATGAGCTGTGTAGTAAGTTTCATAGAGATTGATTACTCAGTTTTTTGGTTTCGTTGTCACCGAGCGGATTTAATATTTCCCAGAGTGAGCAATGAATAGCCCTCAGCTCCCTTAATCACGGTGCTGTTTGTGCATGAATACCATCATCATGATGGTAACAGTTAATTTGTTAATCCTTGAAACGAGGTGATATTACGCAGACATGCGGCTGTAAATGACGCAGAGCTGCTAATTGCAGTAATTAGCAAGTAATGTGACGGGCTGGTGTTATGTGTTTTTTTAATGATCTTTGCGTCACCGTGTCGCTTTCACAGGCATTGAGACGTCCTCGCAGTGGAGGTGAAGTCACGGGCTCGCCCGGTGAGGGGGGGGGGCAAACGAAGCAAGGACTCCAGCACGTCAAGCGAGCGGTGACGTGGAACTTCAACAGTGATGCTGCCGAGATCGACACCTTCCCCTAAACCCGAATCCTAAAACACTCTCGCTCTGAACCTGGCCTAAATCTTCATCCTAAAACACTCTCCCCATAAACCTGGCCTAAACTCTCAAACCGATCACGATCTCCAAAAACCTGACCCCAATCCTAACCATAACTATAATAACCCTTTTCTCCAATCCGACTGACATGAAGCACTATTTTTCAGAGGACTAGCAGTCGAAAAATAATCTACTTTTTCAATACATTTTTTGGCGTGATTTATCGTGCAATGAACGCAGTGATGTAACGTTTTCACGGGCGTGTTCTCCCCACCCTACCAGGACTCTGCTCGGGAATCTGTGAGACATTCCATAGGTGATACGTTAGACTTAGAGATCCATGAAGGCCCCTGAGGGTTTTTAGCTGAGCACAAGTTTTATACTTGGAGGATTTGTAAACCTCGGCACACGTTTATATTTTTTTAATAAATCTATTTATACGCAGCAAATATCCGAAGTGACGAGTTTAGAGCCTTATTCTTGCACCGTGTCATTCAAACATACGTGACGTTATAACGTTTAAGCATGAAATACAATTGTTACATTTCAATAATTAATGCTTTAAAATAAATAGTCGATCCAATCCTAGCAACAATAGTGTAAAAGTATCAAAAAATAATATCTTTTTTTAAAGTTAATTTTTATTTTAATTAGTAAATTCGCTGACGGGAACAGAAAATTACAAGCTTTGGTCAAGCGCCCTTCTGCAGGAAAATACACAGGCACTATATACGAACACACACAGACCGACAGACCTGGACATACATACAATATCTCACTTCCATTTTAACACTCATAATGTAGCTGTGCACCCTCTAGATATGCCACAATGTGAGGGCATCTGAGTGTTGGTTGTTAAACCATAGCACAATACTTTTTTGGGAAATAAAAATAAACATTTAAACTTAATGCCTTACACATTTGCGTGCCCAACGATCAGTGGGACTTGCACACACACACACACTCGCATGAGCTTCGCAACTTGACTCAGGTTATAAACTTTTGTGTCGATAATACATCGGTCACCCTGCCTTTTCCTGACCGGGCAGCACCTTCGCACCATTCTCAAAATCCATAGCCCTCCATTTCTTGTGCCCCGTCTTGAAACGCCACCGCGATTGAACGGCACGCACGCGTACACATTAACACGTGTGCACGCACGCGCACATGCCCGCAACATCGCGCCACTATCGTCGAGGCTAAAACTGAATCGACTCAACCATGAGCCAAAGCAGCGACATCCACCGCGTGCGGAGAGTGCGACCGTCGGCCCTGCTGGAGGTGTTGGCGATGGTGTCAGTGATGGTGGCGCCGGGCACAGATGCACACAGCCTGTTCACCTGTGAGCCGGTGACCCTCCGCATGTGCCAGGATCTGCCGTACAACACCACCTTCATGCCCAACATGCTTGGACACTACGACCAGATCGCGGCGGCCAAGGCCATGGAGGTGAGGCTGCCGTTCTTCTTCACGATTGTCATCATCGTCGTCGTTGTCATAAGCCATGGGATTTTCACTGTTGCATGAAGGCCTGAAAATGCCGTTGCCATCCCATGCCGTCCCATGATGCCCGCGGTACGTATCTCGGCTGACGTCACTGGCGAGTGGCATCTGAACCTGGCCTGGGACTGTGCTCGCTAACAGCACTTGCCGCAAACAGCCTGTGTACGCTATATGGGTGAGCTTTGTCTCTGTTTCAATGTATATTGAAATTTGAGTACGTGTGTGTTTGGTTATGCACGTGGATAGCGGTGGAAAGCGTTGGTGCAGCGGTTAGCGCGCTGTGAAACCAACCCGGTGACCCTAGTTCGACTCCCGCTCACGGCCAACACCAGTGAGAATCATCTGAACCGGTCCTGGGCCTCGCCTAAGTCGACTCAGTCTCATATGAGTTCCTGGTGTGGTGTGTAAAGATCGTAACTTTGGAGACAAAGGCGGTCGGGCATGCTGCTGGCAACTCACCCCCTAGTTTCGATTTAAAGCTTTCGTGACTGCAGGGATTCATCTTCTTGGTTCTTTCGGTAAAGTCACGTAGAAGGGAAATAATAAAAATAAAACATAATAAAATACAATTCTCACGACGTTTCGGCCACAATGCAAGCAGCCATCCTCAGGTGATGCTGTCTTTCCGACAGACCTGTTCTTCACCTGAGGACGGCTGCTTGCGTTGTGGCCGAAACGTCGTGAGAATTGTATTTTATTATGTTTATTTTATTATTTCCCTTCTACGTGACTTTACCGAAAGAACCAAGAAGATCACCCCCTAGTGTGTCGTTCTGGACTTAACACGTATTCGCTAACAACACTTTCCCCAACTGTGTCAAAGGCTACACGGGGGATCTTTGTCTTTGTGTGTTTGTGGTCACCCATTATCATGCTGCTATCCCCATCAGCCATCTGCTGCCAAACATCAAGAGAGGCCCCCCTATCGAGCCACACCCTCCCATTACCCACCCAACACCCCCCCCCCCGTTCGCCACAGGCCATGGCAGGCACTGCCAGGCCCTGTATTGGGAAACACAAACCTGACACGGGCTTCATTCTCTCATCGTCATCGTAAGCCATGGTCAATCCACTGCTGAATGAAAGCGTACCCAAGTCACCGCCACTTCTCATTCTATAACCTGCCAGTAAAGGGATGGGTGTTGCATGGACGTGCGTGCGTGTGTGGTGTGTGTGTGGTGTGTGCGTGGGGTGTGTGTTTGTGTGCAGTGGCGTGCTTGGGTTTTAAACGATACAAACAAGGTGGTGTGGATTGGGAGTTGTGGTGTATGTGGGTTAGGTTTGTGGGTGGGTGTTATGGGTTTGGGTTGTGTGATTGTGTGGGGTGTAGGTGAGGGTTATGATGTGTGATTGTGTATGGGGAGTGGGTGAGGGTTGTGGTGTGTGATTGAGTATGGGGAGTGGGTTAGGGTTGTGATGTGTGATTGTGAATGGGGTGTGGGTGAGGGTTGTGGTGTGTGATTGTGAATGGGGAGTGGGTTAGGGTTGTGGTGTGTGTGATTGTGAATGGGGTGTGAGTTAGGGTTGTGGTGTGTGTGATTGTGAATGGGGTGTGGGTGAGGGTTGTGGTGTGTGTGACTATGTATAGGTGTGGGTGAGGGTTGTGGTGTGTGTGATTGTGAATGGGGTGTGGGTTAGGGTTGTGGTGTGTGTGATTGTGAATGGGGTGTGGGTGAGGGTTGTGGTGTGTGTGACTGTGTATGGGTTTGGGTGAGAGTTGTGGTGTGTGATTGTGAATGGGGAGTGGGTTAGGGTTGTGGTGTGTGTGATTGTGAATGGGGTGTGAGTTAGGGTTGTGGTGTGTGTGCTTGTGAATGGGGTGTGGGTGAGGGTTGTGGTCTGTGTGATTGTGAATGGGGTGTGGGTTAGAGTTGTGGTGTGTGACTGTATGGGGTGTGGGTTAGGGTTGTGGTGTTTGTGATTGTATGTGGTGTGGGTTAGAGTTGTGGTGTGTGTGATTGTGAATGGGGTGTGGGTTAGGGTTGTGGTGTGTGACTGTATGGGGTGTGGGTTAGGGTTGTGGTGTTTGTGATTGTATGTGGTGTGGGTTAGGGTTGTGGTGTGTGTGATTGTGAATGGGGTGTGGGTTAGGGTTGTGGTGTGTGATTGTGAATGGGGTGTGGGTGAGGGTTGTGGGGTGTGTGATTGTGAATGGGGTATGGGTGAGGGTTGTGGTGTGTGTGATTGTGAATGGGGTGTGGGTGAGGGTTGTGGTGTGTGATTGTGAATGGGGTGTGGGTGAGGGTTGTGGTGTGTGTGATTGTGTATGGGTGTGGGTTAGGGTTGTGGTGTGTGTGATTGTGAATGGGGTGTGGGTGAGGGTTGTGGTGTGTGATTGTGAATGGGGTGTGGGTGAGGGTTGTGGTGATTGTGACTGTGTATGGGGTGTGGGTTAGGGTTGTGGTGTGTGTGATTGTGAATGGGGTGTGGGTTAGGGTTGTGGTGTGTGTGATTGTGAATGGGGTGTGGCTTAGGGTTGTGGTGTGTGTGACTGTGTATGGGGTGTGGGTTAGGGTTGTGGTGTGTGTGATTGTGAATGGGGTGTGGTTGAGGGCTGTGGTGTGTGTGATTGTGAATGGGGAGTGGGTGAGGGTTGTGGTGTGTGTGATTGTGAATGGGGTGTGGGTTAGGGTTGTGGTGTGTGTGATTGTGAATGGGGTGTGGGTTAGGGTTGTGGTGTGTGTGATTGTGAATGGGGTGTGGGTTAGGGTTGTGGTGTGTGTGACTGTGAATGGGGTGTGGGTGAGGGTTGTGGGGTGTGTGATTGTGTATGGGGTGTGGGTTAGGGTTGTGGTGTGTGATTGTGAATGGTGTGTGGGTTAGGGTTGTGGTGTGTGTGATTGTGAATGGGGTGTGGGTTAGGGTTGTGGTGTGTGTGATTGTGAATGGGGTGTGGGTTAGGGTTGTGGTGTGTGTGATTGTGAATGGGGTGTGGGTTAGGGTTGTGGTGTGTGTGATTGTGAATGGGGTGTGGGTTAGGGTTGTGGTGTGTGTGACTGTGAATGGGGTGTGGGTGAGGGTTGTGGTGTGTGTGATTGTGAATGGGGTGTGGGTTAGGGTTGTGGTGTGTGTGATTGAGTATGGGGTGTGGGTGAGGGTTGTGGTGTGTGATTGTGTATGGGGTGTGGGTTAGGGTTGTGGTGTGTGTGATTGTGAATGGGGTGTGGGTTAGGGTTGTGGTGTGTGTGATTGTGAATGGGGTGTGGGTTAGGGTTGTGGTGTGTGTGATTGTGAATGGGGTGTGGGTTAGGGTTGTGGTGTGTGTGACTGTGAATGGGGTGTGGGTGAGGGTTGTGGTGTGTGTGATTGAGTATGGGGTGTGGGTTAGGGTTGTGGTGTGTGTGATTGAGTATGGGGTGTGAGTGAGGGTTGTGGTGTGTGTGATTGTGAATGGGGTGTGGTTTAGGGTTGTGGTGTGTGTGATTGAGTATGGGGTGTGGGTGAGGGTTGTGGTGTGTGATTGTGTATGGGGTGTGGGTTAGGGTTGTGGTGTGTGTGATTGTGAATGGGGTGTGGTTTAGGGTTGTGGTGTGTGTGATTGAGTATGGGGTGTGGGTGAGGGTTGTGGTGTGTGTGATTGTGTATGGGGAGTGGATTAGGGTTGTGGTGTGTGTGATTGTGTATGGGGTGTGGGTTAGGCTTGTGGTGTGTGATTGTGAATGGGGTGTGGGTTAGGGTTGTGGTGTGTGTGATTGTGAATGGGGTGTGGGTTAGGGTTGTGGTGTGTGTGACTGTGAATGGGGTGTGGGTGAGGGTTGTGGGGTGTGTGATTGTGTATGGGGTGTGGGTTAGGGTTGTGGTGTGTGATTGTGAATGGTGTGTGGGTTAGGGTTGTGGTGTGTGATTGTGAATGGGGTGTGGGTTAGGGTTGTGGTGTGTGTGATTGTGAATGGGGTGTGGGTTAGGGTTGTGGTGTGTGTGATTGTGAATGGGGTGTGGGTTAGGGTTGTGGTGTGTGTGATTGTGAATGGGGTGTGGGTTAGGGTTGTGGTGTGTGTGACTGTGAATGGGGTGTGGGTGAGGGTTGTGGTGTGTGTGATTGAGTATGGGGTGTGGGTTAGGGTTGTGGTGTGTGTGATTGAGTATGGGGTGTGAGTGAGGGTTGTGGTGTGTGTGATTGTGAATGGGGTGTGGTTTAGGGTTGTGGTGTGTGTGATTGAGTATGGGGTGTGGGTGAGGGTTGTGGTGTGTGATTGTGTATGGGGTGTGGGTTAGGGTTGTGGTGTGTGTGATTGTGAATGGGGTGTGGTTTAGGGTTGTGGTGTGTGTGATTGAGTATGGGGTGTGGGTGAGGGTTGTGGTGTGTGTGATTGTGTATGGGGAGTGGATTAGGGTTGTGGTGTGTGTGATTGTGTATGGGGTGTGGGTTAGGCTTGTGGTGTGTGATTGTGAATGGGGTGTGGGTGAGAGTTGTAGTGTGTGATTGTGAATGGGGTGTGGGTTGTGGTGTGTGGTTGAGTATGGGGTGTGGGTGAGGGTTGTGGTGTGTGTGTGATTGTGAATGGGGTGTGGGTTAGGGCTGTGGTGTGTGTGACTGTGTATGGGGTGTGGGTGAGGGTTGTGGTGTGTGTGTGATTGTGTATGGGTGAGGGTTGTGGTGATTGTGATTGAGTATGGGGTGTGGGTGAGGGTTGTGGGGTGTGTGATTGAGTATGGGGTGTGGGTTAGGGTTGTGGTGTGTTTGATTCTTTATTAAATGTTTCATTCACTCATCCCCGTTGCCCGGGTAACGTGCACTGTTGTTATTTGAACAGAGAGCACGGCCCCTTGGGTTAGAGAGTCATGGGGAGGGAGGGAGTTCCAGGGGGAGAGCTGAGAGTTAGAGAGGAGACGCAGACGGCGAAACGGAGACAAAGGTCTGGGTCACTGGGATCAGAATTTGGTGCTCACTCACGACCACAATAGCACTCGCCACCAAACACACACAGCCAAAGATCACGCCGTGTAGCCTTAACAAACTGTTGGGGCAAGTGCTGTTAGCTAACACCTAATGAAGGCCGGCACGGCACACGAGGGGTTGCGTCGGACAGCATCACGCCCGACCGCCTTTGTCTCCCTAGTGGCAATATTTACATACCGCAACAAGTACTAATTTGATGCTGAGTCTACCTAGGGGAGGCCCAGGAACAGTTCAGATAATCGTCACTGGTGGTGCCCGAGAACGGGAATCGAACTCGGTTCCAGGCTCAGAATGCAGTTCACTCTAACAACAGCCCTCACCACCAGACACACACACACAGTAACACACTGGCAAAGACACCGACACAGTCACACACGAAAAGACAAACATCCCTCTATATCCATTAACAGACTGGGGTATGTCCTGCTTATGTCCTGCTTGTGAAAGCTGGCACACCACGTGACGGGCTGCTCCGGCCAGAAGTTTACAAACCACACCAGGCATTCGTTTAATGCCCGTGAGCAGCTCCGATGATACCCCTTGCCACTGATGTGAGCCATGGTCAGGAATGGAACCCAGGTTGCCGGGATTGTAATGTGCCACTGCTACCAATGCTCTATACACACGCACACTTTGAGGCCAAGTGAAGTGTCGAGGGCTCGCTGGCGGGAGGTTACAGGACAGACCCAGGAGTTATGGGTTTTGATGGATTGAGTTGACAGGCGCATCATATATGCTCCCCACTGTGCCATCTCGCTGTGTTTTATCCGCCCGGCGCGCTGCTTATTGTTGTGAGTGTCGTTCATGGCTCAAGCTTGAGGAGGGAATACAATCCGTCTCGCGGTTTCCACGTGAGCCCTGTGGACTAATTCTAGATTTGAAGCTTTCGTGACTGCAAGGATTCATATTCTTAGGTTTTTTCGGTAAAGTCGCGTAGGTAAAAAAATTTAATTAATAAGTTTAGTCGTTGTGTGTGTGGCGGCGATGATGATGATGATGATGATGCACCAGTGCTGGCCTCCACCAGACCAGTTCTTCTGGGAAGCCGCATGGGCTACACACGGCCCATCTGGCGGAGAAGGCACTGATGACGAAGCCAATGCCAGATCATTTCAATTTCCCAATGAATCCACCTTGCACGGGTTATCGCTGCGACTGCAAAATCCAAGCTGGACTCTGTTTCTTCTTCTTTTTCAATTCCAAGCCACAAACTGCCACGGTGGCTCCTCCATCCCCCAGTCGCGTTCTTTACGATTGCCCTCTGCAAGAACCGAACTTGACACCGCTGGTATGAGTAGTCGGCAAGCCGACGCAGCTCCAATTCCTTTTCAACATCGGTCCAGCTCTTCTCTAGGCCGTATCACGCCCCCTCTGTCTGGCCATTCAGAAGCTACTGTACTTGGCCATGCGGTGGCTGAGCTTGCAGGCTACATGACCCAGCCAATGCATCCCCTGCATGCCAGAGCAGACGCTCACTGATGGGACCATGGAAATTCCTCCGATAGAGCATTAGAATGCTTCCTCGCACACACAGACAATGGTGCACTGATACACAAAGACAAAGCTCCCCCGTATAGCCTTAACAGACTGTAGGGCAAGTGCTGTTTGCGAGCGTCTATGCAAGCCAGCACGGCACACAAGGCGGTGGGTGGCCAACACCACACCCGGCCGCCTTTGACTCCCCGAGTGCTGATGTTTCATACACCACCAGCTTACTCATTTGAGGCTGAGTCGACCTAGGGGAGGCCCAGGACCGGTTCAGATAATCGTCACCGGTGTGTTGGCCGTGAGCAGGAATCGAACTCGGGTCGCCGGGTTCTTAGCGCAGTTCGCTAACCGCTACACAGAAATACACAGCTACAAAATACACACACGCAGATAACTCCGCACGGATGTCAGGGCTAGGGTTGCCGCATGTTCCCGGTTTTCCTAGAACGTCCTCTCAGTCACTTGTCTGTCATGGGAAATCGGTCAGTCATCCCAGTACAATCGGAGTGTGCCGGTTTGTGTCTGTCGTGTAACAACAACGATAACATTATTGCACTATTCATAGTCAAGGTTTTTGGGTTAGATCGAACAAGTGTAAAAGTGTCGTAACCCTCCACCACCCGACACAGCCAGTAATGTTTGTTTACGTGACAACACAGGTTGTCGGGTGGTGGAGGGTTACGACACATTTACACTTACTCGATCTAACCCAAAAACCTTTACTATGAGCAATATTTGTAACGAAAGCCTGCTACGTGTTAAACTGATTATTGCACTACTCCAGACACTCAATGCAAGTACGAGTGTTTCTCCCGGCTTCTGGTATTGTGAGATCTTCTTCTTCCCACGCAATCCCAGTCACCGTGGAACGTCGTCGTCCCAACGTTGACCCGACGTCGGATCAACGTCGGAGCGAATGGTTAAAAAAAACTGGGACGTCCCAGTAAATGTGCCAACTTTGGGTCGACGTGGCGCAACTCCTGCGAACAAATGAAGGGAGAAGACAGGGAGAGATGGGTGGATGAGTCGCATACCCCCCCCCCTCGTGAACACAGGGGTGTGGGCTAAGGGTGGGTAACGTGGATGGAGAGGGTGGACAGGGGGAGTGGTGAACACCCCAATGGGAGGAGAAGGCGAGTGAAGGGGGTGGGTGGGTGGCTGGGTGGGGGTCGGGAGGTGGGCAGGGAGCAGGAGGCAAAAGGGTTATGAAGCAGCTGTGGTGAGCGAGGGCCATGTGTGGTGTGCAGTCGTGGCGATTATTAATGAGCGGGGGTGACAAGAGTAGTGTGTGTACGAGTAATCTGAGGAGTGATGGTGCAGCGGTTAGCGCACTGCACTTCAGACACAACAGTCCGAGTTTGATTCCCTCTCACGGCCAACACCAGTGACGATTATCTAAATCGGTCCTGGGCCTCCCCTAGGTTGACTCAGCCTCAAATGAGTAAATATCACTACCCGCCCCTTCGTGCGCCATGCTTGCCTTAATAGGGGGTCGCAAACTACACATACTCCAGCAGTTTATAAATGCGGTATGGGTGCGATATGTCTTATTTTGTGTGATGATGGTGACTGCGATCTTCTTGATGTTGATGATTAATCTGGACCTCGATCCCCTTTCTCCTCTCCCCTCCACTCTCTTTCCCCTATCACCTCCCTCTAATATCTCTCCCATCTACTGTCTCTCCCCTCCCCTCCCCTTCTCTCTCCCCTCTCTCTCTATCCCTTCTTCCTCCCATCTCGCCCCCCCCCTCCCAGCCGTTCCACCCGCTCGTGAACCTCGAGTGCTCACCGGAGCTGCGCCCGTTGCTGTGCGCCGCCTTCGCACCGCCGTGTGGGGGCGGCTCCGAGGGGGCGTCCCCCTGCCGACCGCTGTGCCGCCGCGTCCTTGCTCTCTGCTCGCGTCTCGCCGACGTCTTCGGCGTCGCGTGGCCCGATGAGATGGACTGCGAGCGGTGAGCTCCTCGGGGTTTCGATCCCCACACTTCCCCCCGCCCCCACCTTCCCCCACCCCCCTTTTCCTGGCTGGCGCATTTTGAGCCAGTTCCAGAACTGAACCGGCGACACGCTAGCCTCTAAAAAAGGCATCTGAATCTGGCACGGGGCCGAGCAGGGCCATGGGCGGGGCTAATCGCACTCTTCACGTGTGACGCCAGTCGGCACGGCCTGGCGTCACACGAGCCGCTCCAGGCTGGCTTGGCACGAGCCCACCAACACCATCGCCACCGCCACCACAACCGCCGCTAAACTTCCTCTCCTGTGACCACAGCTTCCCCGACTGCGACGGCGTCTTCCGCGACCCTTCCCACGGCTCCGACGGCGGCAACGACGGCGACCGCCGGGGCTCGGGGCCCGGCGACCCTCGCCACGCGGCGGCCGGCGTCGGCGGCGGCGGCGCTCAGCCCCGGGACTTCGGCTTCTGGTGCCCGCGGCAGCTGAGGGCGACGCGGGGCCTGGGCTACCGCTTCGCGGGCGTGCGGGACTGCGCTCCGCCGTGCCACCCGCACATGTTCTTCGGACGCGACGAGCTGGCGCTCGCCCGATACTTCATCGGCGCCATGGCGGCCGTGTGCCTGTGCGCCACGCTCTTCGCCGTGCTCACGTTCCTCATCGACGTGCGCCGCTTCCGCTACCCGGAGCGGCCCATCGTCTTCTACTCGCTCTGCTACCTGGCCGTGGCGCTCTGCTACCTCGTTGGATTCGTGGCGGGCAGCGGGGCGGCCGCGTGCAACCCCCCCGACGCGGCGCGTGGCACCGCGCCCACCGTCACGCAGGTACGGTGGGCGCGGGAGGTGCATGTGGTGGTGATGGACGTTTGGTTGGTTGGTATGTATGTTGAACTTCTTTCGCTCTGTACATAACCAACCGCGTTAAACGGAGGTGGTTGGTGGTGGTAGTAGTGGAATCGGTGGTGGTGAGCGGAGGTTTTGGTGGTATTAGTGAATCTTTGGTTGGTGGTGATGGTGGTGGAGGTTTGGTTAGTGGTGGCGGTGTGGTGCGAGTGGTGATGGTGGTGGTTTAGTTGCTTGTTGGTGGTGGTGTTTGTGGTGCAAGTGGTCGGTCGAGTGAGGGTGTGGTAAAACACAGCTTATCAATTTAAACAACGGTGGTGATGGTGAGGATGATTGATATTTGTGTTGGCGATACTAATGCAAATGTCAATACTGATCAGACCGACGCTTATTTGCGATGCTTAAACACATCAGCAATGCCAGTCACCAGTTTAACACGTAGGCTTTCACGACCAATATTATCCATAATAAAGGTTTTTTTACGGGTTAGATTTCATAAATATCAATGTGTCGTTGAACTCGCCACACGACAAAGCCAAATAGTAAGGCTTTTCACGTAAACAAAACATGCCAATTAGTTACTATTCCAACACACACCGGTGTGTTGGAGAGTCAACCCACAACATTTACAATTCGAGCACTGGTGATTACAACCAGTCGCCAAAGTACTCGTGCTAACGCTACCACTAACCCTTCTCCCGCACCTCTCCTCCTCCCTCCATCGACGCTGCCAGGGCTCCCACCGCCGCGCCTGCACGCTGCTCTTCGCGCTGCTCTACTTCTTCACGCTGGCGGGCGCCGGCTGGTGGGTCGTGCTCACCGTCACGTGGTTCCTCGCCGCCGGCCTCAAGTGGGGCAGCGAGGCGATCGCGGCGCGCGCCCCGCTCTTCCACGGCCTCGCTTGGGGCCTGCCCGGCGCCCAGACCACCCTGCTGCTGGCGCTGGGCGCGGCCGAGGGCGACCCGGTGAGCGGCGTCTGCTTCGTGGGCGTCTACGACACGGCGGCGCTGCGCTGGTACCTGCTGGCGCCGCTCGGCCTGTGCGTGGCCGCTGGGCTCGGCCTGCTGCTCGCCGGCTTCGTGTCGGTGAACCGTGTGCGCCTCGTTATCCAGCATGACGCGCGCAACCAGGAGAAGCTCGTCAAGTTCATGATCCGCGTGGGCGTGTTCAGCGCCCTCTACCTGCTGCCGCTCGTCGCGCTGCTCGGCTGCTACCTGTACGAGCAGGCGAACCGCGGCGGGTGGGAGCTCGGATGGCTGCACCGCCACTGCCAGCACTACCACATCCCCTGCCCCGCGGTGGTGGGTTCGCCTCATCGTAGACGCTCGCTCCTCGCCCACCTCCCCCCGCCCCCCCCCACCCCCGCGCAATCATCGCTTCTCGACCGCCACTACCCGGGTTGTGACGGAGGCCCCGGACAACTGTCTGCGGCGAGGGTTTGAACATCGACGAGGCGACGTCAGCACCGGTTGTGCTCGTGGTGGAGCTGTTAACTTGACGGGAGCACACGAGCAGTAGGCTCTGTACCGTCCCGGTGGCCGGTAGGTGTCTAGAGTCGCTGTAATTATAGTTACCATCTAACGTCCCCCGTGTCAGCGACCAAGTGGGTAGCCAACTTCGCGGGTCCTTGTCTGTAACCGAACCACAAACGACCAGCAGGTACCATTTGCTGGTCGGGCACTCCCAACTTTCAAAGTGCAGCTACGCTGTGAAAGTTACAAAGAGCTGGGTGGCGCATTGGTAAACAGTTGGGGCCATTCAGTAACAAGGGCCCGGTTCAATTCTTGTTCCTCTGGTGTCTGTTCCTAGCGTGGTTTCCCGAGTTGCACCGCGCGTATTTTTTTTTCCTCTCAAGCTTTTGCCACGCACTACTACGGGCATCTTCAGAAGTTGAAGTGAATAATTTGTGTAGTACAAGCGACTGTGAAAACTGAGTTGTGTCCTGTGCTGTGTGTTATGTATGCGTTCCATTGGCGTAACTGCAACGTTTCTGTATATGTTGCACAAATCAGTTGCTTTGCATCTCGACACTAACGATCAATTAGTGAATGTTTCATATCATCATCACCACAACTTCAACATCATCTTGTTCCCCATGCCATGTTTATCATTTTTATGTCATTTATCACCACAACCATCACAATTGGCCACGGTCTTCTATCCACTGCTGGATGAAACGCTCTCGAGGCCCTCGCCACCACTCGCGTTCTCACGATACAACGATCTGTCGGGCTTCTGCGCTCGAGCCGATTTCCTCACTCCATCTCCACCTTTTGTCATATATATCCTGACGGAGCGCAGGCGGATGAGCCGGGCCGTCCGGACCTGACGCTGGTGCTCGTGCGCTACCTCATGACGCTGCTCGTGGGCATCCCGTCCGTCTTCTGGGTCGGCAGCCGCAAGACGTGCTCCGAGTGGGCGAGTTTCTTCCACCGGCGCGGCAAGCGCGAGTGAGCAGCCCCCACCCAATCGCCGAAAACCATGTCACTCACACGCCGTGACGTCCAAGGCCTAGGCCTGGAGCCCAGGCCACATCCTGAAGACGCGCCAAAACATAACGCCAGATCCGCACCCGAATCAAATGTGTAAACCATGAGGAAAACCCCCCATCGTAACAGGCCAGAAAAAAACATAAGCGTACAATTATTTTCTACGCCACACCTGAGCGATCGACCGCGTGGTCAAATCCATCTCGAAATAGCGCAACTCAGTTACCGCCTGCCAGCTGCTTTGTCCGCGTCTGAGTCAGTAGTTTCCCAACGAGGTAAATTAAACATCGCGTTCGGGATCATAACGACCAGTTGTAGTTCGCAAATGCGTCGCGTGATGAGAGGCGTCGCTACAAATTGCTGAGCGGACCAATACTTGGTCCGCCTCGACCGGCTGCAGAGACGACCGCGTAGAAGCCGTTCGGTTTCGTGCAACCGAGTTGCACAACAACTAATCACTCCAGTGTGGACCCGGCTTGAGGCTTAGCTGGCCTAACCTGACTACTGAGCCATGAGTCTTGGCCAAGCACTAAACACAATATTTAAGTCTAACCCTAATCTGGGCATTATGCGTACTCTGAACTCTAACTATGAAGCCTCTTGATAATCATAGCTGGATCCCAATGTCTAGGCCACAGTCCAGTCACTGAACCCTGAGGCTGTCTATCTCGCTGAGCCCAAAGTCAAGGATAAACTGTTACCCCAAAATTGTTTAAAGTGATTTGCTGCTCAAATGAGCATTGAGGAAGTGCTCATCTCCTGTTCACAGCCCTGAACCAGTGGTGGGAAATTCCACGTTTCTACAGTGGCGGGGTGTCTATCCCTAGGACAAGCAGTTTACTTGAAACTCGTTTTATTGACCCCACAGCCGGATGATGGGCTGAATCAACCCCCGACCAGGATTAGAACCTGTAACCTTCCAATTGCAGGGTGCTCGCTCTACCGATGAGCCACCTGGCCTGTAGCTATGCCTAATTCCAGTTCTAAGTTCAAGGCCAAAGCCTGACCACTGTCGTTGATGGTTGATTAACCATGAGGCCGCAGCACTGGGAGCAGGCCCAACTCTTAAGTCCTAAAACCTATAATCAACGATTTTTGGGTTTAGATCGCGTTATTTATAAATGTGTCGTAACCCTCCACCACCCGACACGGCCAATCAGTGAAAAAAGTGTCACGTTGACAAAAGACAAATAGTTCACTGCTTTAGCCCACCGGTGTGTTGAAGCGTGGAACCACAACATTTACAATTTGAGTACGACGTTTCGCTGGTAATTGCATCCAGCATCATCGGGCAATTCGCCAGAATGGTGAGGCTCTGCTGTGTCTCCCGTTCTTATATAGAGCAGCAGCAGGGTGACGTCATCATTAACTCATTAACTCATCAGGTGCAAAGATTTGAGGGGGGGTTATTGTAATTATATACTTGATTAGTAATAAGGCTATTGTTACGATGCGAGTTGTAGATTAGTAATCATTTGGAATGTGTTCTATTGTGATTATGCTACATTAATAATCAGTTAGTGCTTGTCTCCCTTATAAGGAATTGTAATGCATCTAAAACCTAACCACAAAGTTGAGCGCACTTTTGTTTACTAAAATCCGTCAGCTTTGCCTAGTCTCTAATCTATAAAACTATTGTATTTTTAACCACTAATGGATTCGAATCATATTGCCACGCTCATATGAATGTTGAACATCTCTGCTGATAGGCTAGAATCAAGTTCAAACTCCACATTCCTATAACGGGGTTCAACATATCTATAGGGCCGCCACTGTCTCCTTCCTACAAAGCGTTACATTTTATTGATTCCAGCGAAATGACATTGACCTCTCAAATATTCTTCTCATGAGACATTGCATGGGAAAAACAATATCTCACTATACTCGAAGAAAGGACAGTTCAACACATCATCCTGAGTCGTGTCTTATTATCATTTCATTTCTTTTTTACACAATTGACAAACGCTGAGACTTTTATTTTCCCGGAATACACTGATGGCAAATTTCGCAGGACAGGACAAGCCACCGTAGTTCAGGTATGATCCTGGGAAAAAAATCAAGGACAGGTGGTAACCGCACTGTGACCCCTGCCCTGTCGATGGCCCCCTCTTCCCTCCGCCAGCACGACGAGCGACTCCCAGCAGATCCTGGAGGACGTTCGCTCGCAAACGCAGGGCCAGGCACCCGCCACCGCCGCTGCCGCCACGACGCCGGCCCCGGCGCGCGACCCCAAGACGCCCGTGGTGCGCAAGTCCCGCGGGACGTCCACGCAGGGGGGCGGAGGAGGGGGCGCGTCCGTGGCCGGGTCGCTCCATGCCCCCACCGACGCCGGCAGCGTCCCCAGCCGCGTGGGCAGCAGCTACCACGGCAGCCTGCACCGCTCGCACGACGGACGGTGGGTGAACACCACCTCGCTCGCCTGGCTGCTTGCTCACTTGCTCGCACGCGCGCTTATGAGCTTGCCTACAGACTCCCTCACTCACCTGTATACTTGCTTGCGCTCTCGCCTGCATGCTCGCTCACCCGCCCGCATACCAACGCACTTAATTCCTTGGTGACTCCACAGAAATTAAGCAAACACTCATGCTATAATTTTTCCTACCAAGATTGAAAGTGTGTTAAAGCATTTGGATGTGTCTGTTCGTCTCTCTGTAGTGGCGGGTCCTGATAACTCTCACAAAGATGGTCCAACGTACACAAAGCTTGAGTATAAAGTTGCATTGCTGTTAGGGACTTACTTTATAGAGACCAGCCAAATTGATTAAATTATTGCCCAAACCTGGGTAATCAAAACCAGTGTCTATAGAGGATAGGTCTTATGGATCATACCACTTTACACGTTAGTAGTGCTAACATCATCCAAAGACGCGTGTCGGAAAGTGTTTTAGAATCAATGCGTAGGCATGCTTTTTCTTCATTGTTATTTACGTTCCCTGCCGAGAGCCAAAGGGGGGAGAGTAAGCGCACATATGGCGACGCACACACGTCATTGTAACGAGCGCTTTGTGGAGAGAATGGGGGGCGGGTGGGGCCATGGGGTTCGACAGCGCGACAAACGTTCCACGTGTGCACGTGTGTCCCCCGTGCGCCGTGCGCAGCCGAACGCCGGGCAGCGCCCGTGTCGCGGACGAGCGCCTCGTCTACTGCAGCCTCCCGCGAATGCGCGGCGGCGACGGCGCCGCTCCGGGACAGCCGCCGCACTCGCGGCCGCCCTCGCGCCACGACAGCCTCAACCGCCTCAACGGCAACTCGAGAGTCGCGCGGGCGCAAGGCGGCGGCACGAGCATCGATCAGGCCGCGAGCCCTCGCTCGCGCCAGGGCTCGCGGTGCGGGAGTCTCGCCCAACTGTCGGCACAGTCGAGGCACGGCAGCCTGGTGCAGCTGGCGCCTCACTCACGCCAGGGCAGCCTGGCCCAGCTGACGTCGCACTCACGCCAGGGCAGCCTAGTGCAGCTGGCGTCGCATTCGAGGCAGGGCAGCCTGGCCCAGCTGACGTCGCATTCGAGGCAGGGCAGCCTCGCCCAGCTGACGTCCCACTCACGCCAGGGCAGCCTGGTGCAGCTGACATCCCACTCACGCCAGGGCAGCCTCGCCCAGCTGACGTCGCACTCACGCCAGGGCAGCCTCGCCCAGCTGACGTCGCACTCACGCCAGGGCAGCCTCGCCCAGCTGACGTCGCACTCGAGGCAGGGCAGCCTGGTGCAGCTGGCATCCCACTCGCGCCAGGGCGGCCTCCGAGACGAGAGCGTGGGTGCGCAGCCGCTGAGTCGTGGGAACAGCATGGACTGTGTGCTGGAGGAGGACTGCACGAGCGCGTGAGGGCGCAGGGACGTCGAGGCGACGCCACATGTGCGGGAGCACACACGCATGTACACACGCACACACATGCAGGTACACGCACGCAGCAACAACAACAGCCGCCATTCACGACCTGTGCAAAAACTAAACAAAGACAATGACCCCCCCCCCCCCCCACGTATAACCTTTAACAGACTGTTGCGGCAAGTGCCGTTAGCAAGTACTATGAAGGCTGGCACGGCACACGAGGGGGTGGGTGGCCAGCACCACGCCCGGCCGCGTTTGTCTCCCCAGTGCTTATGTTTACACACCGCACCAGGTATTAGTTTGAGGCTGAGTCGACCGAGGAGAGGCCCATGACCGGTTCAGATATTCATAAGTGTTGTTGGTTGTGAGCGGGAATCGAACTTGGGTCAGAGTTTCGTAGTGCAGTGCGTTAGCCACCACATTTCTGCTCCCCATTTGCACAAACACGTGCGCACAGATACATGCATGCCAACGTACGCACGCATAAACATTGCGTAGCAACATCAACCCTCTGATGTCAACGCACATGTCCACCCTGGCACAAGCCTTCCCATTCCTAGCATCTGGGCAATCTTCTGGAGTCACAAGGGTCAGTGACCATACTCCTGATCTCCTTCTTTCACCCGGCTCTATGTTCATGTAAGGGTCCTCATTACTGTTATGGATCCTGTGAAAGCCTGTAGGTCCTGGATATTATGTAAGTCTTTGGGTCTGTAGCAATTAACCCACTCTAGATGTGATCAATCGTCATTCGTCTGATGTGAGATTCCGTTCGAGAATTAACTCTTTTTTTAATGGCATTGTGGTACATGTAGGGCCTCTAGTGGCTGTAGGCTTCATCTTAAACAATCACAGCACAATAGCAATGTACAACCTCTTGTCTACTCACTAATGTTGTGTTGACCATGGGGGCTATTTGACCATACTTCACTACCCTGGTAACGGGCGGAGGAGGGGGACAGAGAGGCCACGGGGGAGTGTGCAGGACCAGTTCAGATATCACTCGACAGGGTTAACCGTGGCTGGTAATCGAACTCGGGTCGTGGGGTTTATTTGCAGATCTAAAGCGATCGATTCTCGCACGCATGGCTCGATGCGTGCGTTGTGTGAGAATCGGTACACGGCTGCTGTGTGGTGTCATTATACCGACCTGGTAGTATGTCGACTCGGCCTTAAATGAGTACCCGGTGTGGTGTACGTGTGTGAGCATCAGTATAGGGAAGACAAAGGTGGGCGAGCGTGCATGGCACTGGCCACACTGGAATGAAAACCTTCGCGTGCAAAGTGGCCACATGCTCATCTCAGTTTTTTTTTACGTCCAGAGCACAGCAGTGAGAAACTTCGTATTCCTGTGGGTGGATTCAGTCAATTAAATAAGCACAACTATTGCTGTCAACCTGCCCAGCACCGAGTGGCGCAGATGATAATTATGATTGACCGGCATCGTCTTCGTCGCCACCTCACTGGTGTTCACCACGTTGGCAAATTCCTGCAGGGCCCATCGAGAATGCAGAGAGATTTCTGGGGCGGGGCGCGCAATGTGGGATTGTGACGTTGATGACGACGATGATGCGAAAGTAACAATGGTGTATGACGACGATGTTTATGTACATTCGTATAACCACAATTCACAATGCGACTGTGGCTCAGCAGTTATGATTCAGAGATGACTGCAATAGACTGCAGGGCATGGCGGTGCACTTTGGAGGTAACGGTTGGTAGATCGTGTACTGTCGTGAAATTCCCATTCTCGTAGAACTGCACGTTGGCCAGGAGATGGCAAGTACAGCAAGTGGGATCGTGAACCCATCTTTGCGGACGTTTCAGTGGTATTCGCTCGTATTGTGTGGCGGGTTTTCTGCGGGGCGCTCCCTTTTCTTCCCGCAAAGCATCATGCTCCAGAAATCGGCCAAACATCGCAACGCAGGGACCCCCCCCCCCCCCTGAAGAAAGAGCCTTGAGAACCAGCGAGGTTAGCCTGGATTCCGTGCATGACATCGCTATCGATTGTATGAAACAAAGGGAAGATTACCGTGTAGGAATTTTGAAAACAACTCTCGTGATGTTGACGTGAATGTTTGTGTATAGGCCTGGTGCTGCATTTAAACAAAGAGAGAATTTCACGTTTTTATCACTGGTAAATTATCGTGACGATTAAGTTCGACGGCCAAAAGGGCCTTACGGGGGAAGGAAAAACATTTTGCCTACAGCACCAACAGCATTCTATAATGAGCCACAACCCTTCTGGTGAGACCAAGAGAAGTCAGAGTTTGGCTGCTTAAACAAATGCTGTTGGAAAACGTTGTTTTCTGAACGCCGATGGGCAGATAGAACTACATGTAATTTATATATTTTTGTGGTGTTTATTTATTATTTTATTTCCCACAATCCACCAGGGCAGCGCATAATGATGTTTGCATGAAGTATTTGATCAATCGTTGACGGTTGAAGTTGACCAGAAAAGGAAAAAATATATAACGTAAACTTGAGTTACTCTTGAATTTTAAAAATGCAGTTTACTGTGAAAGTGGAGGGCTAAGAATGGTAAGTTACAAGTAGGGGGCATGGTAAGGCACAATTACGGAGTATTTTAAGGCACAGTCGGCATGGTAAAGCACAATGAATTACAGGGATATTAAATCAAAACCTAAAAACTATAAAATACATATTTGAGTACGTTACCCTCCAGGATTTATCCCATGAATGTTAAACTTTCGGGCACAGACTGACAGTATATTTATCATACGCTGTGTTGTATACAGCTGTTGTGTTTAGGCTGAAGTAATGTTGTAATTAATTGTATTCCTGCAATCGATGCAAAACAAAATTATCTGGTATTATTTTTGGTGTTAAAATTGGAGCAAAATGTCAATGTCCCCCAGGTCTCACACAAACAATGGGCCCGTATCTTTTTTTGGACGGTCATGAATCAAGGGTGATCACGTGGCATCCTATCCCAGGGCCATCAGCCCCAGGTGTTCCCGGAACCTCTGGGCAGCCCTGTTTGTGATTGTATTGTTGTGTGAGCCCATCGCATCACGTTTGTTAAAATTTAAACTTGCCAACGGCAGTTAACATTGCAATGTATTCAGCGTTAACGTAACAGCTCGGTCTCCATTTTGGTGGTTCTGGGCCAATGGTGGAAACTCCACATTCCTATGGCAGGGGAAAGTTCAACCACTGGACAAAAAGTGTTGACACTGTGTGTGCATGTATATATGTATGTATGCACACAAAACCTAAGTATTTTTTTAAATGCGGTATAAATGTGGCAAATGTTACGCGAGAAAGTGATGAGTTACGGCAAAAGGGAATTTTTTTTTGATGAACGTTGTCGACTGCAAATAGATTTAATCGGTGTGTGTGTTTAGTCGTGACAATGTAGGGCAACACATCCGCCTGCAGAGCAAACAGGTGATGTCTAATGGTGGAGTCTGTACAGCAAGTTGGTTGCTCATTGTCATTATATGGTACTCGGGTTTCTTCCCATGCATAATAGTGATGATCATTATGATTATCATCATATGTCCCAAGCAGGACTCGCCAGCGGAGTAGTCTTGAGACTCAGTGAGGGTCTTCCAGGCTGAAAGAACCTAAGATTAAAGAAAAAAATCAACACATTCATCAAACACTGCAGCTTTCAAATAGTATATATATCCACTACGTTTTGGGCAATTGGTAATCTCATGCTGTATTTAGATTCCAAAGAACACAGGATGAGATGTTACTATCCTTTGTGCAAGCACTTCCAAGAGTTCATGAAAAGTGAGCCTGTATGAAGAGGAACAATAATCCGAATCACTAACCGATTATTATTATTTAATTTTAAGGCCGCCAAGTTGTTATTGACGAACGTGTTGAGTTGTGCTTGTGCACCGCTGTTCACCAGCAGAATCGCCAAATAATCTGTTAGATTAAAAATTGTAGCGTTCTGACTGTGTACAAAATTTTAATGTAAAATATTGCAGGAAATGTCAGTGGCCAGTTGCATATCTTAAAATCTCACTTAGTTGAGTCTGATTTTAATGGGAAACAAATGTACACTTAAGTTGAATGCAACTGACCGCTGAAGTTCCTGATCCCCAACTCCTGAGTCGATGAGATTTCACGCATTCTGTCCCAAGAATGTATTCTTCTAGTATTGCTGTAGCGAATGGTAGCGACCTCTAGCGGCTGCATGATCAACAACTAATTACGTAAAAGACGTACGACTTGAAAGAAAAAAAACACGTTGATTATTGCATGTGCGATCGATTCGGTGCGTGTATCATAAGCTTTAGAATCGATATCAATCAACGCATCGTAGCAATGCATTTGACAAACTGTCTTAAGCACAAAGTAAACATTAATCAAAAGAGTATGAGCATTATGAGAATAGGTTTTCCCCTTTTTTCTGGCAACAAAACAGGTGTTAAGATGTTAAAACACCAAACTGAAACATTTTATAAGGAATCATGTCTGCATTAAATACTTGTGGTCAGAATGCAAACAAGAACATACTTTGATAATAAATGCATTGTCTTCTTGGTTCTTTCGGTAAAGTCACGTAGAAGGGAAGTAATAAAATAATAAAAATAAAACATAATATGTTTTATTTTTATTATTTTTATGTTTTATTTTTATTATTTTATTACTTCCCTTCTACGTGACTTTACCGAAAGAACCAAGAAGATGAATCCCTGCAGTCACGAAAGCTTTAAATCGAAAAAAATGCATTGTCCTTGAAACTGATTGGTCCACACCAGAGACAGCTTTCTTTTGAGCCTCGTCTCAAACGGTGTTAGACCAGAGGACGCCAGAAAAGGGGGAAAACCTATTCTCATATTTTGGTACTGGCAAAGGAGGTCCCATGAAGTATGAGCATTAACCGCGCACTTGCATGGGATGTGTTGCAAGTCCTCGTTCAACGCAGTATATGCGTTCCTGAAAAATGCCGCTTGAAGCAAAAAACGCGTCAAGTGAAAACAATTTCCCCATACATAACGTACTGATAAAGTTTGGTGAGATTGGATGTACGCACACACACGGTGAGATGGCGGGACAAATAACTGAGGGTACGCCGCCACGCTACCGTATCATTCCGCTCAGCCGCGCAGCTCAAGAAAGTAGTTCGTCATCGACCACTCAGAGACCGCGTTATAACGGCGCGCGTTCCGCATTCCACGCGCAAAAGCGATCCCTGATGGACACTGGCAGAGACAGTGGGGGGGTGCGGTGGCACATTCCCCCCCAATGAGCCAATCGAAATCCCAAATTTCGATCGGATCATTGGCGTTTATTAGTACTAAATCGGCATTTTGTGACCCCCACTGCCACTGTGTAGCATATCATTACGTTCCAGGGACTCTATGATATGATAGGACAACAGTCTGAGTCCATAATTGGACTCAGACAGTTGCGTATACGGTACACGACTTCCCTGAAGGCATACCCTCAGCGAGCGCGATGCCGATCACACACGGTTCGAATTCGACCCTCGATCAATGGCTGTGCCATTGCCACACACGCGTCGAATAAAAAGCAAGGGACAAGTCCTTCCTTACTAACAACTCCTCTATCATTTTTCATTGCTGGAGGGGTTGCCCCCCCCTACCTGAAAATCCTGGCTCCGCCATTGCTGATGGAGTAACCGTGAAAACGCGTTGTGTGAACACCACGCGTTAAGCAAGGCGTTTGTGTAACTTAAACGGGCACCTTGCCCACGTGTGATGACATCATAAGCAGAGCCATTCAGTCGTAGAGGGTGATGTCACCGCGTCGAAGCCATAGGCGTGGCTTAATGGGCGATGACATCATGCGTAAACGCTGGGGGGGGGGGTTAAATTTAAATCAATGGGGGGGAACTCATCTTGTGGAAGATTCTACTAATAAAGTGCGAGTCATTCTTCCGAAAGATTTGTGCTCCCATTGGTTTGTATTGTATGTTGTTATTTTTTTCAGAATTACATTTCGGAGGAAAACTTTTCTTATTATTATTGGGAAAAGGCGAGAATATTTTACCAGAATGTCCTCGCCAAGAGAAACGTTTCTGTTTTGTTTTTTATCGTTTCGACGAACCGTTTGGGAGATCGAGCGTGACGGACGGACGAATGGACACTAGCAAATGAGATAGATGAGACTTGCCAGATTGACAGGTCAGGCAAAAAGGCCAATCTTTGTTTACAGCTCATTGTCAAACCAACAACTCCTACTGCATTGGTGTGTTGAGCTTGTAATGACTATAGGGGTGTATTATTTTGTACGTGTATATATAAGATGAACAAACACTGGACTTATAAATAAGTGAAAATGTGACATTGTGAGAACAGTAATTCATCTCAATAGCAGTGTGAGCCCTTCGTATACTGTACTAGCAATGAGCCTTTTCCAGGCCATTTGTCATTTAATGCATTAGCGATGTGTAGTATTCGATGTAAATGTTCCACGTCCGTACGTATGTTTGTCTTTTGTGTCAGTGTCTGTCGATGTGAGCGTGTAGGTGCGTGAGTCTGTGTATGCATAAGTGCGTATCAGTGTGTACATTGCGTGGGTGTGTATGTGTTACTGTGTATGCATCTGTGAAGGGCGCGACTGGGCAGTTGGAGGCAGTCGCCCTCCAGCCACAACAGAGCGCAGAGGAGCAACGCTCACAACAACGAGCGGAGCGCCGGGCAGCTAAAATGCAGCAAGTTGGCACAGTAGGGGGTACAGCTGGTGGTGCGTCTACCGGTAATCTCAGTCAGCCAACCCATGGCACCTGGGTCTGTCCCGAGACCTCCTCCTGTCAGCGAGCCTTCGACACTTCACGTGGCCTCAAAGTGCACCTGGCCTGGCACAGGCGCCGTGGTGACGTCACCGCCACTTAGTGGCGAATGGCGGGGGTATTGGTATGCATCGGTGTGTGTGTGTCAGTGTATGTCTGGGGAGCGTTAGTCCCGCTCACGGCCACCCACACCAGCGACGATTATCTGAACTGGCCCCGGGTCTCCCCTAGGTCGATCTGCTGCGGTGTGTAAACATCGCGACGAGGGAGACAAAGGCGGCCCGGCGTGGGTGCCCCCTCGTGTGCCATGCCGGGCTTATTAGGTGCTCGCTAACAACACTTGCCCCGAAAGTATGTTAAGGCTCTTTGTCCATGTTCGTGTATTTGTCGGTCCTGTTTTGCCCGTGGCTGAGTGTGTGAGAGTTTCAGCGTGTGCCCATGGCAGTGTGTCAACGTGTGTGTGTCCGTTGTGGACGAATGTCTCTGTGCGTGCGTATGCGAGCACGTGCCCGAGTAATTTGCCATGTCAGTGTGTGCGTCACTGTGTGCGAGTCATAGGTTCTCGCAACAATCCGGAGTTCTTCGTCGTTTGCATGTGTGTGTGCGCGTGCCTGTGCCATACTGTAAATAACGACGCCACTTTTCTTAACGCCATGTGAGTTCCACACTTTTGTGAAATAAAACGTAAATCGGACGAGTTGTACAAATCCTTCTGTGCGCCGGTAATTATTTGACGACGCCGTGGTTTGTGACGATGCTCAAAAAGGGCTTTCGGAGTAAACATGGGACGTTGAGCCAACGTCTGCTGCAATCTTGCCACGTTCCATGCGCCATCGCTGCACACGCGTCGAATAAGAAGCAAGGGACAAGTCCTTACTAACAATTCCTATCATTTTTAATTGCTAGAGGAGTTGCCCCCCCTAGGGGCCGTCCATAAATGACGTCACGCACCTAGGGGGGGGGGGTCAGACATTTGTGACGATGTGTGACGAGGGGGGGGGGTTGAGAAATGTGACCTCACATCAAAATGCGCAACTTTAAATATAGACAACACGTTCTACTTAATTAAATAGACTTTTTAATAAATGTTTTCTCCTACAACATCAGAGTGCAGCGCCACATTAAATACGCACTACAATGACAATAGTTTAAAGCGATTTGAAGCATGCTTTATTTTTTTGGGAGGGGCAGAGCTTTGTGACGTCATATTGGAGGGGGGGGTCTGACTTTTTGTGACGCCGTGTGATGAGGGGGGGGGGTCAAAAACGTAATTTATGGATGGCCCCCCACCTGAAAATCCTGGCTCCGCCATTGCATCCATTACGCGCTGTACGCACCTGCTGATTGGCAAAGCCTGAAGACGTCCTCTTTAATGAATGTTTCACAACTTTAATGGATGTTTCACCACTGCTTGCGACCTATGAGGCCACCGAAACGCGAACAAGAAGCACCAGGGCAATTCAAACACCAACCAATTAATAGCTCTGGATAAGCAGTTGCATTTATGGGACCCTTTCGTCAGTATCAAGATATATCAAGACATCGATGCCCTATAAATGGTGTCTATTTGGTGTTTGAACTTCTTAACACCTCATCTGTTTATTTCAGAGAGGGAACACTTTTAAAATTATATATGATTAAATGTATTGCTACAGCCGAAAGGGCGCCATAAATATGTGGGGTTATTGTTTATCAATCATCATGCGCAGGCAGCGAGTAACGACTTAATCTGTACAAATTTGAATCGAGGGAATTTGGTAAAAGGTGAGTTCAAAACCCTCAGTTCTACCCGTTAAAATACTAAAGCACACGCATTCATACAAAACAATATCGTACGGAGCATTGAAGATAGATAATTATCTAATGCGATCACGACTCATTAATTCTAAATTTGAAGCTTTCGTGACTGCAAGGATTCTTACTCTTAGGTTTTTTTCGGTAAAGTCACGTAGGTAAAAAATAATAATAATAAATGAAAAATTACATAATTACTCTAGCATTATTTTCCCCTTAATTAATAATACGACGAATGACTATCAAATCACGTGACACAATGGAACATCTTGTTCCTGTAAATCATGTGTGGGCCTGGGGGGAGGGGCTAGAGGGTGGCGGGGGGGTGGGAGATGGTGATGTTGATAATGGGGTTCAGGTGTGTGGTGATGTGGGTGATGGTGATGTAATGTTGGATTCAGGTGTGTGGTGATGTGGGTGATGGTGGGGAGCGGTAGTGTAGCGATGAGCGCGCTGCGCTACGAACCTGGCGACCCAGGTTCGATTCTCGCTCACGGCCAACACCGGTGACGATTATCTGAACCGGTCTTGGGCATCCCCTAGGTCGACTCAGCCTCAAATAAGTACCTAATGCGATGTGTAAACATCGCCATTGGGGAGACAAAGGCGGTCGGGTGTGGTGCTGGCCAACCCACCCCCTCGTGTACCGTTCCGACTTTCACATGTGCTCGTCAACAGCACTTACCCCAACATTTTCTCCAGGGATATTTGTTTTTCTATAGTATAATATGTATTGTATATGTATTTGCGAACACAAAGGGGGGGGGGTGCGATTGAGTCTGTAGACGGGTGTGGCGCTACCTGTTAGGCTTGTGTGCTAATTTGTTTTATGATTCCCACATCCGACCAAATCTCCACACCTCCCCTCTCACCCCCTCCCTCTCACCACACCCCCCTCTCACCACATCCCCCTCTCACCACACCCCCCTCTCACCACACCCCCCTCTCACCACACTGCCCTCTCACCCCCCCCTCACACCCCTCCTCACCCACCATCCCTCTCACCCCCACCTCACCCACCACCCCTCTCACTCCCACCTCACCCACCACCCCTCTCACCCCCCCCTCACCCCCCCTCACCCCACCTCACCCCCCCTCACCCCCCCCCCTCACCCACCACCACCCCTCTCACCCCCACCTCACCCCCCCCTCACCCACCACCCCTCTCACCTTCCCCCCTCACTCCCTCTCACCCACCCCTCACCCACCCTCACCCCCCCTCACCCCCCTCACCCACCCAACTCACCCACCACCCCTCTACTTAAATGGTTTCGTCCGCATGGAGAGCCGCGCAGGAGAGAGAGATGGAGGCGGCGTTTGCACGATATCATCGCTCGCGCCGTCTCAAACTAAAATAATAATACAAATAACGCCTACTATAATCTTACATTAATTAGCTCCAACGGTGAGAATTCAATACGACGTGAATTATAAAAAAAAAATAGCCAGTATTTAAACATTGTATAAAACGGTCACTTGTGTGTTTATTGGCATCATGTGGTGTAAAATATCGTGGTAGAATTTTTTTTTCGTACATCATCGTATCCCTTTCTTCAATGGCTGGACTGCACTGGCTGAGGACGTGTTCGTCATTCTGCTCCGGTATAGTGGCTGTTTTTGTTCAATTATTTTATCGAGTTAATATCTTCGTTATAAATACCGTGCGTACAATTGCCGCCGTGTTAACTAACATCGCTTGTGACGAATGGATCATTGGTGGCGTTGTTTCTACTGCGTTGTCGGTCCTGCCAACGCGCACAAACATTCGACACAGTACGTAGCTAATAACACCAGGGCCTTTAAAATACAATACATAAGCACAAGCTATGAAGGGCCATTGCCAGAAACGTCGCATATTATATATTGTGTAAGGCTACAGTGATATTGGCGAATGTGCGTCTTTAAATCTTGTGATCTTGTATAGTTTAACACGCGTGTGTGGGGGGGGAGCGGTGGTTGTAGCGGTACAAACCTGGCCACCTGGGTTCGATTCTCGCTCACGGCCAACATCGGTGACGATTATCTGAACCAGGTTCTGGGCCTCCCCTAGGTCGACTCTGCTTCAAATGAGTACCTGGTGTAGCGATGTGCAAACATCGCCACTGGGGAGACAAAGGTGGCCGGGCGTGGTGCTGGCCACCCAGCCCCTCGTGTGCCATGCCGGCCTTCATAGGTGCTCGCTAACAACACTTGCCCCCAACAGTCTGCTAAGGCTACACGGGAGGATCTTTGCGTTTAATAATTGTCATGATTTTAAAGCGTTTACATATTTGAAACTGAACCCGCTCAGAATTGCGAATCCTGTGAGAAATTAATGGTGGTATATTTAAATCCTGTACCACGGGGATGGTATTCATTTCTTAAGAAATGCGGATTGCATCACCGTCGCATGATGAACACACACTCCATCTGTATTCGCGCGATTACATTTCATATCTCATCCCCCATGAGCAGCAGCAACAGTAGCCACGATCTATCCACCGATGGATGAAAGCTTCCCCCCTCCCCCTCAAGGCATCGAACAATCCATCGAGTTCTTTCCTGCACGCGAGCCCCATTTCATTTCTCCACCTTCACGATTCATCCTCTTCCACCACGATGAAACCTCCTCCACCACGATTAAACCTCCTCCACCACGATTAAATATCATCCACCACGATTAAATCTCCTCCACCACGATTAAATCTCCTCCACCACGATTAAATCTCCTCCACCACGATTAAACCTCCTCCACCACGATTAAACCTCCTCCACCACGATTAAAGCTCCTCATCATCCTTCTCATTCTCAACCACCAAACCTGCATAAACCACTCCAGGAGCGACGTGTCCCCTGTCCAAGCCCCACATTTATAATATTACTACTAATAGTTAATATTCGTTAACGTGTGCTCGCTACATACATGAGTAAACGCAGATTTTCGCAGCATGTTGCAAGATGTATAAGTACGCAGCAACATTGTTCTGTATGTGTGTTGCCATGTGCGTAGATGCATAACACCATTCTCTAATTCGAGTGGTGTGTCTTGGTCGAGATTGTGTTATCGGTTGTGGCTGTGTGTATTTATCGATGCATAGAATCAGTATATTTGTGGTGGCAGTGGCAGTGTGTGCTACGAACACGGCGACCCGAGTTCGATTCCCACTCACGGCGAACATCGGTCACGAAAAAAATCTAAACCGGCCCCAAGGTTGATTCGGCGTCAAATGAGCAACTGGTGCAGTGTAAGCATCTGCACTGGGGATACAAAGGCGACCGGGCGTGGTGCTAGGCACCCACCCTCTCTGTGCTCGCTTAATAGTATTTGTAAAAGACGGCACGGCACACGCGTAGTGTGATCGGCACCACGCCCAGTCGCATTTGTCTCCACTGTAAGTTTACACACCGCACTGGGTCCTCGTTTTAGGCTGAATCGACCTAGGGGAGGCCCTGGGCCTGTTCAGATAAACGCAACTGATGTTGAGTCCCCGGGTTTTATAGCGTAGCGCCCTTACCCACTACAGTACACGTGGACAAGCAACAGTAATGCTCTCTGGTTCTTTCGGTAAAGTCACGTAGGTATAAAATTAAAAAAATATATAAAATATTTATGAAATAAAATATTTATACCTACGTGACTACCGAAAGAACCAGAGCGTATGGATTCCTGCTGTCACGAAAGCTTCAAATCAAGATTGAAGCAACAGTAATGCACATCGCACACTGCAGAACGGCAATCTGCATATCGACGCACACGGAGCCGACGCATCAGTAATTATGTAAGTCTGTGTGTGAGCAACAGTTACGTAACGAGTTGAGGGGGGGGATGAAGGGGCATCTCGAGAGATGAGATGCACGGAGATTTTGAGAGATTTGGCTGGGGGGGTCAAAGGGGGGTTCACTAAACATCTAGGGCAGGATGCTCCTTGATTTGAGCCTATGGGACTTGGCGAGATTCCTATGAAGGCAAAGATTGACAATGGGGGACCGACCGCTCTTGTGTTGACTGGACGCTCTGATTCGTGAGCGTGTTGTTTTGAAGTGAACATGGGGGTTGTGGTGTAGTCCGTGTGATATCGCTTCAGAGCATTCCTCGCTCACAAATGTCTCATTACTATGTATGTATAACTTCATTCGTACCGTACGTGGCCAACCGCGCTAATCTCATCTTATGTGTATAGAGCGCCTTTGATCAAGGCGTATGCGTCCTGTTTGCTTTCATTCTAAAAGGGCATCTCTAGCAAACACACGTGTCGTAGCTATATGTGCAATGCGTGCGTGGTTAAAAAAAATCTTTATTAAAATCCCTGCCTGGATAATTCCTGGATGATGGGAAATCTCGCATTTTGCAAGGGTGTCAAGGTAATGTGGAGAAAGCCAAGTGGCCACGCGTTGTCCCCATGAAATGACTTGAAATCTTTACCTCATTTTTTAATCATTGCTTGACTGGCAGTAATGAGTTGTGAATACGGGTTTTATTTGTAAAGAGCGACCGTGTGTTTGGGATGGCTGGCCATGTTATGGCGCTTTGTGAAGTGTCATTATTACACGATGGTGGGTTATGATGTAATTACAATGACTTCAATATATTTTAATCGGAGTATGATAATTATGATGAGGATTAATGGAGATGTTGATAGCGAATGACATTGACGATGATGATTGGAAATCACGAATGACAAGAATAGCCGATGCTGATGTACAACCGAAATTATTGTGGATGACACGTTGGTAATGGGATAATGTCATTACTAATGACCATCTTGGGCTATAATGATGAATATTGATGGTGATGAATATGACACGGGGATGATACGTGGACTTGTAAAGCATCTAAATATAACTGCATCTCCAAACGTGGCACAAACCACGAGGAGAAAGGGGCGAGGTGTATTTGACCTATTTGGTTTAAAAAAAAAAGAGAAGTCCATCATAGGCAGAGAAGGGTCTTGGGCCTTGCAGTAAAATGGTAGCGGGGAGTGGGGGGCACAGATGGTTGAGGGAAGGCAGTTCCTGACTGGGCCACCACAGAGTGGAGACCAACTTCCCGCCATGAGTTAAAGGCGGCCGGGAGATTCAATATGGTGATGAGGCTGGATGATGACTGAGATGACTGCGACAGAAAACTACAATGAGAATGGCAATCTTGACGGTGATGGTATCTTATATATGATATAATGATTATGACTTTCTAAAATGGTTATAGTGAGCTGACCATTGATTATGCTATTTTAAATTATTCTGACGTTATTAAGCATGATGGTTGTGAGATCTTCGTGATTGTTATATTGTTGATGTTGATTTTGATGGTGATGACAGTGGTGGTGGTGATGATGGCAAAGTTGTAAAATTATGTTGCCGCTGGCGAATGACGAAGGGCTCCCTTCGACACTCTCGTCTCTACAGCCATCAGTGGATGCAGGCAATGAAGGACTTCACCCAGTGCTGAACCACGGCCGTTGGTGGGGGGGGGGGCCTTGGGAGATCAAGACAAAGAGGGGGGGGGCATTAGTGGCCTCAAGGAGACGTGGCGAAGAGAGGTGACGAGCACGAGAGTCGAGGAAGGTCTCGGTTCATCATGGACGGCATCTTCTCTCCTCCTTCTGTTACGTGAGTCGATCTCTGCCGTCTAGGTCAGGGGTCAGCAACCAAAATAACAAGAAGAGCCATTTCTTTCCAATTCGGTACAACATTCAGAATTTCAAGAGCTGCAATGCATCTGAGTACATACTGTTCATACGTACATATCGTCAAGAAGCAGTCTGTAAAGAGCCGCATGCAGCTCTGGAGCCGTAGGTTGCCGACCCCTGGTCTAGGTACACCGAGCGGTGCGTGTTGGGTCAAGGTGCACCCCTGTAACTGCTTGTTCAAACCACTGCTGGTCGAATTGTTTCCACTTGGAGGAGATCGAGAGCCCCCCCCCACCCCTCTCTCTAAAGGGTATTTAGCCTTCTCTTCTACACTGGCAGACATCTTGTGTGAGGTGGGGGGGTACCGACATGTGACCCCACTGCACACGACCTGCCCATCGACTAACTGCTGTGCCCATTTAGACTGCTGGGTGGACAGGGGCAAAGGGATTAGAGAAACCTGCCCTCTGTTCCAGCTGCCTTGGCGGGAGTTGGAATTGGACTGGCGACTTCTCGATTGCAAGTCCAGTGTGCCCAACCATTATACATACCATGGCAGCCAAATTGGTTTATTTTAAAAATGTGTAAATGTAACGGATTTTCGTCCACAGCTAACATCAGTGGCTGATTTGAGATCTGCACGGTTGTAATCCTCCCCTAGGTTGGCGCCGTCTTTAGTTTGCATACCGAGTGTGCGGTGTGTGAATGAGCATCGGTCACACAACCCCCTTCTGCTCTGTGCTGCTTTTCATACTTTGTTCAAAAGTCTCTCTGCTGCATGGAGACTCTTTTGTCATTGTATGTCAGCGTGCGTCATTTGAGGTCTTGACTTACAACGGTGTGTTTTCGTCTGTGGCTGTCATGTTTCGCTGTTTGTGTGTGTCGGAGTATAGTGGTGTGGGTCAGTAGTTTTTTATTGCGTCGGTCCGTGTATAATGATCTTTGGGGAGAGCTATATTGTCGTGGTTAATGTGCTGCGTTACGAATCTAAAGACCCGGGTTCGATTCCCGCTCACGGTCAACACCAGTGAATTATCTGAACCAGGTCCTGGGCTTCCCCTAGGTGGATTCGGCATCAAATGAGTACCTGGTGTGGTGTGTAAACATTGCCACTAGGGAGACAAAGGCAGGCCGGGCGTGGTGCTGACCACCCACCCATCCCCTCATGTGCCATGCCGGACTTTGTAGGTGGTAACAGCACTTGCCCCAACAGTATGTTAAGGCTATACGGGTGATTTGTCTTTGTAAAATGATCTACACGGAATCTTTGTCTCTTTTGCACAGGAGGCCACCTGGACCCCATCACAATGCGTCTTCAATTTTCACCTCCGCCCCTGGGGCGTCGCGCTTTGCTCACGAGGGCCTCATGCCTGCGACCCCTCGCAACCTCGCTCCCATCATGCCCCGCGGGAAAACACCCACAATTCACCACTGTGCACCCAAAGGTGGTAGCATTCATTGCCTCCTCATTAACCCTTTCACAACAACGCATATTTTATATTTAACTGTAGGGGCACCTGGCAGCCAGCCACAGTTTAAAATTAATGCTCAGCATGGTCAGTTGGATTTTTTTGTGAACAATTTTAGAATGAATAAGATACGACCTTGGTCATGCTGTACAATATTCTACGTTTTCTCGATTGTTGGCACTAGATGGCAGCAGACATGAGTGTGTGGGTGGGGGGCAGGAGTGCAGCTGTTTGTGCGCTGCGCTAGGAACCCCACCGCCAGAGTCAGATTCCTGCTCACAACCACCAACACCAAGTGACGATTATCTGAACCAGTCCTGGAACACATCCAGATCAATTTAGCCTCAAATGAGTACCTAGTGCGGGATGTAAACATCGCCACTAAGGAGACAAAGGCGGTCGGGCGTGGTGCTGGCAACCCACCCCCTCGTGTGCTGGCCTTCATAGGTGCTCTCTAACAGCTCCAAAATGTTGACCCTCAAAACCTACATTGATCCCTTGAAATATCTGGACTGGACACAGGAGGGCATAGTCAGGTTCCCCTCGAGCAGTGGTTCTTGGAGTGCGGTCCCCGGACAACCACTGGTCCATGACGCTCTTCCAAGTGGCCCGCGGGGCTGTGATACAAATACAGGTTTATCCGGAAATAATGATTATACTATTTCCATCCAAATTTTCCGAATAATATTTAATTAATAGATGAAGTTGGGTAAACTACCCTTACTCTAAGATATAAATGCCACCCCCCTAAAAAGGATCCTTATAGCTGCTTTCATTTTATGGTCCAGTAATACGAGCCATTTTGTGTTATTGGTATTTAGAAATAAATTAATTAGATTTTTGTCACTAAGGGTGTAGGGCTGGGGGCTGGGTGCTCCGGAAATGTTTACATCAGCTGAGTGGTCCATAGACCAAAGAAGTTTGAGAAATACTGCCTGAGATGGAACCGGCTATGCAATGATTGTTAACCAGAAGAGAAAAAACCCCATCCTATGATGGGAAATGTTTATAAACACACATCCTGTGATGAGTAAATGGTAATCTTGTGATATGTGAAGTATAAAATCGCTTTCTTGTTTCTTTTGAAGTTGGCTAACCCCATGCATTCTCACACAAATGCTTCTATTATTTCTCGGACATTCTAAGTCCTCGAAGGTCTAAGTTCTTTAACCTCCATGGACACGTTTGCTCCATTTCACCCCACCCACCAGGATCTACTCCCAGCACGTGCCAAATGGCGGGCAACGCTCCCACAATGCAGCGTGGCGGTGTTACCACAATGCAACGGGGCAGAGGTCCCGCTACCATAAAGACGGCAGCTACCACCAGCACGCAGCGCACGGGTACCTACGGCTCGCTCGGCACCGCCAACGGTGCTTCCGGGTCACGGCTGGGCAAAGGTGACGGCAATAATGGACGGTACGTTGACGCCCACGACCCTGGTTACAGCAGTGGATTGACCAAGGGGTCTGTACATGTGTAGTGAATCACTCAGAGACACTAACAGTAGGAGGCACTATATTTAATATATAGGCTTCACAGGTACGAGAGGTAACTACTATACTATGGTCAGGACCGCTAACAGGCTGCCTGACCAACAACGCCGACGAGGTGAAGACGTTGACGGAGGACTCCAGCAGCACGACGGTTCCACTCCACAACAACAGCCCCGAACCCTCGCTCGGGTGTTTTCCTTTATACACCCAGCGTGGCCTCGCTCTGCCTTCGGCCACGCCCACCCTTCCTGAATCCACCAGAAAGTCCCCGGGCTTTACCACACGTACCCCCCCTCTATCCCCCTTGCCTCACGCCCCTCTCTCTGGCTCATCACATCCTGCTGGAAAGACAGGGGTACTACACCTCCGATCCCCTTCTGTGCCAGCAACCAGCGCTATGCGCCACAGTGACACATTCCACGTCACTACACGTGTACACGTGCGCAACAGCTGTAGGTTGAAGTTTGGGGTAAAGAACCCTTCCCAAGCGGAGGGGAGGCGGAGCTTACGTTTTATCTATTTGTTGCACTCATATCATTCGCTCATGGAACTTGCTGACCTGCCCCTACTGGACATCTGTGAAAAAGAGCTTCATAGCTCATCGAATTCCTCCAAGGATAACATGTGTAGAGTACTGTTCCGTGCCTGTATTGCTTTGATATACTGTTGGGGCAAGTGATGAAGGCCGGCACGGCACACGAGAGGATTGGTGGCCAATGCCACGCCCGGCCGCCTTCATCTACCCAGTAGTGATGTTTACACACCGCACCAGGTACTCATTTGAGGCTGAGTCGACCTAGCGGGAAGCCCAGGACCAGTTAAGATAATCGTCACTGGTGTTGGCCGTGAGCGGGAATCGAACTCTGGTCACTGGGTTCGTAGCGCAACGCGGTAACCGCTACACTACCGCTCCCCACACGCGCACACTCGCCCGCCTGGTGCCTCTCCTGCACATGTACACTGTCTCGCCTGTGTTGGGGTTGCAGCACACTTGAGGGTGCGAGGAGCCGCGGAGGAGAGGGGCGATGTGGAGTGGTCGCTCCACAACTGACGCCACTGCAGCAGCGCGAGCGAACCATCCGGGAGCTGCGCGCTTCGCTGCGGGATGCGCACGCACACCTGGACGACAGGTACGACGTGTTCTCAATACCGTGGGCACCGTTGCCTTGTACACGTGAACTCGGTCATCCTCGCAGAGGCGCCTTTTGGCTGGCCATCAAACAAAGATGGTCCACCGCATCGCGCGTTATCAGATGTGCTTCTGCAGCCACCTGGAATGCTCTTCCTTCCGATATGAGGAAGCCGCTGGAACTATGGACTTTAAAATCTAGATTGAAGAGTCATTTGTTTAGAAATGCTTTTTGTTTTTAGTTTGTTCTTCCCCCGCACCTCAAGTTAGTACGGTTGGCTACATAAGTTGCAAAAGAAGTTAAACATGCCTACATACATACCTTGTACACGTTGACAGACAAAGATCCCCTGTACAGCCAGACACTTAGTTAGCGAATAAGCACTAAACTTGCTGACCCACCCCGACTGGACATCTGTGAAATAGAGCTTCATAGGTCATCGGATACCCTCCAGTCTAAATAAAGATTCTGATTCTGAAGTACTAAGGCTGGAACGGCACACAAGCGGCTGTTTTGGAAAATATCATGCCAGGCCGTCTTTGTTTCTCCAGAGCTGATGTTTACATACTGCACCAGGTACTCATTTATGTCCGATTTGACTGAAGGGAGGCCCTTGAAGCAGTCCAGAGATTTGTCGCCTACGTTTGGAGATGTCGCCAGCAACATGCCTGTCCCCCCTTCCCTATCCTCCCCTCTCCACTGCCCCACACCTCCCCAGGAATCAGCAGCTGCAACAGCTGAAGCAGCAGCTGTGTCTGCTGCAGGAGAAGCGCACGCAGGAGGTGTCCCAGCACACGGAGGCCGAGCTCATCCTGTCAGCGGCGCGAGGCGAGCTGGCCCGACTCGGCAAGACCGTCCATGGCCTGCTGACGAGCCCCGAGCCACCACAGGACATCTCTTCCATCAGCCGGGCCGCTCGCTGGCGGGCCTCTCACTCCAGCGAGCTCGTCCAGGAACGTCGCCGCCAAATATCTCCCTGCTGCCACCATAGCTGCTGTTGCAGCAGCAGCTGCCACCACTGTAGGTGCCATCAGTGCTGTGGCACCCATTTTCGTGACGCGACCGTTGGAAGTGGCGAAGATGAAGCCCGTGTGGAAGGAGGCGCGATGCGGAGTCGTGCTGGATATCTTTGCCCCGGTGGGATCTGCGGGGGCGAGCGCAAGTGTGGCGATGGACGTTCGGCAGGCAGTGAACGCCACCACACAATAGGAGGAGAAGAGAGCTGCCATCGCTTTCAAGGAGAAGGGCGCGACCTTGTACTCCTGTGCGGGGATGAGTGTCACCGTCTCAACACCCGCGGAGGAGGCGTTGGAGTGTTCGAAGAGGTGGACCTTACAAGATCTACCTTTAAACCGATGGGCAGCTGTGGAGAAGATGGAGTAAGTGGAAGCTGGCAGCCGAGGGGGAAGATTTCTGGCAATGGCGAAAGGAACGGCGCGATCGCCAAAGTTGGGTCGCTCTTGCTGGCGCCTGTTGATGTGAAGGTTCTTCTGGTGGCCATGATGGTGGCAGATGGTGACGAGGAGTTAAAATTTTCACATGCATGCTTAAGCGATAACTTTTCCGACAGAGATATTGGAGAGATACAACCTCGAAGCGCTATTGATTTACCCCCTCTTGAATCTTCACCCCCTTACCTGTCGCTCATTCTGAAGAAGCCTGGTCAATCGGACTATTCCTTTAAGAATATGATGAAGCTGATTGAGGGCCGAGCGATGGAGGCACCTCGTGCGAGTTGCGCGAAGTGGCAGAACGGAAGCGTGACCCGTCGCTTGATCAAACAAGCATTGTGGCTGGTTCGGGAGGCATGCACGTCGCCGTCAAGATCCCTGCAGGAGAAACGGCCCGTCAGACGCCCCTCGGTTGCGTGCGGACAGGCGACGTCCACCGGCGACGATCTAGTCGACGCGATGCACACGAAGGACATTGGCCACATTGAGATGGATGGTGACAACGGCGAGGATGCGTTTGGCATTGAAAGGTGCACGAGGGATGTTGAGGAAGCCGATGGGGATGACCGATTGGTGGTTGAGAGGCGCACGAGGGATGTTGAGGAAGCCTATGGGGATGACCGATTGGTGGTTGAAAGGCGCACGAGGGATGTTGAGGCAGCCTATGGGGATGATCGATTGGTGGTTGAGAGGCGCACGAGGGATGTTGAGGCAGCCTATGGGGATGATCTATTGGTGGTTGAAAGGCACACGAGGGATGTTGAGGAAGCCTATGGGGATGATCGATTGGTGGTTGAAAAAGGTGCAAGTGGAAATGAGGATATTGGGGAGGACGCTACGAATGTTGAGATAAATGAGAATTCCTGTGACATTGAGAAATGCCACGTGATGAAGGATATAGAGAGGGACGTTGCAGCTTTTGAAGACCACACCACGGAGTTTGAGAGGGACTGTGAATACGTTGAGAACAACATCAAGAGCATTGAGATAAATTGTCAGGATACTGAGGAAGGTGCCACAGACCAGGAAAAGAACAATGACAACATTGAAAAGAACGCTGCAGGATTTGAAAACGTTGATACCGATTGTGGTAGTGAGAACTCTAAATGGAATGCTGAGGACATTGTGGACACTGCAGAATTTGAAGATGACAGTCGAGACATTGAGAAAGACACCACAGACTTTGAGAAGGACGTTGAGGACAACACTACCAACTTTGAGGATGAAGACTTTGAGAAAGACGTTACAAGCCTTGAGAAGGATGATGAAAATATTGAGCTGTGTGAAGTCATGGACAAGGGTGCTGCTGATATTGGTGAGACCACCTGTGATGCTGAGAAGGCTCAAAATAACCTTGAGGACAAAGACAATTACATGAATATTGCCACTGAGAAGGACAAGGCCAACGATTTTGAGAAAGGCGAAGCTATCGTTGAGACCGCTGTGAATGTTGAGAAGGGGAAGGTGATGGAGGACGCTCGGGACCGTGAACAAAATGAGAACATTGTGGAAGGCGTTGAGATGGATACGTGGGATGTTCAGGAAGATAACAGAAAGAACACGGAGGCTGTCGCTAAACAGATCCATGTTCATCTTGATACCCAATATGAGCAGGTATCCACCTTTCAACAGACTGCAGATGTTGAGCAGAACCTCTCTTCAAACATCACTGAGGACAAAGAAGAGCCTGAGGAGGATGATAACATGGAGTGTTGCATGCAGGCCACAGTCACTGGGCACCTTGAGCCAGATCCAACTGGGGTGGTGCCAATCCAGCAGCTGTCGGTGGACTGCACACAGGATGTTAATCAGGCCTTCAATGATGAAGCATTTGGATCGGTCTCTTTGGTGCCGAGTGGTGGCCGAGAGACATTGCTGGCCGTGCTGAAACGCGGAGACCGCAGTGCCGACAGTGATGGCAGCATCCACGCGAGCGCAGCAGTTTCCGTGCGGGGGACCTCGACTCTAAACGAGGTCGTCCGTAGAAAAGGGGGGGACGCTTCATCTCAATCGGCACAACCACCACCAACATCATCACTGGTGGTGGCATCATCTTCAAATTCTGCCGATCGGTCAAACTGCTCTGACGACCGGTCCGAGACGTCGCTCATGAGACTCGCGAGCACTGATCGCGAGGCTTCGGTGGTTTCCCTTTACCGACGGCCAGCCTCCGAGTGGAGTCGCTGGGTGGCACTGGACTGGCTAGCGGCTGGAGGCCCCGTCCTGCCGGGGTTGGTCGTGTGGCTGGCTTGCCGGGCACGAGGTGGCGATGGCGCATGGCGGTGGATCGCTGGAGGATTCACGTGGCCCGGGCAGCCGCTGGCGTGCGGCCTCATGGGCCTCCTGCGCTTGTGCTGTGTCCTGGGGATGTCTGGACTGCGCGGAGCTCGCAGGGAGCCAAATGACTCTGAGAAATTAGAGCCGCGGGAGGAATCTGAATCGAAATCTAGGCAGTAGCAATTCCCGCTAGAAACCTGGGTTTGGTAGCTGTCTCCTATGTATGCAGGTCCACACCCGATATGGATTTAGTTGCGCAACCAACTCACTTGAGCAGGTCACTTCAAAGTAGTCTAGTTAAGCAACCGGTTATGCAACGACTCGCAACCAGTTGCAGAGATGGTCCACGTATAAGCGGTTCTGTTGCGTGCAACTGACCGCTAAAGTGTGGGTCCACCTTTAGTCATGATGGCGAGTCACGGTCCCCAATGGTAGGTTCAGTGTTTGCTGTTAAGCAAATCCCTCGAATGTCCCTGATCCGAAACCATGTTGCGAATGTATCTGGAGCATGGAATGTGCATGTACGTTGAACTTCTTTCACACCGTACGTAGCCAACCATGCTAATCGGAGGTGCGGTGAACTTGCTGGATGTTAAGCAGGCCTTCAATGATGAGAGTTACCTTTGACCAAATCCCCCGAATGTACCTGAACCTGCCAAAATTTGGAAGTTAATCAGAGGGTAGGGCTGCCCGGTGAGTACTTGGTTGAGAGAGTACCTGAGAATACTTGGTGTCGTAGGCTTAAACTGTGAGGTGGCAAGGACATTGCAGTCCAATAATGGTCTCCTGAATCTGTCTGTGTGGAGTGTTGTCCCCTTCCATTAGTGGTGGGGGTTTTGATTTCTGGGTCCTGTGGTTTCCTTTCATACCAAATGCTCAATAATGGCATTGACCCAACATCTTGCTGCAGTGCCCTTCTGTGAAGCCTTGACTTGCTGTCCTGGCAAAACGAGTGCGTCATGGTGGATGAGTGAGTTGTTTGATAACAGCAAGGGGAAGATGAGATGTTCCCACCGTTGTGATCACTTAAGTAGTCCTAGAACCCACCGAAGTGAGGAGAGGTTGACAAAAGGCTCAATTTCCAATTGGATCCAAGGATCTGGACATTTTAAACCTCGGTCTGCTGGTTTTGTTTGGTACATTGGGTTTTTTTTTTACATATAAACTTCTAACGTTTACAAACCGTAAAATATCAATATATTCTGCTAATTAACCCAAGTTGTATATAACATCAGTGCTCCTGTTCACAACTCTAAAGTATTAATTTTGCCAGATTTTTCCCCCCCCTCCCCTCTTTACCTCCTGATGCCGTGTAGGCGATGGGAGTTAGTTGACCGAACTTGACCAGACTGGTCAGTTTAGTACGGGGGAGGGAAGACTGGTGAGGTTGGTGGAGGTGGGGGTACCCCGGACCATTTCAGATATCACTAGCCACTGATATTAGCCATGGCCGGGAATCGATCTATGATCGCTGAGTTCAGTCCAGTGCGGGAACTACTGCACCACTGCTTAGCGTGCCTCCCTTATCTTTGCATTATCATCCTGACATGTGATGCACAAGATCATAAAGACCCTCTGACCCAACCTACCATCTCAAATAGTGCAAAATGGCACGTTGGCATGTCCTGGTCCTTGGGTAGGACTGTAAATTGAGTTGTAGAAAAACCATGATGGGTAATGTACCCAACATCGTCACCCCTCACCCAAGAAGTTTCCACGTCATTTCTGCAAAATGTTCCCCCATCAAATGATCTCGGCCGGAAGCTGCGTTGTTGTTGAACTCTTGCGATTTGGAATGGAACTTTTTGAGAAGTTTTAAAAGGGGGTGGGGTGGAGGTACTCTCGACTCTCATCCTGCAGATGTTGGATGCCCGATACTGTTATTGCCAGTAGCACGAGGATAATGCAATCACATACTTGAAGATTCTGTGAATGTATTTCCTCGCATGTGTGGGACCTGTGTGGGACCTGTGTGTGTGTGTGGTACAGTGCTTTTTTTGCGTGCAATGTGCTATCAACTCTGCCACTTGGGTTTGATTTCCAGCCATGGATAACATTCGGTAACCTGTCCTGGGCCTTGCCAAGGTGGACTCGGCCTCAAGTAAGTATCTGATGTGTGTGTGTGTGTATACTCAGTACTGGTGAGACAAAGGCAGCAGTGTGGTGCTGCCCACACCATCCCACTCTTGCTTAAATTACGCTTTAAAAGGTGAATGCTAACAGCTAACATCATTCACCCCATCAGTCAAGACTAGAGGAGGGGGGGAGGGGATGTGGGGGCAGCTTCAGTTAGATTTCCACTCACGGCCGACACGATTGACGATTATCTGAACCGGTCCTGGGCCTCCCCTAGATCGACTCGGGCTCAAATGAGTGCCTGGTGCAAAGTGTAAACATCGCCACTGGGGAGACAAAAGGCGGTCGGGCGTGGTACTTGCCACCCACACCCCCTCTTGTACCGTGCCGGCCGTAAGGGGTGCTCACTAACAACGCTTGCCCCAAATGTCTTGGACTATACAGGAGGGGACCTTTGATGTATACGCATCTAAAGTATCGATTCTTCAACTGGTTAATATGTAAATATTTGTCTGCAGAGCTCTTTGAAAACCACCAATTTCAATGAATGAGGTGTCCTGTGAAAGCTTATGTATGTTCTTATTTTTCACCGTGAGATTCGGTGTATACAAACAATGTCCGAATTATAAAAAAAATATGACCTTTAACTTGATAATCCGAGAAACAAAGACGCCCCCTCCCAACAGACATTTTTCTCGAACAACTTCATTGTATGAAACCCTCCATCGCCCCTCAAGTGTTTTATTTTGACCGTTGTATCTCAACGGGCTTCTGTATCTAAGTGTCTGTGCGTGTTTATAACGTATATATTACTATTGTATTGTGTTTTGAGGGTATCATCCTAGTCGCCAACGATTGTATGCATGTCAACAAATCCAGTCACCAATTTTGGGTTTGCACTTAAAACTCTGCCTCGGTTCATCTCTGGCGTCAAGTTAAGTATACAGGCATACCTCCTATAGCGCTCATATGTTCTTGGTAAACAGCGCTATACGAAACAGCGCTATTGAAGGTCATTATAACATGGTTCCAATGGAGATGCGTTCCTGACCGCTATTTTTTTTTACCTATAAGCCGTACGAGTGCTTCATTGAGGTATCGATAATAGCCTTAATTATAATGTACACATGTTAAATGTATTAGCGCATTTAGTATTAACATATATTTGAATGATAATGACAATACGATAAGTTTATGTACTCACCGGTGCATTCGGTCGGAGGTTGCATAAGATTAACCACCGTCTGCCATAAAGACATTCCGAGGGAAGCTAAAGAGTACAAAACTAAACAATGGGATCACTCGGTGCATTGATCGCCAATGAATGGATGCAGCGATTAATCCTCGATTAATCCATACTCCGACGATGCTGACGAATCAACTATGACCAGAATCGATATAATAGACACCTCGATTCTGGTTTCACAAGATAATGTATGGGCGAAGATATGTCTACTTCCATATATGGGCTGAGCCGCACAGGAATTTTCCTCCCAGCACAAACGGCGTTATAGGAGGCAGCGCTATAAGAGGTATGCCCGTACTGTACTGGATGACGGGCACAGCGAACATTGTTCAGAGTTGAGAGGTTCCACCTTGTGGTTTGCAGTCCAGAAACCTACCGGGTGTTTGCGGTTAATTATATGTTGATGTAATGAATGTTTGTTTTTTCTTCTGAGACCCATAGGAATTTCGGAAGGACATTTATTTTCCTTGTGCCTTGACTCGATAAAATATAATATGTAGGAGGAGTCCTTAAAGGTTAACCTGCATGTAAAAGTCGGGATGGAGTTTGCTCAAATCTTGCAGAGGGGGGGGGGGGCGCATGGCGGCAACTCGTGTGCGAATACGGCACAGATGTGCAAAGCAGTGTGGGTCTTTTCAAGATGGAGATGTTGTGCTGTGGGGCAGCAGTGATTGTTGTTTACGAAGGAAACATGTCAAACCGGAAGTTGGCTATAGTTTGGTGATGCATATCTCACACAGATGTGTGTTTATTAACCAGTTGCAACATATTTACAAATTGACGCGAGTCATACGTGATGATGGTAACTGTATGTTTATTTAAAGACTCCCATGCTTCTGGCATTACGATTGTTCCAGCACTCACGGGAAGAATGTGTACGCGTATCAGGGGGCATACCTTGAAACAAATAAGGTATGTTTCTATCGCCCGTCAACTTTTTCTAAAACTAAAGGTGTAGATTTAAACTTGACTGGCCAACAACTAAATAACATTTATATCACAATATTTAAGAATAACCGTTTTTTGTGGTTGGGAAATGTAAGGAGACCTTTGGTGCAAATGTAATTCTTGCGAGACGTTTGAGACTTCTGCCAAATTCACTCAATTAGAAATGGCGCTGGTGAAATGAAATGCTCCATTTTTCACCCGTTATGGAGCAGTCGTCATCAGCCACGATCTATCCATTGTTGAATGGAGACCTCACCGTAAGGCCGTTTCCGTCTCGCACGATCTTGCGGAGCAACAATCCATCTGGCTCCACCGCACAAACCTGTTTCATTGCTCAATCTCCGGGTCGTGTCACACGGACATCTTCCTTTAGCTTCCACTTTGCCATTAGTCTCAACCACGGGCCATCGTCCGTTCTCAGAACGTGCCTACCCAATTCCATTTATTCTGCAAGCCCAAGTGTTGTTTTGATGAACGTGTGTTGTCTCTAATCCACGTATCTCTGCCTGTATCCGTGTAATTCCATGCATGCAACTCCATCCCTTTTCTTCGAAACTTTGACAATGGACATGCCTCTGATCTATGTCGGCAGGTAATAATGGATAATATACAGTACACAGATTTAAACACTTTTAGCACATTGGTAAGCAGATTTTTTTACGAGTTCAGTTTTGAAAAAACACGAAGCTGTTCGTCTGCCACTTTCATTGGTTTGATCCAGGTCGGCATTCAATAACTGTCCTGGGTATACACATACTGTGTGTTATCCCAGATGTGCCCTTCTGACATACTTTAAATTGATCAATTATCTTTTATTTTTGTTGCTCATTGATTTCAGCTGCCTTTTGCTTAAATTCAGTGATAGTAAATCTAAGTGGGTGAGAACAGGTTCGAGTGCTTTAGAGAAACTTTCCGACTTGATCATGAAACCTGACAACCCAATGCATCTTAAGAATAGCTTTTAATTGATGTGTATTACCTGCTATGACATGGAATCTGAAACACGGACATTGACGAAGAAAGTGGAACAAGCTGCAAAGGTCCAAAAATTCTGGAGATGTATGTCATATTACAATGCATATTCAAAGTGAAACGAGGATAGAACATGCATGTCAGACATGATTGACTGTTGAAGTAAGTGGAATTCTGCAGGACTCTTCGTTAAGGGATGATTACCTTATGATAGCTAACGACGGAGTGGCAAGCCGAGAAACATGCCGACACAGGCACATCCACCGAGTAAGATGAAGCTATGTATGTTGAACTTCTTTCACACCGTACATGGCTAACTTAGTTAATCGGAGGAGCGGTTGCTAATCGAAGGTGCACCGCCGAAACGATGAGATCGGTTCGTGTGCAGGAACGAGATTGTTGGATCGTGAAACCCTGTGTGGCTGTTTAAGGCTTGTGGAGCCCATCCCAGCAGTGGACGGATCATGGCTGAGCATTTAATAATCTGTAATCCTCCAGGACCGTTCGGAGATTGTTAAAGGGATGGCTGGAATTCCAAAATATTTTCAGGAAGATGTCCGTTGGGAGAACCATGTCGCCAAGGATATGGTAATGGTGTTTAAAATGCAATCATTGAGGTCCATCGACCTTTGCGACCTTTTGAAACAGTTTAATTTCAACTGTGAGAAATTAAGTGCTGTTCTGAACTATCGTCCCATAGACTGAAAGACCAACAATGTTAATGTATTTTTACTGGGCGAAACGGACAATGACAGTTCAGTTTTGTTGATAGGATGGTACACCTGATAAATAAAATCACTGGTGAAGGCTTCGTGGTCTCGTTTGTCTTTTAATCACAAGTGTATACAGTTGAGTTTATTTTTTCAGGCCCTTCTGTTCCACACTGCAATACCAACTTGTAGATGGGTATAATTATGCCATATTTGGATGGATGACTTGGAGCCTCCATAATGGTAATGTCTCTAGAGGGCATTTGGATGTGGCATCGTCCATGCCGACTGTCCTAGGAAGAGGTGGGCATACCCACTTTTTACCCCACCACATGCAAAACCTGCCAATGTACTGGAGGTGGATTTTAGTAAACTGCGCAATTTCCCTGCCACGCCAATAAATGGAATCTTAACAAGTGAGTACCATGACATCACGGAAACATCCCTTCCAAACAAGACACCATTAAAACAAGTTGATAGTGTTTTTTGTTCAAGCGTGTTTACTTGGTCAAAACGTAATGTTTCTAACCGAGTTGCCTTATTTTAACAAGTATGGTGCTATTGTGAACCCCACAGCGATTCCAATAATTGCCAGGGTTCCGGGTCACAAGCTGCAAGAAAGACGTTTGGTCATTGGTGAAAATGTAGGGTTCACGTTTAACCTCATTGCAACCCTTACCAACCCTTATCAACCCCATCAACCTTCCCAACAAACACCACGCTTATCGCAACCACTAGAAATACCACCAACACTACCACACGCACTGGCACTATCACCCCAACTGACACAACCCCTACCAACAACACCAACCCGATCACCCCGACCAAACTCACAACCCATATCAAAACCAAAACCCCCTACCAATCCCATCAGCCATACCAACCCCACAACTCCTACTAAGACCACCACCCCTATGAATACCACCAACGCCACCGCACCCACCAACGCCAGCACCCCAACCAACACCACCACCCCACCAATATGCCCACCCCCACCCTAACCAATACCACCAGCCCAAATGTAGTGGTGATACGCGCTGGGGTAGCGATCAGGTGCCAGCGCGTTGTGATTGGATGTGTGGGTGGTGACGCGCGCTGAAGGTGAGGGATCAGGGGTCAGCGCGGGATCGTGGGTTGTGTGGTGTTGATTGGCTGGGTGCCAGTGACGTGCTGGTGTGGGAGTGATCGAGTGGCAGCGCGGCGTGATTGGTTGGTGAGTGAAAACACGCGTTGGGGAAAAAGGATCGTACAGATAGCGCGTTGTGATTGGTTCACTAACAAGCGATGCTCGCATCGAGGTCCGCATCCGCTCCGTCTCCCGGGAGGAACGACTATATAAGGGGATGCGCACAGGCGCACGGGGAGAGTGTAACCAGCGAAGACTGAAGACGGGAAGAAGAGCCAGGGCCCTGCGGTACCTAGTCCCGCTGTCCTGCGAGGACCGGTACTCTGTGTAACCCAGAGGCGGGGGTAGTGTGAGCATGCAGTGTCAGCATGCCGAGTGTGTAGCCGGGGCCTAGAGTCTACACGAGACGAGTGATAAGGGTGTAGCCAGAGGCATAGGGTCTACACGAGACGAGTCTACACAAGAAGAGTCTACACGAGACGAGTGATGTGTGTGTAGCCAGATGCATAGGGTCTACACGAGAAGAGTCTACACGAGACGAGTGATGTGTGTGTAGCCAGAGGTATAGGGTCTACACGAGAAGAGTCTACACGAGACGAGTGATGTGTGTGTAGCCAGGGGCATAGGGTCTACACGAGGCGAGTCTACACGAGACGAGTGAGGCGTGTGTAGCTAGAGGCTTGGAGTCTACACGAGTTCAGTACGGTGTGTTATAGGAAGAGAAGAGGTTACGAGTTGTACCGGTGTCTGGTGACCGTACGCGGAAGAATAGAGACTACACGTTGTATCGAGATAAGTGAAGATTTAATAAAAGAAGTGTGTTACCCGTCAAGGAGTTTCCTGCCGTCATTTCCAATACTTCACAAACAACCTCCCCCACAACACTCCCACTATCCCCACCTCTAGCCACACCACGCAGGGTGGCCCCTCAATCCCCAGACCCCTGCCTTTGTTCCGTCCTATTAAACAAATACATTTGTCACGAATATTTGTGAAATATATCAGTTGGTGTTATAAGTAACATCAAATTAAATGTTCCATATCGGTGTGCCGTAATTCTTGTGGTGGCAATATTCACGAGCTGAATGGCAATGTTGAGGTCTGCTCTTCATGACGAAGATGTCTTAAGGAGAGAGTATGTGTCGTTTTGCTATCCCTCTGTTGAAGCACATACTAGTTTTGCCAAGCGATTCATTATGGGTTCCATGGCCACAGTCAACACTGTGGCTTGTCTTTGTATCCCTTTGGGTCATTATGTATCTTTGCGTGTCTATAGGGTTACTATATGGTCCAGCGTTTTGCTTGCATGGCCACAGTCAGTGTGGCCCCTCTTTAATTCTCCAATCATGAAGGAGATGTGCACATTCAGCCTAGCTCGTTTTATTCACGTGAACAACACGTGGGGGAGACAGGGATCCAAAAAGACCCTGAAACTGGAACTTTTAATATTTTACAACCTAAAATAGTCGTACCGAGCCTCGTGGCGAAGTTTCAGGAGAGTATTGGTTGTTTCACGAGGCGGATTTGTGGGCTCATGACCAGGAGGGTATGTGAATCCTTGTCAAACCTACCTCTCTTGCGACAGGCAGAACACGTGCTATATTCATGGTGGAAATTCCATTCAAGAACTGTATCTCTTCCGTCTCATTTGGGCAATGTTGCTCCGTTAAACCTAAATGCACCATTTGCAATTACAGCGTTCCCTCGTTATTCGCGAGGAATACGTTCCAGAGATGCTCGTGAATTGCAAATTTCACGCAATGATATTGGCCTAGGAAAACATATCTTTTAAATTAAGTACCTAAAATAAAAACATACGCTATTGAATACCTGAACATTCTTTCATCACTTTATCTCATCACTTTATCTAATCACATTGTCTCATCACTTTCTTTCTCTCTTACTCTATGCAGTCGTTGAGATTTCCAGATCAGATTCGCAGATAGCCAAAATAACGAAGGAATGCTGTAATTCACGTACAATTTTCATGAATCTTAAATAATTCACCAGCACAAGATGCTTCCTCATCATAAAAATCGCTCCGTGTCTTGTGATAAGGGTGACCTGTTAATTGACACTACCTATCCGCTGAAGGATCATTGTCTGAAACGTCGCCTATGACATACTCCTTGTTTTTAAGACCAGTTGTGTTATTAACGAATATGTGTTTTTGTGATATGGGTGTATTGGCAAAGCGGTGGTGGATGGCAGTAGTGGCGATTGTGATTGCGCAGTTAGTGATGGTGGTAGTAGCAGTGATGAATGGCGGTGCTGATAGTGTTGGTGCTGATTGTAGGATTGGCAATGGTGGTGGCAATGATTTTGGGCTTAATGATAGTGAAGGCAGTGATGGTGGTAGCTGTGGTTATTGTGATGGTAGATTAATATTGATACATAGCGTCATGATAAATGCATCAAATACGCGTGCAAACCGATTATATATGAATCATAAGCATACATACTCTTTGGGTATATCGGTAAAGTCACGTAGATAGAAAAATAATATAAAATCACGACGTTTCGATTGCAACACAAGCAATCGTCCTCAGGTGAAAAATATTTAGCAAGAGAGCTGCTGAAACAGCAGGGTGTTATATAGGCCTGAGATGGGTGCAGCCCAAGAGTAAGTGGGCGGGGTCAGAGAAGGAAAATCGAGGGTACCCCAAAGCTGTTGGGCTGGCCATTGTATTGTGAGAGATTAGCATGTCAATGTAGCCACCGCCACATCGAGGAATGCAACTCAGAGAGTCGGAAATAACTGCTAACATCGGCAGGTAGGATGGAAACATCACAGCCAGTTATGACTTAAACTGGTTAATAACGTCCTTCCAATGATTGCTCAGTTTGTATCCATCTTCTCGGTTGAAAATTTGTCTGTGTTTATATATCTGGATGGCTTCATGAACGAATCTTTGTTGATAGCCAATAGGTTTGCAGAGTACTTTCGTCTTGGAGAAATCAATTTCGTGTGTGCCCACAGCGTTAAAACAATGACCAGCCACGGCCGAGGTATTGGTCCTGAACGTGTTTCAGATCTGCCTTATGTTCACGAACACAGTCCAAAACATGTCGCTTTGTTTCCCCAATGTAACTGCTGCCACATCCACAACTTAGTTTGTAGACACGAAGGTATTGCATGTCAGGGATCACATCCTTCACAGATGGGATCAGATCACAACTTTTATGTAGTGTTGAATCGAACCTGGATCTTGTGTTTGCTCATGATTTTGGAAATCTTTTTGGTAACCCCTGCTATGTATGGCAAGGTGATGGTTTTGATTGGGTACTCAGATGGTTCTCTCCCAACGGTTGGGGTGATGGCTTTATGGATTGTGTAGTCCGAATATCCATTCATTTTGAGGGCTTGGTGTACGTGCTCCAGTTCACTGGCTAGGTGGTGGTCGGAATGCAACGAGAGTTTTGATGAGGGAATTCTTCTGGGCTGGATGGTGGTGGGAGTCGGTTTTAGATAGGCATCCGTGTGGGTGGCTTTCCTGTAGACAGTGTCCCAATGAGTCATCTTTTCGATTAAAACATCCAAGAATCTTGATTTGATGCTTTCGTGACTGCAGGAATCCATACTCTCTGGTTCATTCGGTAAAGTCACATAGATAGAAAAAATTGCCATCCTTTTCCACCTCCATGGTGAATTTGATGGCTGGGTGTATGGAATTGATGTGGTTGAAGAATTAGTTCAGAGCTGGCAGGCCGTGTGGCCAGATGACAAACGTGTCATCTATGTATCTCTTCCATAGGGAAGGACGTAGGATGGATGCCTGGATGGCATGTCTCAAATTGGTTCAGAGCTCGCAGGCCATGTGGCCAGATGACAAATGTCATCTACGTATCTCTTCCACAGGGAAGGACGTAGGATGGATGCCTGGATGGCATCTGTCTCAATTTTTTCCTTGAAAACATTGGCTATCACTGGAGATAAGGGAGAACCCATTGGGGTACCTTCGAATTGTTTGTAGAATGTACCATCATTCCAGGTGAATAAGTGTTGATGAGGCAGTATCTCACCTGGGCCGGTACATCAGCATTCAGTCCTTGTTAAACCAAATCTTCAATGATTGCAATGGTGTCAGGTACAGGAACTTTGGTAAACAAGGAAACTACATAGAAACTGACAAGTAAATCACCTGGAGATCGTGAGATATCTTTAATTATAGATACCAAGTGAGCTGAATTAAGTACAGCTAATCTCTCACCATACAATGGCCTGCCCAACAGCTTTGGGGTGTCCTCGATCTTCCTTTTCTAACCCTGCCCACTTATCATTGGGCTGCACCCATCTCAGGCCTATATAACACCCTGCTTCAGCAGCTCTCTTACTATATATTTTTTTCACCTGAGGACGATTGCTTGTGTTGCAATCGAAACGTCGCGATTTTTTTTATTTTTCTATTGACGTGACTTTACCGAAAGACCCAAAGAGTATGAATTCCTGCAATCACGAAAGCTTTAAGTCAAGATCATAATTATACACATATTCTCAAGTGACATTTATATATCGTGGAATGAACAAGATGGAACATGAGACCGAACAAATAAAAACAATACAAATGAGATGGTAAAAAGCACCAAATAAAATGGATTCTTGAATCAAACCGCAACCTGGTATCACAAAAAGAGCATTGATTTACCACAGGTGTTAATGATTACATGCCTAGTTCATGTAGTGGTGGTAATGCGGATTGCAGTGATGCTGGTGATGTTAAGCAGTGATGGAGATGACCTTGGTTTGTGGTGGTGTTGGTAGTCACTGGTGATTGGCGTCAGCAATAATGATGATGGTAATAATTGACTCACATGTGCCACCTGCACTCCAGCTGGAAGCAAACCAAAATCCATTACAAACCAACAAACTCGACATGCACACACGGGTAAAAACGCACACGTTTCATTTAGACCAGTTCTCAATAATTAATCACCATTTAATCACCAATTGCCATCCCAACTCAAACTGAAGTCATCTGGTTTTGTTATCGTGAAAAATAGGCAGATTACCTCCTTTCACTAACCAGGCTATTATTCTGAAAGGATGTCTGAAATGTAGACTTAAGGCCCTAAAGACCCCTACCAAAACCTCAGTATATTCCATCAAGGAAAGATGCCTCTAAAATACAGGTCGAAAGATTTGGTGAATTGTCGCAACTTAAGATGGCAATGCAAATCAAAACGTTATTTCTTTTCATTTTTTTGCGAAAGTAGTGGCTTCTTGTGGTCGCAGGAGTCGCATTAACCCTCATTTAGAACATCTAAAACAAAAACATGAGTCTTACACCTGCAGTGATATGCATACATCTTTTGAGCTTAAATAATCCATATTAATCCACAAATCGACGCACGATTACGTCCCTACTCAAATGCGATGCTCCGTGCTCGTTTAATGAACACGCGCGTTAGATTTTCACTTTTGGGAAAGGCCACGAACACTTGGTTATTTTCTCAGCACAGCCTCTACCATTCTCTCTCTGCACTTGAGTCAATGTGCAAAGCAACCAGGTTGGCATCCACCAAGAGAAAAGGATTCGTCGGCATCTTGTAGCCACTCGTGAACCACGCCCTTCCAGAGACGGTGGCATTTCTTTTTTTTTAAAACGGTGTGCACATAGGCTGTCGTTCAAGAGGGATGAACAGACCAGAATTGTGATGGCCGGTGGGGGGAGGCAGGGCAGCTGACCCGACCTGTCTAATGGTCCGCCGATGTTCTTGGGTTCGTTACGTGGTTTGGCACTGTCACAATTGAGCAAGGCTTCTGCCGTTTGACAGCCGTTGATATGATTTGACCTGTTGTCTTTCTCTTCAATAGGTTGTTGGGAAAGGAATGAGGCATTACTTTTGGGGATGTCCCGTGCGCTGTGGTCGGGTAAGAACATTACGAATCACTACATTTGGGGCATCTAAACGATTCACCTCGCCCCCCCCCCAACCCCCCACGATTGCTTCAGGTCACGATTCGATTCAAGAATCGATTTTATATCGTCTCGCCCATAATTGCTTCTCGTTCGTTCTGCCTCGTTTGTGGTTTTTCTTTAGCACATTACACTAAATGTAACAGCACAACATCGGATATAATTTGCAGAAGTCATAATCGATTCTATCACTCATGATATGATGCATGTATCGTAATAATCGATTTTAACTGATGCAAGTTATATGTTTAATCTTTTTTTGGCGCGCATAAGGTCTAACCCGAGGCACTGGCTTACAATAGTCCACTGCATAGCAGCCTATTGGCTAGTATTGTGTGGTATCTCCTTGTACGTGGGTTTTCTCTAAGCACTCCAGTTTCTAATGTATATGTAAAATACACCATGAGGAATTGGCCAAACAACCAAAGCAGCACTTTTCTGAAAAAGTATTTAGACTCCCTTTGTCTTTCCAAGGCGAATAAATGACCCATTATTATTATTTACAGCCGATGGCGAGCTTTGGTTAACATACCAAAGAAATTGTCAAAAGCTGCCTGTAGGGGGAATCAAACTGTTGACTCCCATTGTATGTTTGTATGTTGAACTTCTTTCGCACCATACGTAGCCAACCGTGCTAATCGGAGGTGCGGGGAAAGGACAACAAACTAAACACAAAGAGCAGTTCAAAAGGAATGAGTTTTCAATTTAGAAATCTATTTCACCGATGTGTGGCCCATGGACACTGAGGCTGGTAGGGGTCATTGTGGCCTGCAGTGCAAAATGAAAATACGAATAATTTCTAAAAATTTCACACACATCTGCAAGAAAACGCGCGTGAATGTTAACCTACAATTAAATAATATTCACAATTACCGCATCCCCTTTTTACAACGCCGTATCATTTAAACAAGAACCTCTCTTTCATTCCACCCCTTACAGACAAATGGAACAGTCCGCTGAGCTAATCCTATGCATGAGAGCACAGATTTGTAGGCATTTTCCCAGCACAGCGGGGTTTATAGATGGTTTGTCTCCCTTATCCACGCTGTCCAATTGGACTGTACCACCTCCAGTACAGACTCTCGCTGTGCTACGCAACGACAGAAGAATGGCAAATATGAAAGGTTTTGCTACTTTGAGGAGGTGCATGGACTGTGGTTTTACTAAAATGGACCATCAGAGATACAATTGTGGGTTTAAGCCTGTTAACTTTTCGTACGCTACACAAATGACAATCCGATACACCGAGAAATTGCAATCAAGGATCCGAAGATCTCTGCGGTGCTGGCTCAGTGCTCCGACACGGGCAAATGGCATTGTGTGTTTTTAACACTCCGTGTGAAGCCGCGTTAAAATTGTACCATGTGCTTGAACGCCGAGGGGAGGAAGCGGCGGGATTTTAAATGTTCCCGTCAACGGCAGGAACTTGTAGACGGAAAACAGTGTTTGTGCGACCTCCACTCACTCAGCATTACCCCCTGCCCACCTCCCCCGAAAACTCCCACACTATTCGCCGGCCAGAGGGCAGCTGCTTGCAAAAACCAGGTGTCTCGATCACTTGGGAAGAAACTACGAAGATCTAGGGCAGTGGTGGGTAACCTGCAGCCCGCGGGCGGCAAGCGTCCCATGCAGCCCCTCGGTGGTGGCTTGGTTTCTAGGGTTATGCATGGGGTCATGATCAGTGCACAAGCATGATGTCAAGCTCGCAGTCCACTGAGGTGAAGGAGGGCCGCTGATGTGGTCCACTAACTCGTCTGGGTTGCACATCACTGGTCTAGGGGAACTGCGGGAGAATTTGGCTCTTGCTGACAGCGCAGTTGTAATCTCGACGGTCCCTGCCACGGTGTGCACATACGACCGCATGTACGAGTGAGCGCGCGTGCGTGTGTGTGTGCGGGAAGGTCAGGAGAGCTTCACTGCGATCTTCCCGTGCTCCTTCCGTTGGGCTCTCAGGATGTCCTTCTCCACCTTTTTCCGAAGCTGCTCAGCTGTGCGGCGTTCCCTCTCCATTTGCCTCTGCTGCCTGCAAGGGTTGGCGGTGATGGCAAAGGTTGGTGTTAACGGCTGAAACGGGGTGCATGTTACATTAAAAGCTCCCGATCTACATGATAAGAAGCTACATTTGTGTGTCTGCCAAACAGAGCACTTACGCAACTCATTTTTATGATAGAAAGTTGAATAAGGGATCATTCTGACCAAAAGTAACCAGGGAACTATGGGACCAAGGACAATGTATGACCTTTGACCTCCTACTGGCAGACTAATGTCCACTTGCTGGCTGGTGCTGTGTCCACCTTGTGTCTTGCAGGGACAGCTGCCACTGGGGGTCCCTTGCAGCAGGGTTCTTCTTCATAGCAGAAAGATTGAGTGAACTATAGTTGCAGACAGCACCACGCATCGTGGGGCGCTTCAAATTCTCTACTCCTATAAGACACGTACCCTGTGTGGCCAAACAGGGAAGCCATATCCATTACTTGTGTGTGTTCGTGCGTGCAGGGGCAGTGCGCGCTCACCTCAACACCTCGTCCGCCTCCCAACTAGCGTCTCCTTCCTCCTCCCAGGCATTCCTCCCCTCGGGCCACGTGTCCAGCTCCCCCAGCTCAGACTACGCGTGGCGAGAACAAGGAATTTGTTAGATGTGGACAGATTCCAAACTCCCCCTTGCTGTGCTCAACAGAACTCGTTCGGTTATCGGTCTCCACTGATGTTAGCCGTGATCACGAAACTAACGTGGTTCACAGGGTTAATACCGCAGTGTCGCCACTGGACCATCACTCCATGCCAATACCAAAACGCAGCTCAAATCAGCATGGGGCAATGCACCCTTCCAATTTATAGTATCGAGTCCAAGAGGAATTAAATGCCTTTAGTCGCTCAACCTATTGCGCCTGATCACGTGACTTTTAAATAAAAAGAACGATCTTGTACAACAATATTGTTGTCCGATTGTTGTGTTGATTTGTCCCATGTTTAATATGGAGTGCTCTTTCCAACAACATCTGGGAATTCAACAGTAACTGTTAAACAAGTCCCGACAGCCAATGAAGATCGAAACCGGCCGAAGAATGTGCTTGCTTAAACAATTGCCACTTGATGATATTGGTCCGGAAAGCCAATAGTCTAATAGACTAAAACATATTTAAATTTACATGTGGAGAGACAGAATGGGGTTCTGCTTATATTTGCTTGTACAATAAAGTGCGTCTATTCCAGAAAAAAGGTCAGATATACACAAGACCAGCAGTCTCTTTCAAGAGACTTAAAAAAAAAGAAACAACGTAGCGGGCAAACGGCTTCTCGTGTCAAAATTGTAAATGTTACCATCAGAATGCCAAAACATTTCTCGAGGTTGTGCTGCCCATGATGACCGCGGTGTATTTACCGTGGGTGGGAGAAAGGATTGGTCCTGGGAGGCAACGAGTCGGCTGGAGAGGGTGGATGATCCTGACAGCCCGATGAAATCTTGTTTCTTTTTGACAATAATCTGGCGAGTAAATGCACACACAAGCATTGGCACACCACACACGTGCATACAAAGACAAAGATTCCCTGTATAGCCTTAACAGATTGTTGGGGCAAGTGCTGTTAGCAAGCACCTATGAGGGCTGGCACAGCACACGAGGGAGTAGGTGGCCAGAACCACGCCCGGCTGCCTTTGTCTCCCCAGTGGCGATATTTACACACCACACCAAGTATTTATTAGAGGCTGAGTCGACCTAGGGAAGGCCCAGGACCGGTTCAGATAATCATAACTGTTGTTGGCCGTGAGCGGGAATCAAACTCAGGTCCCCGGATTCATAGTGCGGCACACTAACCGCTACGCAACCGCTCCCCACATGTGTAAATACATGCACAACCACACATAAGCTCACCGTACAATACAATTTGGATTATATTGCACCTAAATACAACTGCTTATCAAGACGATGTACCAAAAACAGTCTGGCATGCGTATTTGGAGATGGTAACATATACAGTATATCCTTATTATATATATACCATAGAATAGATAGTCAGCGGCAGAAGACAAGAGGAAGATTTTGAGCCTGGATTTGAAGACAGGCAGGGAGTTAACAGCACGGATGGCTGGAGGGTATTCAATATTGCAAGGGCAAAAGAAGACAAAGAATGACCTCTCACTGAGCAGAAATTGACTGGGGGTTTCAAGTCACCATTATTCCTAGCCTTTGTAAGGTACGTATGTATGTTGGCCTCGTCTCACCAGTGTCAGACCAGAGAACGCCAAAAGGTGAACAGTACAAAAACAATGCACATATCAGAGTATTTAGTATTAATAGCTATATCAAGAGAGTACAAATAAGACAAAGCAAGGCCGGATAAATGAGGGAGAACAGATGAGACAGGATGAACAATGAAGACACCATAAATTAAACTTAACTGATGATACAGTATGATTTAAATAGGACAATTTGTTTTAAATATTAGGACAAATGGGCTCCACACAAGACAGAAGACATAAGATAATAGCAAAAGTACAAACAATATCGTACAGATGAGATAGCATAAACTAGCAATAACTTTTTATTCACGCATAAAATGTGAACGAATTGCTGGAGGGGAGTGAATCGTTGCATGCCTAGGGGCCAGAACCACGCACGCCCATCCGAAGCGCAGGGACACGAGGTGGCGTCATCTTTTCCTCTTGGCTCACTCACCTTCTGCGTCTTCCGGATGGTGGGGGTCATGTCGCTAAAGAAGTCCGGCTCAATGATGTCACCGGCTATGCCGGCATTGACAGCCGTGATGGGGAGGAGAGCAGCCGGGCCCAACCCAAGGCCTCCCCCGCCAGCCCCACCGTTCCCAGCTCCTCCGCCATTGTCGATGCAGACGCTGGTCGGAGCGTCGTCATCCCACGAGCTCCACTCCTGCAAGTCGGTCTGCACCGGGCAGATATCGGTACGGATCAGGCGAGATTAACAGCTATATCGTCATTGCAACCGTGTGGCTGTGGTGCGGTAATATGGTTGTGCGATTCTCTCAGAGATGGGAAGGATTGGCTGGGGAGTGTTGTTGTGTGGTTGCTCACTCCTCTCCCATGCAAAGAGCTGCACGCCAGAGATGATTGTATGGTAATGGTGTTTGTGATGTGGATGGTTTTACACGTGTAGTGGCGAGATTGGTTGGGTTGTGGTGTGCAGTTGTGGTGCGGACCTGACCTTGGGCAAGGAAAAATCCACGGTGGTGGGTAGGATCACGGAGTCACCACTCAACTTCCTCCCACGCCCTGACCTGGGGGTGAGGAGCACACAGAGGCCAAGTGGTTAAGCTCAGATCTTGTCCCGCATGTACTGGCACCACACATACACCCATCAAAACAAATATGGGCGATCTAATTTAGTGGTGGCCCATGGAGATTCACCATCTCTTTTGACCAGAAGATTGTTAACAAGTTATTTTAAATAATCAGGTGTGCCTGTATACAAATTAATATTCCTAGCCACAATTAACATTAGTGGGCAATTAAATCATCACTAATTCCCAGTGTCTCCTCGGTTGACTCAACCTTAAATGACAACCTAACATGGTGCGTAAGCATCAGCACTTGGGACAAAATGTGCCGGGGCATGATGCTGGACACATAATTATAACAACCTTGTATGCTAAAACATGTTTAATATATGCGTGCTAATAGGAGTTTCTCCAACAGTCTACTAAAGTCTATATGGGGGATCTTTGTTTTGTGAATAAACTGACTGTGAAAGTGCGTAGGCAAGTAGGTTGCGTGTATTGCTATTCCAGTGAGTATTTGCTTCTTAGTGAACACAAATATCCATACGCTGTCTGTATAAGTTTGAGTGTGTGCTGGTGTGTGCAAGAGGATGTGTTTTGTACGTGTGTCAATTCTGTTGTAAAATATGTGTATTAAACAGGCTGGTTGTGCCAGTGTTTGTATGCCCACATGTGTTTGGTTGTATTGATATGTGCAAAAGCATGTCTGGTCTTTGCCAAATATGAAAGAAATTGACGCGGTTAAACAAATAAACTTGAAGACGGTCAAATAAAGTCTCTAACTCTGATGACCAACATGATCAACCTTAACATCAGCGTGACAGTGGGCTGTGCCTAATCGCGACTCAATTGCGAACATCGTCAACATCATCATCATGAACATCGAACGTGACGGTGTGTTGCGAGCGCCGGACCGGCACACGAGGCGCTTGAGCAGAGCGAAGATTGCGGAGAGGCAGGTGCAGAAGCGCAGCAGCCGGAACCGGGGCAGGGCCATGCTGCTTGTACGCGCCGCACACTCAACATGCCCCTAGCACCTACGCAACATACGTTCAATGCACTCGGCATGACACACGTACACACAGCGCTCCATATCTACAGCACGGTCAACATCATTAAGTGCAGTGTGTTCTCCTATGACGCGGAAGTTGCGTTCCTTGAAGAACACTGCGTTATGGAAAAATCGCGTCATCTATATATATAAAATCGCAAATCTGTCTGTCTGTCTGTGTGTGTGTCTGTCTGTCTGTGTGTCGCCGGACCATACGCAGTTTCATTGGACGAAATGTGAGGGATTTGCGAGACACGATTGGTCCGTTTGGTTTTCCACGGCGGTTGCCCCTGGCAACGGGTAGCGACGCATTCGCTGTGGGGTGGACGCCATTTTTAATTCCCGTTAAAAATATGCGCACGCATTAACACGCGACTCTGAGGTAAATTCATCAAAGTTTCACGTCCTCTTCACTCCCCCCCCCCACCCCAATGTGTGCAATTACTATTATAGGGTCGGTAGATAATAAAATTATAGCGATTAGACAGTATTATTGTAGCGCGGGGGGGGGGGGGTAACGGCCCCAGTACCCAGCCTCAGCCGGGTGGGCAATTTAGGCGAGGCCGGAGGCTCTGCACGGTACTAGGCCTCGACACCCCACCACACTATAGGCCGTACATATTACTGCACAGCGGCCGAGGAGATCGTGGCTGGGGGGGGGCAGGGGTAGCAGCCCATCTGTGTATATATGTAAGGTTATTAAGACATATATTTTTCACCCGGGCAACGCCGGGTACTTCTGCTAGTAATAATACATAATATAGGGTAAAGTGGGTAGCATCTAGAAGCAACCAACAGCATCCCGCCTTGTGTGATGCTACGGACGAGGCAGCCACACAACCGCTTATTCCTACTCACGTGACACAGTTCTGTTCACTAGATCGCGTTATATATCCGATTCGTATCCGCGTTATAAAAAAGTGTTCAGTCAAATTCATTGCGTTGTCCAGTCCGCGTCATGAAAGCACGCGTTATAGAAGAGGATGTATTATACTCGACATGACATACCAAACACTGCATTTATAACACTCTCAAAAGGACAGAGCACAAAATGTCACCCGAACAAATCCCATCACCTAAATGCAGCACACTACTTGAATGTCATACCCTTTACTAAGGAGAGAGTTTTTCCAACCACCATATCTGTTAAGAGGTTGACAAGAGGCATGGTACATAAAATACCTTAAGTGGCGACCTCCCGCCCTCCTTATATTAATTTAATACAAGGGTTGATTGATCCAGAATTTACCTATTGACTCCAGTCACTCGCTCACCGGCGGTCAGTCACCTCCCTGTCGTTCTTCTATCGCTACCAACATAGTTACTGTTCCCATGAACTTACTCATTGATTTCTCCATCCACATTGGGAATTAGGTCCCATCCATACTGTGTTCAACCATCATACTGCACGTCAAAACATTGCCCGTACTGTTGGTCTCTCTTCGCACTGAACAAACTTGGAATTCCCTCCCATCGTTTCTTTCCCCAAATACGTATAGCCTTGCACAGTTAAATAGAAGCATTAACTCACATGCAATAGTGCTATTTGCTGTTGGCCACTGGCATGTTGGGTCTTTGCTCAGCAACCGTGAATTTAAAATGAATTACTAAGTCAAAATGTGATGTCAAATTGTTGACGCAAACATGGTTTTGGTTAATTCCGGACTCAGGGGTACACAGTTCACATTGATGCAAAACATAACACAATAATGAAGCGATTATAGTCATAAGTAGCAATTCATTTATAACCAGATTAAAGCACATTCAGACAAAGTCTCTTGTCCAAGGGAGACCAGAGTTAAAAACACATATAGCAAACAAGCAAACAATACGTAGTGCTCTCCAAATGCTAAAGGAATCCAACCGTGAAATAAAATATTTCTCAACAAAAGATCGCCTGTCTGATGGAAAGACTGAGCCGTGCCATGGGAATGAGGAGTTTACACCACTGGTCCTGGGTCTCTTAACAGAAATCAACACAAGCGACCCGCTCACTTAGGCATGGAAAAATATTCGCATTATTCAAGACGCCGATAAAGACCATCATAAGCAAAGTAATAATTCACATTAATGACCTTTACAGCACGTTAAACAAATGCCGGCCTCGGAGCGTGAGGCCTATGAGAGTCCGGGGCAGCCTGGCAGGCTCGGCCGGAAGACCTCGCCCCAAAGCCCACAACGATCTAGTCGAGGACCGGTACGGCCTCAGGGGCGCTTCGTCAAAAACGAATATTTCTTGAATGTACCTGCAACAATATAAAAAAAACCCTGTGCGAGCGCTTGGAGTTGTTTCGAGGGTGGTGGGTAAGCTGGTCCGTGGATGTTTAAAATATTCCAAGGTAGTAGTGGAGGCGTGTGAGTGTGTGTAGGTTACGAGCGTGAAGAGGGGGAAACGCCGTCAGAGACGAGTCGGAGGCTCTTCCGGGCGTCGGAGTTTTGTTCGTGGCCGTCGTTCCTCTTCTGGAAGACGGAGACGACGTTTTAATCTTCGCGAGGCTCGTGGAGGGAGTACGGGAAGACGCTACTGTGGGACCACCCTCCAACAACAACGACGGAGGGCGGAGGAGCGATGCTCACAACAACAAGCGCAGCGCCGGGCGGATAAAATTGAGGCAAGTTGGTACGGTAGTGGGGGCAACAGCTGGGGGGGGGGGGGTCTGCCCCGTGACCTCCTGTCAGCGATCCGTCGGACACTTCACGTGGCCTCAAAGTGCACCTAGCCTAGGTTTTTTCGGTAAAGTCACGTAGGTAAAAATAAATAATAAATAATAAAAATTATAATAGAAATACAATTTTTTCTATTATTATTTTTATAATATAAATAAAATTATTATTTCTATTATTTTTATTTTTTATTTTTACCTACGTGACTTTACCTAAAAAACCTAAGAGTATGAATCCTTGCAGTCACGAAAGCTTCAAATCTAGAATGCACCTAGCCTGGCACAGACGCCGCGGTTGACGTCAACGTCACTTTAGTGGCGAATGGTGCCTGTTGGTATTGGTTCGATCTTCGGAAGGGAATCTGAACTCTTTGGTTCTTTCGCTAAAGTCACGTAGGTATAAGAAATAAAATACATAAAATAAGTTATTTATTTTATTTTTCTACCTACGTGACTTTATCAAAAGAACCAAAGAGTTATGGATTCCTGCAGTCACGAAAGCCTCAAATCAAGAGGCAATCTGAAGTTTGAGAAGCACCGTCCGCGGGTTTTGTTTTTCACTCCGCACGGAAGGGAATTCCAATGCCGTAAGATGAACTTCCAGAAACGACAGCGTGAATTCCCTGGGGAGGAGGGGAAGGCGTTCTTTATTGTTTGTAAATGACGTGGGGCAGCAGTGTGTTCAGAAGCGACAATGCCAACGTTGACTGCACGCCACGAGAGGACTTCAGGAGAAAGAGAGTCCATGTAAGTTTTGCTATTCCTCCATTGAAGGAGCGCGCACGACACGGGTGCCCCCATAGTTTTGGTTGCATGGCACACAAAAAACCACGTGAAAAAGAGCTTTATAGCTCATCAGATTCCTCCAGCAGAGAAAAATAAAAATTCCCGCGCGCAACGAAACGGCTCCAACTCTTCTGAGAATCGTTAACTCGCGTCCTGATTGGTCAGGGTATTGGAAAGGGCGTGACTATTTCCCCTGCAACGGCCCCTAGCAACGCCCCTCCCTAACAACGCCCCCTAGCAACGCCCCTCCCTAACAACGCCCCCTAACAACGCCCCTCCCTAACAACGCCCCCTAGCAACGCCCCTTGACTACAGCATCCCAAACCCAACTGCTTTGAAACCTCTCTTCACACGACCGATTGATGGCGCGGTGGATTTAAAAACAAAGTTGGTGGTTTCTAAATTGCCTTTGAATCAAATTTGTTTCGGTGGTGGTGAGGGTGGGGGGTGGGCGAGAAAATGAGCGCGGAGGAGGCCGACGAGGAGGTGAAGGCGGCACCTCCGTCTGTGGAGTCGAGCGATCAGACGGAGCGAATCGAGGCGCGGAGACTGAGAGTGGCGGCGAGGGTGGAGGCGTTGAAGAGGTGAGATGTTGACATCAACATGGACATCATCGTCCACATCATCGTGAACAATTCTGCGGAATGAAACGATAATAACGGGTGCGTTAAACGCTCGTGCGCGTGACGATTTAAATGTGTTTGGCTGTGTCGGGTGGTGGAGGGTCGTAACGACACAACATTGGCCATCTTTACGTGGGCCGGCCTAACAGTACATTTCGAAGCATAATAACACAAAGTGTAAAATTATCAGGGAAATTAATCAGGTCTAGTAAAAGAGCCCATGTAAGCTTCAATGTTTTTTGCACTAATTCCTGTTTTTCTTCATTAATCTACTTTGTCTCATGGTATTGCTTTTCTAATTTTGTGACCCAGATTACGCTTGCAAATGAGACTCATCCTGTTCTCCTGAGTCCGCACCTGTTTAAACAAATCAACTTGAAACTGGTCAAATGAAGTATCTTACTATGCTCTTTGGTTCTTTCGGTAAAGTCACGTAGGTATAAAATAAAATAAATTATCACGAAAAATTCAAATCTATCTTACTATGATCATCAACACGATCAATATTAATATCAGCACAATACGCTGTGCCCAATCGTGACTCAATCACCATCGTCGTTGTCATCATGGACATCTAACACGAACTCTTTTCCTCCCACACAAATGTCTGCTTTCACACAAACCTGTGGACACAGGGCGATTCTGGGTGAGACATCCAGCCTATCACTCGATGCCCTCACCCAGGGTGGCCAAGCCCAGCGCCGTGAGGAGGAGAGCCGTCAGGTGAGGCCCAGGACATGGACCCCCACACAGCCATTGAATAACAGCAGTCATATATAACAAATAATTTGTTATTGCCGGGATCAGCAATTGCTAATGTACTAGGTAATATAATTATAGGTACCTCAAGCACACACAAGACACATACAAGGTACACACGCACAAGCAGGCACACAAGGCATGCACAAGCGATATACACACAAGACACACGAGACAACCATACAAGGTAAGCACACACACAAGACACACATAAGGCATGCAAAGACAAAGATCCCTCATATAGCCTGAACAGACTGTTAGTGCTGTTAGCGAGTAGAACCGATGAAGGCTGACACGGCACAGGAGGGGGTGAGTGGCCGGCACCACACCCGGCCGCCTTTGGCTCCGCAGTGGCGATGTTTACACACCGCACCAGATACTCATTTGAGGCTTAGTAGAGCTTGGGGAGGCTCAGGACTGGTTCAGATAATCGTCACTGGTGTTGACCGTGAGCGGGAATCGAACCCGGACCGCCGGGTTCGTAGCACAGCGTGCTAATCACTACACGACTGCTCTCCATAAGTTATTCATAGGGGATGGTTCTAGTAATTATTTTAATCACAGAAAAAGTTAACTTTTATTCATCCGAATTCATGAGTACTAATAATTTATAATATCTATTGTAAGTTTGATTGTTTGTTTTTGTGAGGTGACGTGGTTTTTCTGCCTCGCTGGATTTTTCTGACTTACTGGGCACCTTGAGATATACTGTCCTGCATGGGAGGCATGGTATGTTATATAAGTAATGATGGCGAGTAAAATTTTTTTAAATCACCATTTCTTCAAGATGGTCCGGAAGCAGCTTGTGATAGCGAACGAGTTAATGTGTCTCCTTGCTAAAGTGAGCTCATCTGGCTGTTGCTGGCACAGAGGCTGGACAAGCTTCTGGAAGACGGCACGGAGCTGGTGAGTAATGTACGCGTGGCGGGGGATGCCAGAGAGGTACAGAGGCGCGCGCACAACGAGGAAGCGCGAAGGCTGAGGTAAGCGAGAGGTTGTCATCATTGTCATTCTTATGTCATTTGCAGCCCATGCCTATGGTGTCATCGGCGTTCACCATAAATATTGTCATCCGAATTATCACAACCATTGTCACCACGATCACCATGGTGATCGTGACATCATTATCATGGTCGTGACATCATTATCATGGTCATAACCTTCATAGTCGTTCTCAGCATCGTGACGATCATCATCATCACGCATAATCATAATCATGTTGCAACCATCAACAGGGCATTAGCAGCACTGTGCAGCGTACACAAGAGGCATCAGCAGTAACACTGCTAGCGAGCAGTGCATCACATTCAGTTGAATAATGCTGCATATGTCATTGGAACCCACATTTGTGATATTTAAATTAAGAAACTTTTAACATTATGGGGTGAGACCATCATAATTATACATTTCAGAACTTAGTTTTAGTCAAATGTGACTGGTATCCTGTGGCTCAACTTTTTGAACTCAGCCTTCAATGGTGCAGTGTGCGAACATCATTACTAGAGAATGAGCCAAACATTCTAATTAGGACTTGGCTACTTCTTTAAGCACTATTTTTACCTCCTGGACTGTGAAGGAACAAACTAACGAATCAACAAAATAGGTGAATGAATCATTTCCTCGTGCTATTGACACATCTCCAAATCTCTGCCGTTGCCGCTCAGGCTGGAGAAGTTAGAGTCGGAAGCCCGTGAAAGCCTCGAGAAATTCGAACGCATTGCCAGCGGTTGGCACGCGCCGCTCGGCGGCTTGAGGGACTTCAGCGGAAAGACCAGGGTGACCGCCGATGGGGCCGTCAACGCTGCCACCAACGAGACCAAGCGGGCCCTCCCTGTGCCTCAGGCGCTGCGAGATGCCCTGCATGCACAGCAGAAGCTGTGCGCTGCTCTCATCGAAGACAAGAACAAGCTCATCACTGAACTCGAGCAGGTGCCCTGTGAATGTGATAGGACACCAACGAGTGGAAAGCAAGAACAATCATTAAATGGAAAGCAGGGTTAAGTGTCATGGTTGGGCTAGTGTTAAGGATGGGGTAGGCGTAGGGATATAGATAATGGCTGGTTGGATAGTTTGAGAGTTATGGATAGGATGAGTGTTCGATTGGCTAGTGTGGTTAAGGTTTGCACTCATGCTTGGCTGCCTTGCTTGTTGGAGTTAGGAGTGATTCTTATGTGCTTAACTTGTGATTAGAGTAGGGCTCATTACTTGGTTGGATACTGTGGATAGGATTACAGAAATAATAGACATTTATTTTCAGAAGTCGCTTGAAGGAAATGGAGTAGCCAGAGAAAATAATTGCATACAAGAAAATCACATTCAAACACCATTGTACAAAGTAGATCAGCATCATACTTGCTTTTTTCGATTTAAAGCTTTCGTGACTGCAGGGATTCATCTTCTTGGTTCTTTCGGTAAAGTCACGTAGAAGGGAAGTAATAAAATAAAAAATAAAAAAATTGTTTTATTATGTTTTATTTTTATTATTTTATTACTTCCCTTCTACGTGACTTTACCGAAAGAACCAAGAAGATCATACTTGCTGTACTGCCTTCTGCCAGTATCATCTCACTGCCCGTGCAATAATCCCACATACATGGGGAACTCGGCGCAGTCCACCAACGCCACCCCCTGGAGCTCTGGATTACAGGCAATTTCTCACTGCAAATGCGAGACTTGGTTATGTTCGCATGCATGCGTGCTTGTTAATTTATGTATGTGTGTGTGTGTGCTCAGGAGCTCAAGACACACGATGAACAGTTTGTTCGAGACCTTAAGCGACAGGCGACCGACATAGAACTTCTCACGGAGCGGATGGAGGAGCAGGCACGCAGCATCGCCCAGACATGCCGTGAAGAGATGACGAGCCTGGAGGTAGCGCTTGGCGTGAAGGAATATTGCCCTGTATACAGAAGTCTTGGGTTCGATCCCAACCCTGACGCCTGTATAATTGGAATTTACATGTTCTCCGCGTGGTCATGTGGATTTTTCTCTAGCTCATCCGGCTTTTCCCTCCACAATTAGAAACATGTGTTTAGATTATTTGGCTGCGATAAATTTTCACGTGAGAAGGCCGCACCTTCGATTAGCACGGTTAGCTACGTATGGTTAGAAAGAAGTTCAACATACGTACACAATGCTCCTAATATAACAGTAGTAATTGTCATCGCTTTGTCAATCCACTACTGGAGGAAGATCTTCCCATGCCATGCTGGTAATTGGGGGTTGTTTGATCAAACTTATCCATGCTGGTTATTGTGGATTTGTGAAGGATGATCCTAGCACTGGTTCAGGTATCACTTGCTTTTCATTTTAGCCATGGCTGGGAATTTTTTGTGCAGTCCAATAACCACTGCACCAACCACGCCACTGCCAGTATAAATAATAAAGCTGAATTTTAGAACTCATTTTCAGGAGGGGTTTTTCTACAATGGAATGTTTGGCCATTGAATGAATGAGTGTTTGGCACATGAGCGGAAACCAAAGTACCCGGATAAATTCTAGATTTGAATTTCGATTTAAAGCTTTCGTGACTGCAGGGATTCATCTTGGTTCTTTCGGTAAAGTCACGTAGAAGGGAAGTAATAAAATAATAAAAATAAAACATAATAAAATAATTCTCACGACGTTTCGGCCACAACGCAAGCAGCCGTCCTCAGGTGAAACGTCGTGAGAATTATTTTATTATGTTTTATTTTTATTATTTTATTACTTCCCTTCTACGTGATCTAGATTTGAAGTTATAAAACCCACCACACTTATGAGGGAATGATGCTCAGAGCTCTACACAGATAGATACATTGCTGTGCTGCCATTTTCTGGCCACCATTAAAACCCAAACCTTAATGCCTAATATGCCCAGGCAGTCTCCCATCCAAGCACCTACCAAGCTCAAACCTGCTTACCTTCTGAGGTCTGATGAGATTGGTCATAGACAAAATTACGCAATTGGGAGGTACCATGGCATATTTAGCAATTTGCCATAATGACGCCTTGGATTTTTAATACGAATGTATTTTTTCTGTATTACTTCTATGCCTATCCTTGCAGAAAGAGTTTGAAGCAGAGAGGCGTGAGCTGCTGGAGAAAAACCGCAAGGAGTGGGAGCAAGCGACACACACCAGGCGAGACAGGGAGGTGAGTTTTCACACACACACACAACACCACACTATATGGCCAGCCCAACAGCCCTGCCCTTACCCTAACCCTAAGTGTAGCCCTTAACCCAAGGACTAATTCTCAAATATATGGTTCACTAAACTTTACTTCAACTTTCAACCTAACATAATCCTAAACTTAAATATGACCCTGGTAGTAGGTGCCCTTGCGTGGAACAAGGTGGATGCCAGGGGGGGCGAGTGATTCTATATAGCTTCATAATTAAGAAATTTGCAAGTGATTTATAATACTTTTAAAAAAATTGGACCGCGATGCCGGAACACATGGAATAATGTCACGAGGTCTTTAGCTTCCACTGCGAAGCGGACAACACGTATCTTTTTACAGTTGTAGTGAGTTCAATTGAGTCGCAGACGCACTTCTTGGAGGCACCACATTTATTAAAACCAACACACGGGGCACTTACTACCCCTTAACACATTAACAACCTATGGTGGTGGAACATCAGGCTAATACTGGAGTTAGCTACACCGGACTGGACCCTGGCCTGGGTCCCGGTCCACGTGTTGGTGACTCTTGTAGGACCTAGAATGTAGAACGTAGATTCTTCCAGATGAACAACAGCAGTCGGTCCCTCTCGGGGACCCGGCTTTTATCCTCTGTGGCAGGGCTGGCTCCGCCCTTAGCCACGACCACCTTCTAGAATCCTCTAACAGGTGCTCGACCCTGACACGTGACCACCCCTAGCCCCTACCTGGGACCCCTGTGTCGACTTTACCGGTCACGTGTCATTCGGGGTCAACCAGAGTGCCATGGCCCTTAGTAACCCCATTCCCATGGCCGGCACTCTCACACCCTATCCTGTAGGGGTCGGCACTGCACGCAGAGCGTGGTGCCACTCAGCACTGTCGGACAGCGCTCACCGAGCCCCTCTAGGGCCGGTAGTGCACCCATATATACGTGGTGCCCGCAATGGCAATACATCGAATGCCGTGCCTGTCTAGAGCTGGCATTACACAGTGACATCCGCGATGTCACTAAACAGTTAATACACCTGCAGCATGAGTCAGGGCGGCCACTGGGACTGAACCGTGACGCTTTGCAACAAGCGGCGAGCGTGCTACCGACGGGCCACGTCACCTTCCAAGTCTGAGCCTGGCCGTGGCTGTTTGTGACCACAGGAGCAGCAGCTGGAGGGGCGACTGCGTCGAGCTGAGGATCAAGAGCAGCAGCTTCAGGACTTGCGGCGGCAGGGGGTGGAGGAGACCAACGAGATCAAGGAAAAGCTGGAGGGCGACGTGCAGGTGATCATTCATCAGTCAGCCAATTCATGAGTGCGTCCAACAGCTCATTCATTAATTAGTTAAATGGCATTAGTAATGATATGATTGGTGTATTGTAAATGCTGATGGTGTTGTTGACGGTGTTAACGCCAATGGAGATTATATTGATGGCCATCAAAAAATTTGGGATGTGTTTTCATGGATGTTGATGGTGGTGGTGGTGATGTTGTCATTGTTAACTGTGATGATGATCATGTCAATAACGTAGAATGATGATATTATAACATGCTCATGATGATGTTTTAAATGATAAGTTCTAGTAGTACCATACAGAATGAGTTACCTCTCACTGAGCGGATGGACGACTGGGGGCATCTAACCAAAGGGTTTGGTTTCTGGATTGTAGAGAGTATGGAGGGGAGTAGAGTGAAATGAGACAGGAGAGGTAAAGTAATGCATGGAGGGGAATGCCATGAGGGTAGAGGTGAGAGAGTATAGAGGGGAGTGGAGTGAGATGGAGAGGGGAGAGGTAGGCAGGGGCGAGTTCATATAGAATCTTGACGTTGGTGAGTGTGATCTTGAAAGTGATTCGAGATTGTATTGTCAGCATTAGGGTGATGTGGTCTCATTTATGGGTGCTAGTTTGGCAGCGGCATCTTAGATCATCTGGAGTTTAGAGATGAGGAATATGGGGGGGCCATGGAGGAGAGGTGTGGAAGCCGAGTCAGGATATGATGAAGGCATGAGTGAGAGTCGAAGCTGCAGCTGGTGAAACAAATGAGAAATGCAGGAGATGTTGCACAGATGGAAATATGAGGTTCTGCAAAGTTGAGTTATAATGTTACACAATTATGACATTGAACATTTATGATGATCTTGTTAATATAAAATGACGATGGTAATATAATAAAGTTACAATAATCATGTCAATAAAAATAATGGTGATTATTGAAAATGATCATGTTGATATTGTAAAACGAGGATCCATATTTGCTTGGTCTCGACGATGTTGGCTGACACTCCAGGCCCTGCAGCAGCAGCTGCAGCAGATGAAGGCTACATACCAACTCAACCAGGAGAAGCTTGAGTACAACTTCCATGTGCTGAAAAAACGTGATGAAGAGAATGCCTTGGCCAAGGCTCTGCAAAAACGCCGGCTCACAAGGTAGCACCACACTTGTGTGTGTGTGTGCATGTGAATATTGCACCTACCCTCCTGGAGCTGGGTGGCTAAAATGCAGCAAGTTGGCAAAGCAGGGGACACAGATGGTGCATCTGCCAGTCGTTTCAGTCAGTCAACCCATGGAACCTGGAACTGTCGCATGACCTCCAGTTAGCGAGCCTTCGACACTTTACGTGGCCTCGGAGTGCACCGAGCATGATTCACTCCCAGAAGGCTGTGTGGCTGATGAGTTGCATAAACATACTTTTTTAATGTGGTGAAACAAATATGGAAGATGAGGTATTAATTATTTACTTACAATGAAGTAGGGTTCAGACATGTTGAATTAGTTTTTTCATCAATTTTACTTAGAAGTAGCTTTAGCCCTCGCCGGCCAATTCTAATGAGAAAACAAATGCACTTTTCCTGGAATTTTTTTATTCAGCTGTGAGGTGTGCCAAATGCCTGTTTTAAAAAGAATAAGCGTGTTCTAGTACTCAGTCGTAAAATTGTGTTCATCATGACTATCTTGACTTAATTGTTTGGCCACACCAAAAGCATCACGATATTTTTGTGAATATAAATATTTAGAGATTGTTAATACTGCACTTGAACGTGGGCCCTACAGGCAGCAGGATTTGTTAACCTCCTTGAAGGCCCGTCACGCCAAGATGGAGCGGCAGTACAAGGACGAGAACTTGTCTTTGGCGAGCGACTTCACGCGGATGTCCGAGGAGCAGCAACAGGTGCATAGCCTCACCAGGTGAGAGGTCGGCACACGCGGGAGAGTCACTCCCACTGAGACCTTCATTTCAGCCGCAGCTGTCCAGGGGCTGAGTTTCTGAAAGTATTTAGGTTGTGGTGGGATAATGGGATTGACGGAAAGTAAATAGCTGTTGGGGGGGGGAAGTTCACATTAAAGTCTGTGATACATACCCTCATATACGTATGTTTAACTTTTTTTGCACCGTACGTATCCAACCGTGCTAATTGGAGGTGCGGGTGAAGGACAACAAACTAAATACAAAAAGCAGTTCAAAATAAATGAGTTTCAATCTATGTTTGAAAGTGGATAGCTCCAGTGGCTTCCTAATATCGGAAGGAAAAGCGTTCCAGACGGCCACAGAAGCACATATGAAAGTGCGCGATGCAGTGACCGTCTTTGTTTGATGGTTAGCCAAAAGCCACTGCGAGGTAGACCAGAGTTTGCGTGATGATTTATACTCCTTGACATTAGCCTTATCAATCACCGTTCATCTCCCACCCTCTGCCCTTCCCGTATGCGACGCAGTCACTTTGGCGGTGTGGACGCGCGCCGTTTCCGTGGCGTGTGGCTCATGGCGGAGGAGGAGGCACGCCGCCTCGCTCGCCGGGCCCTTGACGCCGACCGCGCCATCACCGAGCAGCAGCTGGGCCTGGACTGGGAGGCCCCCCCTGACTCCGAGGCCCTGCTGGTTGGGCCCAGCCGTCTCGCCACGAGCAGCCACCGGACGGCCGCAGAGCTCACCAAGAGCGTCCTCACCACGCCCGTGTGAGTAGCTGCAGGGGGACACACTGCTGTCCGTTGTAGCGGTAGTAGGGATTAGCAGTGTGATGATGATTTAATCCTAAGTGTACGCTAGGCAAAACTATATCTGTTGAACTCTTAAACCATAACACTGTGTGTGATTCCCAGAGAGATTAATAATGTGACGCCTCCATAATTACTATCAACTCTCGTTCTATTATAGAAAATGTTACGGCTTTTATTTGTAAATCCCTCAACTAGCTCCTAGCCACGTGCTGTTATGCATAAGTGCTGTTTTGTTGTAATTTGGAGTGTGGAGATGGCACTGTGTCTGTTGAAGGAGGGCTGAAACAAGAGGATGAGAGAGGAGGAGGAAAAGGTTAGAGAGGCAAACACATCGAAGGAAGGGAGGGAATCTCCAGCACTTACCCCTGCAACGTTGAAACGAATCCTAGAGCTGCTCAGCGATGAATCGGTAAGTGTCCATGACTTTTGTAATCAACAGTAATGCTTTGTGCTTGTCTAGAAGGTTGAGCCACAAGTGAGTCTTGGTGTGTGTATGTGTGGTAGAGCAGTGACATAGTGGGTAGCACACTGTACACTGAATGCTACGACCTGAGTTTAATTCGCGGCCATACACAACATCAGCGGAAAGTGGTGTCCTAACCTGCTTGGCCTTCTCTAGGTCTAGTCAGCCCTAAATGAGTACCTGGTGTAATTTGTACACATCAGCACGGGGGAGACAAAAATAGCATTGTGGTTCTTGCCACACCACCCCTTTGTGTGCTGTGCCAAACTTAACAGGTGCTTGTTAACAGCACTTACTCCAAGAGCCTGTTTGGCTATTAAGGGATCTTTGACTTCTGCTAACTAAGTTCCTCTCACCTGACAAAAACATTGGTGACATCACCACCACTTTGCTGTAATTTTGTGTGCAAAGGAATAAGTATAAAGATTTGCATATATAAGATGCTTATTTGCCTCAGCAAACTCAAAACGTCTTCCATTACATCTCATCGCAACCATTACAATGCCCTCCTGGAATCTCGTCAAGGGGACCCCCAATCGCAGCTGTCACTGCGGGTACAAGGTGAACGTAGCAGCGGCATTGGAATATTAATTAGCCTTCCAGTAGGGGGAAATTACTGCGATGTGGTGATTCCCAGTTACATAATTTCCAAGTATTTTTTTCAGATTTTATGAATATTGGCAAGGGGGGCCTGGGTGCGATTCCCGACTCGGGTGCCTTTTCTGTGTGGAGTTTGTATATTCTCCCTCTGTTCTGCATGTTTTCTCTCCGGGTTCTCTGGTTTCCTCCCATAACAACAACAACAAAACATAATGTAACTGGTATTAGCCAAACATCTCAATGCTGAAATATTACCAACTGAGATTACACTGTTAAAACGTGGCTGGACCCTCATGAATAACATTCTTGAGATTCAGTGATACTTGTCTAGGTAAACAAGTGTGAATAAATAAATACGTGAATAAAAAACTAAACTAAACTATTCTTTACTTTACCAGGTAAGGCACACTGAGCTATATAGCTCTTTTTCAGAAGTGACTTGGCCACAAACGATAGCTCAATGAAGTGGCTTATCACGTGTAAATTTATAACAGCCAAATACTCTAAACACATGTTGTTTATAAATGTGGAGGGGAAAAACTGGAGGACTCGGATAAAAATTAACGTGTCCACGGTGAGAGAGAACATGCAAACTCCAAATATACAGGTGTCAGGGTTGGGATCGAACCCACGATCTGTTTACCAGGCGAGGTAGTTAACATCTCGCCACCGCAGTGCGTACATTATAAATGTAATGTCCAGCACTGCCATTCTCCCCCAGGGTTTCTTGGTGGAGCAGAAGCTGCTGAAGCTGCTGGAGCCTCTACCCCGTGACGAGCGCTCCCTTCTGACGCTGCACACCGTCCTCACCGTGAGTCCCATCGTGAACCGCCCACCCCCGCGATCTCCAATGCAACACAAGCGCTCCTGCCCTCCCACCGCCTCACGTGAATAAGAACTCACGCTTTCGTTAACAACACTACTGTGTTCTCAAAAGAAAAGAAATATATAGCAGGTGACGTTTCGGCCAATGGGTCTTATTCATGGCACGTAGATCATAATCGAGTGAATACGAGTCACTTCCAAAGTGCCTCGTGCTGAAATGAGCGCCGGGTGGTGGTAGGTTTGTCACAATTTATCTAATAAAAGTGATTGTTATGCTCATGTTACATGCATTAAATAATGCATGTAAGTATCCATTAGACTCTACACACGTGATAATTGTGGTTTTGGGGTGATGATTAAATAAAAAAAATTAATACGTTTTTATTTCTATAATATATTTTAGCTGCAGGTATTATGCTAACCAATTTTACGTAACATTTTTGAATGTAAAATCATCTATTACTACACGTACAACTTTGTGCATGTATCATCAGCATTAAAAGCGATTTTGACAAATCTTTACTTAATTACCTGCATTTTATATATACAGCTTATAGTATAATACATTCATAATATACATGGTATACAGTCTATTGTATGGGGCTGGTTCAGGTATTCTCTTCAACCTGTAGTTGTTTCCAGCCCGTGTGTGTTTTCCGGTTGTGTGATGGGTTTTTTCGTCATTGACAGGAAATGTAATTTTTTTTTTGCCTTGAGGCAAGTACTTTGGGCATCCCCATAATGTAAATGTACAGTATGTTATCTCCATATATTGGGCTCCCAGCGGCATAGAGCGGCAGTGAACGTTGATGACTGTACTGTACGAATGAGTCCTAATGAGAACAAAACTAGTCTTTAGTTGCTTCTTTGTTTCACTGCTTCCTCTTGAGAGCAATAAACAAGCTCACCTGTTCCCATTTTGTGGTTTAGACAAGGCTGGGAGTACTGTAAGTGCAATGTGGTGGTCACATGAGCATGCATGCAAGGCATGATGGGAGTAATTCCTTCCTCCTGTTTGTGATTTATAACAGGGTCCTGGGGCAGCAAAGCAAACTGTACACATCATGAAACCCATCGCTCTATCATAAACACCCAAGATAAAACCTCTTTTATTTTCAGCTTAAATATCTAAATTCTGCATGAGACTTATTAAGACTCAGTAAACATACCAGTGCCAAAATACATATTAACCACTTTGCTTTTATAATCACTCTTTTGAACTAGTGGTGGTCATACGGAGAGACTGACCATGTCAAAGTGGAATTTTCAACACTAGCTCAGTAGTTGCCAGCGGACGTGAGCGCCACCCCTCACTTGAGCATGAAGGCACTCTTTGACTTCTTTGACTTTTTAATCTTTTGAATGGCGCTTGCCTGTGCCTTGTCTCCAGGCTCTGGGTTTGGAGACGGAGGAGGACGTGAAGAAGCTCGCGGAATTCTTCCTGGCATTCGGAAAGGAGCGGAAGGCGGAACGTGCGCAGCTCTGGGCTGCCGTGAAGGTAGTGCTCGTCCATAGTGCTGGGGGTGTGTTCCCGATTGTAGGATAAATCCGCAACGTGCGGAAATTGAGCCTAAATATAAAGTTTGGATTGATCTGAAAGTATGACATTGCGGAAATTGACATCATTTTTATTACGCAACTTTCATGGCTTTTCCTGCCAAAATCGGTGTCACGTGACACCGAGCGACGTCACTTTTATTAGCCCGAAGAAACATGAAAATTATTACATAATATGCATTTTCCAACATTATGAAAAAAAAATCCAAAATTGTCCTAAAAATCGGAAATGTGAAATGTAAAAATATAAAATTCATCCCGAATCCATACATACATTTACATACATACAAGGTAAAGATCATATTCACAAGCTGCTGCGATGGTGTCAACTTGTGCAGGGAAGTGAGAGGGCTGCCTCTTTGAAGAAGGAGAATGGAGAGGCTGGAGCTGCCAAAGTTGAGGAGGTAGGTGGAGGGAGAGAGAGAAAGGAGGAGAGAGATGGAGAGCAGGTGAGCGAGCGAGCGGAGGAGGAGAGAGATGCAGACGGGAGGAATGGAGGGGAGACAGAAGGAGGAGAGCAGCCCTTGGCGCCCACAAGCGATGATCTCATCGACCCCGACGATGTCCTGTTTGCTCTGAAGCTGTTCATGAAGGAGCATCGCAAGCCCAACAGGTGTGCACGCTCATTCATCCGACTTCATACTCATGATTTAAGTTAAACTCATCAATAATACAACACGATACCATATGTAATTATATACCGTATATTGCCAGCACATCTTAAGACACTGTAGAGAAACAATGGGCATACTTATATGATAGAGAGTAGGCAGAGGAGAAAAGGAAGGTCTCTTTGATTCACCGCTGCTTGTTGGGATCGCTACATTTTCAACTATTTTTGAACCGGTGCCATAAACGATAATACAGCGACAAATTCAGCTCAGCTCTCGTGGCTTAGACAAGGCTGAGAACTCTGTACGTGCAATGTTGTGGTCACGTGACATTACGAGACGTGTTGCGTTGCACTTGTTTTTCTCGCATTTCACGTCAGAATTCTCTTGAAAAGGAGATGTGTTGTCTCGGTGACCTCCAACGTCATTTTATTAATTAAACGTTCTGCATACCCAACCATCCTACTTATCTAGCTGCCTGTCAAAACAAACCTACCTTCATATCTACTTACCCACAGTGGTGGCTCGTCATTAGGGGCTGGTAAGGAGGCAGGCCACACCAGGTGATAAAAGAAATTTGTCAAAAGCACGTAACAATACGTATTTGATGCTAGCCCCTGCCAAACAAGTGTGATTGATCACTCAAGTTTGCTGCTGTTGGGCCTACCCCTATCTTTCTTTCACTTTATACGTTTTTATCTCAGCAATAAAGAGGTCCAGGGAGCCTGGGCCTGATTTTCAAAGCCAATCATATTGCATCGTAAAAAAATAACAAACAAATTTGTGCAGTTTTTACTTTGAAAATCTGTAGGCAAGGTAAAAGGGTTTAAACATTGTCAGCAACCAGCTTAAATCAGTGGGGTCGGCAACTCTGCTTCTGAGATAACTGCAACGAGGCTTCTACTTTGCGCTAAAACTCCCACTTATCGCGCTGCCATGGGACGGGGCTACGTGGGCGGCAGGAGCGGGTTTGACCGAGCGCTGCTGGAGGCCGGGCTTGGTGAGCGCGACGAGGAGCGGGATCAGGAGTATTGGCACCAGCTCGCCGGGATCATCCCCGACGAGCGCCTCACAGTGTGGGACGCGCTGCTGCAAGGCCTCGACAAGTACCAGTGAGTGTGTGTGTGTGCGCATGCGTGTGCATGCCTTGTGCTGGCCACCCACCCTCATGCGTACCGTGCTGACCTTTATAGGTGCTCGCTAACAGCACTTGCCCCAACAGTCTGTTAAGGCTACACGGGGAATCTTTGTCTTTGCATGCCTTGTGTGTGTCTTCTCTGTGTGTGTGCGCATGCCTTGTGTGGTTGTCTAGTGTGTGTCTTGTGTGTATGTGTTGATTGTGCATGCCTTGTGTGTGTGCCTGCATTGTGCGTGTGTACCTTGTGTGTCTTATGTGTACGTGAGGTACCTATAATTATTAGATCACCCTGTACATTAGCAATTGCTGATCCAGCCGATCACAAATTCTCCACATGGGCCATAATGTACACGTACATCCCATTTTTCAATCCACTACTGAATGAGGGCCCCCCACACTGGTCAGTGCGGGTTGGTGAAGGTAGGGGAAGCACAGGACAACGATGGATTTTGCTGCACTGATTATGCTGCCCACATGCATGGTGGTTGCCCTTCCAAGTACTGTTTATATCTCAACTCTGCTCGGCTTCTGAAGTGGCTACAAACAAGACTACACCTCTTTGTCTACACCGTGTGGAGTGCAGCACGGTGCTGAGTGCCCGAGAGGGCCTCGTCGGTGAGACCGAAGCGCTCAGGCGGCAGAACGCCGAGCTGCGTTTGCTGCTGCAGCAGTACATGCATACGCGGGTAAGACGTACACAATGCACGCAGCACATGCTGAGATCCACAACACACCACATACACATCATGCCACACACACCACAATAACAGCTGCCATATTCCACTAAGCGATGGTAACATCATCACAGAGCTTGTGCCAGGCTAGGCGTACTTTGAGGCCACGTGAAGTGCCGAAGGCTCGCTGATAGGAGGTTACAGGACAGACCCAGGTACCATGGGTTGACTGACTGAGATGACACATGCTATATACAGTAATCCCTCGCCACTTCGCGGTTCAAGTTTCGCGGCCTCAGTGCATCGCGGATTTTTCGAACTGATTTAAAGGCCTCATTATACCTGTGCAGTAACACCATAATCATCATCATTCATCATCACATTCATCGAACTGCACAGGTCTGTCATCGTCGTCATTGTCATCGTCATTGTCATCGTCGTCGTCGTCGTCATTACTGGAGTCAAGTCTCAAGATACTACTGTCATTGGTGAGTGTAGAACACCATAATACGTATCGTATGAGAGAGAGAGTGAGTGTATAATATTAAGGTTTTATAATTAAATAGATTTAAGTAAAATATATATATAAAGTGTAAATATACATTTAAACATTCTGGTACCCACACACACATATACGGAAATTCCTAGGGGGCCAATCCTACTTCGCGGATTTTCACCTATCGCGAGGGGTTCCGGTCCCCATTAACCGCGATAAACGAGGAATCACTGTACACCACTTACTGATATATACACCATGCCACACACCGCATCACACACAAGCCATAAGCTGATATACACACCACACCAATAATGTTTAGTGACATCGCGGATGTCACTGTGTGGTGCCGGTCCTAGAGAGGCACGGCGTGCGATGCACTTACATCGCGGACATCACGTGTGTAGCGACATCGTGGATGTCACTGGGTAATGCCGGCTCTAGCGAGGCACGGCGTGCGATGTATTGCCATCGCGGACACCCCGTACATGTGAGTGTAGTACCAGCCCCAGAGGGGGCTTGGTGAGCGATGGGTCATAGCGCTGAGTGGCACCACGCGTAGCATGCAGTGCTGACTCCTACAGGAGGGAGTGTGGGAGTGTCAACCATGGGATGAGGTTACCCCAGGCCATGGCACTCTGGTTGACCCTGGAAGGCACGTGACAAGTAAGATCTACACAGGGGCCCCAAGTGGGGAGCTAGGGGTGGTCACGTGTCAGGCGAGATTCTGCTAGAGGATTCGAGAAGGTGGTCGTGGCCAAGGGCGGGGCCAGCCACGACCCGTGAGCATATAAGCCGGGTCCCCTGAGGGACCGGGGTTGAGTGTTGCTGTTGTCATCCTAAAGATCTACGTTCTACGTCCGAGAGGAGTCACCAACACGTGGACCTGGACCCAAGCTGGGGTCCGATCCGTTGTAGCTACTCCCAGTGTAACTCGTGTAGTTAGCCTGGTGGTCCACCATCATAGGGTGTTATCTGGTAAAGGGGCAAGTTACCCCTTTGTGTTAAGTGTGTTGGTATTAATACATGTCTTGCCTCCAAAGAGTACGTCTGCGACTCAGTTGAACCCACTACACATGCAACATTCTAGGTTTTAGGCAGTATGGCAACAAAAGCAAAATAAACTAAAAAATAATAACTAGATGTCACAATTAATGATTAAAATGTTAAATAATTATCAAGGACAATGACATTAATAGCTCTGCACTTCACTATTATAATCATAATTAAGATAGAATGTTCAAGCATATGTTAGTCCACTGCTGGATGAAGGTTGTGCCAGTCATGGGGGTTATTTGAGCATACTCAACCATGTGCCAGGCGATGTGGGTTGTTGAAGGGAGGAGGCCATAATTAGTTCAGATATTACTTGCTACTACTATTAGCTATAGGTAGGAAATGGACTCAGGTGAACGGGTTCATAATGCAGTGTGCCAACTGCTGTGCCAGTACCATGAATCCAATACACTGACCCTAACCCTCACTTTTTATTTCTCCTGAGTTTCTACACTCCCCTTCTGCATATCTCTTTCTGCCACATCCACAAATCTCCCTGCACTGCCCCCCATGCCCCACTGACTCCACGCTTTCCTGTGCAGGTAAACCCCGAGATGAAAGAGCCCTCTTCTAAATCCTTCGAATGTGCTGTCCTGCCATGATCTCCGAACGAGGCCGGGGGTCAAACGAGAATCAAGTGAAGATCACCCGCGAGGAGGTGCTGGAGGGACAAAAGGTCACAGCCACTGCTCCAATTACTTGGAGTGCGAGAAGAAGTGGAGATCACCGTGAGGAGGCGAGAAGGCTTCAGAGGGACAAAGGGTCAGAATTACTGCCCCCGATACTTGGAGTGTGAGCGTATATTTTATAATTTCTGATAATTTCCATGGGCAATTGCCAAAGCGCTCTTGCTAAGGTGGACCTCAAAGACCATGAAATGTCATCACTCACAAGTGACAACCGAAATCTGAATTTGATACATTTTCCTAGAAAATAAATTAATAACGCAGCCTGTGCAACTACATTCACCTATATGCCCCTTATAAAGAAGGACATTAATATGAAATTGAATAAGTAGATGTCAATCGTATGGTTAAATAAAGGACAACAATTGAAGAAGCTGTTCAATGAATAATAATTATTGGCTGGTGAAGCCTGCATTACCACTGTGAGTGTTCACAGGTGAAACATGCCAGGCCGAGACAGCTGGGGTCAGAAGCTTGACACTTTAACTTTTCTAGTGCTCACTAGCTTGTTCAATATAGAGCACCTATGTATTTACTTCCAGTGACTACTATAAAATGATAATGTGCCAAGGAGAATGATGCTTGATTTTATTTTGTCAGGAGAGTGGGAGCAAGGGGAAAACCAGAGCAATGGCTCTAACTCCAAGAATTGTGGGTTTCAGATGTTGTCGTTCTCACATTCACCTGAAAGCATTTTACTTTCCCGCATTTTTATTTTGCTTTTTAGTTATTAAAATACATTTTCCGAATCACTTATTTTTCCACATTCGTATTAATTTGCAGTTGCAAAGTATCAAGCGTCTGATCATTACAATATAATGTACAGCCCTTTGTCAATCCACTGCTGAATGTAGGATCCCCTAAGTTGCGTCAATCGTGGGGGCTATATGACCATACTTCACCACACTAGTCAGTGCGAGTTGGCAAAAACGGGGTCTGTCTGGTGAGGTTATACCAGCGAGGTTTTTAATTATTTCACTTGGCCCCAAAGTGCACCCAGCCTGGCACATAAGTGTCATGGTAACTGACACTTCATGGCGAATGGCAGGTATTGTTGTTGTTGCACAACTTGGGTTTTTGAGACGGATACAAAGCAAGCCGTTCCAACATCCGGACAAGGCCAGATGAATAGTACTCTCACTGCAGAACAGGGGGAGAACATACAAACTCCTCTCATTCTCACTATTGTTTGTGTGTAGTCAACTGTGTGTTCACCTGCATGTGTACACTCACGTGTGTATGCACCTGCGATCGTTGAACAGTGTTCACGTCTGTGCATTAACCTGTGCGTGTATTCACGTGTGTTCAACTGCATGTGTTCATTTATGTGCGTACGCTCACCTGTGTATATTCACCTGTTAAACTGTGGAACTTGTTTGCATTTACCGATGTGTGAGTGCTCACCAGTATGTGTGCTATCATGTGTGTTAAACTGTGTTTGTTTACCCGGACACAGACTCATAAGTGAGCTCCTCCGTCAGGCAAGGCTGCCTTGCCTTGATCATGTAGCTCACATGCCCAAGCAGCTTCTGATTGACTGGCTAGAGGGAGCTAAACAGGCATGGTTTGGGCTAGAGAAGAGATGAGCTCATGTGGTAGAGGATGTGGAGCTGAGTGGACTTGCCAATAAGTGGTACCAGTGGTGTCCAGATCGGCCTCTGTGGAGGCTCATCACCATGTGGACATTTCATTGTCCATAACATGAATGACACCGTTGCCACCATGGGAAGGAAATTGGGAGAACAATGCAGAGAGGAGACAGCAGAGTCAAGAGTGGTATCGAGAAAGTGAGTTTAATTATGACAACGCAAGCGACAACAGTCCACAGCTGATGGAGAGTTATTTCGTCAATGAGCACACATCTCCGAAGGTTCATTTGCATCTGTAACAACATTTCTCAAAGTACACAATCTGAAAGGTTAAAATTATACACTGGTATTCATATGCATTATCTTTAGTTCAATTGATGTTTTTTTTTTATATACTGTTCTTTACATATTTTATAGCCTACCAAGTTGTAGCCATGAGTTGGGGATAGAGAGAAGCTCCGTGTGATTTGGTTTTCTCTGCCTCGCTGTAAGACAGTTTCTGGTTTAGGTTAACCCTAAGCCTGAATGAAATGTCTTATTGTGCCAGGGATGGGGAACCTGGGAACAGTAGCCCCCATGAGGCCTACCTCTTCAAAACGGGCTGCTCACAATAATTACACCGTGTAACAAAAAAACATTTTGTCCCTGGCTAGTAAGTGTTATTTCCTCATTGCTTATGCCTCAAAAGTACAGAAAATGGCTATTATTCCTCACAAACCAGGACAGTGATATTTTGAAATGTACCTATTTTCAATGAGAAAACGTGTGCATTTGTATCATTCCTTCACAAAAAGTCCTGGTCACAAAAGCAAAGTTTGTGGGGAATAATTGCCATTTTCTATACTTTTTAGGCATAAGCATTTAAAAAATAACACTACGCAGGGACAAAAATCGTGTTACATAGTGTTATCCATCACTCTGCGGGACTGCGATCCGACGTCAACTGTGCGAGTGAGAGGATACAACAGTGAATTTGAACAACAACGCAGAATGTTTGCTGCGCACAAACAGCAGGAAGGCACAATACCCATCATACCTGGCATGCGTGCCATGTGATCACCAAATTGCATGCACAATACTCCCAGCCTTGTCCAGACCACCAGCTCAAGAGATTAATGTGTGGCATGCAATGTAATCGCAAGGCATGATGGGAGTTGTGAGTGTTGTTAGATTGAATTTGTTTCCAGCCTGCGTGCATTTCGCTGCTGTGGTGATGGGGTTTCTCATCATTTGGGAAGTCTTGGATTTGAAATAGCGAGGGGAAAGCAGCCACAGGCATCGCATGGAGCGGTAAAGGTGGGCCCTCATTCGTTTTTTTTTTGCTTTATTATTGGATAACACTTCAAAAAACGTATTAGAAAAGAACATGGGTGAAACGGCTCGGTTTTCAGAAGATCAGATGTTCTGGAGAATCTGTTGTTTCCCAGCGTGCTGTTGACCATGGGAAGGACTACCTATTGGATAACGCTAACAACCTGCGTGGTAATGCCTGCCAAAGGGTACCCGGTCAAAAGTCCTATTTTGACCCTCGATAAGGAGGAGGCTTCCCCACCCCTGTTTAGTGGAGAGGTTTACGTTCGTGGAGTCCAAGTCAACGTCAGCATCCACTTCCCCTGTTGGTGATTGATACTTTTTGTGATTTTTTTTGGCAAAAACGTGCTGACATTTCTCATCACCGAGAACGTTTTTTGGTCATTTTGTCAACATACAAATCTGGTCGAAAGTTGTTTTTGCCACTCAGACGAGCATCGGACAGATGCAAGCTCCCCTTCACTGCCCTGAACCAGTGGTGGATAATATGATTGTGAAGGCAAATCGGCAGGCTAACCACCATACATTCTCATGTTATTGACATGAGAGGGGTGACTGGCTGAGACAACCCCGACTGAGATTTGAACTCGCAACTTTAGGGGCGTAACGATGCGTTGGTTAATCTGTTGATGCATTGAAATCACATTCTAAACAGTCGATGCTTTCCGATTTGCATGCGACGTTAAATGTGATAGGCTTACATGCGTCCAACGGCTAAGAGAGGCCACTTGTGTTCACCGCGATGTTAAAACGTTCGTTGGAGCGAATCGCGACCCTGAGCCCGCAACAATTCATAGAATTGATGGCAGGGAGAGGAGAATGAATCATTACACTGCTCTCGAAGAGTGTTTCTCTCACAACTCCAAAACAAGCAGGCCCTCTAACTTGCAGCATTTGACTTGCAACAACCGTTCTCTCTTCTTGCGTATGATGACAGCAACGTGTTCAGCAGCTAAATGCCAACGTCAAGGCTTGCTAGCCATGAGAGGGCTTCATGAGGAAGATTGTGTCGTTGTTTTATTCTTCCTCTGCTGATGCAGCACAGGTTACGGTGGTTTACTATGTGGTCCATCGTTTGGGTTACATGGCAACTGTAGTATAATGACAGTGATTATTCGTAGAAGGGGGGAGTTGACTCATTGATTGCTGTATTTTATTTAAAAATACAGTGAACAAGGGCATATATGTCATATGTATGTTCGTTGAACTTCTTTCGCACCGTACGTAGTCAACCGTGGCATTGGAATGGCACCCAGTGGTCAGTGACCGAGGGGGGGGGGGGAAATAAATGTAGATGAACAGTTCTTGGAGTTTTGGCGTAAGCTGTGAAGAGGGGAGGAGAGACGCTATCCTGACGCGTAACGGCGTTGGAACGGCGTTGGCCGTTGTGACATCTTGACTTTTAAAATAAGCCAATCGTTTGGGGCTGGTGCAACACGTGTTTTGGAAGAGGCTTTGTCGAAAACATTTCGACCCCACGTCATTCTAACACTACAATGTGACAATAAAATTGTATAATGTGTAACGCAAGTGTTTGACCTATAATAATGCTGCGATAATGATGATACATGATAAATTGACACCGATAAGTAATAATCATATCAATAACAAAAAAAGTTATACGAATGACATTGTGATTAAATAATGACAAAATCTGACAATATAATACGGTCCAATCTCTACAGCTGATATTAATACAGTACAGTAATGGTAACACGTTACATCTTTGGCATAACATCTATAGCACCAATCGCCTCGCTGGCTCACGCGTAATTTGCTCAAACGACACTGCCAAGCGTTGCCAGAGTCCACAAACCCACCCGGTATTATTTTCCTCTTTTTAAACCAAAAATATCGGTTTACTTCTCACGTAAAAACACACAAAATGTAAATCCGTGTTAATAAAAGATAAGCAAGCCTGCATGGGCTGCTTTAATTGAAAGGGAGACGCCTCCATCCTTTCCATGTGTTTAGGCAGCACAGAATTCAGGGGAGGTGACCACACAAGCCCAACACATTACCCATAGCTGCCAGCCTAATCAGAACGATGTCAATTATAATTCTCAATTATTTAAACGGGGAAAGCCCTCACTGATAACCCCTTTTCCACTTGCACATCCAAGAGCCGTGCTTGGGATGTGCCGAGTCCGCGCGGCAAGGGCTAGGAAGCACGGGTTTGTTTTTTCCCACTGCACGAGCCGTGCCGCTGACGTAACGCACAACAGATAACGTCGTGACGCGAGGTGTGCGCACACTGACGTGAGATGTATCGTTGCGCATCGTTAGCACCACCCCGAACACGGCTTGAACTTGAGCCGGATTCAGGTGTCTTGTGCCAGGCCAGCGTAGCACGACCTGATTCCAGCTCGGCTCGGCAGATAACCAGCGGGGAAAAAAACACATCCGTGCCACGCTGGCCCCATGCTGACATTAGCTCGGGTGTGCAAATGGAAAAGTGGTATGAATCTCAAGGCTAGTTTTCAGGAGGATCCTGCAGTGGGATGCTTGGCCAATTTTAATGATGTGTCATTGGCTTTGTGTGGGAGGGCACCAGAGAACCCGGAGAAAACTCATCACGCATACCAAGCGAGTGACTCAGCCATCACATCGCCTTAAACATCTGCCTGGTGTTCATCCATGCAGGTAACTGACCAGACTAACCCTGCTTAACTTCCGAGATCTGATAAGTGAGGGTACATTTAGGGCGATTTGGTCATAAGCACAAGGTTTCGCCATTCAATAGAACTGTGTCGCCGAGCTGGACTTGCGTAATTTATTTTAGGTTCGTGGGGGTTCATCAGCAGCTGGAGAAAACGCTGCCCCCGTTTATAATTAAAGAGCTTCAAAAGTAATCAGAACACTTGGAAGCAAAACTGCGCATCACATATTGCAGCAGGGAGTGCATTTCCCTGCTGCAAGCTCTTGGTATTTGCAACTTTCCAGCTGCCCTTTTGCGAGCGTTAAAACAGTGCCCATCCCCGTTTGATCCACCAACCCCAATTATTTTTGGCAGCCATAGTTTCATATAGGCACCCGTTGGACATCATGTCATGATACCTTGTACACTCATACGTATATATATATATTTTTAAAGACATTTTAACACACTTCATTAATCAACCGCAAGGCATTACTGCGATTTCACAAATAATAAATATACACTTATTATTTTTTTACCCTTGTACGATTTCTCTGTGTCGGGATCAATAATAATAGTCACCATGAATGTGTCCCCGCGCTCACAAGAGAGTTGGGTAGTGCTTATCTCCGCACTCAGTCCTGAGCCAGAGGTGAAAACGCCACATTACTATGACAAGAACCATGTCTCCTTTGATGAATGCAACAATTACTGCTTCTGAGTTCCACGCATCATTGGTGCTCATTGTATCCACCCAGTAGTGATGGTTATGATGACGGTTATGATGATGATGATTATGATGATGATGGTCATGATGATGGTTATGATGATGGTCATGATGATGATTATGATGGTCATGATGATGGTTATGATGCTTATGGTTATGATGGTTATGATGATGATGATGGTTATGATGATGATGGTCATGATGATGATGGTCATGATGATGGTTATGATGCTGATGGTTATGATGATGATGGTTATGATGATGGCACAGCGCCGTGGTGATGTCACCATCACTTAGTGGCGAACTGCGGTTGTTTTGTTATGATTATGGTGATCATGGTGGTGGGGTTATGATGATGGTAATGGTGGTGATGGTTTTGGTTGTGATAATGGTTATATGGGGAGGTTATGGTTGTAGTATTGATGATGTTTATAGACGACGATAATGGTGGTTGCTATGTTGATTTTGATGATATTGAGTGAAGATGAGGATTATGGTGATGTAGATTTTCTTCAATGATAAATCGAATTTTTTTATTGATGATGGTGATATATTAATGATGACGATGATTGTTATTTATTGATGATGACGAATGGTAGGCTGAGTCAACCCTAACCAGCATAGTCAACTCACAACAGTGAAATCATAAATCTGGCCCTTCACCAGCCAAGCTATTATGACAACAATGACAACGCACTGATTAAACCAAACTAGCTGGCAGGGTGGAGATTGTGGAGTGGGGAGAGAGGAGTAAAGAAGACCTGAAGAAGATTCCTCTGCAGTTATTGCTAATAACAACAGCGATTATAATACTCTAAGTAATGCTGATGTTGAAAACCCTTCATGTGATCACCGTTACTTTAAAATACCTTAGCTGCAGTTAAATAAATACTGTAAATTTTTAAACCTAGGCACAGCCAATTAAACTATGAGTGCACATGAAAGATATCAGGTTGTCTATCAACTCTCCTTTTAATCTTCACATTTGCAATTCTAGGTGCCTTTATTGTAGGAATGTGCATATGTACGTGTGCATGTATTGTAGTATATTAGTACGTGTGTGTGTGTATGTGGTTGTTGTTGCATATGCATGTACATTAAGTGTGTGTGTGTGGGGAGCAGTGGTGTAGTGGTTATTGCACGGCACTCTGAAATGAGTAACCTCCATTCGATTGCCACACAAGCAACATCAGTGGTGGGTGATATCTGAACATGCTCCGGGCCTCTGCTAGTTCGACTCAATCTAAAATGGGTACCTGTTGATGTGTGTAAAGATCAGCACCGGCGAGACAAAGGTTTGTGGTGGTGGCTACATCACCCATTCATGTGCTGTGCCGGCCTTATCAGGTTCGAACAGAACTTTCCCCACATATCTTTAAGGCTATACAAGGAACCTTTGTCACTGGTGTGTGTGTATTCCGACTTCAATAGGTGCTCGCTAACAGCAGTTACCCAAAGCAGCAGTCTATCAGGCTACGTGGGTGATCTCTGAGTGCACGCTTGTCGCACAAGTACACTAGCACAACTATAATTCCGTCAACCAGAGTTCCATTCCACATCCTCACGTACGGCACACCGAACTCTCAACTCGGCCTGTGCCTCCCCAAGGTCGGCTCGGCCTAAAACCAGCAGCGTCTGCACAGCGTCGGTGGCGGTTCGAGAAGAATGCCACCTGCGTGAACGTCCTCGACCTCCCGACGCTCGCCCGTTCTCCCCCTAACCGTCCCCGCCATCGTCGTCTCTGTCGTCACCGTCGTCGTCCAGATCGTCGCCGCCGTCGTCGTAGCCGACAGCGTAGTTATGCACGTCCCTGTCCTCGTAGAGCAGCGCGGCGCTGAACGTGGAGTAGGGGTCGTCCGAGGCGTGCAGACGCCCCTCGACGAGCTCCAGGCAGAGCGTGTCCCCCTCGGACAGCGACAGCACGGCGTGGAGCACCGCCACGCCCGGCGGCTGGGCGCCGTCGGCCCGTCGCGGGCCCTGCGCCTTCTCGATCTCCTCGGCCCTCGGGCCCTCCGAGTCGAGGTGGAGCAGCGAGGTGTTGGATCGGCTCAGGATGGCGAACACCTTGCTGCCCCTCTCCGCCACCAGCACGGCGCCCACCAGGTACCGTCCCGAGATGGGCGCCGTGAACATGCCTGCGCCGTGGCCGGGAGTGCAAGCGGAATGAGAATCGTCAGAATCTTAATTTGGGCTGGAGGAGGAGTACCGATGAGCTATGAAGCTCTTTTTCACAGATGACCGGTAGGGGCGGGTCAAAAAGCTACAACAACAACAAACAATACAAAAACCGAAAGGAGCGCAAAATATAAAAAAGGGAAGCAAGTCATGATGAGTAAATTAAAAAAACCTACAAATTGCAAAAGTACATCAATTCCTTCCGATTTTCCAACACCAAATGCTAGCTTGGGGCAAGGCAGCAAAGCAACAACAGTCCCAGATCACACCAAGACAACACACAGTCCCTCAATAAATAAAAGTGCAGATTAAAAACAACACTTTCACGGTTGCTGTGCACAGGCCCAAAGCGCCAGTGACAAATGTGGCCAGCAACAAATGTCACTGTTGAAGGTGTGATTGACAAGAGTACAACACATCATGAGGCCTCCTTTGCCAGTAGCAAAATATACTAATAGTGCTTTTCCCCTTTTTTCGGCAAACAAAACTGACACCTTTTGCAAGGAATCATGTTAACATTAACCACAATATTTGCAGTCAAATGCAAACAAAAAAAAGCTGTCTCTGGTGTGGAACAATCAGTTTCAAGGACAATGCATAAATTATCAGAGTTTTGTTAGCATTTGACTGGAAGTATTGTGGTTAATGTTAACATGATTCCTTGCAAAAGGTGTCAGTTTTGTTGCCAGAAAAAAGGGGGAAAACCCTATTAGTAAAGAGTGCAACACGTTACGTGGATTGAGCGAGGTCATAAGAAGGGTCGATGGGTGAGCGAGCGAGCAAGTCTAAGGGTGAGCGAGTGGATGGAGAGAGCGGTTGATGGCAGATTGAGTGAGTGAGTTGAGAGAGGACATTATCGGTGAGCAAGTGAGACATTTGGGAGAGGAGTTCATTGGCAAGTGAACGAATAAGTTGGGCGAGCAGTTAATGGGGAATTGAGTGAGTTGGGAGAGACCTTTATTGGTGGGCGAGCGAATGAGTTGGCAGAAGAGTTGACGTGGGGGTCGAGCGAGCTGAGAGAGGAGGAGTTGGGGGTGATGGGCGAGTCGGTGGACACGGAGCCACTTACCAGTGTTGGAATTGTAGTGCCCTCCGTCATTGAGCAGGATGTTGTTGAAGCGGATCACCTCGTCGTGAGGCGGCCGGTACCTCAGGGCGGCAGTAAAGGCCACGCGGTGAGAGATGGCGTCCTTGCCTGCACGCGCACAAACAAAGAGAAAGATCCCCCGTGTAGCCTGAACAATAGAAAGATGCCAAAGGCCGTCCGGCATGGCGTGGGCTTGTTGCGGCCTTATGCTCCACAGAGAGCAAAGAGGAGTAAGTAAATAGCCTGAACAGAGTTCTGAGGCAAGTTCTGTGAGCGAGCAGCTATGGAGGCTGGCTGGTACGGCACAGAATTTGGTGGGTGGCCAGCACCGCGCCCGACCGCCTGTGTCTCCCCAGTGGCGATGTTTACACATTTGACCAGGTGTTGGCCGTAGCACAACGCACTAACCTCTGCGCCACCGCTCCCCACACTGACACGCACACTGACTAAAAAAAGACAAGATCCCCCGTATAGCATTAACGGACTGTTGGGGCAAGTGCTGTTAGCGAGTACCTATGAAGGCTAGCACGGCACACGAGGAGATGGGTGGCCAACACCTCGCCCGGCCGCCTTTGTCTCCCCATTGGCGATGTTTACACCACACCAGGTACTCATTTGAGGCTCAATCGACCTAAGGGGCGGCCCAAGACCGGTTCAGATCATTGTCACTGGTGTTGGCCATGAGCAGGAATCGAACTCGGGTCTCCGGGTTCATAGCGCAGCGCGCTAACTGCTACACAACCGCTCCGCACACACTGACGTACACACTGACACACACACTGCAGTCACCTGCTGGCCCCTGCACCCCAGGCTGGCCGGGGAGGCCGTCACTTCCACGCTCCCCTCTGAGCCCCGGGGGTCCTTGGGCCCCGGGGGTTCCGGGGGTCCCGGGGGAGCCGGAAAAGCCGGGGGGCCCCGGGAGGCCGTTCATCCCAGAATTCCCAGCAAGGCCCGGAGCGCCCGGGTGCCCGGTGGGTCCGATGGGGCCGACTGGGCCGCTGGGTCCAGGGAGACCGCTGGGACCAGGGAGGCCGGTGGGTCCAGGAAGGCCGGTGGTTCCGCTGGGACCAGGGGGTCCGCTGGGACCAGGGACGCCACTGGGACCAGGAAGGCCAGTGGGTCCAGGAAGGCCAGTGGTTCCGCTGGGACCAGGTAGGCCAGTGGGTCCGCTGGGACCAGGGGGGCCTGGTATGGCAGGGCGGGTCCTCCAGTCTGGGGCGGGGGGGGGGTCCAGATAGTGGGACATGCATACGTGTGTGTGTGCACACGTGTATGCAAGCGTATAGGTACGTGCACGACAAAGGAGCCAAAGTTGTCACAAGTTCGAAAACTCACGCGTGCACGTGGATTGCGTATCGCTGTAGACTGGATCACCTAAGCGAGAGTTAAAGTGCTCCAACGCCGCCTCACCCCTACCACCTCCTACTCCGTTCCGGAAGTATGCAATTACAAACCCATAAACGTTTGCAAGTACACACTGTTGCAAGTACACACAATCAAGATTGTTGACGTGTTGTTTGAAAAGCGTTACATTTCAAAACGGTCGGGAGTAACTCATTACACCGGTCGTGCTTTTAATCACGTTTCTGGTGATGATGAGCTGATTTAAAACATCGACGATTATGATCTCGGCGATGACGATTGTAAAACCATGATTGCTCATCACAAATGACAGGAGTTACACGTTTAAAATGGCACAGTGGGCAATGCGTTGAAAATGATGACGATATTGCTGCTGCTGCCATCTTTGACATCACACCCATCAACGTCATCAGTTTGTGCCAGGGTTCCTATCAGGTGTTCCAATTCAAAATGATGACGGTTCACAGGAAATTATAAAAAATGTAATCATTATTTGCCGATGCTGCTGGTGCTGCGTTGTCAGTGGTGGAGAAGCAAAATTGACGAAATAACCTCAACACACTCGTCAATAACATAGTTGTGGCCTTCAGAGATGAAATATATATAATCGGCAACGTTTCGGGCAATAACCCTTCTTCATGGCACATAAGCAGATAGGCCAGAGAGACAGAGCTAATAGGGGTTGGCGACTATATGTACGTATTTTTAACTTCTCTCCTCCTGCGCGTAGCCAACTGTGCTAATCAGAGGTGCGGGGGCAGGACAACAATCAAGATTTAAAAGTGCATAGCTCCAGTGGCTTCCTAATATCGGTAGGAAGATTGGACTTGTTTACAATATGGGGCCTGGAGACCAGTTTTTAAATTGCCATGTGAATAGTCACACTATTATTAGCTACCGGGTACCAGACAGACCCTTAAATAATCACAAAGTCTGACGACTAAATAAACGAATTCATTATTGAAAGTAAAGTAAAAAAGAAAATATTGCTGGCACAATGCACTACGGGGGAAGGATTGTTCTTGCGAGGGCAAACGAGGCGGAAAATGAGCGACTGCGATAACGACGGCGGCGCCGACGCCTGCGTGTCGCCACCGCACCCATGGTCAGCTTGTGCAGGGTGCCGTTGAGGTGCTGCAGGGCGTCTTGCGTCCGCCCATCGCGCTCCCAGGTCCTCGCGCGCTCCCGCTCGCACGCGTCGGCCACGCGTGCCGCGTCGCCCTCGAGCCGCGCCACGCGCCGCTCCATCTCCTCGCAGCACGTGCTGGCACCACCGCCGCCACGCCCTCCGCTCTCCACCTGGGCACAGCGTCACCCCTCTTTCGCACCGTGCATAGCCAATCGTGCTGATCGGAGGTGCGGTAATATGTACGGAGATGTGTTGAACCTGTTTTTCACTGTGCGTAGCCAACCGTGCTGAACGGACGGAGGTGCGGGGGGGAAGGCAAGCGAAACTTGTTTCACGGTGAAGCTGCAAAATTTACGAAAACTGCGAGCATTGGAAACGTTTACGATTTGCCTCGGTCACACGCCCTGGACTCTCCGCACCCCTGGATCCCCCAGACCCCGAGGACCCCAGGACCACCCCCCCCCCCTCCACACCAGACCCCTCCCAGACCCCCTGGTCGATGCCCCGGAAGCCCGTGACCCTCACCTCGTTCCACAGGTCGGAGAGTTCTCCCTTGAGGTTCTGGAGGGCGCCGCCGTGACCCCGGATCACCGCGCTCTGATTGGACAGCGCCTCCCGCACCCATGACACGCGGGCGTCCAACCGCCCCTCCGCCTCCCCCAGCGAGTCGTTGAGCACCCCGATCCGCTCCCGCACCACGTCCAGCGGGGAGCGGCCCCCCGCTCCGCTCTCCCCCTCCTCCTCGCCCTCGTCACCCCCTCGGTCGCCCGTGACCCCGCCGAATAGTCCCCGCCTCCCGCCGGGCGTCTGCCAGATGGTCAGATTGACGGCGTGGATCCGCTGCCGGTTGGCGTCGCACTCCGCCGCCGTGCTCCTCCACCGCTCCGTCACCTCTTCGCGGAGCCGCGACACCTCCTCGCGGCAGGCCCCGGGGCACTCGCCGTCGTCGGTGCTCGGAGACGCAGCTCCTCCCGTGCCCAGCCCCAGCAGCGCCTCCTCCACCTTGTCGACGCGCGACCCCGTACGCCGCAACTCGCCCGCCAGCGCCGAGAGGTTGGCGGCCACGGTGGCGCGGTGTCGGGCGAGGAGAGAGTCGACGCGCCGGGGATCCGGCGGCGGGGCGCTCGTCAGCACGGCGAGGCGCTCCTCCACCCCGGCCAGGCGCCGCTGCAGATCGCCCAAGAGCTCGGCGCCGACGCCGTCGTCGCGGGGAACGCCGGGCGCTGCAAAACCGTCGAGCGCCGCCCGCAGCGCCGCCACCTCCTCGCCGAGCCGTGCGTAGCGGGCGTTCATCTCCCCGCGCAGCGAGCCCACCGACTCCTTGAGCATCTCGCCCGTCGTCTCCTGCCAGTGGCGGCAGCACTGCTGGGTGCCGCTCAGCGCCGTTGACAGCCGCGTCTCCGCGTCGCGCAGGCGCTTGCCCTGCTCCCGCAGCTCCCGGAGGATGTCGGCGTCGTCGCGTCGGCCGCCGCCGTCGACCGCCGCCGCCAGCGCGGCCGCCGTCGAGCTGGCGTTGCCCTCGAGCGCGTGCACACGCCGCCCCAGCTCGGAGCAGCAGGCCTCGGCCCCCGCGGCGAGGCCGTCCAACTCCGAGCGCAGGCGCTGCACCTGCTCGTCGACGCGGCCCCGGCACGTGGACGACAGCTGCTCGTGCGATCGCTCCGCTGACTCCCGCCAACGCTGGTGCCGCTCCTCGAGCGCCGACAGCTCGGACGCGCAGCCGCACGCGCCGCCACCGCCGCCGCCTCCCACCCCTCCACGCTCCTTGTCCAGCGCCGACCGCACCTCGTTCACGATTTCTCCGCGCAGCTTGGCGAGCCTGCGGTCGAGCGCGCCGTTCGGCGGCTGCTGGGGCGGCGGCCGCGCCGCTCCCCCGCCTCCGCCGCCACTCCCGGCGACCTTGTCGAGGATCTCGTTGATGCGGGCGCCGTGGCCCGTCACGGTGCCCTGCAGGTGGTCCAGCACCTTGCCCTTGCGCGCCAGTGTCTCGTTCACCTGCGCGATCTTGCCCATGACGTCGCCGAGCCAGGGGGCCGCGCCCCCGGCCTCCCCGCCGCGGCTGGGCGCGTGTCCTATGGCTCCGTTGAGAACGCTGCTGCTGCTGCTGCTACTGCTGCTGCTACTGAGGCTGTTGCCGTAGGTGTTGAGAAGGCTGCGCAGCTGGTTGCTGTCCTCGAGGAACGCCCGCTGGAGGCTGTGCACCGTGCTGGAGAGGGTGTTCACGCTCTGAGCCAGGCGCTGCACCTCGCTCTCCAGCTGACGGAACCGGTGGCCGTTGGCTGCGACACGCAAGGAGGGGGGGGGTGCGATGGCGATTGGAGACGGCGCTGTTAGGGTGGCAATTCGGACAGTTGTAACGAGGCCCGAAGGTGAGCTCGTAAACAGCAGGAAAGGCACGACTCCCAATCGTGCCGTGCGTGCCGTGTGGCCTCCGCATTGCGAGCGCGATGCTCTCAGCCTTGTTTAGACCACCAGCTCAAAAGAGCTGAAACAGCAGAGCGCAATGTGGTAGTCTCGTGACTCGCCCCACAAGGCATGGTGTCAATCGTGGATTCCAGCCGTTTGCGAGCAACACACATTTGTGTTCCGTTATTTCTCTTTGTTTTTTTTCTTTCCCAGCCTGCACACATTCCCCTGTTGCGATGGATCAAGAGTTGTGATTGAGAGATGGCCAGGTAGCTCAAGGGTTACGGGCAATGAGCCATCGCACCCCAGAGATCCTGGATTTTATTCCGGCTTTAAGCAGCGAGCGATTAAACCGGGTTCTCAAGCTCAGCAAGCTGGTGATCTTGGCCCTGGCACCAGTGACTGCTCCGTGACTTAATCATTGTAGTTTGATTGCCATGCAACAAGCACTCTCGGAGGGAGCGTATATAACGCGTACCCCTCTAATGTGGTTATGGAAGTATTTAAGTGACACAGGATGATGCACTGCGCGCTGTGAGAGTTTTCTTTGTCTTAGGACGTAATACCGATATAAGCGGGGAATCGTGGGGGCCGAGCCCAAAATGGAACGTGGACCGTTGTGCTCGGAGTCGAACCCACCGCCCCGTTTACCTGCAGGCCTTTGCGGCTGCCCCTGCCCATTGCCGTGTCCAGGCGGTATGGCCGCCCCCGTGGCGACCCCTTGCTGGGGTCTTTGGGCGTCCAGGGACGTCGGGACCCCCTGCGGAGGCCTGCGGGGATCGCTGGGGGATCCTTGGTCGACGCCCGGCGGTCTGGGCTCGCCGCCTCCTGTCGGGGTCCCGGGCTGCGACTCCTGGCAGGAGGGCCCCGCGTGCCCGGGGCAGCACCGCCACTCGACGGCCTGGACGCTCTTGTAGGCGACGCGGTAGCGGGGCCGGACGCACGCGCGGTACCTGGGCACGCCGACGCCGGCCTCGTTAACATCCTCGCCGTCCTCGTCATCGTCATTGCAATCGTACTCGCCGTCATCACTTTCATCATCGTCTGCATCTCCGATTAGCACGGGTGGCTGCGTAGGGTGCGAAAGAAGTTCAACATGCATACATCGTCCGTGCAATCGCAACGAACATCGGTCACAAACTTTGCCTCTGTCTTGAATCGTCAAAAAAGTGATGAGGGCGTTGGTGGGTGGGAAGACATTGGCTTGGGGGGAGGGTATTGGCTTGGGGGGAGGGCATGTCCTCACGTGATGATACGAGGGCAGTTGCGCTGCCCCCAAGGGCAGGGCTGGTACTCGGCGCGTGCGTACGACTCCACCCCATCCTCCACGGTGCAAGTGACCGAGCGCGACACCACAAACGCGCACCAGTTCCTGCGGGAGGGACGCGCGCACGCACACACGCGCGTTGAACTTCTTTCGCACCATACACAGCCAACCGTGCCAATCGGAGGTGCAGGGGGAAGGACAACAAACTCAACACAAAAAAGCATTTCTAAACAAATGGCTTTTCAACCGAGATTTTATAAGTGCATAGCACCAGTGACTTCGTAATACGGGAAGAGCGTTCCAGACGGCCGCAGAAGCGCATCTGAAGGTGAGCGATGCAAGTGACCGTCTTTGTTTAATGGTTAGCCACATACCACGCACACACACACACACTCGTGGAAACACACAGACAGAGATCCCCGGGTAGCCTTCAACAGACTACTGGGGCAAGTGCTGTTAGCGAGTAGCAGCACCTATAAAGGCTGTCACGGTTTGATGTCAGTACCATTCCCGGCCGCCTTTATCTCCCCAGTGCCGATGTTTACACACACTGCCAGGGGTACTCGTTTGAGTCGAACCTCGGGGAGGCTCAGGAACGGTTCAGATATTTGTCGCTGATGTTGGCCGAGAGAGCGGATTGAACTTGAGATGCCAGGTTTGGAGCGCATGACATTTCCGCTCCCCACTCGTTTATAACAAACTGGGAAGCGAGTGCGTTAAAGGAGCCCGAATTTTGTTTGTGTGTCTACTTCTGTGGCTGTGCGAGTGTGTGTGTGTCTTTGGAGGCGGTTCGTGAAGGACGCTCCTGGGCACTTGGAGGCAGGCACCCTCCAGCAACAACGAGCGGAGCGTCGGCGAGTTGGCACAGTGGGGAGGCACAGCTGGTGAATCTTCCAGTCATCTAAGTCAAATCAACCCATCATAACTCCAGGGGTCTGTCCCGTGACCTGCCGGCGAACCTTCGACACTTGACGTGGCCTCAGCGTCCACCTAGCCTGGCACAAGCCCTGTGATGATATCACCGCCACTGAGTGGCGAGTGATGTTTGTTGATGTTTGAGTGGCGAGTGATGTTTGTGATGTTTGTTGTCCACTTGTGAGTCGGAGGATTGCCTGTGTATTTCTTGGTGCATATGGCGATGTGAACGTGGATGCCAACACCAGTGGTGATTCTAATTATCTGAAACGGTGCCGCGCCTTCCCGAGGTAGATTCAGTCTCAAATGAGTACCTGGTGTAGCAGTGTGTAAACATTACCACTAGGGAGACAAAGGTGGCCGGGCGTGGTGCTGGCCACCCACCCCCTCGTGTGCCGTGCCAGCCTTCGTGAACAGCACTTGCCCCAACAGTCTGTTACAGGCTATACGGGGGATCTTTGTATTTAGTCTCAGCATATACAGTCCACCCCCATTAGTAGCTGGCAGCTTACAGTTAATTTTTTTTTAAATAACGTGTTTTCTAAGCGTTTCTTCTAATCTTCCCGAACAACTACGCATATCTGTGCGTTGGTGTTGGTGAGAGCCGTGTGGTTGAACGTTTCATTGCGATTGGTTCGGGGATTTGTTGTCTTTTTTGTCGGGGTGACCTGGCATGTAGAGACATCATCTTTCCCAGGCTCGGAATTTCTTTTTTTTAATCCGATAAACTCTCTGAGCCGCTTGTTTTGCGGTTCGAATCCAGCGGCCACCCTGATTAATACTGCGCGGTGTGACGACTGTATATGCATGTGTGTTGAACTTTTTTCGCACCGTACGTAGACAACCGTGCGATGGTGCGGGAAACCGTAGCAATAACCACGCGCCGTCAGCCTTGCTCAACATCGGATATTAAAGATCCCGCGACATCATTCGCAAGATTTAGGCCATTTCGTGTGTCGGGCGACAGGCTCGGAATTTGCCAAATGTAAGAATGACACCACAAGTTACTCAATGACACCACAAGTTACTCAATTGAGACCGCACACGCACGCAGTGACCATCGCTCTTGCTGGCAGACTCAATGCCCTTAGTTTCTCTTGTAACTGAAGGCTCATGCCTGACCTCTGTGAGTTTCTCACCTCCGCGTTATAACAACGGGGCGCATTCCACGTTGTGCGAAAAGTGTTCCCTCGCGGAAGAACCGCGTTACAGCGTGAACACGCGTTAAGCGAGGATTTACCGTACTCATTTTGTTGGGCCCCAGAAAGTTGGTGGGCTGAGTCAACCCCCAAACGCCACGGTGGGTGCCACGGTGGCGAGATGTTAACTATCTCGCCTGGTAGGAAGGAGGTCGTGGGATCGATTCCGACCCTGACGCCTGCTGTATATTTGGAGTGTGTGTGTGTCTCTCTCCCCATGGTCGCTTGGTTTTTTCTCCTCCGACTTTTCCCTCCACATTTAGAATCAACACGCGTTTAGAGTATTTGGCTGCTGTAAATATCCACATGATAAGCCACTTCGTTGAGCTATCATGTGTGGCAAGATCGTTTCTGAAAAAGAGCTACAGAGCTCAGTGGGCCTTACCTGGTAAAATGAAAAATGCATAATTTAAACAGGATTGGATGTCGCTCGCTCTACGCTGCACAGCCATGCGTTTGTGTGCAGTCATCGGTGACCGGGCTGAGACGACCAGCTCGCTGGCACTTGCGAACTTTGGTTTGTACATTATGTATGTTAAACTTATTTCGCACCCTACAGAGCCAACCGTGCAAACCACATGGTGGGAGCTGAATCCCGGATCTAAAGCCTGGATTTTAGCAGTGCCGGTTTCACTGCCCCACACTGCTGTATCCAGTATCGTTCGATTTAAAGCTTTCGTGACTGCAGGGATTCATCTTCTTGGTTCTTTTGGTAAAGTCACGTAGTAGGGAAGTATTATATTATATTATTATATTATTTTATTATGTTTTATTTTTATTATTTTATTACTTCCCTATCCAGTATCTCTCAGCAGACCTTGGATGCAAATTATTTTTCAATCCCAGCAAGTGTTATTATCCCCAAACCCCCCCTAATTAGTTCCATGTGAGTGGCCCGAGCTACCATTATGCAAGTGGTTGTGGGGTAAACCACTTCTTTTAAAAGGGGGGTTAGATGGAGGAAAGTGAGTTGGTGGCTTGTGGGATGAACGAGTTTGGAGGAAACGGATGTGGTTTTTTTCCTTTCATGCCTCATTTATCCTCACTTGTGTTTGGGCAAATAGTCATCGTGTGTACACATGTGGGTGGGTGTGCGAGTGGTTAGTGTGTGTGGGTAGTGCGTATGCGTGCGTAGGTGTGTGTGGGTGTTAGTATTCGTATGTTGGGGGTTGTGTGTGTGTGTAGGTGTGCGTGGTTGAACCAGGATTTTTTATGGCTATCAACCTAGGGGAGGTCCAAGACAGATGCCACTTGGCACCGAGGCGCAGCAACATGGACAAGCATCGAACCAGGGTTCCCCACATTGTAAGGCAACGTACAAACAAAATCCCCTGTGTAGCCGTAAAGACGTTTGAAGCAAGTGCTGTTAGCGAGCGCCTATTAAGGCCGGCACGGCACACGAGGGGTGGGTGGCCAGCACCACGCCCGACCGCCTTTGTCTCCCCAGTGGCGATGTTTACACACCACACCGATTATATTATCTGAACCGGTCCTGGAACTCCCCTAGATCGATGCGGCCTCAAATGAGTACCTGGTGTGGTGTTTACACATTGCGCCAGGTAATCACTTGAGGCTGAGTCGATCTAGGGGAGTTCTAGGACCGGTGCAGATAATCGTCACCGGTGTTGGTCGTGAGCGGGAATCGAACTCGGGTCGCCGGGTTTCGTAGCGCAGCGCTTTCAGCTACACTACCGCTCCGCGCACACTCATGGACACGCAGATGCACACATGAGGGGGGGGGGGGGGCGGGGTACATCTGCAATATATTTCCACTTCATTTGTCCCATCTGTCACGGCACGGGCGTTAGTCATTTCCATCGCACAAGAGTCAGTTGAGGGCTCATTCGGAGCAGTTGCTCAACTCGATCACGAATCTCTGCGCGAGACTCTCGCTTGACACGTCTATTTACATCGGATCAAGGATCGTTGAGCGGGCTCAACTGGGGGATTGACTCTGCAGTCGATGTATGTTTATGTGCGTGCGTATGTTGATGTTCTTTCGCACCGTACGTAGCCAACCCAGCTAAGATACAATGCGTATCACTTTGGTGGGAAAGTCAACAGTGGTTATTCAATGGCTACGCCCACGCCTGCCATAGGAACGTGGAATTCCATCACTGGCTCTGGGCTGGAAGCATGATTTGAACCCATAAACTCAGCAGTCAGTGGTCTGGAAAGCCAATAGACCAATGGGCCAAAACATCGTTTGTAATTAATATATGTGCTTATATATGCTTTAACCCGTAATCTCTCCCTTTCATGCGTCTACTCGGTGCTTTGACATGGCCATTATGGCTGGTGTTGAGAGGGTCTGTGGGATGTAGGGGGTGATGAGGGGTCTGTAAGACCTGGTTGGTGTGGAAGGGGCCTGTGGAACGTGGGTCGTGTTGAGGGGTCTGTGGGCGGTGTTGAAGGGGTATGTGGGATGTGGCTGGTGAGGTGGTCTGTGGGATGTAGGGGGTGTTGGGGGGGTCTGTGGGATGTGTCTGATGTGGAGGGTGTCTGTGGGATGTAGGGGGTGTTGGGGGGGGTCTGTGGGATGTGTCTGGTGTGAAGGGGGTCTTGTGGGATGTAGGGGGTGTTGGGGGGGGGGTCTGTGGGACGTAGGTGGTGAGGAGGTGGTCTGTGGGATATAGGGGGTGTTGAGGGGCGGGGGTCTGTGAACGTGTCTGGTATTAAGGGGGTCTGTGGGATGTAGGGGGTGTTGGGGGGAGGGTCTGTGTGATGTAGGGGGTGTTGGGGGGGGGTCTGTGGGACGTGGGTGACCTTTGCGTCGTGCGTGTGGCTGTCACGACTCCGCACTAACAATAGACGGCGGCGAATGCCAGGCATGACATGGGCCCTCGGCTCATTGTGTATTTATATTTACATAAAGTATGCACCTCCCCTCGATATGTAAGATCGTATAAATGAGTTCGTGTGCATTTGCAAGCTTCTACATTCGTGACTGAACATTGCCAATTGTGTTGTGTCTGTGTGAATGCATGTACGTGTGTGTCGGCATGTGCATGTGTCCGTATGCGTGTAATTGTATGTACTCAGTACAGATTGTAAATGTTGTGGCTTGTCTCTCCGACACACCGGTTAGTGCTGTGCTAGTGACGAATTGGCACGTTCTGTTTACGTGACAACCCTAACTGGTTGGCTGTGTCGGGTGGTGGCGGGTTTAACGACACATATATTTACACGATCTAACCCAAAAAACTCTATTATGGATGTATGTGTATGTCTGTTGCCAGGTTCATAGTTTAGCACGCATGAACCTGGCAACCCAAGTTCGATTCCCGTTCACGGCCAATACCAGTGACGATTATCTGAACTTGTCTCTCACTAGGGATACAAAGGCGGCCGGGCGTGGTGCTCGCCAAGCACTCCCATAGGTGCTCGCCAACAGCACTTGGCTCAACGGTCATTCACAGCACTTAAATTACACAGAAGCACGCATCACTGAAACGAACGCAGCGTATAACCCTGACGTGATGCAGCGGCCCTTGAGTCGGTCCACTTGTGGATGAAGGACTTCTCCACCCTGTGCGGGGTGGGGGGTGTTGTTTTGACCATACTTCACCACGCTGGTCAGCGTAGGTGTTGGCGATCAGCATAGGTAGGAGTCCATGATATCGCTCGCCACTGCTGTTAGCCGTGGCCCGGAATGAAACTCGGGGCATTGGGTTTCACAGCTCAGGCCGCCAATCACTGCCTGCCCCCCAAACCTACCCCCCCCCCGCGATTCCAGCATCAATCCAAATGCGTTATTCTCAAGGTTACTGCATTGTCACACCATCAACCCTGGATTGCAGTGACCTCGACCAAAGGGGGGGAGGAGGTGGGAGCCTTGCAAGTTGCACCACATTTCATTTAGCAGTCTTACAAATCGGCACAACTGTAGATGCCAGGAGGCTCCAACATCCAAACTTAGGTCTGTGACGGGACTTATTGACACCGGTTTTTGTGTTTTCATTAAATTTTCAGTCACTATTCATTCGCGTTGCAGTAAGTTCCGGCGTAGGGTTTCGTGTAAATATATTTTTTGTTTTTGCTTCTCGTTTGCACATTCCCACCCTGCCGCTCGCTGCCACCACTGCCGACAGCCCCGGGTTGTGGTCGTCCTTTGCCGGGCGGTGGCGGTGGCGGTGGCTACGCTGCTGTACGCTGCTGCACTGGAACCCAGCACTGTGGAGGCAGCGGCGAGCGTTGGTGGATCACCGCACACAAATGTTTCTAAACTCCCTTCTTCCCGTGGACGTCGACGAGATGCCGTACCCTGGCTCGCCAGGAGAAGGCGGTACAGCAAGTGGACTAAATCGCCATCTGTTTCCTTCTGTACGGGGATAGAGCGTTGCCCCCTCGCACGTGCGGGTTTTCTCCAGGTGCTCTGATTTCCTTCCACGTTAATAAAACAACACTTGTCAATTGTTCGAAAGCATCTTGAAAATTAAAACCCAACGCAAAACCCTCCTGAAAAAGAGCCCTTACAACTTGGTGTTCTTCTTGGTTCTTTCGGTAAAGTCACGTAGAAGGGAAATAATAAAATAATAAAAAATACAACATTATAAAAAGCTTTAAATCGAAACTTGGTGTTCATCTGACTCTGAGCTTGGCTCCACGCCTCTGAGTTGCGGCTACTACGTCTGCAAATTTGCGCGCGTTACAAATTGAACTATTATTATTATTATCTACTGGATAGATAAAGGAGTGATTTATTATAACATTATAAAAGAGCTTCTGAGCTCAATGGGGCCTTACCAGCTGAAATGAAGTTACGAGTCATAGTCTAAAGCCACTTATCGAAGACCCTGAGAGGACTGGGAGAAGCGGCCCGAGCCACGACGTCTGGCTGCCTCGTTTTGCGATGCATTTTACTCAATTTGTTGTAACTCAAAACCACGTTGTGTATGCACGCGCACATATTTATCGTGGCAACTTTTGACCCGCTCAGCGATTCGATGGATTATTCCAATTGAGGTTTGCGATTTGATTCAAGAAACACGTTGGGTTTTTTTTTTGCCGTCTAATTTTCTCCCTCGGTGTGTACTGTACCGTCTGTCTCATCTGTACTGTCCACCTCGTTAGTACTGTGTATATCACCGGCACTCAGGGCAGAATTTCTTCTTCAGCTTCTGAGCGTTTGTTCCACAGTCCTTGATCCGTCACCATCTCCAGGGTAACGCCGCCGCGTGCCACCGCGTACGCGTTGACAACTTCTCCTCCCTCTTTCTCTTTCCCGCCGGTCGTCACATTCTGAACTTTCTTTCTAACGACGATGTCTTCCGATCCTTCCGGCCAAAATGTCCGAAGCCATCTCGGTCGATTTCCCCTCCCGACTTCTCCTCCTCGGGTCGACGACCGCCAACCTTCACTCACTCATTCCTCACTCGCTCATTCCTCTCTCGCGAGATCTTTCTTGGGTCAACTCCACGACTCCATCTCTCATCGGTCGTCACGCTCGCCGTGTCTGCCAGCAGACTCGCGGTTTCATTCCTCTTCTCGCAACAATTCCCCGGGGAACGCTGCCACTAGGCTGGCCTCAAGGAGGCAATATCGGCATAAGGCACGACCAACCACGATGAGCAAGGTTATTTATGTACGGTGCGAAATAAGTGCCACATACATACACCCAAGGAAAAGGGACCGCCTACCCATAGCAATCCTATATTATTGTCCCCTGCATTCCTATTATTCTATGAACGGGTTTATATATATTCTAGATTTGAAGTTTTTGTGACTGCAAGGATCCATACTCTTTAGGGTTTTTTTTTTCGGTAAAGTCACGTAGGTGAAAACAAATAACTCTCTTCATATGCTGCAGTAATTTTGCTGGAGCAGTCAACATCTGATGACGGATGCTTGTGTTGCTTCCGAAACGTCGTGATTTAATTTAGTTGTTTTATTTTATTTTGTTTTCACCTACGTGACTTTACCGAAAAAAAACCAAAGAGTATGGGTTTATATATATATATATTTTAAGTATGAGAACAATAAAAAGAGAGATGAGTGTGGCTGGGTGCCAAGATTATTTGCAGAATAGCTTTCCGGACTGTTCCGGCTGAGGTGAAGCACCGCCCGTTATCGTGTCCCATCTCGCCTGCGACCGTCTGTGCTGAGTTGGGTTTCGTGACCACACGGCTGCTCCAGGCGGACGGACACAATGAGAAGAGAACATCCCTTTTGCATCGATTCTCAGTGGGGGTTTTGTCGTCGTCGTCGTTGTTGTTGTCTCGTTTGTACAGTTTCGCTTTGAACCATCACAGCCCAGACGTCAACGCGATCGCGTCGGACGGTCGGCGCGGACTGTGAAGCGTCACTTCTCAGGCGCACAATTCGGCGCGTGTGTCGCGAGATTTTTGGGGTAAGTGCATTTTTGGAATTTCAAGCAAACGGAGTTCCTGGAGTTTCTGAAGAATTTTGAAACTAAAATTTTTTTTTTTTACCAGGTAAGGCCCACTGAGATCAAAAAGAAATTCTTCAGAAGCGACCGGACCACAAATGCGAGCTCAGCGAAGCGGCTTATCACGTGTACATTTATAGCAGCCAAATATTCCAAACGCGTGATGTTGATTCTAAATGTGGAGGGAAAATCCGGAGGACCCGGGGAAAAATCCACGCGGCCACAAGGAGAGAGAGACACGTAAACTCCAAATATACAGCAGCAGGCGTCAGGGTCGGGATCGAACCAACGACCTCCTGCATACCAGGCGAGGTAGTTAACATCTCCTCGCCACCGCAGCACCCCTAGCGCTATATCAATCGGTGCGCGGCGCACGCCGAGTACGAACCGCGCACCGCACGCGGAACAAAGGAGACGGGATAAAGGCTGAAAAAGTACGCTAACAAAACCCGGGGGGAGCTACACGCTTCGAATTGCAATGAGATACGGGGAGAGAGAGGAACGCGCGGATCGGGGACCACAATGCGAACGAGAGAACGTCGTCGCGACTGTTTGGGAGAGTTCGTGGCCTTGGGCAGGACATCTCACGAGACGGGTGGATGATGACCAGTGGCCGAGACTAGGGGGGGTGGGTGGATTGGCGGTCAAGGGAGAGAGGACACATGAGAGGCTAACAGCAGTGGAGATGGAGCGATGGGATCAGCTGGTGGGCAAGAGATGGATCGTGGAATCCTCAGTCTATGAGGGATGGCAACGGAGTGAGAGTAATTCATCCATGCCTGATGATACTGCTGCTGCAGCCAATGATGACGATGCTAAAAATGATGCTGCTGATGATGCCGCTGCTGCTGATGAAATCGCTGCTACAAGTCATGATGATACTTTTGCTGCCGATCAAAATTACTCTATCACTGCTGCTGCTGCTGCTGATGATGATGATGAAAATTTTCTACTGATTCTGCTTAATGACATTGCTGCTGCTATAAATCAGGAATGCATAAATGTGTGTTCATTAAGATGATGCTGATGATGAAGCAGAAGCAATGATCCTGTCACAATCGTCACCAAGAAAACAAATGCACGATTTAATTCAGCTCGCATCACTCAAGCCGCAGCGGGACAAAAGGAAGGCATGAAAACACACACACGCAGAGACAGACACACAGACACGTCTTCACGTGCAGCGGATAGCAATGATAGAACACAGTCTACGATGATCTGCTGTTTGACGTCTCCGCTATGATAGCAGCAGCCTTGACTGACGCCACTCTGCCGTACGAAGTTCGGCACGAGGTTGGAGTGACCGAATTCCATCCGTACACCCCCCCCCCTCTCCGTCTCACGCACGGCTTTCTTTTCGGGTGATGGTGGTGGTAATGTGGAGGAGGTTGGTGGTGGCTTTGTCATTGTTAGTGGTGGTAGTGATTGTGCTGATGGTGGTGGTAGCGGTGATGGTGGTGGCTTTGTCGTTGGTGGTATGTGGGAAGCGATAGTGGGAAAGAGTGAGAACGTGTGGGTGTGTGCGTGCACATTTTTGCACACACGCTTGTATGGGGAGCGGTCGTGTAGTGGTTAGCGGGCCGCGCTATGAACCCAGCGACCCCAGTTCGTTTCCCGCTCACGGAAACCAACACCAGCGACGATTTTCAGAAGCGGTCTTGGGCCTCCCCCTAGGTCGACTCAGCCTCAAATGAGTACCTGGTGCGGCGTGTAAACATCGCCACTAGGGAGACAAAGGCGGACGGGCGTGGGGCTGGCCACCGACCCCCTCGTGCGCCGTGCCGGCCTTCATCGGTGTTACTCGCCAACAGCACTTGCCCCCACAAGTCTGTTAAATTCTGAAAAGGGGTGATCTTTGACCTTTTTATGTTTTTTTATGTATATATATGCGGTTGTGTGTGTGTTGTGTGTAGGTGTGCGTGTGTGCTTGCGTTTAGCGTGTCTCTCTGCATGGTTTATGGCTTTGGGCCATAACCTTGACCAGCCCGCAGTAAACCGGATGTTTAACAACGTCATATTCACATGCAGCGTCGCACGTAAGTGCGCATGACACACAAACTCCCATGAGTCCGTGTCATAGCCCACATTACAAATATTATAGACAGTGTAAGAATCCAGTGCTGTGCTATACACCGGTCTCTTGTAAATAAGAAAATAAAAGAATCTCAATGGGTTTCTCACGATGGTTAACTAATGGACATTCGTCACGACAAGATAATGCATCTCCATGGGCTCTCACCTGGCTAAATAAAGGACGCCGATCACAACAGTTAAGGTATCTCAATGACCTGTTACCTGGTTAAATAAAGGATGTCAAGAACAAGAGGTTGTGAATCTCAATGACCTGTCACCTGGTTAAATAAAGGGTGGCAATCACGATACATAACACAACTCAACGGAGCTGTCACTTGGCTAAATAAAGGACGTTGATCACAAGGGGTGATGAATCTCAACGGGATCTTAAATCATTAAGTAAACGGTGTCAATCGCAAGGGATCATGAATTTTAACAGAATTTCAATCTGACTAAATAAAAGATGAAACTGATGAAGAGATAGTGAATCTCAGCGGGCTCTTGAATCATAAAATAAAAGTTGTTCATTAAAACCGCTACTTTGTACACAAACCACATTTTTTTTTATCCAGAAAAAATTCTGTGCTTTGAAAACACATTTTGTTTCGTTTTTACACAGAAAGTCCCATGCGATAAAAAAAACAGTTTTCATTGGAAATAGTTTTCATTTTTTTACCGAGGGGGAAAAAAACTCCCGCTTAAAGGTTTCGAATATATTTAAATTATACAGTCAATCTCGACAACAAAGTCTTGCATTCAGAACGCGCGTGCTTTTACAATAACGAAAAAAATGCAACTGCGTACAGAAAAAAAATTGGGCAATTTTCACCGGGAGTACATTCCTCACTCACAGCCGTTGCGCGCTCGGCATGGCTTCTCTACGTCCTCGTCGAACCTTTGACCTTTGACGCAGTTTGATAAAAAAACATTTGCGGTGTTTTTTTTGACCACTTTTATTTCATACTCTTTGGTTCTTTCGGTAAAGTCACGTAGGTAGAAAAATAACAAATAAAATAGATCAGGTCCTCAGGCCGCTTGCGATCGAAACGTCGTGATATATTATTTTTTTATTTTATTTTTCTACCTACGTGACTTTACCGAAATAACCAAACAGTGTGGATTCCTGAAGTCACGAAAGCTTCAAATCAAGATTGACACTTTTATTTCAATAAGCCCGAAGCGTCGCGCGACGAGATGGCGTGCCCGCTCAAACCAACGGCGCAGGAGCGCCTCGGCCCGTGTTTTAGAATGGCCCCGGGGACAAAGTAGATTTCACAGAACTACGTCTGAGATCCCTTCCAGTGACCTTTGCAGTGCTGTTAGCGAGCGCCTATGAAGGCCGGCACGACACACGAGGGGGTGGGTGGCCAGCACCACGCCCGACCGCCTTTGTCTCCCCAGTGGCGATGTTTACACACCGCACTCGGTAGGTACTCACTTGAGGCTGAGTCAATCTAGGGGAGGGCCCGGGACCCAATCATATATTTGAAATCACCACCGACGTAACGCAGTGCGCAAACAACTGCACCATCACTCCCCACGCTAACACACACACAGGCATACAAACACATACATACCCACGCATAGTAACACAGTGCACAGATACACACACACCGTGATTAAACGTGTGATAGTCGTCACTGGTGTTAGCGGGAATCGAACTCAGGCCGCCGGGTTCGTATCGCAGCGCGATAACCGCTACACTACCGCTCCCCACTATGCAGCATATATATACAGCACACACGTAGGAGTGCTGAAGTTTCCCACGTAAACGCTGCAGTCACACCGATGTCATTAATTCAGCGCTGGAATACTGTACAACTCAAATATTGTTGGGATGTTTCGCGTGGCAATTGTTGGTCATGCTGACACCATCGAGTCGCTTCGCTTGAGAAGTAGTTCACTCGTGGGTGGAGTCAAAACGAGGGTCTCAGAGATACAGACTGCACTTTGACCCCTAAAGCACTTGGTCACCTCTGAGCCACTATCTTATCAACGTGTTTCATTGCTTCACAGACAAAGGACTAATCACATAGCCCGACAATCACCCATACAAACCTCGCTGAGTCTCAAGGCAACTTTTCAGGAGGGTTCTGCTGATGACGTTTGACCAACTCCTCTACTCAATCTGAATATTGTTATTGTTTATAAAACATATATATTTATCTTGGTAGTGTGACAGTGTATCCGTGTGGCAGGGCAGCAGCATTCCAGGATTAATGCCAAGGATTGAAAGAACAGAAACAAAACCTTCCAATATATGGAGATAACCTGCCAGCAACCTACATGCTGTGCTGCCCGCGTAAGATTACAACTTAGTTCAATGGATTCATAGCTCGGTGCACTAGCAGCCTACCCAGAGCTGGAATGTAGCTCAGTTAAATTCCTTTTATTGAGATGGTAATTGGGTTCCCCGGAATGCTTTGCTAGGTGGTTTGAGCATTATTCTCACAATAACAAACCCTTCCCACAATGCAATGTACCAGCACCATGTGATACGTTTTACTTTCAATGTGAATGCGTTTGTTTAGCAGTAAAATTTTGCAATTACTGAAGGGGATGTCTCGTTTTCCAACATCGACTATTCGGTAACTATACATATGCAAATGCCAATGTGAACAAAAAAAACTGGGCATCAGAAAGGATGTTTAAATTGTAATTCTCATCAGGTCCCATGATGTAAAAGTTCAAAACTCCAACTTCTCATCCCCGCTACCTTGCTACTAGCCTCTATATCAATGGGCTGAGAAGGGGGGTCGGTGCATGACACGGCGCCGATGAAATCGTTTGCTTTTTTAAGATCACATCGTTGTTGGCGAATGTATTGCGTTTTTTGTTAATTCAATTAAAATATAGTAATGACTATAGCTTGTAAGTTGATGGATGTGGTGAAGAGCTATGAGCCACCACCTGTAACACGTCGGCTTTCGCGACCAATATCGTCCATAAGATAGGATTTTTTGATAGATCGCAAAAATATAAATGCGTCGTAAATACTGGCGAAAAGTCGAACTCAGATGGTAAATGTTGTGGTTTTGCTCTCCAACACACCGGTGTGCTGTACTAGTAACGAATTGGCATGTTCTGTTTACGTGACAAACCATACCAATTGGCTGTGTCGGGTGGTGGCGGGTTTAACGACGACACATTTATATTTACGCGATCTAACCCTCAAAAAAACCCCGATATTATGGACCACCACCCTTGTTACCACCTTTGACCTAAGTGTAAAAAAAAATAAAGACGCGTGACCAAGAATTCGTCATCACGCGAAACCAACATTGTCCGGAGCGCCGCCTAGCGGACAGAACGAGGTACGTTACAGCCGGTGTGGAAAAATTAACCCGTAAAAACAAAGTTTTTCACTATACTGTAAATCCTTTATATGCGTGGCGGCTAGAGTCCTCTCGTCCTCTGGCTTGAGATGGCTGCCACCTATGGGTCAGATGATTGCCTGCCACCATTAAGCAATTGGTAATTAAATATAATTTATTTTTTCCTAAAAAGTGTAAAATTTTGGAAAAAAAATTTCACGAAAATAAATTGTCACGCACAACGAGTCTGTGTGCAAAATGTCAGCTCAATTGGATCACGGGAAGTGGGTTAAAAAACGACCGAAAGATTTGCACGGTCGTAAGCGTGCAAGCAAGCAAGCAAGTGAACTTAATATAAAGGATTTAAAAATAAAAACGCACCTGGGCGTTGAAGGATAAAGCCTCGAGATGATTCAAGCCACTCGTGCTACGGGCAATTGTACGAACGATTAGAGTGTATGATGATCATTCATCTCTGCACATTGTTGACCCAGCAAAAGCCTCAATGAGTCTTTATAGGACTCTTTTCTGGGAGAGGTGCTGCTAAGTTTTTGTAGGAGGCAGCGACGCATTGCTCGGCGTTTCCCAATCAAGTATTTTACGCACGAATCATTTGTTGTTGTTGTTGCTGTAAAGTTTGGACAATGACGCCGGCACACGATGGCTTACTGTTCCTAGAATTACGTCACGGGAACGTTAACGTGTACTGAGAAGCAGACGGCGCCTATCTTTTTTTGGCGAGTACAAGCCGTCGCGTTGACCAGGGCGGCCTGTCGGATGCGAACCGCAAACATCTGCAACGAGTGGCGAGCGCGCGTGCTTTTGCCACTGGGCCACGACACCAAACAAACGCATGACTATAAACAATGCATTACTAGCAACAAGCTCAGTCAATCCGTCAACATCGTGACATCACCACAATCATCACTCACCTATTCCGACCGTTATCCTTGCCGTTAGACACCAGGTAATGCTGCTGCTGCTGTTGCTGCTGCTGCTGCGATGACAGTTGCACCTGCTGCACGTGCTGCTGATGTTGCTGCTGATGATGTTGATTCGATTGATGATGCTGGTAATGTTGCTGATAGTGTTGCTGTTGTTGCTGCTGTTGCTGCTGCTGTTGTTGCTGCTGCTGGTGATAGTTGTACTGATGGTTGTTGTTGTTGTTGTTATTGTTATAATTCCACGCCTTTGCAGACACTGGTGTCACGGCGAAGATGATGAAGACAACGACGTGAACCATGGAAGAGGAGGAGGGAACAGGACAGCTTCTGAAGTCTCGGCGAACACGAGGCATCTTGATGTGGTTCCGCCACACAATTTGACAGACACGTGCTCTTTCTCTCACACACACACAGGTGTATGGACACGTGCGCGCGAGTGTTTCGCTGCGTTAAGGTTCAGGCACGTGGTCCGGTGTCGAAGACTTTTCTTATTTCTTCCTTGGGAGATGCGTGCTGGCGAATTCGCGAATGTCAGAGGCAGGACTCGCAGATGTTCCGTGAGCCACGAGAGATGGGCGGGTGACGGCTGCGTGATGGGGTCAGTGGAGGGTTGATGAGTCGGCGATGGGTGAGTGAGTGATGGGTGGATAAGTAGGTGATGGAGAGGTGAGTTATGGGTGGATGAGTCGGTGAAGGATGAGTGAAGGGTGGATAAGCGGGTGATAGGTCAATGATGGGGTGGACAGGTGAGTAATGGAGGTGGTGAGCGATGGATTAATGGGTGAGCGACGGGTGGATAAGCGTGGTTGGTCAGTGATTGCGAGCCGTGGGTGTGCGTGCGTTGTGTAATGAGTTCTGGGTGGGGAGTGAGCGATCGAGGAGGCGAGTGATGAGTGACTGGTGGACGAGTGGGCGATGTATGTGCGGCTAGCTGGATGGTTGAGTGATCAATGGTATCGATGAATGACTTCACGCTGATTAATCGCTTGTGCGCATCTTTTCACTCGCCGATGTGGAGTTCGCTGCGTCGCGGACCCAGCCGTAAAATCGACGCATTCCCCTCTCCACACAGCCGCGCCAATAATAACAATAATGACGATCGCGTCGCAGTTGGCGAGCTCCTATTAAGGCCCAGTGGAACAAATCAACCTCGAACTTTACGAAATAACCATAAAAAACACAAATGGAAAACACCACGTGTCTTATCCCCACGTGCACGCCAATTATCCGTGCATCAACACGCGCCTCCAAGTTCTGCACACGGCACCGTTCAAAACAAAAAGTGCGTCTCGCGTTCTGCTGGGAGTATTCGCTGGGTCGCCACTCGGTTCCTCCCGCCCTCCTTCCTCTCCCTGCCCCTGATCTCTCTCTCTCTCTCGTTGTATCTCTTCACCTGTTCGTCACTCCTCTTAATTGCGTATCTTCCTTTTTGTTGCGAACGAGATGTGTGCGGGTTTTCTCTTCCTCGCTGTCAGAACCTCCCTGGCGCTGCCCGCGTCTCCCCCCCCTCCCCTTTGATCGTCTCTCTACCTCGTCGCAATCCTCTTTCTCCCTCCACGAAGTCCTTTTCCCAGGAGCTCTTCTTGTCTCGCGCTTCTCTCTCTCTCTGTCTTCACTTGCCAAGTTTCGTTCCTTTTAATTCTCCCCACTCGCGATGTGACTTCTCATTCCTCGAGTTGTGCGTTTCTACCTCCTCTTGTTGCTGTTATTTTATTATTTTTATTCTTCTTCTCAGTTTCACTTCTCGTTAAATCTCCCCCCTCCTCCTTCTTCTTCCTCCTCTTCTTCCCTCGTGTATTTGTATCCCTCCGCTAACTCCGCTTCGTCTCGCTCCTAGAACTCCCGATCCCTAATCTCGTCCTCGCATTATACGCCACTTCCCCTTCCTCTCATAACCAATGGATGACGAATTGTATTCTTGGTTTTCTCGTTCCGAGCTTATTCTCTTTAATGCTCCGCTTTATATCGTCCGAGTCCCGCTCCGTCTCCTCTTCTCGTCCTTTGCTGTCCCCCTTCTCTGCCCACCTCTTCTAAGCCCCCAACGCCGTCCCTCCCCCTCTTCCCATGCCGCTCGCTGCCTGTCGGAGACGCGTGACGGAGAAGAAGAGCCACAAATCACAAACACAAACGCCAAACATCCCCCCCCCCCCGAACGCTTTTAGCCGCACACTGTTGGGGCGAGTGCTGCTATCGAGACATCTCTGAAGGTCGGCGCCGTACACCACGTGGCCAACACCAACCTCGGCCGCCGTTGTTTCCCCAGTGCTAATGTTTACGCACCGCACCGAGTACTCATTTTAGGCTGAGTCGACCACCGCTGTTTTGTGCCGCTGTACCAGACATAATAGACTCTCACGCACAAACTCAACAACAACAACAATCGCCACTACGTAGCGGTGGCGTCACCAATGAGCTTGCGCCAGGCTAGGGTCACTTTGAGGGCACGTGAAGTGTCAGAGGCTGGAGGTCACGGGACAGACCCAGGCGCCACGGGTTTGACTGAGATGAAACGCAGCAGGGAGCACAGGTGGTGGTGCATGCATCTGCCAGTCATCTCAGTAAACGCACAAACTCTCCACATACCCTCACAACAATACGTGGTGACACAGGGAGACAAAGGGAGACAAAGGCGGCCGCGCACGTGTGGCTCTGAAAGCCCCAACCGCCTTAATAGGGGCTCGCTAACAGCACTGGCCCCCGCAGCCTGTCAGGCGAAACAGGTGGATGGTTGATTGCGTGCGCGTATCTGTGCGTCAGAGGTATCACTGACAGAGACAAAGATCCCCCGTATAGCCTAAACAGACTGTTGGGGCAAGTGCTGTTAGCGAGCACCTGTTAAGATAAGCACAGCACACGATGGGAGTGGGTGGCCAGCACTACGCCCGGACGCCTTTGTCTCGCTCGTGGCGAAGTTTACACATCGCAGCAGGTACTCATTTAAGGCTGAGTCGACCTGAAAGAGGCTCAGTAACCGGTTCGGATATTCGTCGCCGATGTTGGCCATGAGCGGGAATGGAACTCGGGACGCTCGATTCGCAGCGCAGCGCGCTAACCACTGCGCCACCGCTCCGCACACAAACTCATGCGAAAGCACAAACTCCTCACACGCTCACATTGTCACTCTTGCACACTCTCAGACACACCCCCACACTCTCACTCACCCTCACACTCACACTCTCACCCACCCTCACACTCTCAGACACACCCACACACTCGTCACCCACCCTCACACTCGTCACCCATCCTCACACTCGTCACCCATCCTCACATACCCTGTCACACACTCCTTCGCTGTCATACTCTCTCACATACTCTCATTCTTACACTCACTCTCACGCACGACTGTCACAACCTCTGTCCCACTCTACTCACACACCCTCACTCACTGTCCCACTTTCATACACTCTCTCTCTCACACCCCCACTCACTCACTCACCCTGACACTCTCACTCACTGTCACACTCTCATACTCTCACTCACTCTCACGCACTCTCACACACCCCCACTCACCCTGACACTCTCACTCACAGTCACACTCTCACACACTCTCACACCCCCACTCACACACTCACCCTGACACTCACACTCTCACACTCTCACACACTCTCACTCTCACACACCCCCACTCACCCTGACACCCTCACTCACTGTCACACTCTCACACACTCTCACGCACTCTCACACACTCTCACACCCCCACTCACTCTCACACACTCACACACTCTCACGCACTCTCACACACTCTTACACATCCTCACTCCCCCTGACACTCACGGTCACACTCTCACACCCTTTCACGCACTCTTACACACTCTCACTCACTCTTACACATCCTCACTCACCCTGACACCCTCACTGTCACACTCTCACACCCGCTCACGCACTCTGACACCCTCACTGTCACACTCTCACGCACTGTCACACTCTCACGCACTCTTACACACCCTCACTCACTGTCACACTCTCACTCACAGTCACACTCTCACGCACTGTCGCACTCTCACTCACCCTGACACCTTCACTGTCACACTCTCACGCACTCTCACACACCCTCACTCACTGTCACACTCTCACGCACTGTCACACTCTCACGCACTGTCACGCACTCTCACACACTCTTATACACCCTCACTGTCACACTCTCACTCACAGTCACACTCACCGGGAGGTCTCTCTGCTCTCCACTCGTCCCAAGGCGCTGCTTGGTGCGTGACGGTTCGCGCCGTGAAGCGACCTGATGATGAGTGCGGCTCCTGCTGCGTGATCAGAGGCAGCGACTCTACAGGGAGAGAGAGGTGGGGGGGGGGCAGGGGGCGGGGTTGGGGGGGGGCAGATGAAGGGTGAGCGAGGGGGAGTGGGGTGAGAGGTAGGGAGGGGAGAGGGAGGGGAGAGGGAGGGAGGAGAGTCGGAGGGAGGGAGGGGAGAGGGAGGAGAGATGAAGGTAATAGAGAGGGGGGGTGAGTGGGAGTGGGAGGGATCGGGGGGGCGGGGTGAAAGAGAGAGTAGAAGGGAGAGAGGGCAGAGGGAGAAGAGATTATTCTGTCTCTTGTATAGCATTTTAAGGAAACGAAGAGGAAAAAAAACATAACCGTTGTGTGTTGACATTGGTAATCCATGCGATGGCATCACGAGTTTCTTGTTGCATCATGCCCCCCCCCCTGGTGTACGCGTGTCATGGGCAGTGGTCGGTTACGTGGTGAACAGATTTCCCCTTCACCACACTCACAAATGGGGCGACTTTCATCTTGAGAGACGCGAAGGGAATGGAGAGAGAGGGAGTGAGAGAGAGGGAGAGGGTTTCAGGGGTTATGGAGGAGAGAGGGAGGGAAAGGGGGGGGGCAAGAGAGGTGATAGGGATAGGAGGTGAGAGAGAGGGGGGGGGGTAGAGAGATGGAGTAGAGAGACAGGGGGTAAGGAGAGCAGAGCGTGAAATCTTTTGTGAAATCTTTCATTTAAAAAAGGGGGGGGGGTGACATCAAGCAAAGCATAAAAAAACGAAATGATGAACGAAGCAAAGTGCCGACTACACCGAGCATCTTCTTGTTTCCACTGATCGTAAAAACAAAGAGAGAGAGGCTGAACAGAGAGGGAGTGAGTGCACGGGGTGAGCAGAGTGACAGGTTAGGGTGGAGTGACAGGGGGGAGGGAGAGACAGCCTGTGAGAGGTGGTGGAAGAGAGACGGGGAGCGGAGAGAGGTGATGGCGAGTGAGAGAGGTGGGAGAGGAACCCACGTGGATTCAATGAAACGAAAATTAATCAAATAAATCCGCAATCGCAGCTGCAGAAGCGGCGGCACTGTACGTGCGTTGCGTAACGACCCATCGACCCCTTCCCAGCGTTGCGCGTCGGTCAGCCATGGGCCGGTTGTGCTAGCAAAGTGCTTTCAGCAAGCAGCTGTTATGGAATTAAGTTGATTTTTTTTTGTCGTCGTCGTTGTTGTAACGAGGCGGTGAGAACTCACGCGGGCAGGGTGTGAGTCTCATTGTGCAAGAGTGACCTGGGCAGAGCCGTCCCGAAAGTACGGCGAATCGGGGAGACCGCCCCGGGCCCCGTGCTTTGGGGGGAGGTGGTAGGGGGGGGCGGCGCACTTCGACATCAGACGTAATACTTGTAATACCGGTTTAGTTTGAAGGCGTCAGAGTGGCCCACACAATGGGATTTGCTCCGGTCCCACCACGCCCCTCTAATGGACGGCCCTGGGACCTGGGGCCATTGGTCTGCCAGTAGGGGGGCGATTGATCACTGCTGCTTCGTGATCCTAATTGAGTCATCTTGCTGTGTAAAGTGTGGGCAATCCCCCCCCCACCTCCCCAGCGTGGAAGAGTAGGCCCTCAAGATACCCTCGAGAGAGGCCCTCTTCGAGGCTCTCGAACGCGGTGACCCTTTCCGCCCAGCAGCGGTGGCTCGTGCAAGCAGTCGCAGGGCCGCGCCTTCATCCTTCTTCATGGTTTCAACGTTTGTAATGTTCAGCCCAGGTGAGAAGCTCGGGAGACCAGGGATGAGTCTCAATTTGCGTGGAGTGACCAGGAGCATCAGTCTGCCGGCAGGGAGCGATTGTCGCTGCGCGTGGCTTTGCTCCGGTCTCCCGCACCTCCGAATTGGCACGGTCGGCTACGTACGGTGCGAAAGAAGTGCAACGTACGCACGGTGTACGGTTGTTACACCGCGCAGTAATGATGAGGGCGGCCGCTGGATTCGAGCCGTGCACCTCTGGTGCGAGCGCAAGGCTGTGGCAACGGCTGGGTAAGGGGCGGTGTGACGAGAATCACGCCCGGTCGCCTTTGTCTCCCCCAGTGCTGAGGTTTACACACGGCGCCATGTTACTAATTTAAGGCTGAGTCGACCTAGGGGGAGATCCGAGACATGTTCAAATATTCGCCACTGTTATTGGTCGCGAGCGGGATTTTTAAGTCGGGTCGCCGGGTTCGTAACCACAGCGCCACCGCTCCCCACTGGAGTTCTCACAAAGACCCCCCGTGTAGCCTTAACAGACTGCTGGGGCAAGTGCTGTTAGCAAGCACCTCTGAACGCCGGCACAGGCACACAAGAGGGTGGGTGGCCAACACCACGCTCGGCCGCCTTTGTCTCCCCAGTGGCGATGTTTATAAACCACAGCAAGCTCTCTCACACACACACACACGTGTGTGGGCACACGTGTGTGTGTGTGCCCACAGTTTTTGCATCTCCGAGCATATTTTGAAACTGAGAGGTTCACAACAAGTGCTGCTGCCGATTGTTTGAACATAATGAGGCGTTTGTTAACCTGCAATCATGAACTCACTTTCTTTCCCCTGACTTCCCGCGGGACTTTGGCGGTGTACAAAAAAAACACGTTTACAACTTTCGGCTATTAATGTAAATATTGAGAACGATATCAAGGCTACAGTGACTTTGTTTTCAAGGTGGGTGCTGCGGGTGGGTCATACGCAAACTTAAGGGGGGGGGGGTGACGAGGTGGGGGCACTAAAGTTCTTATAGTATAACTAAAATTATCTTTAAAAAAAAATATTTGACCAGGTAAGGCTGGAGAGCTATTTTTCAGAAGTGACCTGGCTATCACAAACGATAGCTCAACGAAGTGGCTTTATCATCATGTGCAAATTTACTCACCCACACTTAACTAACCTAAAAGGTTAAAACACTTGACGATGGTACTGCTGCTGCTGCTTTGCCAGTGGTGCACAATGCCACAACAACAACAACACGTTTCGTGTCAATAACAACAACAGTCTGCGGCATTAAAAGAAAAACATGACAGGCGACCTTTCGGGCAATCGTTCGCTCTTCATAGAACACGCTCAAACACTCTTTAAACACATGTTAATAACCGCCAGGACAGAATGAGTTGACGGTGCGACCCACTTTGGTCTACCGTGCATTCCACTCTGGCTCTCGGCCGCTGTCTGATTGATCTCAGTGAAGACTGCGATACGAACTTGAAACTATTAAATTAAAACTATTTTATATAAATACATAATAAATATATGAATAAAAAATTAAACTGTTTTTTATTATTTTACCAGGTAAGTCCCACTGAGCTACATAGATATTTTTCAGAAGCGACCTCGCCACAAATGCTTGTTTTAGAGCAATTCTTCTGGAGGGAAAAACCAGAGGACCCGGAGAAAATCCACGCGACCACGGAGAGGTGGTGCAAACTCCAAATACACGGGCATCGTCAGGGTCGGGATCGAATCCACGACCTCCTGCATACCAGGCGAGGTAGTTAACATCTCGCCACCGTGGCGCCCCTTAGAAGAGGGGGGGGCTCAGATTTTACCTCCCACCCCGGATGCTACATAGCTGAACGAGATGGAGCGGCGGTGGCGCAGTCTGTAGCGCTGTGAAACCCAGCGACAGCCTAAGTTCAATTCCCGGTCACGGTTAACATCGGTGGCGAGTGATCTGTGATCCAGCACTGGGGTTGCCCCTCGCACCAACCGTCGCTGACAGCCCTCCGCCTCGTTGCCGCATCTTAAAAAAAAAACGATAACTGGGTTTTAACCCCATTTTTTGCATGCGGTTATTGGTAACCCCCCTAAAAAATCGGTTTAACCGCGGGAATTCACACATCATACGTAAACGCTCACATGGATTCACACACAGACAAATATATCCCGTATATCATGAGGCCTCCTTTGCCAATACCAAAATATAATAATAATTTGTTTCCCCTTTTTGCCCGGCAGTTTTGTTTCTAGAAAAAATGGGACAAAGCCTATTATTATCTCCCATGTAGCCTACACAGACTGTTGGGCCAAGTGTTATTAGTGAGCACCTTATAACGGCCGGCACGGCACAAGAGTTGGTCGTGTAGCAAACACCACGCCCGGCCGCCTTTGTCACCCCTGTGCTTACATTTACACACAACGACGAGTACTCGTTTAAGGCTGAGTCGACCTAGGGGAGGCCCAGGATTGGTTCAGATATTCGCCACTGATATTGTGAGTGAGCGGAAATCAAACTCAGGCAGCCAGGTTCTTACCTCTGTAATGCTGACCACTACGCCACCGCTCCACCACACCCACGCGCGTATATATACGTTAACAGACACACACGTCTGTGCATAAGTTAGAACTCCCTCCCTTCCCTCGCTCTGCACTGCTTAGGAATGTGCCTTAAACGAGAATCGTACACCAATTTTCCCCAAGTCTGGCCCAAGGTCACACACAGAGGACTGGGGGCAGGGGCGGGGGGGCGGGCTTGGGTTGGGCTACAGATGGGTTCACTGCACACTCCTGCACTGCACCTTGCCCCGGAGCAAAGGTCAGAAATGTTTAAAAAGGAAGGGGAAAACACACGCGCGCGCACGGGCACACATTTATGTTTGACTGCAAGCTATCCCCTAGAATGACCGACAGAAATGCCGGTGTGTCAGCCCCATCAATCATGCGAGTCAGCGCTGGGCCCTATCTTTAACCTGGTAAGGGCCCTTGTCAGAGATCCAGTGAAAGTGTGACGCCTGTTAGCTGTCATCCTGGCTTGACGCTTCCTACCACGATACTGGCCTCGTCTTTCTCAGAACTCATGGGCGAGGAACGGCCCTCTTCGGACAACTGCAGGTAGGTGAGGCTTGTAGGCAAATAGAGCTGCATCCTTTGAGGTAGGCAGCAAGGTAAGCTTGTAGGCTTTCAGGTAGGTGGGTTTGTGGACTTACACGTAGGGAGGCAGGCTCGTAGACTTTCAGGTAGGCGTATAGGCTTCAAGGTCGGCTCGTAGGCTCTCAGATAGGCAGGTAAGCGTGTAGACTTGAGGTAGGCAGGCAGGGTCGGATTAAGATTTAGTAGGCCCCGGGGCTACAGGTACTGTGAGGCCCCCAGTAATATTTTCTAAAGGAAAACAAAGTTAAATAAAAAATAAAATGTATTTGTACAAGGCTAACAATAAATAAAATTCAGCATTCACAAATGAAATAACTTTTCACTTAATCTCTGGAGGCCCCTGGGCTGCAGCCCCTAAAGCCCATGCCTTAATCTGGCCCTGTCGGCAGGTAGGTTGGCTAGTAGTGGGCGATGTTGCAATATGTCTTTACACAATTCATTAATTTGCAGGTAACTTTAAAACGTAACTGTTTTTTTACCGTGACTCCAGCACGACACGGCCTACTCTTTTTCGAATACGGCAACGTCACAGGCCCTTCGTCGTCCACTGTGAAACAGGACGGCGTGAATCTTTGGTTCATAGGCCGGCAGTATTAATCAGGGCAGCCGCCAGGCTCGAACCGCTGAACCTCTGCAACAAACGGTGAGCGCGCTACTGGTCGGCCGCTCCACGGTCCAGTGGTTTGGCAGATTGTGAGATACAGTACTCAGGTATGCAGTCTTGTAGGGAGGTCTGTAAATAAATAGGTAGGTAAGTGGAAGTTCTATTAACCAAAAGAGGCTGGTAGGCTGACAAGCATATCTGTGTGTGTATGCGGGACAACTTAATAATGTAAACCACATTAGACAGCTCTTCCATGGGACCCTGAAGTCGAAAGTACAGACTAAAAAAGACAAAGATCCCCCGTATAGCCTTAACAGACTGTAGGGGCAAGTGCTGTTAGCGAGCACCTATGAAGGCCGGAACGGTACATGAGGGGGCGGGTGGCCAGCACCACGCCCGGCCGCCTTTGTCTCCCCAGTGGCGATGTTTACACACCGCACCAGGTACTTATTTGAGGCTGAGTTGACCTAGGGGAGAACCCAGGACCGGTTCAGATAATCGTCACTGGTGGTGTTGGCCGTGAGCGGAAATCGACCTCGGGCCGCCGGATTCGTAAGCACAGCGCGCTAACCGCTACAACAACCGCTATTCGCCACCAAGTGGTGGTGACGTCACCACGACGCTTGTGCCAGGCCATGTGCACCGCTACACTACCGCTCCCACACACACACAGGAGCAACGAGTTCAGGAAGAAGGAAAAAAACCCATTTAAGTTATATGAACCGGACGCATTTGTGGTGTACAACGTGTGGCTTGGGGTTTAAGGGTAGAATTAGCGCTGGTTCATTCCATTCTCTTCACGGATGTTCGGTGAACTCGAAGCCAAAAATGCCACAGTGGTGTTTTAATCTCAAAGGCCGAATGAGGGCAAAAAACATTGTCAGCTCAATCAACGTTCGCGGTGGAGCCGTGGTGCAGCGGTTTGCCCAATACGTCACGAGCCTGGTTGCCAGGCCGTGCGTGTCATTCAGCAGCGAACGATATCTGAAACGGTCGCGGGCCACGCCACTTCGCCAAGCGTGGTGATGTTTGGTCCAGCAACCCCCATGACCGACACGGCATAAGGAGGCCTATCACACAGCAGGGCATCGAGAGAGGGCTGTCGACTAACACGTGTGGTGTAACTTCGAGCCTTATCCCTTCATATTTGTGGTGGGTTTTCTCCGGCTACTCCGGTTTTCCTGAAGCAAGCCACGCACTCATTGACGGGATTGGCAAAACATTCCAATGTAGCAGGACCCTCTTGAAAATTATTCCTGAGACTCCTGGATGAATAGTAACGATTATTGGGCTGATGGTTTCAACCACAGAGGTGGGAGGGAGTGCTTTGCCTTAGGGCCCAAGCTGACCCGATGTATGAGGGCCCATCTGCGCGGTCAGCAGGCATTTCATTTGCCTCTTTCTAAAATTCCCACACTGAAAGCAGCTGTCGTTGAAATGATGGTTAATAATTATCGACGCACAATCTCTGTCCAAAGAAAACAAACAAACACGGCAGTCGGCTCATGTTGGCTCAGGATGTCTCCCTCGCGCTGAGTATTTTATGGGAGTAATAGGGGACCCCAAAGAGTGACCAATGTATAAGTTAGAAAAAAGGGTTTGCACATAGAAGAAGACCCGATGCAGGCAGTGATGAGAAGGACACTGGCACTAAATTTTGACTTAAAGCTTTCGTGACTGCAGGAATTCATATTATTTGGGTCTTTCGGTAAAGTCACGTAGATAGGTTCAAAGAAAATAACAAAAAATGACGACGTTTCGATCGCAACACATCCCTATCCTGATGACGACCACTTGTGTTGCGATCGAAACGTCGTAGTTTTTATTTGAACCTATCTACGTGACTTTACCGAAAGACCCAAAGAATATAAACCGGCATGACTATTTGGACACACGTGCAGGATGGACAACAACAGGAAAACGTAAATGTGTTTTGTTCGGGAAAATGGATGGACCTGGAAAGAGAGGAAGACCTAACAGAGAATGGCTTGACGACGACACGAGAGAGAGTGGTGCCAGAAAGTTGTGGCCACTACGTGAGCATATTGACACAAAGCAGAGGAAAGTGGAACCAAATGACGACATGTGCAGTGGGCACCTGCGGGGCTATCTGACCATGGATCGTGATGATGATGATGAATAGTGGGGCGAGAGGGGGGGTGTCCCCCTATTGAAGAGCAGTGCGCCTCCGTTCAGAGCTCAGGTGACTCAAGTTAAAGAGTCCATCACAGCTAATGCTGCAGTAGCTTCTTTTTCTCTGCCCGATCCTGCTTCAGCTGCACCGTCTACCCGTGACTTAGAAAGTGTATATACAAATAAATCCCACTGCATCTCAAGACTCAGTACGAATGGGGAGGCGTGCACGTCCAAAGCGTTGCAAGAGGATTGTGTTTTGCAGTACTGCAGGAGATTATGGGTAGAATTGTATAGGCCAGACAGAGAGAGCCCAAGACTGCATTATCGTAGAGGAGCCAAAGAAGACACTGCATAGACCAGGGATCGGCAACCAAAATAACAAAAAGAGGCTTTTTTTTCGAAATCGGTCAAATTAAACCTCAACATTTTCAGAGCGGCAATGCATCACGGTGAATACAAGACTGCGGTCCTTGATAAATAACGTCACGAATCAGTCCTCATGAAAGCCGCATCCGGCTCCGTAGCCGCAGGCTGCCGGCCCCCTAACATAGACAGAGAGAGAGTCGCAGGCAGGAGAGAAGATCTTGAGAATGGATTTGAGCAAAAGGGTCTCGACATTGTGTCCTGCCAGAAGCGCATCTGACAGCGCGCGCGACACGGTGGCCCTCTTTGTTCGATGGCGAGCCAAAAGCCCCCGCTGCGAGGGTGACCGGAGTTCCCGTGGTGGTTCGCGTGACGGCGATGGGCCCGTTGACACGCGACAGCGTTGCGAAACAGAGACGCGACAGAGTTGCGTTCGCAGAGAGCGGTGAAGGTCGCCTCGAAAGGAAATTGCGAGCGCCGTTCAAATTCGCCTTCGGTGGCTGGGGTTGCGGGACCACGCGTCGGCAGCCACAGCACTAAGCTATAAAACTACACTTTTTGGTTTTTTATTACCAGGTAAGGCCCACTGAGCTGTATCAGAATCAGAATATTTCTGATATGGCAGAATATTTATTGATACTGGAGGAATCCTATGAGCTATGAAGTTATTTTTCACAGATGTCCAGATAGCTCTCTTTTTTAAGTTAGCTCTTTTTTCTAAAGCGACCTGGCCGCAAATGACAGCTCAACCACTCAGCTTATCGTGCGGAGATTTATAGCAGACAAATACTCTAAAAGCATGTTTCTAGATGTGGAGGGGGAAAAACGTCAATGCCACGGGCTCGTTCTTCACCCCACCAACCCCTGCGTCCACTTAGTGCCCAAGCAAAGCGAGATTAGGGCACGGAGCGCGTTTGACTCGGCGTGTTTATCTTGAAAACTCAGCCGCGTATAATTGTTGTGGGGAGGTAATTCAATTCCCCGCAGCCTCAACAAAACCCAGTTAAAGCTTCTCAACAAAGGAAATTCAGATCCCTCCATTTAGCCGGGATTTACCGTGAGTTCGGTGGGTTTGTGGGTAAGTGCCATTGTTCGTGAGCACCTGTTAAGGAGTCCACGGGGTGGGGTTTAGGCCCTCGTGCGTGAAGGCACTTGGCAGTGATGTGGCCGGCAGCATGAATTCCCACCGACTTTGTCTCCCCCGGTGTTAATGATGTTGACCGCGCCACTGTGCAGGTAGCCATTTCAAGGTGAATTGGCGTAGCGGTGGGTGTCCGGAAAACGTTCAGATGCCAATTGTCTCCCGATGATGGAATGTATCGTGGCTGACAAACGAACATGGGTCGCTAGGGTGGGAGGACACATGTACGTGGACACAAAAAAAACGCGCGTTTCCCATGTAGACTTTACTAGACTGTTGGGGAAAGTGTTGTTATCGAGCGTCTATTGAGGGCGTCACGGCACACGAGGGGGTGGGTGGCCAGTACCACGCCCGGCCGTCTTTGTCTCCCCAGTGGCAATGTTTACACACCGCACCAGGTACTCATTTGAGGCTGAGTCGACCTAGGGGAGGCCCAGGGCCGGTTAAGAAAATCGTCACTGGTGTTGGCCGTGAACGGGAATCAAACTCCGGCTTCCTGGTTCATAGTGCAGCGCGCTAACCACTACACTACCGCTTCCCACATACATACGCACACACATGCACACGCACACACGTATATATCCCTGTTCTCCCTCCTGCTCAGGAAATGTCAAACATCCCTCTACCTGAGCCCCATTCCAGTCCCGTCAGCCCCTCCCTTTTGTAACCAGTAAATCTGACACCCACCCGACCCCAACCCCCAGCCGCCCACCCATCCACCCACCAACCCAACCATCCAGCCACTCTTGTGCCTATCCAGCCTGTCACTCATCTACCTATCCGTCCATTCGCCCAGCTATCTACTCAGTCACCCAAACATCCCACCAGCCACCCTGCTAGTCTCATAGCTACCTACTCAGCCAATCAGCCGTCCAGCTACCTACTCGGTCACCCACTCATCTTGCCCCCACCCAGCTAGTTGCCCACCTACTTACCCAGCCACTCTCCAACCAACACACCCACCAAAACAACCGTCCAGCCCTCCTACCAAAATACAAAAACAAAGATCCCCCGTATAGGCTTAACCGACTTTTGGGGCAAGTGCTGTTAGCGAGCACCTATGAAGGCTGGCACGGCACACGACGAGGTGGGTGGCCAGCACCATTCCCGGCCACCTTTGTCTCCCTAGAGGCAATTTTTTCACACCACACAAGGTACTCATTTGAGGCTGAGTCGACCTAGGGGAGGCTTGGGACCGGTGCAAATCATCCTTATTGGAGTTGGTGGTCGCCAGGTTCGTAGCGCAGCACGCTAACCGTTGCACTACCATCCCCCACCGACCAACTACCTTCACACAGACATCCAACCACCTAATCACACTGTCACCCCGCAAACCCAAAGCAGTCACCCATCCGCACATTCGCCCAACGAACCACCCACCCAGCCACCCACCCGCCAGCACCCTGGTCTTACACCCTCCACCTTCAAAACACACCCATGGAATGTGCTTCCTACCCTGCCTGTACTAACCCATGCACTACGTTAGTCATTACAGAGAAAAATACACATAAACTAGCGTGAAGTCAGACAAGAACAGAAGAAAAAGTCCAGCTGTGATGGAAACACTGTGGTCAATGGAGGAGTGTTAACCCAGTGGTCCACCTTTCACCACTCCTCCTTCACTCACCCGCACTGACCAGAGTGGTGAAGTATGTACAAACAAGTCTATAATCCGACAGGGAGTGCGGAGGCCTTCACACAGAATATTGTCAAGGGCTGTGAATTATAATAAGAATAATTATTATTACTTAAGTATTCTTAACTTGGTTATGCCAATGTTTTTGTTTTGCTTTATTCCCACATTTAAACGCCCACATTCTAATTCCCAGCTGTAAAACATTTACTGAGCAAAATGTGAAGTAATTAAAGGGGCACAATATAATCTCACGCAGATTAAATCTTGAAAATAAAACAAACGGTACAGTTTTCAGCATTCACATGTTATCATTTAGGACATTTGGGGCAGTGCTCATCGCTGTTGCCAATCTTCAAGCAATAGTGGAAATTCCACATTATCATGGCATGACTCTTATCGGTAACACAACACTTATTTGTTATTGGCCCACAAAGGCAGTGGGTGGAAAGTCCACATTCTATTGGCAGAGCCCAGTCTCTCCTTCTTGAGCACCACATTCAGTGTTGACTCTCTTACCAACTTACCAAGTGGTGGAAATTCCACCTTCCTATGGTAGAGCCAATACGTATAGCCTCACCAGGTGTGCCTCGCTTTACACACATTCTATGATGATTATGACCATGATTACACTGACGATGGTGATGCTAATGTTGCTGCTGCCGGTGATAAATTCTGATGATGATCGTCATCAGCAGCATCATCAGCCATGATCTATCCCCTGCTTGATTAAGGCCTCCCCACGTCGCCACCATCTCCCATAGTCCCAGACGTCCACAACCCATCTCGTTCCTGTAAATGATCTTCTCCCATCGCTCCATATCCAAGCGGCCATTCCTTCACCAGTCTTGTCCATCTGCTATCATCCTTTCTAAGCAATGTATCCTGCCCCAATACCAATTTCGTCCTGCCCAAGACCACCTTTGTCCTTCCCAAGATGATGGCGGTGTTGATTTTGATGATGATGCTATTTTGACATACTTTTGATGATAATGGTCCTGATCATCATCATTACAATAAACCAATGAAGACAACTGATGACGATGATCACAACAATAATGACACCAATGATGATGACGACGATGATCCAATCAGCCTTTGCTCACAGCAAGTAAATCCAGGAACGGAGTTCTGGACACAACACGACCCCCTGTCACGTGCCCACCTCCCCACCCCGCACCGCTCGCCCCAGCGAAACCTCCCAGGGGTGTGGGGTTACCCCGCTGTCGGCCGGCTTGTCAACACAGGTGTGCCCGTGTTTACTTTTGAGGAACCCATTATAAAGCAAACGGTGGCGAGGAGAGACGATGGGACGCGATCGGAGCTCGCCTGTGTCTGGGACCGGCGTGACATTTGTGGCCACAGTAGCGGAGGGGGGGGTTGTCAGATGATCGGTGGCCCGGTGCTCTTCGCCAGGCCGCGTTTTGTAAACGTTCCCATGAGGCTGCCGGCTACCCGAGTGGACGCCGCAGCGGTCACGCCGCTCCGCTTGCCGCGCACCTCCTGACCACCTCCTTGACCTCGTGACCTCGTGCCGCCGGCCCGAATCCACTGGAATGCTCCCTCGGTGACCCTGTGCGGTACAGGGGGGCACCCTGTCTCGTCTCCACACCGAGACGTCGTCGTCTCGTACGATACGGAATCGTCGTTTGCCGTCTCCTCCGGTTGCACCTCCGATGAGCACGGTCGGCTACGTACGGTGTGAACGAAGTTCAACATATGTACAGACATTTGATACGGAACACTTTCTGATTGAAATATGTATATTTATTCTAGATGTGAAGCTTTCGTGACTGCAAGGATTCATGCTCTTAGTTTTTTCGGTAAAGTCAAGTAGGTAAAAAATGAAATAAAATTTTATAAAAATAAAAATAAATTAATAATAAAATTACGACGTTTCGGAGGCAACATAAGTCTCCATCATCAGGTGGGACCGTCACAGCCAGATTTGCTGTATCAAGTGAGGCCTCACTTGATACAGCAAATCTATTTTTATTACTTTTTATTTCATTTTTTACCTACGTGACTTTACCGAAAAAACTAAGAGTATGTATATTTATGTTGTATAGTGCCCTTGTCTTTTATTGATAAAGTATCGTGATAATATCCAATACGGAAACATGGTGTGCTCGGTGCAGAACTATCGTCTCATCCGATGTAGAATCGATCTAACATCTGATACTCAAAACTTGTCCAACACAGAACCCTAATCTCATCTGCTACAGAATTATTATACAAATAAGGGGCATTTGCCTGATATACTGTAGTGTGCTTGTTTCATCTGACGGAGAATCAATATACGATCATGTAGGTAACGCTTGTCTGAATCGGCATCAACATCTCATGCAATAAGGATTCCGTGTTTTGTCCAATACAGAACCTTCAACTCACTTAACACAGAATCGTCGTCTCATTGAATCGAGCGGTTCGCGCACTGCGCTACCAACCCGGCGACTCGAGTTCGACTCTCACTCACGGCCAACGTTAGTGACGAATATCTGAACCAAGGTTCCTGGGCCTCACCTATGTCGACTCATCCTTAAATTAGTACCTGGCGAGGTCTATAAACATCAGCACTGGCGAGACAGAGGCAACCGGGCGTGGTGCTGGCCACCCAGCCCCTCGTGTGTCGTGGCAGTCTTCACAGGTGCTCGCGAACAGCACTTGCCCTAACAACCTACGGAAGCTACACAGTGGATATTTGTCTTTATTTATAAGCCTGGGGTTGGTGGATCACAGTGACAGGGAACCATCGTCTGTGCTAGCTGCCAAACCCAATGAATTGTTGCGATTCAAAGCTGGGACTCAATTCACCCGTCATTTACATTGCGGTGAATTTAGCGGCCTCTAGTGACCGGCGGGGTCACACACGAATCCACAACAAACAACACACGCGAATTGATAAAGATCAGTTCTTACATAATGCAAGTCGGTGCATATATCCTGGGCTTGAGACTCGATATTAATCGATAAAGTTACGCATGGTTATGCTAATTCTTTGGTGAAGCTGCGTCGGTTGTGGTGCACAAGCACAATGAACAGATTGAATGGCATTGGCTAAAACGTCGCCTATTGTATCGAATTTTATCCTGTTTATATTTATATAACGCCTTATTGCAAGGCGCTTTACAGCAATTATACAATTGCAATAAGATGAGAGTGGTTGAGAGAAAGAGTGGTTGGATCCTGACACTGACGCCTGCTGTATATTTGGAGGTTGCATGATCTCTCTCTCCGTGGTCGCGTGTTTTTTTTCTCTCCGAGTCCTCCGGTTTTTACTTCCACATTTAACAAAAAACACACGCGTTTAGAGTAGTTGGCTCCTATAAATCCCCACGTGATGCTCCACTTCATTTGGGCTGTCATTTTATGGGCAGGTCGCTTCTGAAAAGGAGCTGTTTAGCTCAGTGGTCCTTACCTGGTAAAATAAGAAAAACATGTTTTTCTTATTTAAGGCTACAGTGTTGAATTGGAGAATGTGTTAAGTCTAATACACAGGACTGCAATTGGGAAACCGAACACTTGTATCGATGCACATTCGTGATTTCATCCACTGATGATGTTGGCCAACTGGGGGCCCTGAGCAGGAATTATTTTTAGGAATTCATAAACTCCCAGTGAGATGACAGACGAGATGTCGGCAAGAGAGACAGATGTAGCAAGATGAAAGAAGAGAGATACAGACGACAAACAGAGATGCAGTTGTATGGGAGACTTGTAGACTATACTATGTGGTAAGATGAAAGAGGAGATGCCGACTAAATAAAGCTGAATTCGTATTTTAAGTTTAAAAAAATGCGTTTGGTAGGATCAAAATTCTAGACGATATTTGTTTGGCTCAACCCTATTTGTTCATTTAACTGGAGCCCCTTGAGCCAATTGGGGTCCTACGCGTGTGGTTGTTTTTCTTATACCTAGCGCCACCACCGATCTCGCCCGATACAGAATCGCTTGCCGCAATCAGGTGTACAACATTTCATCTATTCGTAAATCAGATGTCTGTGTCAATGTTTAGAGTTGCAGGCAATTTGAGATGTGGGCTACGTGACCTTTTGTTTGTTGTTGCTGTTGTTGTTACCGCTGAATGTGTGTGCGCGTGTGTCGGGCTGGGTGGCTCAGCGCTGGAGCAAGGCCAGAGACATCCCTCGGGGTACGGCGAATGGTGGTCGACCGCCCTGCGCCCCGCGCTTTGGGGTGGGGGGGCTCCGACATCACAATGCCAGATGTAATCATTCGGGTTTATCATCTTGGTTCTTTCGGTAAAGTCACGTAGAAGGGAAATAATAAAAATAAAAATAATAAAAATAAAACATAATTAAATATTTCTCACGATGTTTCGGCCACAACGCAAGCAGCCGTCCTCAGGTGAAGAACAAGTCTGTCGGGAAGACAGCGTCCGAATGAAACACCCCAGGCTTGGAGCGTATATTTAAGCTGGGTTGGAGGGGGGGTTTAGTTTGAAGACGTCGGGAGGCCCATGCGGTGGGATTTGCCCTGGACTCAGCAACCGCCACCTTATGGACTGTCCTGAGCAATGTGTTCACAAGCGGAAGGTTGAGAATTAAAACGCTGGTTCGATGGGGTTAACTCAGCCCGTCATCTCTCCCGGGAAGATAACACTCTTTGAGGAAGTCAACAGTGCTTGACCTATGGATAGACTCTATGTCGCCATAGGAATGTGGAATTCCCACCACTCGTCCCTGGGCCGTTTCTCGGAGCTGAGCACCGCCTTAATGTTCATTCGTGAAGAAAATCGATTTCATTTAGAATAATATTAAATTTTTGCTCATTTCGTTATTTAGCTGGGAAATCCTTAAACGAGAATCAAGACTCGGTTTACAGGAGGGTCCTGCATTGGGAAGTTTGGCCAATAGCTTATTGAGCACATTTTTTGTTCTACGTGAGAGGAAATCTTCGATAACAGCCAAGTAGTAGCAATTAATTTTTGTTGTTTTGACTTTTGCTTCATTGCTGCACTTGGTTGTCTTTAACACGTAAAGCTTCCTGGCTGTCGCCTGATGATGCCGGTTGTAATTACCAGAGGTGGGACAAAGTCATTGTTATGCAAGTCCAAGTCGAGTCGCAAGTCATCAAATTCATGACTCGAGTCTGACTCGAGTCCAAGTCACATGACTCGAGTCCACATCTCATAGGTGGGACAAAGTCATTGTTATGCAAGTCCAAGTCGAGTCGCAAGTCATCAAATTCATGACTCGAGTCTGACTCGAGTCCAAGTCACATGACTCGAGTCCACACCTCTGGTAATTACTGGCGAAACGTCGTACTCAGATTGTAAATGTTATGGCTTTGCTCTCCAACACACCGGTTTGCTGCAACCAGTGACGAATTGGCGTGTTATCTTTACGTAACAAACCTTACTAGTTGGCTGTGTCAGGTGTTGACGGGTTTAAAGACACATTTATATTTGCGCGATCTAACCCAAAACAACCCTGTATTGTGGTTGGTCGTATTTGTTTTTTTCTTTTGTAATGTTGGTGACCCGGGTGACTCTTCCAAATTAGGACTCCTACTCTACTCTCTCTCTCATTGGCCTCGTGGGTTCTCGCCCTGGTTGCACGAAATAAACGTGACGCTTGAACTATTTGCTGTAACTGCACAAACCAAACAAACAAAATAACAAATATCCCTCCGTGTAGCCTTAACGGACTGTTGGGGCAAGTGCTGTTCACGAGCACCTATGCAGGCCAGCACGACACACGAGGGGGTTGGTGGCCGACACCACGCCCGGCCGCCTTTGTTTACCTCGTGGCGATGTTTACACACCGCACTAGGTACTCATTTGAGGCTGAGTGGCCCTAGGAGAGGCCCAGATAATCGTCACCTGGTGTTGGCCGTGAGCGGGAGTCGAACTCGGGTCGTCGGGTTCGTAGCGCAGTGCGTTGACCGCTACACCACCGCTCCCCCCACCACATGCACCGTCTCGGACAGTTTAGTTGCGCATCTCGATCAAACACTCATCTTTGAATATGGCTTAACGTTGACGTGAGCCACCTACCCCACGCATATCCTGTCACCTTATCCGCTTGGCATAGCCCCTGGCTACCTGATGCTGGAGCTGATTGGACGCTTCCCCGTTGGCTCTCTCTCTCTGTAGGCTCAGCTGCCCTGGAGATTGATTAAAGTCACATCTTGTTTGTCAAAAACCACCTCCCCCACACGAACGCATTCTCTCTCGCCACCAACAACACAGGGGCCGCTGTCTTATCCGGCATCCACATAGATAGCGGCACAGCAAAGGAAATCGTTCCTTTGTTACTGGGAACTGGTTTACACACTCACACACATTCATACATTCATATATACAAAGACTTTTAACAGACTTGAGGCAAGTGCTGTTAGCGAGCACCTATAAAGGCCGGCAGATACACGAGGGGGTGGGTGGCCAGCACCTCACCTGGTCGCATTTGTATCCCCAGTAGCGATGTTTACGCACCGCGCCAGGTACTCGTTTGGGGCTGAGTCGATATAGGGGAAGGCCGGGACCGGTTCAGAGAATCACCACTGGTGTTGGTAGGTGAGAATCGAACTCAGGCAGCAGGCTTCGTAGTGCAGCGCGTTAACAATGACACACCTATAAACCATCTACACACACCCATCCAACCACATACACACACCCATCCAACCACATACACACACCCATCCAACCACATACACACACACAACCAACCACCTACACACACCCATCCAACCATCTACACACACCCATCCAACCACCTACACACACCCATCCAACCACATACACACACACAACCAATCACCTACACACACCCATCCAATCACCTACACACACCCATCCAACCACCTACACACACACAACCAATCACCTACACACACCCATCCAACCACCTACACACACCCATCCAACCACCTACACACACCCATCCAACCACCTACACACACCCATCCAACCACCTACACACACCTATCAACCATCTACACACACCCATCCAACCACCTACACACACCCATCCAACCACCTACACACACCCATCCAACCACATACACACACACAACCAACCATCTACACACACCCATCCAACCACCTACACACACCCATCCAACCACCTACACACACCCATCCAACCACATACACACACACAACCAATCACCTACACACACCCATCCAACCACCTACACACACCCATCCAACCACCTACACACACCCATCCAACCATCTACACACACCCATCCAACCACCTACACACACCCATCCAACCACCTACACACACCCATCCAACCACATACACACACACAACCAATCACCTACACACACCCATCCAACCACCTACACACACCCATCCAACCACCTACACACACCCATCCAACCACCTCCACACACACAACCAACCACCTACACACACCCATCCAATCACCTACACACACACAACCAACCACCTACACACACCCATCCAATCACCTACACACACACAACCAACCACCTACACACATCCATCCAATCACCTACACACACACAATCAACCACCTACTTGACATAGGGGAGGCCCAGAATCGGTCCAGATAATCGTCAATTATGTTTTATTGCCAGAAAGGGTCAAGCCTATTCTTATTTGTTTCTTCATCGTCAACGATGTTGGCCGTGAGCGGGAACCGAACTCGGGTCGCCGTGTTGCTTTAAGCGCAGTGTGCCCACCGCTCACTCCCCACATATACAAGACAAAGAACCCCTCCATATACTGTATATCATTTAACAGACTGTAACAGCAAGCAGCGAATACCTACGAAGACAGGCACGACACACAACGGGGTGGGTGGCCAACACCACATGCATACAGATAAATATACACACTCATGCACGCACACAAACCCATGCACACAACGTACGCACACACAGAGACATGCACGATAATATGCACATGCACCGCAAACACAAAAAAAAATTCGATTTAAAGCTTTCGTGACTGCAGGGATTCATCTTCTTGGTTATTTCGGTAAAGTCACGTAGACGGGAAGTAATAAAATAATAAAAATAAAACATAATAAAATAATTCTCACGACGTTTCGGCCACAACGCTTCCCTTCTACGTGACTTTACCGAAAGAACCAAGAAGACAAACAAAAATGCCCCGTGTAAACCACACAGACTGCTGGGGCAAGTTGATGTGAACGATAACCTATGAAGAACAGCGCAGTCCGTGATACGTATCAACACCAGTATAAATTCTCATCTCACTCATCGGGGCTTTCGCTAGGTCAAATCAGCTGACAATAAGTACAATAAGTGACACAGGGAGACAAAGGCGGCCGCGCACGTGTGGCTCTGAAAGCCCCGACCGCCGTAATAGGGGCTCGCTAACAGCACTTGCCTCTGCAGCCTGTCAGGCTAAACAGGTGGATGTTTGATTGCGTGCGAGTATCTGTGCTTCAGATGCTCTCTGTCTGCTGAGTGTCTGGGTATCACTGAGAGAGACAAAGATCCCCCGTGTAGCCTTAACAGACTGTTGGGGCAAGTGCTGATAGCGAGCACCTATGAAGGCCGGCAGGGCACACGAGGGTGAAGATGGCCAGCCCCATGCTCGGCTGCCTTTGTCTCCCTAGTGGCAATGTTTACACAATGCACCAGATACTCATTTAAGGCTGAGTCGACCTAGGGGAGGCCAAGGACTGGTGTTGGCCGTGAGCAGGAATCGAACTCGGGTAGCTAAGTGGGCCTTACCTGTTAAAATAAAAAAAATAGTTTAGTTTAAAATAACAAAATATATATTTTAATTTTTGAACTGCCCCATTTTCCTGGTTAACTTGACTTCCATTTCGGACGACTGCGAACATCAGTGATATTTGAACCGATCCTGGGCTTCCCCTATGTAAATTAAGCCTTAAATGATTGCCTGGTGTCGTACACAAATCGATACTGGAGAGACGAAGGCGGCCGGGTCTGTTGCTGTTCACACGACCTGCTCGTGCACCTTGCCAGCCTTAACAGGAGCTCGCTAATGGCACCTGCACGGACAGTCCCGTTGAAAGATATATTGAGGAAACCACAAGACCTTGCTGATCTCAAGGAGCATAAATCCATCACGCGAATTCCGGTCATCCTCGCAGCAGCGGCTTTTGGTTAACCATTGAGCGAAGATGTGCTTCTGCGGCCGTCTGGAACGCTCTTCCTTCCGATATTAGGAAGCCGCTGGCGCTATGCACTTTTAAAATCTCGGTTGAAAACACATTTCTTTGGAACTGCTTTTTGTGTTTAGTTTGTTGGCCTTCCCCCGCACCTCCGATTAGCGCGGTTGACTACGTACGGTGCGAAAGAAGTTCAACATGCATACTGTGTGCGTATATCTCTACATATGTAATACATATTCTTTGGTTCTTTCGGTAAAGTCACGTAGATAGAAAATGAAAACAATTACAATTAATAGATCATGACGTTTCGATCGCAACACAAGCAACCGTCATCAATAGGTATACCCATGTTTACATGTGCGTGTACGTAGGACACGCACATTCGTGAAGCCTTATATATGTTCCTATTTTACACCCATTTTCTGTATACAGCATGTATAAAAGATGCGCTCTACTAGCCGTGTATTATTTGTAATGCTGATGGTAAAATGTTAATGGACGAACTTGCCTTTCGGAACTTAACCACATACAATTAATATGGTTTTTCAACTTATGTTATTACTTTATGTATTTTTTTCCATAACCAGGCTTCTATTGTGTAACCAGGTCCCAATCGAACATGCGCATTGCGTAATGGGTGTTTACCTGTGCCAACATTACAGTCCGTGCCAAGCAAATACATGCACGCACGTGTGTCTGATGTATACGTGTGAGTGTGGGGGCGTGATGCTGGCCACCTACCCCCTCGGCCTTCATAGGTGCTCATTAACAGCTCTTGCCCAAAAAAGTATGTTAAGACTATACGGGGGACCTTTGTCTTTGTAGTGCTGGCCACCCACCCCTTTGTGTGCAGTGCCGGCACCTTCATAGGTGCTCGCTAACAGCACTTGCCCCAACAGTCCGTTCAGGCGAAGCGGGGGATCTTTGTCTTTGTGCAGTTTGATGACTGATATGGCGCGGGGAAGGAATGCTTTTGACAAATGCACGCAGCACCGCCTCCCACCTCTCCCCCCCCTCCCAATAAGTCCACGTGAGGTTTTGTCTCGCCTCTCCCCTTCCCACCACACAGCCGTCCCTCACAGGGGGGGGGGGGGGGCGCGAGACAGCTCTCGGAACCCAGACAAGAGATCGTCAGATAACCCCCATCGAGGAGGAGGTGGGAGGAGGTGGGAGGGTCCTTTAAGTGAGGCAAGGCACGACACGATTGCACACACGAGCACACTCACGCGCACACACGAGCACACACACGAGCACACAGACACGCACACGTACACGCACGTGCACACAGACACGCGCGCACACACACACACACGCACGTGCACACGCGCACACTCACGCGCGCACACACAAGCACACAAACCCACCAGCACACACACACACGAGCACACAGACACGCGCACACACACGAACACACAAACGAGCACACACACACGCACACACACACACACGTGCACACGCGCACACTCACACGCGCACACACACGCACACAAACCCACCAGCACACACACGAGCACACACACACGAGCACACACGCACATACACACACGTACACACACGCGCGCACGCACACAAACCCACCAGCACACACACGAGCACACAGACACATACGAACACACACACACACGTGCACACGCGCACACACACACACGCACACAAACCCACCAGCACACACACGAGCACACAGACACGCGCACACACACGAACACACACACACACACACGAGCACACACGCACACACACGAGCACACGCGCACACTCACGCGCACACACACGCGCACACAAACCCACCAGCACAAACACGAGCACACACACACGAGCACACAGACACGTGCACACACACGAACAGCCCCCCCCCCCCCTTGCACCACGATTGATGGTGACAGGGCTTAAGGACGCCACCTCCGAGGCTCAAACGCTCATCCCTGAATCGCCACTTTGCAGGGCAAGAGAACACCATCTCAAATAGACCAATTGGTGGCTTGGGGCGAGTGCCTTGTTGTTGTCGTCGTCGTTATCGTCGGTGAGTCAGTTTATTTTGTTGAACCAGGTGACGACTCAAGAGGCCACCGTTCGAGTGTCATTTGCGAGAGTGCCCAGCGTGTGCCACCAAAGCGATAGCAAAAGGATTTAAACACAAGCGGGGAGAATGTTCACTTTTGGTCAGCCGCGTGGCTCCGTGGCTAGAGACACAGAGCCAGCAACGCTCAGTACCTGGGTTCGGATCTGGGTTTCACCTGCACCACAATGAAACCGGGTTCTCAAGTGCAGCGAGTGTACACAAAAAAACACCGTTCATATTAACGACGTATTTCTTCACTTTTTAAATTAATTTTAAATTTGATATTTCAACGTATCGATTTAGCTTGCAATGAAACGCACATTTTCGCTCAAGCAGGGCGCGCTTGGAAGTGCAAAGCCCCCCTAGCGAACATGCTCGGCCACTTGAAAGGATCTAAAAACGTAGTTCTGTGATATCTGCTTCCGCGTGCCATTCTCTAACACAGGGTGGTACACTGCTCTGCGCGAGACCCGCCATGAATCGCTTTGAGTTTTTCACTTAGTTGGATGCATGCCAGCACAATTGAAATCCGATTGGGAAAAGGGCAATACATATTTTAACTCTTGCACGGAATTGCAAGGTGGCTTTGAGTTCACACTAAAGACAAAGAAACCCCCCGTGTAGCCTTTAACAGACTGTAGGGGCAAGTGCTGTTAGCGAGCACCTATGAAGGCCGGCAGGGCACACGAGGGTGAAGATGGCTAGCCCCATGCTCGGCCGCCTTTGTATCCCGAGTGACAATGTTTACACAATGCACCAGATACTCATTTGAGGCTGAGTCGACCAAGGGGAGGCCCAGGACTGGTGCTGGCCGTGAGCGGGAATCGAACTCGGGTGGTCTGGTTCGCAGTACAGAGCGCTAACCGCTACACTACCCCAATGCGGATGTTTACACACAGTACCAGGTACTCATTTAAGACTGATTGGACCTCGGAGAGTCCCAGGACCAATCCACTTGTTTTTCGTGAGTTATCACTAGACACACATACACGTGCGTGTGCGCGTGTGTGTACGCGCCCGCGCGCACACACACGCGCACAATCGCACGTAATCTGGAGGAAGTTTTGTCGTCTTAATATTTCCACATTTTTCGATGTTGACGTTGATCGTAATCCCCGATCTCCGAACATGGAAGACCCCGTCCTGAAATTTGCGGGGCGATTCGTGTCTGGCGGGTAGAATGCGGGCAGACGGGAGGGTGGGTGAGTAAGTAAGAACAGTTGATATTGCGCACTCTTACGAGTCCAGTTCATCACGAATGCGCATTGATCACACATTGACGCAGGGTCTTTGAAACAACAACAACGTTTTGAGTTTGTTGCGGAACTGAATGGGCGAGTGGATGGGCGCGTGAGTGAGTGTATTAATGAATAATTTGATAACGTAGTGAACGATTGAGTCACTGGGTGAGTTTACGATAGGGCGAGCAAGCTGAGAAGTTTAGTGAGAGCGACAGTATGGCTAAGCAAATTAAAGAACGGGTGCGTGAATGAATGATTGAACAGGTGAGCATGTGTAAGAATGATTAGGTGAATGAATGAGTCAACGAATGAATGTGTGAACGAATTAAGGAGTGGGTGCGTGAATGAATGGGTGGGTGAAAGTAGGAATGAGTAAGCGAAATAAATAATGATGGGTGGCGATATAAAAACAATGGGGGGGGGGGTCCTCCTCGACTAAGCCCCCCCCCCCTCCTCCAACTCCCCCACCCCCCTCCCCGTATCGTGTGGGAGGCTGTTTGTATTTAGTCTGACGTGAGCCGCGTGTCGCGTGAGGGATACGGGTCCTGTCGCCTCGTGCTGGGTGATAGAGAGAGGATATAGAGACGCCGAGACAGAGAGACACAGACAGAGAGAAAGACAGAGAGACACAGACAGAGAGAGACAGAGGGACACAGACAGAGAGACACAGACAGAGAGAGACAGAGAGACACAGACAGAGAGAGACAGATCGAGAGACATAGAGGCGACAGACACACACAGACAGAGAGAGACAGATAGAAATAAAGAATCGACAGAGACACAGAGAGACACACAGACAGACACCGAGAGAAAGGGAGACACAGAGAGGGAAACAGACAGATGCAGATGACATAAAGACACAGGAAGAAAGACAGAGAGAGACACACACAGACAGAGAGAGAGCGAGACAGAGGGAGCTTGCTGGATATGTCGAAGTCTCAGACCACCCGCGTGACTGGCTGTATTTCCAGGCTGCGCTGATAAAAGAGACTATAAACACCCGTGTGGGTTTAATCACACGGTGTGTGGACGCATGCACTGTGTTGCTACGCGTGGGTATGTATGTCTGTGTATGCATGTGTGTGTGTGAGCGTGGGGAGTGATGGTGCAGTGGTTTTGCGCACTGTGTTACGATCCCCCGGCCGCTGTTAAAATCGGTGGTGATTCAAAATATATGATTCGGTCCCGGGCCTCCCCTAGGTTGACTCAGCCTTAAATGAGTAATTGGTGTGATGTTTAAACATCGCCTTTGGGGAGCCAAAGGCGGCCGGGCGTGGTGCTGGCCACCCACCACCTCGTGTTTCTGTACCGGTCTTCATAGGTGTTCGATAACAGCACTTGCCATATGAATCGCGCTTTTAAAAAATCCCAGTGACCTCCGGGTTAGATTCCTGATCCCGGTGATGCGCATAATTATCACCGCTGGCAATTGGCACGCCGTGATGTTTGCGCGGCCCGCACCTGGGTCGGCTCGACCTAAAATTCCAGATACGAGGAAGAGTTAGGGCGATCGCTGAGGTCACCTTGTCCCGAACAATAATTTTCACTTCCAGCCTTAGAGAGATTTGCAGGAATTTCCAAACAGGATCGCGGTGCTTTGAAGGGTTGCACCTCAGAAAGTTGGAGTTTCTTTCATGTGGAGACATCACATGAACTCCCACAGAAACCTCCTCCCGAGTGGGATCCGCCAAAACCACAACTACCGCCACAATTACCGCGAACATCGCCATCACGACCACACCTGCCCCGCACCACCAACACCACCACCACCACCACCGCCAGCCATCACCAACATCACCAAGACCACCACCACCACCGCGGCCATCACCACAACCATTGCTAACACCAACGCCACAATAGCTTCAACTCAACACCACCCGCTCGTCTAACAGCTCATTAGTATCCAGACACTTGGCCCTACTCATTACACATCATCACCATCATAATCGCCTGTACATCCCTGTAATACTAACGCTAACCTTAATCCTTTCCCTAATTCTAACCCTAACCATAATCGTAACCCGAAACCGGATTCTTAACCCCAATATTAATAGTAACTCTATCCAGAATCCTATCACGAACTTTACTGAATCCATATCATCTCCCGCACATCTCTGCAATGTAACTCTCACCATGAGGATGACCCTATGGGCTTAACATAACTCTCGTCCTAAACTTAACTTCGAACCTCATCCGAACCAAAACCCAACTTAATTTCCTACACATCCCTTTAATGCCAAACCATAGAACTACGGACCATAACCCTAATTTACTACCCCTAACCATTTATCCTATTTAGCACACATAAACTCATACGCATCTCAATACTCCTAACTCTTACTACAACCACGATTCACACCATGAATCTCATCCTCACCATTATCCTCAACGTATCCTGCTAACCATCGTCTCCTACGCAGTCCTGTCCATTGCGTCTTCAAAATAACACGGGCAGATTTACGGAGGGCCGCATATTTCGAGGTGGGGTGTGGTTCTCGGGGACCCATAAATATTTCAAAAAAATCGGAGGAAGAATGATAAATCGTACTCCCGAAGTTCAAAAGCTGAACAGCGCACATGGCAATGCTGCCTTGTTATCTGTGTCTCCACGATGGGCTGAAGCGAGTGCTGTATTAGTAACGTGAATGTCTTGTTTTATATAGCGCCATCCTTCTTGTCAATTGTATCTTACCATCACCGAGGAACACAGATAAGCTGGACGGGATAATGCAGACAGTGAGCCACGTGCCAACAATTATCCAAGCTCTGCAGTCTTCTATATATTAAGATGTTTTCAGCCAATTACTCATGTGGGAGGAAAACCGGAGCACCCAGAGAAAACCCGCACGTGCAAGGGTGCAACGCTGTATCCCATGTATGAATGTATGTTGAACGTAGCCAACCGTGCTAATCGGAAGGCACAGATTATATTAGTCCACACTTTGCTGTAACCACCTACTCCTGGCACTGCCTGGATGCCCGAGGGAAGGGAGTTTCGCAACGTTTTGTGTGATCCACGGCCTCCTCCACAGGTGGTCTGTGGAGGAGGCCGTGATATATGATAGTGCACGGGTATGCGATTCACGCTAATTGTATTGTCCTGCTTTGCTGAATGTGGGTGCATTGTGACGTTGTTTTTCCGGACTATTTTATTTCCTGATTAGTCATGTATGACATAACAAACGCAACAATTAAAGTCGTAAATAAAGAGCCATTGTTCACTTAAAACTCGCAATTCGTTTATTTTGGGTAATGTCGTGTCGGCGCAATGTAACCGTCGCTGTAACGCTCCACCACTCCACAGAGTAAATACATTCAAATGCGTATCGACCTACACGATGATCTTCGCCAAAATAAACGCGCTATGAATCATAGTGTTGGTCGTGAAAGCCTACCTATAAAATGATCCATTTTAATTCGTGCTTTGCAAAAAAGTTTTTTTTTTCAGAGTAAAGTATCAACCCTGCAGACCTTTGGACGTAAACATACGTTCGTCCCGCCCTCTGGCCAGCCAGTCAGCCAGCCAGCCAGTCAAACTTTTAAATATATATATAACGACAAGCGCAGCAATTGCATGACGTCATACTTTTTCGTGTTTAATTTTATTATTATTTATCGTATGAACGCCAGCGTGTACGTTCTGCGCGTTATGAATGATAGTGGTCTTGATTTGAAGCTTTCGTGACTGCAGAAATCCATCCTCCTTGGGTCTTTCGGTAAAGTCACGTAGGTAGAAAAATAATAGACCACGACGTTTTGGACGCAACACAAGCGTCCGTCATGATGGACGCTTGTGTTATTTTTCTACCTACGTGACTTTACCGAAAGACCCAAGGAGTAATGATAGTGATGTTACGATTAGAATGATTAATGGCAGGCGTGTGCGGTTTGCAGAGCTCTTAAGTAATATTTACTCACACTGGAATTTCAGGATTTCAGTAAAAGCACAAACACAAGACAATGAAAATGTATTTACAGAGTCATGGGAAATTGATAACGCCTTAATCGCTGTATCATGAAAATGTAAAGTATCTTGAATCGTATTCTTGGTTCTATTGGTAAAGTCAAGACAAATTTTTATTTAAAGCTTTCGTGACTGCAGGGATTCATATTCTTGGTTCTTTCGGTAAAGTCACGTAGAAGGGAAATAATAAAATAAAATAAATATTAAATATTTTTTATATATTGTTAAATATTGTTTTATATTTATTTTATTTTATTATTTCCCTTCTACGTGACTTTACCGAAAGAACCAAGAATATGAATTCCTGCAGTCACGAAAGCTTTAAATCAAAATGTATCTTGAAACGGTAAAGTCACGTAACCGAGCAGAAATCGTAACCCTCATCATAACACCTTCACACTAATTTAACATTAACCCAATGAACTCGTGCAGTCGTTGTTGACCAGGTTGAGACCATCAGCCAACTCGCTCCACCTGAGAATCAAGTTTAACCGCGGGTGGCTGAAACCCAGGTTCGAACCCAGGTGCTGGGCTCAACGGCTCCGATGCAGCCATTGTGAGCCACCCTGAGTCGTCCGGCCACCTCTGCTGTACGTCGCTTCAAAACAAAACCAATGTCATCGCTGTCAAAGTCACCCGCAGCGGAGAGACAAAGGCGGCCGGGCGTTGCGTGGAAATAGGGCTCACTAACCATAGCAGCTATTAGCGCGGTGGTTCGTAACGATGCTGATTATGGGGTGTATGTATGGTTGAACTTCTTTCGCACCGTACGTAGCCAAACGTGGCAATCGGAGGTTCGGGGTAAGGACAGCAAACTAAACACTAAAAGCAGTTCAAAATAAATTGGTTTTCAATGTATAATTAAAAGTGCAAAGCTCCAGTGGCTTCCTAATATCGTAAGGAAGAGCATTCCAGACGGCCGCAGAGGCGCATCTGAAAGCGCGCGCCATGCAGTGGCCGTCTTTGTTCGATGGCCCACAGCCGAAAGCCGCCGCTTAGGGGGCGCGTGATGATGGTTTACGCTCCTTGACGAGATCAGCGGGATGTCGTGGGTGGTGTGTGCTGGGGCGTGTGTTTTAGCGAGAGTGCTGTAATGGCGCAAGGTACACAGTTGGCTGTGTTCTCCTCTCGAATGGTCTCTAATTCGTGCGAGCGGCCAGACCCACACCACGACCACAGAGAGGGCGTAAATCACACTCGCATCGCGCAAACTCATTTTGTTGCACGGTGACCTTCACCGACCAGAAGAGCCCCGACTCGATCCCGCACGTACACCCCCGCCACATCCCACACGCACAACCCGTACCCTCCCACACATGCATTGCGCATGCAATAATGCAATAACGTGCGCGGAGCCTCTGGCCGTAATCGTAACTCACTCAAACGTCTCCCTCATCTACCCCCCCTATCCTACCCTACCCTCAACTAAACTGAACTTCTCTCCGCCTGCTGCGTAGATTTTCGAGCACGTACCAGGCACGCACCCGCTCGCCCGCACGGGAAATACCGCCACAACGTAAATGCGTCACTTCTTGGTCGCTGTCAGCGAGCACCTATTGCGTCACCGCCCCTAATGAGCACCAATTTAGGTCCGCCGGGTACATGGCGTGGGAGTGTGGGGTTGTGACCACCAGTGCACGGACATCGTGCGTGGCCTGGCTGCCTCTGTCTCCCCCCTCCTCCCCCAGTGCTCGTGTATGTTCATGACAACAACACCGCCCACCTTTTACCCATTTTAATGCTCAGTTGACCGAGGGGAAGGCCCAGGCTACAGTTGCCAATTACCAATTGTCACTGACGCTGTGAATCATTCATCTGCGAGAATTGTCTTCTCGTGGTTGTGGGATTTTCTCCAGGCACGTGAAGAAATACTCAGCATGGACTTGGCCAATCATCCCACGGCAGACCTTCTTTCCACGGCTGGCCAAGGCTTGCTGATGAGCCCTGACGAGGCGGAAACTTCGTCATGTCTCCCGTGCCCTTGTCCGCCTGTTGTCTCTCTTAAAATGTCTGTCAGCTGAAGCGTCAAGCTATAGCTGTTAGTGAATGAATGCCACCTTTTATTGTTAATATTCTTCATTAGGATGAATCACCGATGCTCAGTTTTGAGAGCAGCAAAATAGATCACCAGGACAATCTACCTCCTTCACACGTTTGTCCTTTCACGTAAAAAAATAGGAATCATTTTTCCCATCCCATCAGCCACAGAGCTTGTTGTCTGCTTCTTTCATTTGTTGCTTAAATTCTCCACAACCACGCTCACAATCAGAATTGTAACAATTATTTACATTCGCGAGGCGCATTTCATCCGTAGAATCCCGATGCGCCACCGGGTATAGAAAGCGGGGAACGGACAGAACGTGAAGGGTCAACGGCCAGAACGAGGGGGTTCAAGGCCACTTTAAAGAGGCGAGTTTTCAAGACAGACTTAAATGTCTGACGACTCTGAATGTCGTAATAACAAAAGTAAAGCGTTAATAAATCTTGGGAGTTGCGCAGTGGCAAAATACTGGGAAAAAAGCGATCCGAATATTTCAGGGACCCCCGTTGGAGCATAAATATGGATCAGTTCAAGGCAGTAATTATAATATTGGGGGGGACACATCCCCCCCAATATTCAAATATGCTCAAAATGTCCCCCCCCCCCAATATATTGCTATCAAATCGATTTCTGTTTATATGATTGTGGTTATGGTTGTACTTTATAAATCCATAATCTCTGCCATTACATACAATTAAACAAGAAAATGTAAAAAAGAAACAAAACAGCAATGTAATACAATTCACTATTAGGCATTATTGTAAAAAAAAGCCCATCCCATGTGTTAGTTAATGTTTTAAAATTTTAGGCAGGAAATTCGTTTTCAAATTGAGATTTATTTTTTTCTGGGGAGGACCCCCAGACCCCCTGGAAGATTTGGTCCCCCCCAATGTTGACTCCATGGCTACGGCCTTGGATGAGTTGCTGTGAATATTGCGGGGTTAAGCCATTGAGCACCTTGTGTTGGGAAAAATTAAAATCGGTCTTGGCGCTGCTGCACAAGCGTGGTTAAGTTGTGCAAAGCGGCGTTGGAGAGGCGCATCGCTGGAACTACAATTAGGGGCGACGATCGAGTGGAGAGCACGCGTGAAATACAGTTATAGACGTCGGTGCGACTGCCGAGAAAACAAAGTGGGAGTGTGGACTCCAGTTAAACGTTGCCCGGGAGGGAGACGACGGCCAATGGACGAGACTGGTGAAGGAATGGCAGCCAGAGGGAGGGAAACCGCCAGAGAGGATGGGTGAGCATGGTGGAGACGGAGCGGTTATATTGTGGCCCGCGTGTTGATGCGTGCACGCGCATTTGCTTTTGCTCGGTCGTAAGTGGGTTGGCTAGGAACCCGGCGGACCCGAAGTTGATTCCCGCTCAACACGGCCAACACCAGGGCGTGATCATCTGGACCAGTCCTGGGGCTCCCCTAGGTTGACTCAGCCTGAAATGAGTACCTGGTGCGGTGTGTAAACATCGCCACTGGGGATACAAAGGCGGTCGGGCGTAGTCCTGGCCACCCACCCCCCCTCGTGTGCCGTGCCGGCCTTCATGGGTGCTCGCTAACAGCACTTGCCCCAACAGTATGTCAAGGCTATTCGGGGGATCTTTATCTTTGTGTGTGCCTCGTAGACTAACGGACATCACGGCTACCTCTGGGGTAGGTGACCATGTTTCATCGCATCTCAGATTACATTTTTGTGGGGGAGCGGTAGTGTAGTGGTTAGCGCACTGCACTACCCGAGTTCAATTCCCGCTCACGAACGAGGCCAGCGACGATGATGTGAACCGGTCCTGGGCCTCCCCTAGGTACGTCATACACACGTGTGGATGATGAATATGATGCTTCTTGTATGTACGTATGTTGAACTTCTTTCGCACCGTACGTAGTCAACCGTGCTCATTGGAGGTACGGGGGAAGGATGCTTATGTGTGGATGATGATAATGACGATGATGCTTATGTCATTATGATGATAACTTGTTTTGTGTAGATAGCGATGATAATGACGATGACACCCATGTCATTATGATGATATCTCTGTATCTGGATGATGATGATGAGCACGATGACACTTGCGTCATGATGACGACATCATACGAACGTGTGGGTGGTGATTTACAGGAACGTGGCGAGATATTTTTTTTTTAGCAACAGACTTTCCACGACATGTTTTTTTAATTTCAATTCGTTCGCTGGAGTTTCCACTCTGCCCACTGACGACCGGATTACCGAAAGCAGACGCAGGCAAAGGTTCGCGGCCAATGTATATGTACGCGCGAAGTCTCGTTTAACAAATTTATCGTCCTGTTGCCCCTTCGCCTTCATTGAATGAATTTGGAGCCTGGGCAGCAAGCCAGCAGCCACAGGTTGCCCCGCTCGATGGGGAGCGGGGATTGCGACGCTAAATTGTGCATCTGCTTTTCTGTGTTTTGTGTCTCTGCGGTTATGTGTGGATGCGTGCGTGTGTGTGTGCGTGTGTGTGCGTCATCTCAGTCATCTCAGTCAGTCGACCCGAGGCACCTGGGTCTGCCCCGTGACCTCCTGCCAGCGGGCGTTCGACACTTCACGTGACCTCAAGGCGCACATGGCCTGGCACAAGCGTCGTGGTGACGTCACCGCCACTTAGTGGCGGATGGCGGTTGTTGTGTGTGCGTGTGTGTGTACGTGTGGGGAGCGGTAGTGTAGCGGTTAGCGCGCTGCGCTGGGAACCCGCGAACCCGAGTTCGATTCCCGCTCACAGCCAACACCAGTGACGATTATCTGAACCGGTCCTGGGCCTCCCCTAGGTCGACTCAGCCTCAAACATGAGTACCCGGTGCGGTGTAAACATTGCCACTGGAGAGACAAAGGCGGTCGGGCGTGGTGCTGGCCACCCATCCCCTCGTGTACCGTTCTGGCCTTCATAGGTGCTCGCTAACAACACTTTCCCCTACAGTCTGTTAAGGCTATACGGGGGATCTTTGTATGTCTTTGTGTGTCAACTGTGGGGAGTGGTTTAGCAGCGGTTAGCGCGCTGCGCTACGAACCCGGCGACCCGAATTCGATTCCCGTTCACCGGCACAACGCCAGTGACGATTATTTGAACCGGATTCGTGGGCCTGCCCTAGGTCTACTCAGCCTCAAATGAGTACTCGGTGCGGTGTAAACATTGCCACTGGGTAGACAGAGGCGGCCGGGCGTGGAGTTGGCCACCCATCCCCTCGTGTGCCGTGCCGGGGGGTCTTTGTGTGACTGTGCATCTATAAATATGTCTCTGTGCGTCTCTGTGTATCGTTGCATCTATGTGTGCATGTCTATATGTGTCTATATGTGTCTTTATGCATCGATGTGTGACCGTGAAGAATCTCCTTGTACAGAAACGGATGAATGTCGATGAATGACGTCTCATTGGAGGCTGACTGATCGTCGGACAGGTCATAGGGCAATGACATTGGCTCTTTGACCTTTGTAGACTACAAATGCTTTGAGGTAATGAGTAATGAGGCACATAGTGTCCTTGCTAAACGCACATCACGTGGTGTGTATCGCTACCAGTGGTCTGAGCCAAAAGTGACAATTCCACATTTCCATGGCAAAAACAGTGTATCCAAAATATGACCATGAACCTCCCACAAAGCGACATTGATGATGTGTTTGTTGAACCGCTTTCACAATATAAGAAGCCAGCCGCACTAATCAGAGCTAGGGGTAGATTATGATGGACGATCACGACGCTGATGATTGACGGTGGTGATGTTGTGTAGTATCATCGAAATTATGATACTAACAGTTCAGTTCACGTATTAGGTAGAGCCCTGTGAGCCATGCGGCTCTTGAATCGGGTGCAACCGCAACAAACAAAAACATGAACAAGAAACATATTAAAGTGACTAAACGCAACGGAAAAATCCAGGAAAATCAGCAAAGTCTTCCAGAAAAAAGCACCGTATATCAACGCTGTGTGCAAACATCCCAGCAGTGGCGGCTCCTGCAAAATCTCTCAGGGGGGGCAAATGTCTGGATGATTGATAAGGATAAGGTCCACCCATGCAATGAATAAATTAACAGCTTAATATTAATGAAAAATAAAGTGACTCTTACAATACATCTTGTTTGTTTATATACTAACTATTAAAACAAACCACTCAAGTTTATTTTATTAAAGATTCCACTAGGTGGCGATAAATTATATTGTTGGATGAAACGTGCTTACGTATGATGATGTTAGCACGTATGATGACGTAAGCACGTTAGTGCATGCCCTCCCGGAAGCCATAGAGAATGCATTGCAGCGCCCCCGTTCGAAAAAAACATCTTTGAATGTAAGTCTATGGGGCTTCTCAGCCGTAGTGAAATCGCCCAAAAAGAGGCGGTACTCCACAGAACGTGACATGACGCTGATTGGACTACATCCAGAGGCTGACAGTGACGGCTAGCGTGACTCTGTGGTTGAATGACATTGGTGGTGCGTCGCCCAATCGCCCTAATGAAGAAACCGCCCCTGCATCCCAGTGGGATGCAAGTCAAACAATAACAACCATAAGACAATTTAGATTAAAGTTATCAGCCTAACTCTGTACTAGAACAAACAAATATGGCTAAACCATGAATATTCATGATTTTTTTTACTGAAAATGGTGATTAAGTGGTGCTGCTTATGATGAGGATGATGGTAGTTGGTAATGATGATGACTGTTGATCATCGCGACTGATGATGATGATAATGAACATATAGGATGTACTATGAAGAAGGCCGATTTCCCGAAACGTTGCCTTTTATATATATTTTTTATTTTAGGGTCACACAGCGTTGTTGACGAATGTGTATGTTTTGTTATTTGTGCTTGTGCAGCACCACTACCAACACAATACTGTATCACCAAATAATAAGATAGGTTTATTTATTATATTATGGTGATAATTGAATGATGATGATGATCCTGATTGATTATCAAAGATGATGATGACGACGACAATGCTGCTGCTGCTGATGATGGTGCTTGGCTGAGTCAACCCTTGACTATGATTGGAACTCGCAACATTTCAACTGTTGATTCCACCTCCAAGTTACTCAGGCAAGATGCACAGCACGTATATATGTTTTTAAAATGCGTGTTTATGTTCGCATGTCAGTGAGTGTGCACCGTGGGTGCGTGTACGTGCGTGCGTGTATTTTGGGAGCGGGTTATGTTTTAGTAAACGGGTCGGTTTTTTTGTTGTTGCTCCAATTTTATGTTTTAAGAACCAGTCGGTGTAATTCCCACAGCCAGGATTAAAAATACTGCACAGGATACTCGACTCGTTCCTTCCGGAGCCAACCCTGAACGACTGCTGCTGAAACAACAACAAAAACCATGGCACTCGCAATCACGCAACACAGCGCATCACACCAAACACTACAGCCTAACACTACACAATATCACACTACACACTAATACTACACCCTAACACTACACCCTAATACTACACCCCAAGACTACATCCTAATACTATACCATAACACTACATCCTAATGCTACACCCTAATACTACACCATAACACTACACACTACACCCTAACACCACACCCTAACACTACACCCTAACACTACACCATCACACTACACCCCCTAACACTACACCCTAATACTACACCCTAACACTACACCCTAATACTACACCCTAACAATACACACTACACCCTAACACTACACACCATCACACTACACCCCCTAACACTACACCCTAACACTACACACCATCACACTACACCCTAACACTACACCCTAATACTATACACTAAACACTACACCATAACACTGCACCCTAATACTACACAACATCACACTACACCCTATTACTACACCCTATTACTACACCCTAATACTACACCCTAACACTACACCCTAATACTGCACCCTAATATTACACCCTAACACTGCACCCTAATACTACACCCTAATACTACACAACATCACACTACACCCTATTACTACACCCTATTACTACACCCTAATATTACACCCTAACACTGCACCCTAATACTACACCCTAATACTACACAACATCACACTACACCCTATTACTACACCCTATTACTACACCCTAATATTACACCCTAACACTGCACCCTAATACTACACCCTAATACTACACCCTAACACTACACACAACACCCTAATACTACACACCATCACACTGCACCCCCTAACACTACACCTTAGCACTACACCCTAACACTACACACACACCATCACACTACACACCATCACACTACACACCATCACACTACACACCATCACACTACACACCATCACACTACACACCATCACACTACACACCATCACACTACACACCATCACACTACACACCATCACACTACACACCATCACACTACACACCATCACACTACACACCATCACACTACACACCATCACACTACACACCATCACACTACACACCATCACACTACACACCATCACACTACACACCATCACACTACACCATAATACTATACACTAAACACTACACCCTAACACCGCACCCTAATACTACACCCTAATACTACACCCTATTACTACACCCTAATACTAAACCCTAACACTGCACCCTAATACTACACACCACACCCTAACACTACACACCATTACACTACACCATAACACTACACCCTAATACTACACCCTAACACTACACCCTAACACTAGACACCATCACACTACACACTGCACCATACCGCACACCAGTATACATAACAGCACATATCACCATACCGCAAAACACTTTATTACACACACCATAGCACAATCGCATCACACGCTCTCTTACCACCATCACAACACAGCGCGTACTACACAACACTAAAGCACCATCCACTACACATCACACCGTACACCATAACGCACACCATTACACTGCACACCACTTCGCATTACCACGGTTGGATACGTACGGTGCCAAAGACATTTAACATACTACATAACAGCACATCACACACCACACCGGTTTACTTTACAGCTGGGGCGGTCAAATGTGATTCTTGCTTTCACCAGGTTAAACAAAGGACACGCGATCAACAGTGATCGCCATGCGGACACCTTGGTCCCCGACATGCGAATGTGGAATTTCCACCACTGGCTTCGAGCCACCCATTGAGCCTTAGAGTAGGGGCACTGCGGTGTGACCATCACAGCTCCCAGGTGAAAGGAGACCTTGGGTAAGGGGCCGTTCATTAATGACGTCACGCACTTGGGGGGGGGGGTCAGACATTTGTTACGATGTGTGACGAGGGCAGGGGGGGGTTGAGAAATGTGACGTCACATCAAAATGCGCAACTTTAAATAAATACTAGCAGGAAGTACCCGGCGTTGCCCGGGTTTTAAAAATATTTCAAAACTACTCTTAATAATGTAACTGCAGTGCGTACTGACTGTGGTGGTACCTGCTTTCACTGCAGCAGTGCATACTGTGGTGGTACCTGCTATGATTACAGCAGTACATGCTGACTCTATAGCAGTATTTATGGACTGTATAGCACAAAGTACTCACCTGTCAGAGTGGCGTGGTGAGGCCTAGTCCCGTGCAGAGCCTCCGGCCTCGCCTAGATTACCCAGCCGGCCAAGGTGTCACCTTGGCAGGCTGGGGTTGGGCTGCTACCCCTGCCCCCCCCCCAGCCACGATCTCCTCGGCCGCTCTGCAGTAATAAATAATAAGTATAACCCGTAAAAACAAAGTTTTTCACTATAAATTCTTTATATGCGTGGCAGCGAACTTAATATAAAGGATGAAAAAATATATGAAAAACTATATATTCGCCTGTGAAGGACGCGGGGATCGATTCCGCGACCTTTGGCATGGGAAGCAAGGGCGCTACCAACTGCGCTACTCCGCCACGCCCTCGATGAACGGGCCAATCGCAGCGCTAGGAAAACCAAACGGACCAATCGTGTCTCGCAAATCCCTCACATTTCGTCCAATGAAACTGCGTATGGTCCGGCGACACACAGACACACACACAGACAGACAGATTTGCGATTTTATATATATAGATAGACAACACGTTCTGCTTAATTAAATAGGCGTTTTAATAAATGTTTTCTCCTACAACATCAGAGTGCAGCGGTACATTAAATACGCACTGCAATGACAATAGTTTAACGCGATTTTAAGCATGTTTTATTTTTTTAGGGGGGGGGGGGGAAGCTTTGTGACGTCATATTTGAGGGGGGTCTGACTTTTTGTGACGCCGTGTGACAAGGGGGGGTGGGGTCAAAAATCGTCCAAAATCGCGTGACGTCATTTATCGACGGCCCCTAAGCGGTGGTGAGGGAGGGGGTGGAGATTGGGGTGAATGTGTGGGTGAGTCGGAATGTGAGTGAGCATGTAAGTAGGTGAGTAAGTGGGGGAGTAGTGTGAGTGGGTGAGCGAGAGTGAATGTGTGGGTGAGTCGGCGTGTGAGTGAGCATGTAAGCGGGTGAGTGAGTGGGGGAGGTGGTGAGTGAGTGTACAGTAATAGTGCATATAAGCAAAACTCTGTGTCACAACTTCAGTGTGTCTGTAACTTAATTTTGTAATTCTGCTACCACCAGTCTAGGGATAATCTGCCCAAGCTGACTTACACGGTAGGGAGTTTATTACGTGTCGCTGTGTTTGTGTAGCGTTTTCAATTTCTCGCGTGAAGCTGTTGTTTTTTGCCCCTATTTATATTTACTTTCATCGCTGGGCTGTATTTTGTTTGTTTTACTTTTGTCGTTTTGATGGCCCAAGACACTCTCGAAAATTACACTCATCCTGGTCTTGAAGCTTGATAAGTAATTAAACATATTTAGGGTCCATGAGCATATTGGCTTTCCAGATCAATATTATCCAGCGACATTTGATTTAACTCTGGACCGGTTTTGACTTTCTGGGTCTCATCAACAGAGTCGGGCTTGGTAAACGAATGCTTTTGGCTGACCAGATGTTATTGGTAAGATAACTCCATCTTAACGATGGGTACCTGTTCAACACAAAAAAAAACAGTAAGCCATACAAGCCCATTATAAATTATTGTCTCGTTTTATAGGTAAAAGCTCCACATATAATGAGTGTGCATACCAGTGGGGTTAGTGAGTGAGGTTTGGGAGTCAGCGAGCGAGCGCGTAACTGAGTGATTGGATGAGTCGACGAACGCGGAGAGCGGGTGAGAGGGTGTGTGACTGGGGGAGAGGTGAGTGCCTGGTTAAGTGTTGGTGTCTGGGCCACTCAGAGTTCAACAGCGAGCTGTCAAGGCTGCCAGCGATTGATGCAAACGTGGCCCCGTCTCACACGACGGCACAGAGAGGGCAGATTGTGCACACGATGCCCTTTAAAAGCCTCGCGGGCAGATTCACAGAACACGTGTTTCTCTGTATCCCTCTCGTTCTCTCTCTCTCTGGCGTATCAGCCCATCAGGCACGGTCATCACGTCTCTCACTCTTCCCACTCAGTCCCTCTCACTCCTCCTCACGTTTAGCTAGAACGATGAAACCATGTCCCCACCCTCCCAGCCGTGTTATCGGCGTCTTTGTCATGAGGCGGAGGGATCCCAATGGCAATTCATGCAGGCGCCAGTGCACCTCAATGCAGTGGTCGCAACCGAGTACCCGATACCCGTACCCTACCCGATACCCGGCTACCCGTTTGCGACCCTGGTGCGGCCGGATACGGGTACGGGTAGGCCGTGAGTCACTGGTGAGTCACCGTTTGTCACTCATTTTCCAACGTCTTGTCTCTTCTCACAATTCAAGTTCCTAGAATCAACCCACCCGCGCCTGCAACATGGCTTCATCCCAGAGGTCGCAATCGGGTACCCGTACCCTACCCGATACCCGGCCGGGTACGGGTTGCCGGGTATCGGGTAGGGTACGGGTACCTGTTTGCGACCCTGGTGCAGCCGGGTACGGGTAAGGAATCAAAACCCGTTTGCAACCTCTGCCTCGATGTGTTGGAGGAACGTCCTGGGAGGTGATGTCGCAGAACAGCTTCTGAGTTCCCTTCAATTGGCGCCTACAAAATATAGCTTTGGAAATCCGTGAGGCTTTGCTGGGTCAAAGTCAACGAGTCTCCTGCTCAAGTGAGCATGAGGTGGCACTGAGCTCCATTGGTAACCCAGAGCGAGTGGTGGGAATTCCACATTCGTATGGCGGGGAGCAGGCTTGATTACCTGTAAAGCATCGCTGCTAATTTTATTGGCCCCATGTCGATGATGATGTTGATGGTCGGTTGGTTGGACAATCATTGTCATGATGATAGTTCATAATCAACGATTTTTGGGTTTAGATCGCGTTATTTATAAATGTGTCGTAACCCTCCACCACCCGACACGGCCAATCAGTAAAAAAGTGTCACGTTGACAAAAGACAAATAGTTCACTGCTTTAGCCCACCGGTGTTCATGAGTATCACGCCTTATTAGGATGATCATAATGATGATCACGATCATCATAATAATAAGAATCCTAAAGTATGAGAATGATCACCATGAATATCTTCACGATCATTGATTGTATAATGATGAATTAATAATGACGCTCATGATTGATGATGATGATGATGATACGAGTAATGATGGTTGGATGATGCTGATTCTGAAAAATGGATGATGATGATTGCTAGATTGAGGCTGAGAATGATGCTGATCTGAGCCAACCCCTGACCTTGATTTCACCTCAGCCTCTTGCCGCTGCTGTGAGCCAGGCCCTCTCTGCTGCAGAGCCGTCCCAGGATTCTATTTTTATATAAACATTTCAGGAGGCAATGCTTCGAGTGCTCGAAAACTCGTTTCTGACTTTGCAGGACCGTGACCCCGGATAAAATAGGGCCTGGGAGAGAGAGAGCTAAAATCTACCTCCCCCCCCCCAAACAAACACCCCACAATCATAATAATAAAGAGTAAGAGAAGCGGGCAGAGGACTTTAAAACAAATATATTTTAAAAAACACACGGCTGAAATCCAACCTCTACCCATAAGAATACCCTAACGCCCCCACCCCGCCTCTCTCTCTGTGTCTCTCTCTGTGTGCCCATCCCACGTGGCACGCAGACTCCATGTGAACAAAGATTACACAAATACCGGGTGGCGTTATGGACTTTCCTGTGTTGGAGATCAAACGCACTGCGAAGGCCGTGGTGGTATCGTACAGAGCTTGCGGAGAGACGGGGTCGGAGGGGGTGGTGGTGATGCTCTGGCAATTGTGGTGGTGGTGGGTTGTGTAATGCAGTGTTGCTGCTGTATCATTCCTGTGAAAGCTGTCGAATTATTTGGGATGAGGGTTTTTTAGGGAGGGGGTGGCGGGGAGTGGGGCGGTATTTGCCCGGGTGAGTTTGGGGATAATCTTCAACAAAAAGTGCTTCATGAGCTCTGTATCAGCCACGAGAAATGTGTTATGACTGCAGATGTTTGTGTTGTGTGCGTTTGTGCGTGTGTGTAGATTAAGCCTCAAATTAGTACCTGGCTCGATCTATAAACATCGTCACTGGGGAGACAAAGGCGGCCCAGGCGTGGTGCTGGCCACCCACCCCCTCGTGCGCCGTGCCGGACTGCATGGGTGCTACTCGCTAACAGCACTTGCCCCTAACAGTCGGTTAAGGCTATACGGGGGATCTTTGTCTTTGTAGATCCACACACTTGCTCTTCGTGTTTGTGGATCTGGTGGTCTGTCTATCGGTCCGTCTGGATGTCTGCCCTTTCATGTATCTGTTCCAATCCCTGCGTCTGTCTCTCCATCTCTCACTTTGCCCATCCATGCATTCATTCATTAATTTATCTGCTTATCCATTGTGTGTGTGTGTCCGTTTGGTTCATATGAAGGTCGCATAGTGTCTGTTAATCTCAATATTGTTCCTTATAATCTCCATAACGACGATAATGATTATTATGTGATGTGTATTATATTATTTTGAGGCAAACTAGGACCCATATTTAACAGAGAGGGCACTCGACTATAACATCTGGAAGTTCACCAGCATTGATATAAGCGAGCATGACTGCTGATGCGTGTCAAAATCGGTCCAGAATCTGCTTGTTTTGAATCAATGCTGCATAAATTATAAACTCCCAGAACGACGTAGGGAGTACGGGCTGTGTAAAAGAATACTTTAAAAGTACCTGTAGAAAGGCAGACATGTAAATGAGACGTATTTGTCTGCTTATCTATTTCCTCGTGTATCTGTTTGTATTTATCTTCGTTCATATGTTCGTCTGGCAATCCATTCATCTCTCCGTCTGTCGCTCTCCCTGGATGTCTCTTTCGTACGTTCACCAATCCAGTATAGCCGTGTCTTTGAATTCATCCCTTCGGTAATCTCTCTGTCCGTTCTGCGTGTCACGCAAAGACAAAGATCCCCCGTATAGCCTTAACAGAATGTTGGGGCAAGTGCTGTTAGCGAGCACCTATGAAGGCCAGAGCAGCACACGAGGGGGTGTGTGGTCAGCACCACGCCCGACCGCCTTTGTCTCCCCAGTGGCGATGTTTACACACCGCACCAGCTACTCGTTTGAAGCTGAGTCGACCTATGGGAGGCCCAGTATCAGTTCAGATAATCGTCACTGGTGTTGACCGTGAGCGCGAATCGAACTTGGGGTCGCCGTGGTCGTAGTGCAGCGCGCTGACCGCTACACTACCGCCCCCCGCTCTGCGCGTCACTCACCTCGCGCTCGCCTCCCACGCGCCTCATCCCCCCGGCGTGGCGAGCTGCAATCACGGCTCTCTCTCTCATTCCTCGCCGTGTTGTTTACGCTGAGTCCGCGCGCACTCTGACCGGGAGGGTTATATTTCACGTGGAATCTGGGAATTCTCTACTCGCCAGACTGTACAGAGCTGTCACCATAACTCGAAGTGTTACGTTTTCCCAATCGTGTGCACGTACCTGATGCAGAGGTTGCCTTTGAACGGCACTTCGTCTTTGCGTGCCTGTACTATCAGCCAAGCTGTCTCTCCCACCACACAGAAACAGCCACATGAAACTCCGACCAAAACCATCACGTTACCATACATAGCTGGCGTGACCAAAAAGATCTCCAAAATTCTAAACAAACATAAGATCCAAGTCCGATTCAGTACAGTGCATATAATCCGTGATCTGATTCCATCTGTGAAGGATGTCGTTCCTGACTTACAGTATCCTGGAGTCTACAAATTGAGTTGCATTTGTGGTGATTGCTACATTGGAGAAACGAAACGTCATGTTTCTGATCGTGTCCGCGAGCACAAGTCAGATCTGAAACACGGCAGAACTGATTCTTCTGCCGTTGCCGATCATTGCTACAACTCGGTGGGCTCTCAGGATATTGTCTTTTCCGAGACCAAGGTTCTCTGCAAACCTCCCGGCTACCATCAAAGGTTTGTACACGAAGCCATACAAATATACAAACACAGACATAATTTCAACCGTGATGATGGGTACAAACTTAGTAATCATTGGAAAGATGTTATCAACCACGCAAAAAAGACTTAATTACAATTTTTTGGACCATCTTATCTGACAGGCACTATTTTACTTTACTTTACCGAGTGTTAACATCCCCAGTTATTTTTTAACAGTACTCTCTTCATTGTTCAGCCAGCATTGGTATTAACATGGGCATTTTCGTTCTTTTGTCTATCATGTGTATTAGAGCTTCCCTCCCCCTCTCTGCCCATTGTGTTGGCGTGTGCGGCAGTTGGCCGCTTGCGCATAATCGCTCCATTGTGTTGGCGTGTGCAGTAATTAGCCGCTTGCGCACAATCGCTTGCACGCCGTCGCCCACCCTTTTGGCCTCGCCCCCCCTCCTTCCCGATACGTTCCATTCATTGGCTACCATAGTCTGATGAGCTCCCCCCTCCCTCTCCTCCCCCCCTCAACTCGCTTTTAAGGGATTACATCTTGAACCATTGCCTCACTTGATGCAGCTAATCTGGCTGTGACGGTCCCACCTGATGACGGAGACTTGTGTTGCCTCCAAAACGTCGTGATTTTTTATTTTATTTTATTTTCATTCATTTTGATGTTTTACCTACGTGACTTTACCGAAAAAACCTAGGAAGATGTGCGTGTGTGGTTCAGGGGGGAGCGGTGGTGCAGCGGTTAGCGCGCTGCGCTACCAACTTTGCGACCCGAGCTCGATTCCCGCTCACGGCCAACATCAGTGAGGATTATCTGAACTCATACTGGACCTCCCCTAGGTCGACTCGGCCTCAAATTAGTACCTGGTGCAGTGCGTAAAAATATCGCCACTGGGGGACATAAAAGCGGTCGGGCGTGGTGCTGGCCGCCCACCACCTCGTGTGCCGTGCCGGCCTTCATAGGTGCTCGCTAATCCCACTTGCCCCAACAGTAGTGCCATGGTAGTGCAGTGGTCAACGGTAGTGCAGTGGTTAGCGGTAGTGCAGTGGTTAGCGCACTCCGCTACGAGCCCGGCGACCTGAAATCGGTTCGCGCTCACGATCAGTAACAGTGGCGAAGATTTACATCGGTACTGGATCTTAAATGAGAAGCTGGTACGGTGTGTAAAACATTAGCAAAGGCGGTCGGGCGTAGTGGTGGCCACTCACGCCCTCATTTGCATTTCATAGGTGCTCGCTAACAGCACTTGCCCCAACAGTTTGTTAATGTCTATATGGGGGACATATATGTAAGTGTCCGCGTGTGTTTGGGGAGCAGTGCCACGATGATTAGTGCATTGGTAACGAACCAGGCAACCTTTGATTCGCGGTCTGCTCGCGGTTGGCATCATTGGCGAGTGGCATCTCACCATGTCCTTGGCTTCTTTTTAGGTCAATTCATCCTCAAATGCGTACCTGGCACAGTGATATAACGCGAGCGATGGCAAAGAGACAAAGGCCGCCAGACGTGGTGCTGGCTAAACTTTCCCTTTGTGCGCCACGCTCGCTTCCAGCACCTTGCACCGAGAGCCAGCGTAGGCTATACGGGGGTTCTTTGTGCGTTGTGTGAGTTTGCAAATGCACACGTGTTCTCTTTGACTTAAAACGAGCTTATCTCACATCAAAGGCGCTTACTCTAACACAGACCACTCGCTCACAGCCTTCATCACAGCTGGCCACCACCACCGGCAGCACCAACCACGCCAACCTCTCCGCTCCAACAAAACCATAAAACTTCAACCCCGGCCTTAATCACCAGCGGATACAACTTGTATGTGACCTCAGCATCGAAAATCTTCATCATTAGCGTCGTCATCATCAACAACCATGGTCAATCCACTGCTGGATGAAGGCCTGCCCACGCCGAGGCCACATCAAATGATTCTGCAGTGCATTAATGGAGCACCCCAACCTATTTCATGGCTCCATCTCCCCCGTGGCCGTCATCCCTCTCTAGGATGCGTTCTGTGTGCTGGCTACCAAGGATGTTTTTGTAATCAACTAAATAGACAAATTCTAAGCCTTTGCCAATCCACTGCTGGAGGAGTGCCTCCCCACACTGGGTCGGTAACAGGGGTTGTTGTTGTTGTTTGACCATACTTCTCCAGGGTAGATGAAAACAAAGGACAACTTTGTGGGCAAGTCAACAGCGGTTGCCCTATGAAAAATACTTGCTCGGGAAATTATAATGAACACTTTACCTGTACGTGTGTATGCCCCAACAGTCTATGTAGGCGTTTATTTATTTATTTGTGTCTGTACGTGTGTGTATGTCTAAACGGGCTATATATGTACGTGTGTGTAAGCATGTGTATGTATGTATATTGTGGGGAGCGGTGGTGTAGCGGTTAGCGCGCTGCGCTACGAACCTAGCGACCCGGGTTCGATTCCTGCTCACGGCAAACACCGGTGAAGATTATCTGAACCGGTACTGGGCCTCCCCTAGGTCGAATCCGCCTCAAATGAGTACCTGGTGCGATGTGTAAACATCGCCACTAGGGAGACAAAGGCGAGCGGGCATGGTATCGGCCACCCACCCCCTCGTGTGCCGTGCCGGCCTTTATAGGTGCTCGCTAACAGCACTTGCCCCTACAGTCTGTTAAGGCTATAAGGGGGAGCTTTGTCTTTGTATTATATAGGTCGACTCAGTCTCAAATGAGTACTTGATGCGGTGTGTAAACATCGCCACTGGGGAGACAAAGGCGGCCGGGCGTGGTTCTGGCCACCCACCCGCTCGTGTGCCGTGCCGGCCTTCATATGTGCTCTTCTAAAAGCACTTGCCCCAAGCAGTCTGTTATAGGCTATATGGGGGATTTATTTGTCTGTGTATGTAGGTGCTCGCTAACAACACCCAAAGAGCCTATGTCGGCTGTACGGTGGGGGGGGGGTATGTATATGTGTACACGTGCACGTGTATATGTTTGTATAGACTATGTCAGCGAGTGTGTGTATGCCAAAAACAAATCTATGAAGGCTATACGGGGGATCTTTGTCTTTGTCTCGTTGTGAGTATATGAAGTAGCACCCCAGGGGGTCAGCAGGCTTCCGCAGATTTCTATCAACACCAGCTGAACTCCCCCAGGTGTTCGCATGACCGTTGCTGATCTTAATTGAGTCAGTGCTACAGACTTCTTGCTTGGCCCTGTGACAATGGCCTCGGGCGAATAGCTGAGCTCTTTCAAGGCACACAGTGAAACCTCTGAAGAGATCGTGAAAAACGTCTCAAAGGAGGTCCAGTCCAGGGTCCAGCTGCTGCTGCAGCAGCAATCCAAGCCGTATTTAACCTCCTTCTGGACTTCAGGCGACGTGCCTTATTGAAATAGAATATCTCACAATACAACGTCGCTGTCCCGTGTTACAAAGCACACACACACACACAGTCTTCAGGGTCAAACGGCCGATGTAGCTTCCGTGGGATCATCAAACATTCCATCCCGCAACCTCCGATCTGCCTCAAGGGGCCTCCTCCTCCGAGTCTCTCGAACCAGACACGGCGAACGTGGCCTCTGTCGCAGCTTCAGTCGCCAGGAGTTCTGTGTCGTCACTTCTGTCAGAATCTGAAGACGTCTCTCTTTCTAAAAATGGGGATCTTTTTGCCAGTACATTTTTTCACACTGTCTCTCTTTCTCGTCGCATCATTCTGCCACGCATCTGCATGTGACATTTGCGCGGGGTTACAAACTTGATAACGACCCGAATGAATGAAATGCTAATTCTACAAACGTGCGATGCATTTTCCGCGGAACATTGTGAGTCAGTCGGGATTACACACGGCAGCAATCACCGCCCTCCTCCGGCAGACTTGGTGCCACACAGGGACAGCTGCCACTGACTGGGGGGTGCCCATTCAAATGTGTTGAGGCGAGATGCAAACGCGCTCTGAGACAGGCACGCGAATAGGAGAGCGCCATCTAAAAACAAATCTGAAATACAAATAATTATTCTAGATTTGAAGTTTTCGTGACTGCAAGAATCCATACTCTTTGGTTCTTTCGGTAAAGTCACGTAGGTAAAAAAAAATCAATAAAACATTTTTTCACCTAGGTGACATTACCGAAATAACCAAAGAGTACAAATAATTATCGTTATTACCATCATGATTATCATCATCATCATCATCCATTATCAATGCACTGCTGGATGAAGGTCTCACCCAAACCGCCGCAGTCGCCACCTCCCACGATCTTGCGATTCCACAATCCGTGGAACCCAAACTCGTTGGTTCTTTCGGTAAAGTCACGTGGGTAGAAAAATAACCAAAAGTAATAAATAATAAATCACGCCGTTTCGATCGCAACACGAGCGGTTGTCCTCAGGCCGAAAACAAAATCCAGCAGTGGAACTGCTGAACCAGCGAGAGAGCTGTTACAACAAGAGGTTATATATATTTATTTTACGCCTGAAGACGACCGCTTGTGTTGCGTTCGAAACGTCGTGATATATTTGTATTTTTGTTATTTTTCTACCGACGTGACTTTACAGAAAGAACCAAAGGGTATGGATTCCTGCAGTCACGAAAGCTTAAAATCAAGATTAATCCGTGGAACATTTTGGGTAAAATACATGCAAGCAAAAACACGTTCTGAGTCTCCGTGTTAAGTGTTATTCCATCAGCCTATTGGCTTATCGAACGGATATTATCAAGCAGCATTTGTTTAAGCAGGCAAACTCTGGACCGGTTTCGACCTTACGGGTCTCATCAGCAGTGTCAGGCTCGTTAAACAAATGCTGTCAAGTTACCAGCTGTTATTGGCACGAGCACTCCATCGAAATTGTGGCAACCAGCGTTCGCTTGCTTAAGTAAACAAGAGCTGCTGAATTACATCGGTCTGGGAAGCCAAGATGCTGATGGTCTCAAACATTTACGTATTTATTTTTTACGTTGAGAGGCAGACCAGAGTTCTGCTTACGATGCGTGCTTTATTACCCGAGGCACTTCACGAATTTGTTCAAAGAGGACAAATAAGGAATATGCACGGTGATCCGTTTATAGATACCCCACGAAAATAATTGTGAAAAATTCTAGCGAAAACTGCACGTTATTCCAAGGCCTCTTTGTACACGTGTCTCCCACCAATGGCAATGTGACTTATGGATTATTCTATCTGTCTTCTCTATAGGATACGGAGCCATCGCTTTCACAGTATTGTACTAAGGGGCCGTCCATAAATGACGTCACGCGATTTTGGACGATTTTGCCCCCCCCCCCCTTTGTCACACGGCGTCACAAAAAGTCAGACCCCCCCCCTCAAATATGACGTCACAAAGCTCTGCCCCCCCCAAATAAAATATGCTTAAATTCGTTTTAAACTATTGTCATTGTAGTGCGTATTTAATGTGGCGCTGCGCTCTGATGTTGTAAAAGAAAATATTTATTAAAAAGTCGATTTAATTAAGTAGAACGTGTTGTCTATATTTATTTAAAGTTGCTCATTTTGATGTGACGTCACATTTCTCAACCCCCCCCCCCCCCCCGTCGTCACTCATCGTCACAAATGTCTGCCCCCCCCCCCCCCCCCGAGGTGCGTGACGTCATTTATGGACGGCCCCTAACTCACCTGTTGAGAAGAAAGTAAGACGGTCATGAAAAATCAATGGGATAGCTGTAAATGGATCACTCCTTATTAACAATTGCAATAATATCAATAATAATATGATTTTCAAAATTCCCCAGAATTTTACATTCTCCTATTTTCTTACGGAACTTTGTCAATCCACTGCTAGATGAGGCCATCCTCAAGCCGCGTTGGTCACGGGGGTTGTTTGACCATACTTCACCACGCTGGTCAGTGCGAGTTGGTGAGTGGCCAGCACCACACCCGGCCGCCTTTGTCTCCCTAGTGGGATAATCATTTGAGACTGAGTCGATCTAGGGGAGGCCGAGGACCGCTTCAGATAATCGTCACTGGTCGCCGGGTTCGTAGCTCAGCGCACTAACCATTACACCACCGCTCCCCCATATACATACACACATATAAACACAGATTATACATACACACGCCGTATATATAGCACACACACACGGTGCACACAGACACCGATACACGCCCGTGCGCGCATACACACACACACGTTTTATTTTAAACAGCGGAAAGGATAATAAAATAAGCGCAGCTGCAGAGACATCGGGGTCAAGGCTAACCAGACTGTTCTGCTAGGGCGGGACGGATGGCGATAATGATGATGATGCTGTTGGTGACAGAGGAATATCTAGTGGTGGTGATGAATTCAGGATGAATAGTGTAGGGCTGCTGACGTAGACGATGATGATGGTGGTCAAGTTAAGCGAGGAATATTGATAGTCATGGGGTGGTGAGATGTTAACTCCCTCGCCTTGCATACAGGAGGGTGTGGGTTCGATCCCGACCCTGACGGCTGTATATTTGGAGTTTGCATGTTCTCTCTGTGTAGATTATTACCCGAGTCCCTCCGTTTTTTCTCCACGTGTATAAACACGCGTTTCGAGCGTTTGGCTGCTATAAATATCCGCGTGATCAGCCACTTCATTGAGCTATCATTTATAAAACAGAGCTATACAGCTCATAAAACAAATTGTAGTTTGAAATAATAGCTTTAGTTTCATGATGGTCGTGTGGGGAGCGATAGTGCACCCGTTAGCGCACACACACGGGTTCACACTTTTTATTAATGTATATAGTCAAACAAATACAAAGATCCCCCGTGTTGTTAGCGAGCACCTATGAAGGCCGGAACGGTTCACGAGGGGGTGAGTGGCCAGCACCACGCCCGGTCCGCCTTTGTCTCCCTAGTAGCGATGTTTACACACAGCACCAGGTACTCACTTGAGGCTGAGTCGACCTAGGGGAGGCCCAGAACCGGTTCAAATAATCGTCGCTGGCGTTGGCCGTGAGCGGGAATCGAACTTGGACCGCCGGGTTCATAGCGCAGCGCGCGAACCGCTACACTACCGCTCCCCACACACGCACACAAATACATACACACACACATACATACGTGGGCACATACACACACGTGCCCGTAAATGTTCAAATTCCATTCCTTATTAAACAAAACAACCGGCCTGGACGGAGAGGGGAGCGCCTTGTGTGGGTGTGTTGTTCATGTCCACGTGCAGCAAGCGGTAGTGCAGAGGTTACGTACTCGATCGGATAGGTGCTCGCGAACAGCACTTGTCCCAACAGTCTGTTAAGGCTATACGGGGAATCTTTGTCTCTGTTCTGCGTGCACGCGTGTTCTTTCTTGGTGAGCGGTAGTGTAGTTGTTAGCGCGCCGCACTACCCGAGTTCGATTATCTGCACCGGTTCTGGGCCTCACATAGGTCTACTCAGCCTCAAATGAGTACTGTACCTGGTGCGGCGTGTCAACATCGCCACTGGGGAGACGAAAGCAGCCTGGCGTGGTGCTGACCACCCACCCCCTCGTGTGCCGCTCCTGCCTTCAAAGGTGCTCGCCAAAAGCATTTTCTCTTACAGCCTGTTAAGACTATACGGGGGATCTTCGTCTTTGTTCGTTTGCGTGTGCACGTGTAGCGAGCGGTAGTGCAGAGGTTACGTACTCGCTCGGATAGGTCCTCGCTAACAGCACTTGCCCCAACAGTCTGTTAAGGCTATACAGGGAATCTGTGTCTCTGTTCTTGCTTGGGCCCAGCAAAGCACCAACGATGCCACACGCTGCTTGACTCTGTATCCTGCCACTGTGATAATGGGCATTCACCTCGGAGTGACCCGATTCGAACCCGTGATAGCCTGGTCTCAGCTGCTGCAAACGGTAAGCAAAAATGTGTTCATCGCTGGCAGCTAAGGTTTGCTTCACCTCCTCTCCTGATGCCGAGCAGAAATGGGTGAGGTTTCAGTACTGTGGCTCCTGCAGCTACCACGTCGGCGCTGGGAATCTGATTCAGACCGTCCCATTAAGTTTGGCTTAAACACAGAGTGTTCCCGCTAGCGCAGGGGGGGAAGGAAATCAATGGGCACGTTCTTAAGAATTCTTAATTCTCATTCCGAAGAATGAGGAGGCTTGCTGCAGCTTTCCCTGAGAGGTTCCGAGAGCCGTGCAGGCACTGTAATGTTTAAGTGGTGATCGTGGGTTGCCTTGGAAATAGAAAGTGGCACATTGGCCCGCGATCACGAATCACTCTCAATAATCAAATATATTAACTAAATATAAACCTGCAACGCCACACCTATTCCCAAGCTTCAGGGGAAGCACGGCAGTCTGATCTCTGACACGAGGATTGTTTCTGCGGATTTTTATTTTATTGCTAAACGTTTATGCTCCGAAATAATCTTGATTTGAAGCTTTCGTGACTGCAGGGGATCCATACTCTTTGGTTCTTTCGGTAAAGTCACGTAGGTAGAAAATAAAATAAATCACGACGTTTCGGGCGCAACACAAGCGTCCATCATCAGGTGGGAAAGCAATGGTCTGCTGCCTCACCAGCAGACCAAGCAATGGTCTGCTGCCTCAGCAGCAGACCATGCTTTCCCACCTGATGATGGACGCTTGTGTTGCGCCCGAAACGTCGTGATTTTTTTCATTTTATACCTACGTGACTTTACCGAAAGAACCAAAGAGTATGCTCCGAAATGCTTTCAGTGAAGGCTGACCCTGCGATGATTGCTGAGCCTCAAACGTGTGGAGGAAGCGGGCGGCCACCCACTGTGAGTGGGAGAGGCGATGTTGCCAATTCGCTAAGGTGGTGGGAAGAGCGACCTGGATGAAGCCTTTGCGATCCTGTCAAGTGCCCTGCACGGATAATCTCACCAGCGAACTGTTGAGGGAGGGTTGTGATTATGTCCAGGCAGCTTTCTGTACATTTGTTTACCTTTCCTATACTTTGTACTCATATCGTGCTTTTTCTGTATTGTTTGTTGTTTGAACGTTCTGACCTGCGCCTACTAGACACCTGTGAAAAAGAGCTTTATAGCTAATCGGATTCCTCCAGTATAAATCAATATTCTGATTTAGTTCAACTGCTGTTACCACCAGAACGTGTTCCGCAGGATTGCAATCATTCCCTTGTGCACCCCCCCCCCCTTTAAAAGGTCGTGGACTGCACTGATAGCAACAGCGACAAGCGCGTATCCTTCCTTGGCGTGCCGGAAAAGGTCTTGGGCGAGTTTAATTACGTCATTGTTCCACCAGGCACGGTGGGCAAGATGTTTGCAGGGTTCCAGTGGACTTTCAGGCCAGGGCAGTTCTGCACGGGCACTCTATAATTGGTTGCAGCAAAGGTGCTGTAGGGAATCTGAACAGGACAGGATGTGTGCCTCTGTGGCGTTATTGGCCTGGTAGAGACTTACATTACAATCAAGAGGCCAAGACTGTTAGTTCTCTCTTTTTGTTTTCGGGGACCCTGCGGTTATTAATGACTTTCACGATGGTGGGCAAGCCCAGGTAAATCTGCGTGGTCAGGAGTCGGGGCCATTACCTGTACACCTTGAGATGCCACAGGGACTTCACGTGGCTCTGATATTTATTTTACTTTTTTGACCACGGAGTGTGAGAACCGTTCCATGGCTCTACCAGTGTACTTTTCATCTGCGGTCAAGGGATGGCTCCGTACTGCTCAACCATATTATGTACACGGATTGACCTCTACATTGTTGCTTACTCTGAGGAGTTGGATACTTTGCTGCTGAACCTGGAGCTTGCGACTAAGAGGTGAGGCCTTACCATCAGCTTCAGGCTACTGCACGTGTCCTCGAAGTTCACCTAGCCTGGCACAAGCGCTGTGGTGACGTCACTGTCACTTAGTGGCGAATGTCGGCTGTTCTTCACGAAATTTGTTAGAGGAATAAATGAATCAGCGTGACAAGGTATGTGAGTTTGTATTTTGGCGAGTCGGAGAATAATAATGGATTCCATTTATCCAGAAAGGCCCCACTGAGTCCGAATAACCTATTTCATGAGAATTCTGCTTTGGGATGTTTGGCCAGTTACATTTTCATGTAATGCTTTGCGTGTGGGTGAAAGCAGGAGAACGCCTGGGGTATAACCCCCCCCCCCGCCCACATACAAGGGGTCAACACTCAACAGAAATACTACACCACAGAGACGAATCATCAGCAACCCACTTGATGTACTGCCATCTCTTGGCCACGTCGCAGCCCAACATGAGTCGAGCGAGTATCACGCTGAGCTACACGTCACAGTGTGAACCTGCATGCTGGCATGGGCGTGGACGACCACGCCTGGGATATTTTGCAAGAGACCTCGCTGGCTCTCAATGAGACCCTCACATCCTTAAATAAAGGAGCTACTAATTGCTATGCGCGCGTGTGGGTGCCTGCCCGGTCGTGGGAGGGTCGGCCGGGAGAGTCTTGGCCAAGCGCTTTAGTTTGACAAGCTGAGTAAGTCTGTATAACAAGTGAGCCTCCTTGTAATATGTGTGTTTTTATAAGTGTGTTTGAATAATGCCTCCTTTATGGTTATTAATAGGGTTTTTCCCCTTTTTTCTGGCAACAAAACTGACACCTTTTGCAAGGAATCATGCTTACATTAACCACAATACTTGCAGTCAAATGCAAACGAAAAACAATACTCTGATAATTTATGCATTGTCTTTGAAACTGATTGGTCCACACCAGAGACAGCTTTCTTTAGAGCCTAGTCTCATATGGTGTTCGACCAGATGACGCCAAAAGGCGCCTTTTGGCGTCATCTGGTCGAACACCAGAAAAAAGGGGAAAAACCCTATTAGTATATTTTGGTACTGGCAAAGGAGGTCCCATGATCCTTTATGGTTGTTCACTTATATTTTAAAGCATAGGTTGAGAGTATAATCCGGTGCGGTAATTTTATTCATAAACTACATTAATGCTAAATCGACATAGAGAAGTTCTAGGGCAGGTTTAGATATTCTTCACTGATGCTGGCCAACGCGCTAAGCACTACAGTAGCACTCCCCGTTGTGTAGAGATTCGCGCGTTACGCTACGGCCATCACCAGTAACGAGTATTTGAACCGGTCATGGGCCTCCCCTAAGTCGACTCAGCCTCAAATTAGTATCTGGTGCGGTGTGTAAACATCGCCACGAGGGAGACAAAGGCAGCCGGGCGTGGTGCTGACCACCCACCCCCTCCTGTATCGTTCCCGCCTTCACGGGTGTGTTACTCGCTAACAGCACTTGCCCCAACAGTCTATGAAGGCTATACGAGGGGTCTTTGTCTTTGTACGTGCATGAATGCGCAGGGCGTGGTGGTCAGTGGAGGAGCTCTGGTGCCTCCTCCCGCCCGTGCTGTGTGTATCGTTATTTAAACGCTTAATTTAAATTGTTATTTTGCGTGGTGTTTGGTGGTTGGTAGAGCTTTGGTGGAAGAAAAAAATCACCGCAGTATTTACTTTTCAAACAAACCTCTCGTTTCATGAGAGGCGCCTGTGTGCCGGCGAGACGCACTGCACAATGCGCCCTCTTTGGCAGGCGTTCCTCCCAACATCCACGTGTGTGTACGTACGTACGTGTATTTTATGTGCTGGTGTGTATGTACGTTCTTGTTATTGTGCGGAGCGGTGGTGTAGCTGTTAGCACGCTGCGCTGCGAACCCGGCAACCCGAGTTCAATTCCAGCTCACGGCCAACACCAGTGACGAAGATTTTAATCGATCCTGGGCCTCCCCTATGTCTACTCAGCCTCAAATGAGCACCTGGTGCTGTATTTAGACATCATCACTCAGGAGACAAATGTGGCCGGGCGTGGTGCTGGCTACCCATCCCCTCGTATGCCGTGCCGGCCTTCATAGGTGTTCGCTAACAGGACTTGCCCCAAGAGTCTGTTAAGGATATACGGGGGATCTTTGTCTTTGTGTACGTTCATGTTATTGGAGGCAGTCGCCCTCCAGCAACAACGGAGGGCAGAGAAGCCGCGCTCACAACAACGAGCGGAGCGCCGGGTGAATAAAACGCAGTAATTTGGCGCAGTATGGAGCATCTGTCTGGGTAAGTCAACCCGTGGCACCTGGGTCTGCCCTGTGACCTCCTGTCAGACCAGCCAGCGAGCCTTCGACTGTGCGCAAGTTATTTTTCTCTCTACGTAATTCCAAGCATGAATCACCTCTTCGCAATCCTTCACAAGCGCGTCAGTTTTTTGTTGTCCCACGTTATTTGAAAGAGGTGCTATGAAGAAGGACCATTACCAGAAACGTCGCCTATTATATATCCTAAAGTGTTCAGTTCATATGTGAAAGAGTGTGCGGTAATGTGAATTCGCTCCAGTTTGAAAATGCAAGTTACACATTCTTGCATAGCCAACGCACATATAAAGACTGTTATGTACACCACGTACAAAGCCAGGGTTTTGTTCCGTTTAAAACAACATTCCTTTCATACAACTGCGACACGTGAGGCTTGCAACCGCAGTACTCCGCAGGAACTGTGAAAAATCAAGCAACCCTTATTACACGCACAGACAGAGAAAGACAAGGATCCCTCGTGTATTATCGAGCACCTATTAAAGCCAGAAGGGCGCAACAAGGCGGGGTCGGTGTGTTGCCGCAATCACGCCCATGCCGCCTTCATCTCAACCAATACTGATGTTTGAACACCGCAACAGGTACTCATTTAAGGCTGAGTCGACCGAGGGAGGTTCAGATAATCACCACTGTTATTGGCCGTGAGCGGAAATTTGAACTGGAACCGCCCGGGTGCGGAGTTCAGTGTGCCCCACACACACAGATAAAGGCAAAAATCCCCCGTATAGCTTTAACAGACTTTTGGGACAAGTACTGTTTGCGAGCACCTATCAAGGCCGGTCCGGTCTACAGGATGGTGGGTGGCCAACACCACACCCGGCCGCCTCTGTCCCCCCAGTGGCGATGTTCAGACACCGCACCAGATACTCATTTGAGGCTGAGTCGACCTAGGGGAGGCCCAGCACCGGTTCAGATAATCGTCACTGGTGGTGTTGGCCGTGAGCGGCAAACGAACTCGGGTCACCGCGTTCGCAGCGCGCTGACCCACACAGACAGATCACACACTCGCATGGCACGCGTTTATTTAATGTCGCAAGATTACTGCGACGATTAGTGGTGTTGCTTACACGCACGTGCGCAGCCCTCTAATCGTCGCGGATTAACGGCTCCCTGTGTTTTCACAAAAACCGTCAGCGATGTTGGTACATGAGCCGAGAGTGGCATAACAGAGAGACACCCTGTGTAAATGAATGAGGCGGAGTGTTCACTGCCAACGTAGCAGCGACCACAACTCACGATTCATAGCGATGTTTTATTTACACGTTCTTTATTTAGCGAGAAACGCAGTCGCGTAAAAGTCCCACCGACACTACAATGCACGTAAATAAATAAATGCCTTTTATCTTATTCTTTATCTCATTATGTTTTATTTGTATTATTTTATTATTTCCCTTCTACGTTACTTTACCGAAAGAACCAATAATATGAATCCATGCTGTCACGAAAGCTTTAAATCGAATTCTAGATTTGAAGCTTTCGTGACTGCAAGGATTCATACTCTTAGTTTTTTCGGTAAAGTCACGTAGGTAAAAAATGAAATTAAAATTTATAAAAAATAAAAAAAATAAAAAATCACGACGTTTCGCAGGCAACACAAATCTCCGTCATCAGGTGGGACCGTCACAGACAGATTTGCTGTATCAAATCGAAATTTAAATAAATGCCCTTTGATTTAAAACAAAAGCCCGAGTCTCATGCCCTCTAATTATATTATAATGTTTGTCCAATTGTTTTGTGCCGTTACTTTTGCTATATTTAGGAGGAAGCCTTGCAGAGTTTCCATAGAAAACCCAAAGTCAGTGAGGAGGTTGCTAACTTAAGTCTACTGCTGCACACTCAGCTTGCCTGTACTCCCTGTCCTGTCATCTGTAGACACCACCGATTTGTTATTCTATCGCTCTGCTATCGCTCCTACCATGGCTACTGTTCCCTCCCGCGAATTTCACTCTTTGATTCCTCCACCCGCGTGGAGAATAGTTCTTCCAAACGGTTTAATCTCATCATCCAATTCTAAAATATTGGTGAAGCAAAATATTAGAATCAGATTGTGCTATACAGTGTGATTCTAAAATAATTTAATCACAGTGTGATTCAAATCAGGCACATCTGATTAGCGCGGTTGGCTGTGTACGTTGTGAACGAAGTTTAACATAATAACCTCTTCCCCTTGCACTGCTCCACTAAAAATAACCTTGCTCAATTCCACAAACTTGTTGATTCGTATCTACAACCTAACTATGACAAACCGGTCAGGTGGCTCGCAATCAAAAGGTTGCGAGTTCAAATCCTGGTTGGGAGTTGACACAGCCCATCACCCCGCTGAGATCGATCAAATATATACCACTTTGCGGGGGGAGTCAGCAGCGGTTGTCCAATGGGGAGACTCGTTCCCGCCATAGGAATGTGTAATTTCCACCACTGGTTCAGGGATGTATAGAGGAGATAAGCACCGCCCCAATGCTTATATGGGTGAGAAATCATCCCGACTTTTGACGACTAGAATTTGTGACGGTGACGGTCCCACCTGAAACGTCGTGATGTAATTTATTTATTTTCTTTTATTTTAATTTTATTTTTATTATTTTTTACCTACGTGACTTTACCGAAAAAACCTAAGAGTTTGAATAGTGATGTTTGTTGCTGGTCGCTTTGGCGTTCTGGCCCTGTGCTCAGCAACTGCGATTTTTATTTGATTTCAAATATGGTTGTCGTGACCCTCCAACCCCACAACTCATCACATTCATCGCCTGAAACCACTCTCAGCCACAGCTAATCGATGAGCCGTCACGAAATTTGACCAATTTTAAAATTGCGCCCGAAACGTCGTGATTAAATTTATTTAATTTTTTTTTATACCTACGTGACTTTACCGAAAGAACCAAAGAGTATGGTTCCCTGTAGTTACGAAAACTTCAAATCTAGATTGAATTTTAAAATTACACCGTAAATTACTTAATTGGGATTAAACAGCAGCAAGCATCACCCGCAACTGGCAGATTGATGCCCCGAGTTACTCTCGCAAACGAGACTCAATCCTACTCTCCTGAGTTCGGATCTGGTTAGATTCAATAAAACTCAAACTTAAATTGTGCCCGATTGAGTTGAAGATTGCTCCCTCTAGTGGCTGCAGTTGTACGAACATGAATCCGGCCATTGGTGATGCTGTCATTCACCACAATGTTTTTTTTAAATAAACTCTACCACCAAATGTCCGATTGAGGTTCGAAGAGTGCACTCATATGTACAAAAATAAATTGTGCGTTTAGGTTGTAACCCCCTGGAAATTTTTCAGACTCTCAGCTTAACACTCTTTATGGCCTATAAAATATAATAAAAACATCGTGGCCCGTACGGGGATCGAACCCGCGACCTTGGCGTTATTAGCACCACGCTCTAACCAACTGAGCTAACCGGCCAGTTGCATGGCAGCTCTTCTTAAAACACCTTTAAGGACGAGTCGACAGGACCGCGTGGATGAGAGCATTTACACGTTAATTACATCATTAAAACTGTTAAGTAAATTGGGCTTGTTTCGGATAACTCACAGCTCGAGTGAATGATGGACCGAATCGTCAAAGAATAATAAAGGAGTGAACCGAGGAGATAGATTGACTTTTAATTACACAGCAGGGGAGCGGTGGTATAGTGGTTAGCGCGCTACGCTACGAACCCGGGCCTACCCGAGTTCGATTCCCGCTCACGGCCAACACCAGTGACGATTATCTGAACCGGTCCTGGGCCTCCCCTAGGTCGATTCAGCCTCAAATGAGTACCTGGTGGGATGTGTAAACATGGCCACTAGGGAGACAAAGGCGGCATGGCGTAGTGTAGGCCACCCACCCAATCCTGTGCCGTTCCAGCCATTTCAGGATCAGCCAGCAGTGGATTGACCTTGGCTGCTGCTGCTGCTAATGATGAGACTGCCCTCCTTTGGTTAGGTCCGGGTTGAATGGGGCGTTGCCAATGGCTTGACCAATCACAGTGAGGTCGTGGCAACTTCCACGTGTTCACTGTCTGTGCGCGCACGTGTCAATCCACCGCTGGATGAATGCCCCCCCCCACGCCCACGCGGGTGGGTGGGAGTTATTTGACCATACTTTACCACGTAGGCACGCAACAAGCCTATGGCACCTTGTTATGCACTTTCCAGTCTCGAGCCGTGTGATTGGGTCATAAAATATAACTGGCCATGCTGTACAATTATTTTGATAATAGCGGACAGTAAGTTCATGTTAACGAGCGTTTAAAACAATACAACGTATTTTGTTGCATATCATCCAACATTTCACTGTTACTGATCACTGTTTCATTGCTTTCATGGCTTTATTTTGGTGATTTCGAAAAGTTTTTTGGTTTGGCCATATTTGTTTGTTGTAGTACGGAGTTAAAATGATGGCTTTAATCTAAGTTGCCTTGTGATTGTTGTTGTTTGACTTGTATCCCACTCGGATTTTGCACAGCTTTGGTGTACGGTGCTTTTTTTCTGGAAGACTTTGCAGTTTTTTCCTGGATTTTTCTGTTTGCGCATTCACGTTTAAGATGTTTTCTTGTTCATGTTTTTGTTTGTTGTTTGTTGCAGTTGCACCCGATTCAAGAGCCAGCCAAATGGTTCACACGGCTATACCTAATAAAAAACTGTACCTAATAAAAACTGAAATTTAAGGTTGCATACCTGTCTACCCCTATTCAGTGTCCCTACCTTATTACAGACCAATTCACACCTTATTGGTCACCCCGTGACCCTTATAAATCCCAACCTTCATCCTATAAAGTCCCACCACAAGGGAGAAACACAACACAAATAGACAAACAAAAATGTTGCGCGTATTGAAACGGCTGTACGGCGTACTCAATTCCCCTGTACAAGAATACGGGGTAACCCGTATGGGTTGACAGCCCTGGCTTCATCCAGCAGTGGAGAGCGCATGGCTGGATAGGAGGTGACGTCACGGGTAAGTGGGCGTGCACTTGAGGATCTGCCCCGCCCCCCTGTCAAAAACTTTTTTTTTACTCGCATCTTAACACCGTGGCGGTGACGTTTCGGGCAAAGACCCTTTTTCAGAGCACGTAAATAGAGAGTCCAGAGTTGGACACCGCACTTTATACCATATGATAAATCACGTGTTTTATGTTTTAAACGACCTATTAGTAGCTTCATACTCTTAGGTTTTTACGGTAACGTCACTTAGGTAAAAAACAAAAAAAATGGAAATAATATAATAGGAATTATTATTTTTATTATTTATTTTTTACCTACGTGACTTTACCGAAAAAACCTAAGAGTATGAATCCTTGCAGTCACGAAAGCTCCACATCTACAACTATTAGTAGCTATTGCGCAAGGCATTACACCCATTTGAATTAACGAATAGAATTCTCTATTGGTGAGCTTAAATCACAATTATAATGATAATAATGATGAGTCGTTTTAACCAATCAGAGCAGGGGCCACTCCACGTCCCTGTCATTCACAAACCCCCCCACACCACCCTCTTCTAGCACTTCCGGGTCAAAGGTTCCAGCTTCCGGTCTCTGGCGTCAACGCAAGCAGCGACGATGCGCGCTTCAGGTAAGTGGCTCCGCGGCTCGCTCGTCTCTCCAACACTTCCCGGCAGACGCCGTCCGAGCCGCAGCTCGTGCAACGGCCCCTTGTGATGCCGCCGCTTTCTGCGGCCGGGTTAATTCGGTCGGCGGGCGCAATTTTTAATTCATTGTAACCATTGCAGCGCTTCTAGTTTTTTACATTGAATCGAAGCCTCTTTGTAATCCATAGTTCTGATGGGCGTACGCTGTAACCCCCCCCCACCTCAACCCTCACCCGCCATTGGCTGGGTGCGTTGTCACGTGGCGCTGCTCGCGACCAATGGGCGGCGGCCGCGCGCGCCAATGTGAGCTTGGGAATGTGGAGGGGGCTCGTGGAGCGCCGTGATTGGCTGGCGGGCTGCGTTTCTTGGGTTTCCACGCGGCTTCCGCTGTCGTAGCGAGAGGGCCCAGCGCGCCCAGTGGCAAATTCGTGCGGTCATTTTTTTAGGCGACGTTTCGGTCAATGACCCTCCACTTTCATGGGTGCGCTATAAAGAAGGCACGTTGCCCGGAACGTCGCCGGTTATATGCGTCCTTCACGGCCTTCCTCGTATGGCTGATGTGGAGCAACGGCTTTTATTTTTACAATGGGGTGGTTGAACTTGCGTTAGGAGTCGTAGTAGTGGAGTGTATCGCTGTGATGACACCATTCGTATTTAATAATCTGACATTGCATCGTTATATAAACCATGGTCTTCTCTGGGTGACCGCAGTCACAGCGAGATTCTATGGAGTTTTTCCTTTATCAATTATTGATTTTCAATTTCTCCATTAAGTGTCCACATCCGCCATGGTTTGTGCGAATGCGTTTTGCAGTTGCCCATAAGTGTTATTGACGAACTTGTTGTTATTTTTGTTGATTGTGCACCTCTGCCAACGCAACAGCATCAACTAATTAAGAGCCTTAATATTGAAACCGTACGATGTAGCGCTCGATATGTAGCGGTGGTTTTGAGAGGGATTCATCCAGCAGTGGATTTAACTTTTTATGGTGTAGCGCTGATGGTGTTATGATACATCGTCAAGTCTAACAATGTACACTTGCAATACAGGGGTTAAGAAGATATCCTCAAATGACCATTGGTGCTTATCTCCCGTTTACATCCCTGAGCTATCGGTGGATATTCCACATTCCTATGACTGAAGTCAGTTGTTCCATAGGACAACCACTGTTGACTTGCCCACAAAACATGATGCCGACTTTGTCAATCCAGGAAAGATAATGAGCTGATCCCCCCCCCCCCCCACCATGTTATCAGCTGATACTAACAAAACGAATTGAGTTTTACATTCCACTATTGCAATGCAGTTGTAGTATGCCCGTAGCTTCCCACTGTTGGACAAAGGCCTACCTCGTATTCAATTCCTTTCCGTAGCAGTTCTTGGAAGTTTTCAGTTTGTTGAACCAGGTGAGAACTCAAGAGATCAGGATAGCCTAGTTTGCAAGAGTAACCTGTGGCATCAGTCTGTCAGCAGGGGGCGATGATTGTGTAGTCCCAATTTGAATAATTTGCGGGTAATTTTCATATTTGGCATGCGAGCATACAATCCCCTACTGTTACGAATGATATCGCGGGATTTTAGACGGCGTATAGTATTACGGCTATTAGACCCACAGAAATAATAAGGGTGGCTGTTGGCCTTTAAACATGAACCTCTGCAACAAGCGATGCATACCATGAATGCACTGCTGCTAGGTCACGTCCTGGCCCCTGTCAGGCAATGGCCACCAAACCTGAATTGCATTCAGACAAATATCTTGGCATGAAAAAATAAGAATGGGTTTTACCCTTTCTGACAATGCACTATCAGAGCTATACATGCTCTGATAGTCAATTGTGTTTGTACGGTTCGCCTTTTGACGTTCTCTGGTCTGACACTGGTGAGACTAAGCCCTCAAGAAGGCTGGCTATCGTGTAGGCCAATGAGTTTCAAAGACAGTGCAAACATCGGAGCATGTTTGTTTGCATGTTCCCCACAAGTACGTGTGGTTAATGCAGACATGATTCTTTTCAAACGGTTTCTATTAGGTGTTTGAATATCTTAACACCTGTTTGAATTGCCAGAAAGGATAACATGTATTCTTATTTTTTTTATACTTTGATACTGGCAAAAAGGTCCCATGAAATAGCTTGGGCTTCATGCTGTTTTTATGTCAAATGTTAATTTTTGAACATACTTAAGTGCGAGTTATTGAAAATGGTGTCCAGAACCGGTTCAGATATAACGCGCTCCTGATGTCAGCCGTGGCTAGGAAACAAAACCCAGGTCATTGGGTTCATAGCGCAATGCACTAACCACTGCACTACCGCTGCACCTACTGAATATATACGGTATCGTAGTGTTCCTTGAAAATGCTGCTCATAGTAGTGTATTTTTTTAAGTTACGGGTATTAAATACGATTGTGTATCAGCATTCCACTAGATGGAACAGGCATTTAAAGTTGAAGGACACAACTAATGTCAGGCATATTACCTAATAGTGGGGGAATTTTAATGTCTAACAATGCATTTATATTATTTTCTACTTAATGCAGAATTTCATTTAGATAGTATAGCAGATAGTATAACAGCAGATGTAACAATAAACTAACAAAATATTACAAAATTATATTTTACATAATATGCTGGGGCTGTGGTATAGTGGTTAACATGTTGTGTTATGAATCTGGCTACCTGAGCTCGATACCCAGTAATTGCAAACATCAGGGGTGAGTGATAGGTGAACCGTTCATGCCAAATCACACTTAAATCGTTTTACTAATCCACACTAACCAGTTTTAGGAAGTATGATCAAACAACCCCTGTGACCTACATAGCGTGGAGAAGTCCTAATCCAGCACTGAATTGACAAAGGGTTGTAAATTATTACTACAAAGTTGTCACTTTTTTTATCTTTACCATGGATGAAATACTGAGTTCATTCCCAACTGTACGTGGCCATTTCTCAGTATGGGCAAATCCCCTCGCAAACAATATTTGAGACTCCCTTTACGGTCCAGCTTTGCCAGCTTGTTATTTTTCTTATCACCTTTACCATTGTTATTGCGTGTCATTGCAGTACTCCTGCTGCCGCTGGCCCTGGCGCTGGCCCACGCTGCCACCGCACTGCATTTCTACACGACCGGCGATGTGGAGAGGCTGCACACCGCCCTGATCCGGCCCTACAGCTCGCTGGAAGAGGCGTACCACGCTGCCACCGGCCTCGCCGCACTCGGCGAGCGGCTCCCAGACGAGCAGGTGACCTGGCCAGAATTAGGTTGAGGTCATGGTTGGGGTCGTTGACTTGTGAATTGTGTAGTCGTGTCCGCTTTGAGCTGCTGCCTCCCAACGGTTTTTGGACAAGGGTACTTAACTCAGTATAGGAAGGTCTGTTGTGATTATGCATTAATGTTTGAACAGCTGTTGTGATAGTTTTGATTACCCTGAACATTGGTACAGCTATTAGGTTAACATTTAAACTGAGAGCTGTATAAGTAACCTCAACATTGGGTCAGCATTGATGTTAACATTAATGTTGGGATAGCTCCCACGATAACCGTACCCGAACGGTACAGTTGTGAAGTTCACCATAATATAATGGCCCTTACATTAGATCGTACGCATTTTTGATAGTCTCAACTTTGAGACGGCTATCATAATTTTGGAAACATCTGTGATGATAACACTTAGGCAGCGGTAATTTTAATATGAATTGCCAACGCTGTCCCTGAAGTTCCATTTGGCTCACAGATTAAACTTGGGTATGATGGCACACGCAGCAGTTACACTTTTTAATGAACCTGTGTGTGAAATTGCCATGTGTGTTGCAGTCTGCCTGCGAGTTCATTAATGCCGAGTTGGACCCCTCTGACGTTCACTCCGTGTTCTACGCAGCCCGGACAAGCAAAGTGCTCTCCGATTGCGAGGTACCTTCCTCCCCCAACCAGGTTCCATCCCCACCCCTCTGGCCAAAGAGCAGCAATCCTCACCAAGCCCCCAGGGCCTCATATTCAAGCTAGTGTCAATCGTATAGCAGTGGTGGCCAAACCACCTGACCCTGCGGGGCCGCATACTATAAAATCTTCACACGGCCCATAGCCACAAGACACGCACGGTGGTCACGTGGCCAATTTGCTCACGCTTGTGCTGTGGATTTATGTAAAATTCCGTGGGATTGCCCATGAGTGTCTGACTCTGCTGCCAGGGGTAAGTGCTCCAGGCCGCTCACACTTGGGCATATTATTTTCTGATTCGAGTAAATTTACGTGGAAAAGTTGCAAATGAGCTGCGTCTCTGTCGAGCAACGCTTGAATGGTCCAAGAGCCCCTTGCGGCTCACGGCCTGTAATTTGGCCGCCCCTGTCACATTTGGAGCAACCTCGCAGAATTGTCATTTAATTTGCGTACTTATTTGATGGGTTCTCACAAGCACAGTGCTATGTGCATGCATCGTGAGCGTAAGGAATTGACTGTTGCGATTAATTGACACACCCATAACCGTGCGTGACAATATGAAATAATAAAAGCACCTATTTAAATAGTGCTTTGCAAAATGCTTTTTAGAGTAATTCACCACATAGTTATTATGACATTATTTTTACAGAGCATTGAGGTATCTATTTTCTGTGATTGTAAAATTGCTACGATTAAAAGACTCATGTCAAGCTTAAGTTGCGCGAACTGCAATCGAATAACTTGAAAGTAATTTTTATATGTACTAAAAGTACCACAAAGCGCAAAAACGTGTAATTAAACTGTGCAATATAATTCCAGATGTATTTGAAACTAGTATCGCAATCGAGAGACATTGATCATTTTTCTGAGGAAAATTATATCGTGGCAAGCCGCATGCCCCTGTTCACCACGGCCACGAGGGGGCGACGTTTTTCCATCGACCCCCCCTCCGTACCTCGCTCTCTTCTCAACGAGCCAGTACAGACGGCCAATTAGAGGTGATAGGACAATCAGTCAATTAAACCGTCTGATTCGGATGTCACGTAGCCATTATAAATCAACGCTACGAGACGCCCAGAACCAAGACTTTAATGTAGGCACTCGGTGGTGTCTTCTCCGTAATTGTCATGGCCATTATGAATCGGTGCCCTGAGAGAAAGAGATTTGGTACTAGGACTTGAGCCCAACATCTCAGTATAAGGCAAATAACGATGCATCGGAAATTTTAATGTATGGTCATGATGCGTGCGTGGCATTAATTTACTAATAGTTAATAACATTCAATTCCTTTACATTTGAATTGGGTCACGTAAGCCGTGCAACCATTATTGATTTTCCATTGACTACATACCAAAAAATAGTACCATTTAAATGGAATCGTCATCCCGAAATTGTGCCAATTCATCGAACCCTGAGCAGTGGGGAGCGGTGGCGGGCGATCGTTAAATGCCTGCCCAGTGGTGTCATCGTGCTGGCTCACACATTTCTGCGGAGGGAGCTGGTCGGAACGTTGGGTTGCTCGGTCAATGGCCAGGGTCAACGGCGGCGTGGTGTATTCCGCAAATATGGCCGACTGTGAGGGCGGGCACAAGCCGGCGTGAGTAGGTTTAACGTTGAATTTTATAAGGGCACCACGGGGTAACCAGCCCCTCCCCACCCAGCCCCACCCCTCCCAGCCCCCACCCAGTCCTACCCTCTCCACCCAGCCCCTCCCCACCCTCTCCACCCAGCCCCACCCCTCCCATTTTTGGATGCACGACGGACGGACACAATAAACCCCTGTGGGCTGGTGTAACCAGGAGGTTCCTATCAGTATAACCCAACCGTTATGAGCCTTTTCCTCATAACGGTTGGGTTATGAGGAAGGGGCTAGCATTGTTGCAGAGCGGTTGGCACACGGCAGCGTGCACCCAGTAACCCGAGTTCGATCCTCTGCCAATGCTCTCTGACCCCCACATGGCTGTGCCATCACTAAAGCCGTTCTGACAACGCGGCCCCGTCGCGCTGTTCCCGGTTGCAGCTGTCGGTGAGCAACGAGACGCGCGAGGGGCTGCTGGCGCTGATCAGCGAGGACGCGACGGTGGCCGAGGTGGCGCACGCCGTGGGCGCCCTAGTGGCTCTCGATCTGCCGCTCTCCTCGCAGCAGGCGGTGACGGCGCTTGCCGTCGCGCTGGCGAGAGAGGACAGCCCCCCCCGCGTGAGTCACCAACCGCGTCCACTCCCCCCCCCCCCCCCACCAAACGTTATCGTCGGCTTCGTGTTGAACGCGATGTCACCGCCAACAACACGTCTGCCCTGTGCCCCTTGAGAGGGAGACGGAGGGGACTGACTTCCGTAATTTGTAATCGGGGAATGTTTTACCACCTGTCAAATTAAATTTGTCTTAGCGCTCGCAAATTATAATTAAGCTTCGTGACAGAGGTAGACCCGGGCTGTAATTAGTTTCACGCGTAACGTTTCACTTCGGTTATGTTTTTACTTCAATTAAAAGAATAAGGTGTTCAAGGTGCCTTGTGCCAGCTTCTCCCGCTACATTTGGCTATGAAAATTTGAGCGATGCGAGTGGTTCTATTCATTGTTCCATACCACTTTCAATTCATACAGCACTAACAATTAATAGCAACAGCATCGAGGGATATCTGTTGTTAAGCATCATGACCGATTTATTATGACAGCAGCAGAGTTTCTGTTGTATGTGTATCTTTTGAGCTTCATTTGACCAAAACCTGGTTTGTGTTTGTGACGGCAAAAGATGATTCCTATAACTTAGCCGAGTTGGTGTTACATTTTCAGGACGATACAGGCCCTGCTGGCAGCTTCCTACCTCTCACAGCAGGCCGACCTCAACCGCATCTATCAGGAGGTGGAGGTGAGCCATTCATCACACAATGCAAATTTTCTCCATATAGCCTTAACAATCTGTTGGGGCAAGGCCGGCACGGCACACAAGGGGTTGGGTGTTCGGCACCACGCCCGGCCGCCTCGGTCTCTCCAGTGGTGATGTTTACACACCACAACAGGTACTCATTTGAGACTAAGTCAACTTAGGGGAGGCCCAGGACCGGTTCATATAATCGTCACTGGTGTTGGCCATGAGCGGGAATCGAACTCGGGCCACTGGGTTCATAGCGCAGCGCGCTGACCGTTGCACTCCCGCTCCCCACATATCCGTACACAAACACACTCACATTTATCAGTACATATACAATCCATATACACACACACACAATTCCATATTGACACAATAGATATACACAGCACATACAGTATATACACACACAGTTTATACACGTATACACATCTATACAAGGACAAACATCCCCTATACCCTTAACAGTGTTGTTAGCAAGCACCTATGAACAGGCAAAGGGAGGTGACAGCCACGATGGGGGAAATGAAAAAGAAGCCCCACAGTGCTGGATCATCACTGAAGATTCCCACAGCAGTGCACGAGACCACGCTTGGATTACAAGCTTACAAGTGGCTACGAAAACACCACTTGTTCAATCTCTTGCCTCCCGCGCATTCATTTGTTTTGGGGTTTTTTGTCCCGTGCTCGCAGGACCTGGTTGCTCGAGCGGACGAGCATGGGGGGCTCTACCTGCAGTTCGAGGAGGGCCTGGAGGTGACCGGGCGCTTCGTGCACGCAGCCTACAGCCTCGCCGAGCACATTGGCAAAGCGCCCAACATCAAGCCCGTGAGTAGCAGCATCTGCACTTCTGCGGCCGTCTGGAACGCTCTTCCTTCTGATATTAGGAAGCCACTGGAGCTCTGCACTTTTAAATCATCCAGATTGAAAACTGATTTCTTTAGAACTGCTTTATGTGTTTAGTTTGTTGTCCTTCCCCCGCACCTCCGATTAACACAGTTGGCTACATACAGTGCGAATGACGTTCAACATGCATGCATACATGTGTCACACGGTCGCAGCAGGCCCGGCACTTGGACATAGCCCTAGCCTCTTCTGTCTTGCCAGAAAATGACTATTGTCCATCTTAGATGCACTCATTTATTTGTGTGTGTCCATTTGATTCCCCCTCACGACCAACATCAGTGACGATTATCTGAACCGGTCCTGGATGTGATACTGGCTACCCCCCACCCCCTCGTGTGCTGTGCCGGCCTTCATAGGTGCTCGCCAACAGCACTTGCCCCAACAGTCTGTTAAAGGCTATATGGGGGATCTTTGCTTTTTGCCCATACAGAACCAGGTGGTGCAGCTGAGTAACGCGGTGCTGGGCCGTGGCTCGCTGGCAACGCTGGCGCAGGCATCGAGCGTGGCTCTGGCGGCCACCAAACTCTCCAACAACCGCTTCCACGTGCCGCTCGTGGTGCAGCCGGACGGCGCGCCGGCCCTCTCCCACAAGCAGCCCACCCTGCGGGTGAGGGGGGCACCGCACTGTTTCATTCTTTACAACTGAAGTCAAAAGTGGTGAGGCATTCGCTCGGTCCGTCTGTCTTTCCGTAACATCTTTCTGTAATATAATTTACATTGTAGTATAGGGACCTTGTACAAAACCAGCTACTTTTATCAAAGGATTGCCCAAAATTAGCGATAAAACCAGCATTCAAATAGTTAAACCTTTTCAGCCAAAGCGGGCTCTCTCCCCCTTTCAGGCTGCTCTTCACCTCATTCGGTGTCATTACACAGTACGGTCATCTTATAACATCGCACATGATGCGCCGCCGTATCACGTGTGCGGTTCAGAACGTAACGTTATCACAAATTCTATATTTCTGAAGACAAACACACTTTGGAACACATTGCGGAATTCATGCATATGCCCGATTTTTCTTTCCTTAATAACATTAAAAGATTGCAACGTTATTGTAATTGTTCTATCAGCGGCATTTCATGGGGGAAGGAGTATCCTTAACTATCGCAGAGCATCACGCTGTGTTGGAGAACAGGCCGCAGAAGCGTATTTCATAGAATTTATTTAGAGAGTGCCTTATCTACACAATAGAGGGCGCTGTACTTCTTCACATACTCTATTACATAAAAAATGTTGGTTGCATGGTAGCCAAATGGATATATTTAATTCTCAGAGCTAAAATTTAGAAAATCTAAGTTAAAAAAACTCATTTAATGGAATGTTTTTTTGTGCTGTATATTGGTGATCGGGCTTGAGTATCAACTCACTGCATTTGAAAACCAAGTTTTATTGCCAGTGGCTGAAATCCAAATTCGAATCCAGGATCACAGCGATGATAGCTCTGTGCTGTGATTCCTGCCAATCGTCAGCTTTAGAGGAGGGTCCTACCTGGGAGGTTTGGTCACATTGGCAGACAGCGAGAGGAAGATGTAACTTAGGGTCAGGCACGTAAGGATGCATTGAATCGTCAATTAAAATATTTCCTTGCGCTCATGGTATACACTTTGAAACGACCATCAAAGAATACATGCTTAGCGATCGGTGAAAATAACATACTAATGTTACATTCCGGTTGCTGTTCAATTGAGACAGAAAAACATGAGACTCAATACAAATGAGATGGTAAAAAATATACTTAACATAATAGATTCTTCAATTGTCAGACTTCACTAATGGCTTACAAACGGGAGATATATATTTTTTTTATTATAATTGTTTTATCTGCCTCATGCTGTCATAAGATGAAAGCGTGTTTAGTTAGAAGGCTCACACTGAACTCCTAACAGGTTTAATCAAGTACGCTACTCAATGTCTCTTACGGGTATTTTGGAAAGTTGAAGCTTTATTTTCTTGGCACATCATTTCAGTCTGAGTTGACCTTGTGGGTGGCACTGCCCAGAAAGCCTTCCTCAGGCTGAGTGTCCTGTCACAGTGTTCCGGGTACAGCGCCCTAATCGTTCTGACGTTACTCCGGCTCTCCCACACGGCGTTTCGCGTCAACTCTGATCTTACGTTTCGTTTGTGGGACTCCAGCTCGTTATCTCTTGAGCTGTTTGGTTAATTGGCCGCCTGCTTTCCTTCATGTCCATTTAATTGATGCGACATCAACAGAAAATCCAGCCTAAGTGGGTGCTCATAATGTCTCCGCAGGTTTCGTTTTGGTTTTTAATAAAGTAATATAAATGTGGCAAAACGGATATAAATCGTCACTTTTGATTAAGCTGCGCGGACACCACTGCCCGACGTACCCTCATTCAGCTACGTTAAAGTTTCTGCGTTGAGCATCTCCTATCTGCGATTAACTCGTGAGTGGAATAAAGGCGGCAGGGGTGGGCATGCCGTAATTATCCAGCAGGGAATACTCGGGTTGTTGTTGCCCGTGGAGGCAAGGATCTCACTGTGTTCAGAGGATCCCGTATTGATTTGTGCATTCGCTCTAATTGGCTGCACCTCCTGTTTGCTGTCCTGCCATTAATTACCAGGGCACACTTCGGAAATGTCAGAGGCCACTGTTAAAAATAAAATGCTGCTGTTGCCGCTCACTCACAATGCTTCCGAAACCGAATGGCGGGATGACATATGTATGTTTAACTTCTTGCGCACCGTACGTAGCCAACTGTGTGTTGTCTTGACCCTTAAGCCCCCCCCCCCCTCACAACCTTTACCATAACCCCATGCTCAAAAGTAGACTTGGCCCCGTTCCCATAATGCTCAGAGTAACACTTACCATATATCAAGGCAATAGGTCGTCGTGACCCATGCCATTTATGCCAACAGACAGCACTGCTGTTGCTCGATCACCCGGCTGTTGTGCAGTCAACACCCAACCTTTAAGATTCAGTCTGATGGTTTTATTTTTGGTCAATGCTCAACACTGCCTTGGCCTCTAACAACAGCTCCGCTCAGGATTGAGCCACTCCGTTTGCTTTTGAAGACGCAGGAGCAACTCAGCCGTAGCTTGGCTCAACTCATGGATATAATGAGCTTGGCTGAGACCATATTCATAGCCGGCTCAAGATAAGCGTGCGTTTTGAGCCACTTCACTAGAGCCAAAGCCAAATCTGAACCGAGTTTTCTTCACCACCACCATCTGGCGTTAGGTCTTCTCTTCCCCTTGGTCGCTGACTCCTGAGTGCCACTCCAATGCCTGTCTCTAACCTGGCCTCCTCCAGCATTAAAATCAAGGTCTATAACTTACAAACTAATCTAGTAATAACTAGAACCCTAAGTGTACAACCATGGTCTCATTATTACAGCCATACACATACGTAAAAAATTCACCCTACCTTAATCATACCACATTGACAATTATTACACTCCGTATCAGAACCCTGGACTCGGTAATAACCATAGCCCCAGTCACATTGCTGTTCATTTTACACGCTTTTATTTAACTCCCTCTGTCTGTTGTTGTCGTTGTATCCTCAAATATTGTAACTCAATTTTAACCCACTTCCCAATGTGGTATCGACTGCAAACTTGGTATACTTATGTCATACTGATGACAATACTATATTCGACCATAAAAATATAAAATATATATTTTTAAACATTATGTTTTATATGTTATGTTTCGGCTTGTCCACGGTAAACTGACATTGGCTGTAATTCGTCACGGTCCCTTACATTATGGCAAGCTTCGGGGCCACTTCCTGGAGTTGTGGCGTTCTTCCATTACTAGTACGGTTAATTTAATTAAAGCGTGTTTTTGAAAAGTTTTGTCTTAATATTACTTTTTAATTGAACCCTGTATCCCACTTATAACAAATACCCAGACCTTGACCCTGGTGTGACCCATAACCATAATTTTTGACCCTCGGCTGTTCTGTTATTTGTATGTGTGTGTGCACGTGTGTGTGCCCCAGCTGTGTGTTATGGATGTGCTGTCACTCCCTATGCTTGTGTGTACGTGTGTATGTGTTTAATACATGGGGTGTGGTACTGTTGCGGTTAGCACACTTCGCTTCCAACCCTGTCAACTTTACTCTTTGGTTCTTTCGGTAAAGTCACGTAGGTAGAAATAAAATAAAACAAATCACGACGTTTCGATCACAACACAAGCAATCCTCATCAGGTGGGACAACCACAGCAAGAAAATGCCGAAGTCGGCGGGAGAGCTGCCGTAGGAGGCAAGGGAGGAGAGAGAGAGGGGGGTGGTAGGGGGAGGTGGGGCCGCGTGAATGCTAGGGGAAGAGAACGTGAGGCTGGGAGGGGGGGAGTGGGTGGGGCTAGAAGTGGGAAGCTGGGGAAGAACAGATACAAATGTGCTAGTAAACCGGCAGGTACGATGGAAACAACCACAACTAGTTAAGGCATTACTGGTTGATAACATCCTTCCAATAATTGTTCAATTTGTATCCATCTTCTCGGTTGAAGTTTTGTCTGTTTATATATCTGGATGGCTTCATGAACAAACCTTTGATAGTAGCCCGAAGGTTTGCAGAGTACCTTGGTCTCGGAAAAAAACAATATGCGAGCCCACAGCGTTATAACAATGGTCAGCTACGGCAAAGGTATTGGTTCTTCCATGTTTCAGATCTGCCTTGTGTTGGCGAACACATTCCGAGACATGTCGTTTTGTTTCCCCAATGTAACTGCTACCGCAGGTACAACTCAGTTTGTAGACTCCAGGGTATTGCATGTCAGGAATGACCTCCTTCACAGATGGGATTAGATCACGGATTTTGTGTACTGTATTGAATCGGACCTGGATCTTGTGTTTGTTTAAGATTTTGGAAATCTGTTTGGTAACACCTGCTATGTATGGTAAAGTGATGGTTTTGATTTGTTTCTCAGGAGATTGTTTCTCCATGGTTGGAGAAACAGCTTTGCGAATAATGCGGTCCGAGTACCCATTAATCTTGAGGGCCTGGTGTACGTGTTCCACTTCACTGGCTAGGTGGTGTTGGTCTGAGATGCAGTGGGCCCTATGGTGTAGTGTTTTGATGAGGGAATTCTTCTGGGCCGGATGGTGGTGGGAATCAGGTTTTAGATAGGAATCTCTGGGTGGCTTTCCTGTGGACAGAGTATCCCAATGAGCCGTCAGGCCTCTTCTCAAACAACATCCAGGAATGGTAGCTTACCATCCTTCACCACTTCCATGGTGAATTTGATGGATGGGTGTATGGAATTGATGTGGTTGAGAAATTGGTTCAATGCTGGCAGGCCATGTAGCCAAATGACGAAAGTGTCATCTACGTATCTCTTCCACAAGGAAGGACGTAGGGTGGATGTCTGGATGGCATTTTTTTCAAATTTCTCCATGAAAACATTTGCTATCACTGGTGATACGGAGGAACCCATGGGGGTACCTTCAACTTTACTTCGTATTCCCGCTCACGACCAATATCAGTGACAAATATCGGAACCGGTTCTGGTCCCTCCCCTATGTCAAATCACAGATAAATGAGTACCTGGTGTAGTGTATAAACATCAGCGCTGGGGAGACAAAGGCGGCCGGGCGTGATTCTGACCACACTGCCCCCTCGCTATCAGCACTTTTCCCCAGCATCCTGTCCGTATTCCTTTGTATATGGAACACAAAATAACAACGGCATACGTGTGTTTGTGCGCGTGTGTCCCAGCTGCGCGTCACGGACGTGCTGTCGCGCCCCATACGCGGCACCGTCGTCATCCTGGAGAAGGCGCGCGAAGCCGCCAGCCGCCGCAGCGTGCTCAGCCAAGTCGCATTCACCGAGCAAGGGTACACCCTGCTGCCCCCTGCTGCCCCCTACTACCCCTGCTGTACCCTACTACCCCTGCTATACCCTGCTAAGAAATGCACTCCTCTGCTCTACCCTGCTTCCCCCAAATAACCCCTGCCGCCCCTGTTTAAGCCCTGCTGTCCCTGCTGAGCCATTCTACCTCTGTTCTACCCTGATGTCTGCTGCTCTCCCCTGCTGCCCCCCTGCTTACCCCTCTTGCACCCGTTATTCACCGCTGCCCCAGATATACGGCAGCACCCGAGTGAATACTACCTTCACGTACTACCGCTCGTCTAAACTGCTGCTCTCTTTTGCCCCCGATACAAACTGCTGTCCTGAGAGTACATTGCTGCCCTCTATTGCCTCACCTGCTGTCCACACCCTGATGTACGCTGCTGTTGCCTACTGCCACCCCCCACGGATGGTCAAATGGATGGACGAACGGACAAACATATGAAGAGACAGATAGATGGACAGACTAACAGACGGTTGGACACATGTAATAAATGAATGGACACACATCCACCCTGCTGCCGCCTAAAACTCGATGCCCCATGTAGCGCCGACTGCCCCTCACTCGATGCCCTCCACTGCCATGCTGCTGCCCCACAGGGACGTGCATGAGTTCGACTTCCTGCAGGCAAACCCCAACAGCGGCTACTTCGACCTGAGCCTTGTTGTGGAGGGAGACGCTCGGCTGATTGGCAAGGAGACTGAGGTGAGGGGAGTTTCTCGTGTGGCCTCACGTCCCCTCAGTGTCCGTCTTGTTCGTCTGTCTGCACTTGTGTTTATCCGTGCATCTTTCCGTTCATTTGTCCTTCTGTGTGTTCATCCATTTGTATGTGTGTCCATTAATTTTGTCCGTTTGCCCATCCATCTATCCTTGTATCCATCTTGTCATCCATGTTGCGATATTTGTGTCAATTCGTCCATCCTTATTTGGCGTTCTGCCATCTACCCATCTGTGTGTCCATCTAATCATGCAGTTGTCCTTATGTCCATTCATCTGTTGAGTGGACATAAGAAATGTCCCATCCGTGCATTTCTCTGTCCATGCCTCCATAAGGTTAGAACAAAGGAGACGGACGGCGCATGCAGTATAGATGAGACAGAGTACAGAGAGGAGACAATACAGATGAAACGTTACAGACAAGAACGACAGACGAACAATGCAAACATGGCAACAAAGAATCATTTCATTACTTGAACGGTGACCCAGAATTACGACGGTTAATGTGCGGGGTGAGAGCATAATGTTTTATCGATGCATTTGCATGCTACTTTGTTGGGTTTTTCCCATCGGGTTCTTGAGGTAGACGGCCACGTTAATGACCACGGATGTGGTTAAATCGTTATCCGTAAAAAAAAAAGGAATTGCGTAGATACGCTCTGTAAATAAAATGAAAATAAATACAGACGGATGGACGGAGTCGCGCAAGCTTCCATGTATCGTGGAAGGCCTGCGCAGGTGTGGCCCTTGTTTGGAACGCACGCACATTCACACGCACATTCGCACGCACGCGCCAGCCGCACCTTATGATGTGTGGGGTCATTGGCCCTGACGGCGGCCACTTCAGCAGTGGCCCCACCGCTCTCCTCGCCTCTTTCACATTCCTGCCGACTGTTTCATTGCTTAATTGAGTGGTCTCTATGTGTCATTTATCAAATAAGTCTTTAAAGGTTAAGTGACATTATTTGAAGATTAAACAACACGGCCATGCTAGTCAGCTTGGGACATTTCTCCCCGCTGATGTTTGGATACATTTGGTTTTTGAGTCTTAGGTTTTCCCTCTTATTACCAAGAACCCTACTTATGCAGTGGTGTGACAATTCACCCCGACACGATTCAACCCAATTTTCACAATTCAATTTGCAAGTTAAATGAATAAGTAAAGTGCCCTTGTGGTCAATGAGTCAGTCTCTGCGGGGCCTTGGGAGGTGTATGCCCCTGGCATGGACAAATATGGCCGTTAAATTGACACAGAAGTACTTCTGTCCAGACATATTCCGGGGCCATCTCTAACACAGAGTGATGCACTGCTCTCTGTGAGCTTTGCAATGGAAATGTCTTTGCCTACCGTGCCAATTCGACGGCTCCACCGGAACATAATTGAGGGTGGCCGGGGGGGGGTGTTAAAGCAGCATAGAAAATCACTTTGATTCTCCGTTGTTTGCTCCGTGGTACACACTGTGTGAAAGGTGAAAGCACATTTGGTCCGGACGGCTGGCCGGCACTCCCTCTATTGCAACAGCGGACCATTATTTTTTTATTTTCTCGCCTCCTCGGTTGTCTTTTTTTTCGCTTTCCTCTGACTAATCTAATCGCACCACCGCCGCACCCTGCCATTTGCGTTGGCTGCCGGTGTTTGTCATTGCACGTGGTTGTACCCCGGCGGCACTGCCGCCGCGATCCCCACTGTTACGTGCCATCTCTTAAAAACCAAACTATTTTTTATTTTGCCAGGTAAGACCCACTCGGCTGTATAGCTCTTTTTTTCAGAAGCGACCTGCCACAAATGATAGCCGAAGAGGAGTGGCTTATGTGGACATTTCCAGCAGCCAAGTACTCTAAACGCGTGTTTCTAAATGTGGAAGGAAAAACCGGAGGACCTTGAGAAAAATCCACATGACCACAGGGAAAACATGCAAACTCCAAATATACAGGCGTCGGGATCAAATCCACGACCTCCTGTATACTGGGCGAGGTAGTTAACATCTCACCAACGTGATGCCCCACCACGGTGGCTCATGCTCCTCCCGAGGAGCGTGAGCCGCTGGTGAGGTCCCCGAGTAAATACCACAGCTAATTCGGATTCCACTAAATAATGACCACCCCATTCACCTGTGTCGTCAATATGCAAGATCGTAATATTCGTGGGCTTTTGTGTGTCTGTGTGCGTTTTTCATCGGAGTCTGTTTGTTGTGTGTATCTTTGTGTGTGTTTGTCTTTCAGTGTGACTCCGTGCTTGTTGTATTGTGTATTTGTGCATCACGTTTGTCCTTGTATGTGTCATTGTTTGCATCTGAGTATTTCACGTGTATCTCTGTGTTTGTCGTGTGTGTCTGTGTGTCGTACATCTGCCTTTGTGGGGAGCGGTAGTTCAGTGGTCGGCGCGCTGCGCTACACACGTCCAGCCACCCAAGTTCGATTCCTGCTCACGGTCAACACTAGTGACGATTATCTTAACCTGTCATGGGCCTCCCCTAGATCGACTTGGCCTCAAATGCGTACCTGGTGTGGTGTGTAAACATCGCCACTCAGGAGACGAAGGTGGCCGGGCGTGGTGCTGGCCACCCACCCTCTCTTGTGCTGTATTGGCCTTCATAGGTGCTTGCTAACAGCACTTGCCCCAAAAGTCTGTTAAGGCGATAAGGGGGATCTTTTTGTTAATGTGTCTGTCTTTGTGTTTGTCCATGTGTATGTATTCAACTTGGTGGTTTCCTGTGACTTTATCACTTTTCGTGATACTTGATTTAGATGTCTTGAGCAACTGCACTGAAACCTAAGTTTACTTAATAGCACCTTAGTTTGATTGTCTGAGCCTCCGAAAATAACGTCTGGCTTTGCACACTTTTGCATGTCGATGTGATTGTCTACAGTATGTGTAAATTAATTTATGTATACAAACTAAAATGACAATACCTACAAAAACATCATAGTATTACCTACCGGACGTTGTGACATTACAGTATTCCCCACATGCTGTTGACTTGAGAATGGCAGGTGTGACTGATTACTCAAGATTATATTCAAATTGTGTCCACCGGTTCATGTCACGAGAACAAGAAATGACCACCCTCTTTTTGTGCCAGTGTTGTTGATCTTTGCTCTTACGTTGAATGTATTGCTTTGCGGGATCCACTTATTAGGCTGCTTTGACCAATTTGTGACCCAGGTCTCGCGTGAAGATTAGCTGTGTCATCTCGGTTGACATCCACCTGGCTTTAAATAGCGAATAATAAATATTAACAGAATTCGGGAAAATGTAACGAAAACTCTAATTGAATATGACATCTTTGGTGGGCGCCCGTTGGTGACCATGCTTTGATTTATCAACTCGCTTCGCTCAAAAGAACCCGGTTTAATCACGGGCAGCTGAAACCTGGATTCGAACACCAGGATCGGTGCGTGGTGCATGGAGTTAGCCCCACGCAGCCCACACCCGGGTTCCGTCCTCTCTCCATCTTCTTTATGTTTTGTTTGCAGTTGAAAATCAAGTTCGCCACTGAGGTCGGCGTCGCCAACGTGGAAATCGCAATTGTGGACAAGGACCAGAGCATCACCACCAAGACGACGTCGTGAGTTGGACTCGCATCACCTCTTCTCTCCGCAAGAGCTGGGACCAATTTGTTTGAACGTTTTTTTTTCTTCTTCAGAAAAAGCAGTCCCTAGAGTGAAACTGCATTTTACTCTTCTTTTTTCCACTCATCTGTGCCTTGATGCAACATGCAGCATCAGAATGCCGACTGTTGCATGAAACGGTCTCGGAAGGAATTTTAAGCCGTGAATGTGGTTCTTAAGGAGAACAATAATGAGGGTATCGTGCACAAACAATTGCATAACAACAAGCACAACCACTTACATTTATATTACACACACACACTTCACACACTGTGCACGTCACACAATCACACTACGCACACATCAAACAACACATCACACACGTACACTACACATAGACTACACATACTAAAAATACAAAGATCCCCCGTATAGCCTTAACAGACTATTGAGGCAAATGCTGTTAGCAAGCTCCTATGAAGGCTGGCACAGCACACAAGGGGGTGGGTGGCCAGCACCATGCCCGGCCGCCTTTCTCTCCACAGCGACGATGTTTACACACCGCACCATATACTCATTTAAGGCTGAGTCGACGTAGAGGAGGCTCAGGACCGGTTCAGATAATTGCCACTGTTTATTGCTCGTGAGCGGGGATCAGACTCGGGTCCCTGGGTTCATGGCACAGCATGCTAACCGCTGCACTCCCGCTCCCCAACGGCACACGCACACACGCGCAACACACACGCACCACACGCACACAGAGCGCTAGGATGGAAATCGTGCTGTTTGCATAGCTGCGCGAGGCTGGGAGCACTGTTTGCCAATGTTTATCGGCAAAACATTCCAGAGAGGGAGGGAGGTGGATGAGAAAGCACCCCGATTTCATCCGGCCAAGTCATATCCCGTTTGAGGTTGCGTTTGCCCAGAGTAGAGTGCTCTTGTTTAAATTAAACCTTCAGAGCCTCCTCTCGAGTCTCCCCAAGCTGTGTTTGCTCTCCCCTTGTTTGTTAATGCAGAAGCCAAATAGCAGAAGGCCTCACTCTGTGGTCAGATCCTAATTTAGACATTCACACTTTGCCACGTAGACAGGTCCACACATTCGACGCACACACGGACACACGGGTTGCACTTGTACCATCGCTCACATGCACGTTTGTACAATCGCTCCGCCAACGACGACAATCGCTATTCACCACTCGCGCATACATCACATGGGGTGTACAATCAAGTCTTTTGCGTGCTCGTGTGGATGGAGAGCAGTGCCACAGTGGTTCGCACACTACACTGCAAATCCCAGTCATACCTGGCCGGGCCTAACATCAGTGGCCGGAGGGGTGTCTGTACCTATCCTGAGCCTCCACTAGGTTGTCTCAACCTTAATTTGTTACTGGAGCAGCATGCGGGGCAGGCAAAAGCATCAGGGCATCATTCAGACCTCTTCACCACTGCTTGTGTCATGCAGGCCTAAATAAGGGCTCTCTAACAGCACTTTTGCTAATGGCCTATGAGGCTGTGAAGAGAGGATGTTTGTCTTCATGTCTGTGTGTGTGGCACGCAGTGGTTAGCGCACTGCGTTTCAGACCCGGGGACCCGAGTTCGATTCCGGCTCACGGACAACACGAGTGATGATTATCTGAACCGGTCTTGGGCCTCCCCTTTGTCGATTCAGCCTCAAATGAGTACCTGGTGCGATGAGTAAACATCGTCACTGGGTTTGCTGACCATCAACCCCATCGTGTGCCGTGCCAGTCTTCATAGGTGCTCGCTAAAAGCACTTGCTCCAAAAGTCTGCTGAGGCTATACGGGGGATCTCTGTCTTGTCGCTTGCACAGTGTGGCGTACCCTCACAAGGCAACCACCACCTTCACAGCAGACGGACACCAGAATTTCGTGCTCACCTTCCAGCTCATCGACCTCCACTCTGGGGCTGACCTTTCCCCTCACCAGGTAAGACCTCCATCTCCTCTATCAGTCACAGTCAGATATGTCCCATTCACCAAACAATCATGAATATTAATTAAATATATGAATTTGAATGAAATTCAAATTCATATATTTTCACATTTGCAGCTGTGTCAATCTACTGGTGGATGAAGGCCTCACCATGTCATGAATCATTAATGGACTCATTGAATGCCTAAATCCCTGACTGTCTGAAATACTGACTAAGTAACAGAGTTCATGAGTTACTGGCTATCTGGATAACTGGATGAGCGGTTGACTAACTGATTGAATAACTGATTGAATTACTTGACTGGATGACTGAGTTAGTGAATAACTGAGTGACTGAGCAAATGAGTTGCTGACTGACTGACATATTGACCGAAGGAATTAGTGACTTAATGAGTGTCTGACTGACTGAATGACTAACTGATGACTCCCCCGTGCTCCCCCACACTCCCCCGTGGCCCTCCCCCCAGGTGTTTGTGCGACTGCAGCACGAGCGCAGCGCGCAGGAGGTGCTCTTTGTGGCCGAGGCAGACGCGCGCCACGTCTACCGCTTCGAGCTGGACGTGCTAGAGCGTCGCGCCGAGCTCGCCTCCGTCGCGGGCGCGTACGCAGTGCACCTCCTTGTGGGCGACGCCGCCATCTACAACCCCGTGCACTGGCTGCTGGTGAGCTCGCAGTGCTGGGGGTTGAGGCCTGCTGACGACAACGATGATGATGATGTTGTGAGAATCTGACGACTTGTGTGTACGTTTCAACTCCTCCAGTGTAATTGTTTGTCAGCCCTAATGGGTGCTTACTTAGCAGCACTTCCGTCAAAAGTCTAAAAGGGTCATCGTCGGATCCTAATATGCGTTTGAATGCATGTATGTGAATGAGTTTGAATGTTTTTGAGTGTGTGTTTGTCTATGAAAGTATATTAGCGTGTGTGAATTAATGTTTTTTTGGTAGTGTGGTGGTGCTATGAACCCGGCGATCCGAGTTCGATTCTCACTCACGGCTAACAACGGTAACAAATATCTGAACCAGTCCAGGACCCCCCCTAGGCTGATTCGGCCTCAAACGAGTACCTGCTGCGACGTGTAAACATCAAATCTAGAATTAAAGTGTAAACATCAGCACTGGTAAGACAAAGGTGGCGGGGCGTGGTACTGACCACCCACCCTTTTGTATGCTGTGCCGGCCTTCATAGGTGGTTTCTAACAGCACTTTCCATGTGTGTTCCAGGCGGACGTGCTGGTGAAATTCCCAGAAGAGGAAAGCCCTACAGTCGCCAAATCCCAGAGTCTCTTCATGCCCAAACCTGAGATCAATGTACAGCACCCAACATCATCCTCACATTCTCACTGCTCACTCTCGTTGCCCTCCCACACACCCTCATCACCCTCCTGGTTCTTACAGCCTCAACTCACAGCTTCAACATCCTAACTATGTCTTGCCAATACTAACTCACCAGTGTTAACCAGTGCTCTATGTAAACATTTTAATGAGTGCCTGGTTCGCAGCATAAACATCGACACTGGGGAGACCAAGGTGGCAGGGTGTGGTTTTCGGCCACCCAACCCCCTCATGTGCCTTGCCGGTCTAAATAGATACACGCTAACAACACTTTCCGGTCCAGTCTGTGACTAATGGATAACTGTGTCCTCTCTGTGTGCGTGTGCAGCATTTGTTCCGCGAGCCTGAAAAGCGGCCGTCCCTGGTCGTGTCAAACGCGTTCACGGCGCTCGTGCTGGCGCCGCTACTGCTGCTGCTCATCCTGGTACCTGGGCCCTGCCCTCCTCCCCTCTCTACTACCCTTCTCCTCTTTCTACTACCCTTCTCCTCTCTCCTGCCTTGTCTCCTCTCCTGCCCTCTCTGCTCTTCTGCCATCTCTCCTGCCCTCTGCTGTCTCCTGCACTCTCCTCTCTCCTGCCCTCGATTATCTCTCATCTTGCCGTCTTCCCTCTCCCTTCTCTTTATTTTTCCTGTTCAATCTCTCATCTTTCTCCCACCTCTCCCAACTCTTCTTCACTCACCCCTCTATTCCCCTCTCCAAAAAAACTATTCTTCTCTCCCCTCTCTCTCTCTCTCACCCCCGCTCAGCTGCATTTCTCACTTCTCCATTCTCAATCTATGCTCACGAAGACGTTTCATAAGTTGCACTGTGGTCGCTGATGCTAAGCTGTGTAGAGCAAGCAGCTTGCAATCAAAGTTTGCGAGTTCAATTCCTGGTTGGGGGGTTAACTTGGCCCATCATCCCTCTGGGGTTAATAAAAATGACTACTACCTGGTTGGAAAGTCAATAGTGGTTATCCTCAGCCCCGTCATAGGAAGGAGTAATTGCCACCACTGGTTCAGGGCTGTAAACATGAGATGAGAATATTTGAGCAGGAAATCACTCGACTTTGAATTGGCAGTTTCTGCCTCCATGTCACTGCAGGACCTGGCTTTGGCGACGTATACATTAAACAATAACTCCTGCATACGTATGTGCTGCATATAACATGGCATGCGCTTACATAATACATGGCCGATGCATTTATGCATGGTGCGAGAAGCCACTCGCGTGAAATGCACACATTAGCGCTCCGATTGTATATAAACAAGTGCGTAAAGCAGTGGACCTCTGACTTTTATGGTCACTGTGTGCACACACTTGCACACAGTAAATATTGTGAGTAGTGTGTGGATAAAACATTATGTACCCAAATTGGCGTAGGTAAATTAAATACCGAAAACACATGTAACATCCCGTTAACAGAATTAATAATTATCGAAAGCAAAAACAGTCTTTGCATTTGGAAAAAAAACAGCTTTCAGCGTGAATATTTTAGAGTCCTTTGTGACTTGGTTTGCACATCAACCACGCTACGACTTGGGAACCTGATTTAATCTGAGATGGCTCCGTGGCACAGGTTATATGGCCATTATGAGCCTCAGAAAGTGGGGAGAGGTAGCTACATCATCCAGTTTTCTGGACTTATCTCAGCAGTGCTGACTAAAGGTAACTGCTTTGACTTAGCCATTGTGAGCTTCCTAAGCCACCTGGCCTAATGATACAGTGATAGTGATTGATAAAGCCTCCGGTATGCTTGTTCGTCTCTTGAGAGCTTAACATCGCATTTGAAAGGGCACCCTCAGTGGCAGCTGTCCCTGTGCGGCAACAAGGTGACTCGGTACCACTTGGTCATTGAATGGGCATTACCTTTCCAGATGATTGCTATGTGCTGATCCAAATGGAGTAATATATGGATGTTTTTAATTTGGCGAATTTGCACCCTGACACAGTCACACAATGGTCGTACTTTGTACATTAATTGGATTAATCCTTGCTCCTTAGGTGTGCGTATGTCAGTGAGTGTTTGTGTGGATGTGTTCGTATGTCATCCTCAATGTGCACATGGCCTGGCACAAGCGTCATGGTGACGTCACCGCCACTTAGTGGCGAATGGCGGTTTTTGTTGCATGTCATCCTCCACATGTCAAAATCTGTGGGGAGCAGTCGTGTAACAGTTAGCGCGCTGTGCTACGACCCCAGCGACCCGGGTACGATTCCCGCTCACTGCCCACGCCAGTGACGGTTATCTGAACCAGTCCTGAGCCGCTCTCCTAAGTCCACTCAACCTCAAATGAGTTCGTTGTGCAGTGTATAAACATCACCATTGGGGAAAAAAAGGCGGCCGCGCATAGTGCTGCCCACCCACCCACTCTTGTGCCATGCCGGCCTTTCATAGGTGCTCGCCAACAGCACTTGCCCCAACAGTCTGTTAAGGCTATACGAGGAACCTTTGTCTCTGTCTTGCAGTGGGTAAAACTCGGAGCCAACATCTCCAACTTCACCTTCTCGCCCAGCACGTTGCTGTTCCACCTGGGCTATGCAGGTGAGCCGTGAGCAAGGGGGTTGTGGAGCAGATGGAGGAGTGCCCGAGCCTAGGCAACGTGCTCATGGCAGTGAAGAGCTTCGATTAAGTCAAGCTGCATTATATTTCCTTCGGCTGCGTATTGCTGTGTGGTTGCTGCCTGGCCTGTCTGTTCCACATGAAGCTCCAGGTCTTCTCGGCCACAATTATGGCCTCTCCTTCTTTACACGTGCAAAACGTGGATCCCTTGACAGGCTGACCTGCCTACAACCAGATTGGATTTTGTGAGGAGTGAACTCCTGAAAAGGCAAGGATATATAGCCTCTGTCATGTAGCCCGTAGGCCCAGCCACCACTTGCACAAGCAGCATCTCTTTTCTAGATTTTTGCCAGATATAGGGGGCTAAACGGGCATGGCACAGGCTTGAGAAGGGATATGCTGATTGGAATATATGCAGCTGAGTAAAGCTTGCAGTATGTATGTTGAACTTCATTCGCACCGTACGTAGCCAGTCATGCTAATCGGAGGTGCGGGGGAAGGACAACAAACTAAACACACGAAAAAAGATCGGTCTCTGTGGAGGTGACTGGTAAAGGATGCTATTAGGAAATTGAAGGCAATTGCCCTTGAGTAACAAAGAAGGGCAGGTGAGCAAAGCTCACAAAAGCAAGCAGAGTGCTAAGCTGCAAAACCACAGCAAGTTGGTCCTGCTGTGAGCAAAGAAGATCCATCTGCCAGTCATGTCATTGGTTTAATCTGCAAAACATTGATCTGTCTCATGATCTGTCTGCAGCGAAGCTTCCACACTTCACGTGACGTCAAAGTGCACTTAGCCTAGCACAAGCGCCGTGGCGACAACATCAACACTTAGTGGCGAACAGCGGCTGTTGTTACATGTAGTGCCTGTGTGTATCTCTTGTGTGCGAGCAGGCATGCTGGTGCTTATGTTCGTGTTCTGGACGCAGCTGAATATGTTCCAGACGCTCAAGTATCTGCTTGTGCTCGGCATCATCACCTTCCTCGCCGGAAACCGCGTGCTCGCTCGCATGGCGGCTAAACGGTACGTACGCGCACACTGACGCCTACAATCGCACACTTGCATACATAAATACATACACACACACACTCGCATTCATACATACGTACAAACACACAAAGCACTCACTCAAACAGACACAAAGAGCAAAGATACAGACGCGCACAAGGCACTCACTCACAGGGCAAAAAACAAAGTTCCTCCATATAGCCTTAATAAACTGTAGGAGCAAGTGCTGTTAGCGAGCACCACACCCAGCCGCCAGGTTTGTAGCGCTGCACGCTAACCACGACACGACTGCTCCCCACTCACAGGCCACTTACACACACACATACAAACACAATCACATGCACATCCAGGGCACTCACTCACAGGGGCAGATCGCTTATTTAGCTTGATTGGCGAGTACACCGTTAGCGACGATCTATTCAGGTCTGGTGGCACGAGAGGGGATGGTGTGGTCTGAACCACGAGCTTTGCCAGTGTTCATGTTTGCACACCACACTCGTGTAAGGTGGAGTCGACCTAGGGGGGAGGCCGGGACAGATGCGCATACTAACACGACTACTAATTACTGTGCCAGCCTTCATAATTGCTGACTAGCACTTTCACTTTGGTTATTCTTAAAAACCCTCGGGTCAAGTGCTGTGAATGAGCACCGATTTAACACAACGATACCGGCTTGGCACCTTTCTTCCGTACGTTGCCTTTCTTTGTCCTATTTCTCCGCGTGTTCTGATGTCCGTGTCTCTGTGTGTTCTGTGCTTTTCATCGCATTTTATTTGCCATCGATAAACACTCTTCTCCCACACCTGTATATCCTGTCGCTTTTCATTTGTTTCACCACCTTCCCTCCCCGCCCGTCTCACCCACCTCCTGTCCCGTTTCCCCGGCAACTGTGAACCCCATCCTTGACACGTTCTTAATTTACTTGACTCGGGCCATCTCTCATCCAAGCATTTGACCACCGCCAACAACATCCTTGTACTCCAATTCATCTGCCACTTCCCTCCAACCATATTTTCCCTCTCTTCCCCCCACCTATTTCTTACTCTTCCCAACCTCCCTCTCCTTGTCCCTCTCTCCCGCCTCTCTCTCCCTCTGACCCATCTTCCTGTTCCTTTGCCCCCCTCTCCTTCTCCCTCTCCCAACCTCTCCCTCTCTTTACCGAACCCTGGGGCTCGACTGTCCCCTACTCTGGCTCCGGGGCCGATCCGCTCCAGGATTTCGCACGAGCACCTCAGCAGGATGGCGAGGTTTAGGTCCGCGTCGGGGACGGGAGGCGTGCGACTAAAGTGAGGCGAGGTTACCAGGCTGCTCGCAGTTGGGAGCCGCGTTTTGACTCGTTTTGAGTTTGTCATTTTATTTTATTTTCAATGGGGAAACATCGGTGTGAAATCCAGCGCTTTGGATGATGCAGGGGTTGGCGGATCATGGAGAGTGATCGTCACATTGACAAGATTCCCATTTTACAGACCTATAAGGTGGCTGCTAAATTGCAGTGCAGCAAGTAGGTTGAGCCAGGTGCAGAAGCTCATGCCTACAATCCAGCACTTTGGAGACGATAGTCGGTGGATCACTGACATGTGAAACTCTCAAACGCGCTGAGCTCTGAGGGCGCCAGGACATGGGTAGCGCAGTGAGTGGATTCTTGAATCCTTTCATGTAAACCTCTGAGTGGTATCCCCTAAAATGGGTGTGTGTGTTCTCCAGGCACTCCCAGTTCCTACTACATGCATTGCTAATCGGCAAGGAAATTGCAATCATCCTCAGCAGGACCCCTTTTGAAAACGTGTGTTGGATGCTCACTTGGTTTCATGAGTAAAGATTTATTCCAATAATTGTTATTTATACCGAGTAACCACCTGCTATGTATTCGAACTCTTTGTTTTTTTCGGTAAAGTCACGTAGGTAAAAAAATAAATGAAAACAACTAAATAAAATCACGACGTTTCGGGCACATCACAAGCGCCCTTCTTCAGGTGGGGACAACGTAGCGTGACTTTACCGAAAAAACCAAAGAGTATGAATCCTTGCAGTCACGAAAGCTTCAACTCTGTGTATTCTAAATCCAAGAAAAGTCATCATTTACAGCCCCTTGTAACTCCACTACAAGATGAATTGCATCCCGACACTTGGTCATGGGGGTTTTTTGACCATACTTCACCCAGATAAGTGCGGGTTGGTAAAGGCGAGTGGGGGCAGGGGGGGGAGAAACTCTCCAAGGACCGCAGTGTAGATATCTCTCCCTGTTGATGTTGCCAGTGGCTGAGAATCAAACTTAAATCGTTGGTTTCATAGCCACCTCCAACTCGCTCCCTAAACGCAGCACTCATTCTTAACATTGCTGTTAGGTTACTCGGTTTCGTCATAATGTATTATATTTCCTAGATGAAACTCAATACATTCGTCAAAAACACTGCCTGAAAAGGAAATATATAATAGGTGGCAATGGCCCTTCTTAATAGCACGTTTTTGTAATGTATTACATACATTAGATGTTTTCCCATAGAGAATTTGTAATATTGATTCCATGCGCATTTGAATTGACAAGGTGGTGAACATGAATACGCAAAACTCTGTGCATGGGGATCGTGTGAGGCACTCGCGTTTGAGCAACTCTGTAAGTTGCGCATATCTAAGAGCAGGATTATGGGGGAGAAATCCCACAATCCTGTGCGTACTGGCTTCCAAGCCCCCATTCGCCCCCATTCGAGAGTACACGGTTTGTGTGTTGCATGTGTGCATGCCTGGCGGCTAAAATGCAGCAAATTGGCACAGTCATCTCAGTCGTTCAACCCATGGCACCTGGGTCTACTCCGTGACCTCCTGCCAGCAGTCAGCCTTCGACACTTCACATGGTCTCGGAGTGCACCTGGCCTGGCACAAACGCCTTGGTGACGTCACCGCCGCTTAGTGGCGAATGGCGGTTGTTGTATGTTAGCATGTGTACATGTGCGCGACGCGTGGTTCACGCATACACACGTGTGTGTGTGCGTGCGTGCAATGAACTTGCACGGGTAACACTCCCCTCCACCACAACCTCTGCTCCCCACTCCTCTCCCCTCCCCCACCCCACAGCAAATCGAAACTTCACTGACGGCTGCCGTGCTGTGACGAGCGACAACTCCCACGAGGATTAAACCGTGATCCGAAAAAGGGGATGATGGGAGTTGTGCATAAAGGATGGGGGGGGGGTCTTTTTTGTTAGGGGAGGTGGAGGGAGGGAGGGAGGGCTGGGGCTGACAATCGGGTCATTGGGATCTGGGTTAGGGTCAGGCTATGGCGATGCTGGGATCGGTGTTGGGACAGAGGATTGAAGGCAGCATTGAGGCCAGCAGAAGACGGGAATTGCTGGGGTCACATGGCACGCCTCCGCATACACTCGATGTCTGCACACGTTCTCTGAACGAGCGGGATGCGAGTTTATCGAACGGTGAGGTGGGGATTTTGTGATTATTTTCACGGGAGGGACATCCGATCCCATACCAACGTCCGTGCCCTCATTAAGTGAACAGCGAAAAAATATTAATGAAGCATCACGCAAAAAATATCATTTCAGCAAAGTCGAAAAGACCTTTAATTTAATGAACTTTCTGGCTCTTTATCGCGCGATGGTGCAGCTGGATGGATGTTGGCTTTCACAAAATAAAATTGGAAAACTAAAGAAACGTGTTGTGAGCATCAATGTTGCCAGCGTGGAGCTGTGTGTGTGTGTTTTGTCTTGCAAGGCTACTTGTAAACCATTTTGTGTTCTTGGCTTGGGAATCTCACAGTCTCTTGTGGCTCTTATAACCAGTCGGTGTCAAGCGGTCATCACAGCCAATGCAATTAATACCACCACACCTTGCCAATTTCCATTAGATCCCCTAGTTGTAGTAAAGTCAACACCTGACCTTCAATGTCTGTTCTGGCACTCATCACCACCACCAGTCAGTACTTCCTTCAATAGCCAGCCCTAGTCTCAGCACCATCATCTGACTTGAGTTCTTACCCTTGGTCACTGACCACTGAGTCTCACCCCAATGCCCGTCTCCATGTCCTGTCCTCATCCATCCACGTCAGAATCAGCATCTTTATTTTAACTGGAGGAATCCGATGAGCTATGAAGCTCTTTTTCACATGTCCAGGAGGCTATGTGCCCCACTCATCACAATATCCGATTCCCCGTTGACATCTACAACACTTGACAAAGCTCCTCAGTCGCTCACAAACTATACAAATTGGTATCACATTTAAACATTAAATCAGGTTTAATGAAATTACACTTGAGGGAATGCTCTGAAGTTTTTTTCGAGTGTTTATTTCATCACCACCAATAATCCGCCTTTAGGTCTCGCTCTTGTTTACAATTGACACGTCCTTCAAGCGTTTAGTTTCTAATGTAAACGGACGAAATGTGAATGACACCAACACCAGCTTGTGAAATTTGCGACGTCCACTTAAAGCCTTGCCTTTTCACAAGCCATTTAACTTAATTCAATGAATTTTAACCACTTTTTAAGTTGTCTGGTGTCACCCGATTTAACAATGGCCAGCATCACTGCCATACATGCTTGTATTTTTTTTTAAACACATGTGCTTTATAAACTCCGTCGATCGGTAAAATTCATATCAGGGGAATGTTTTTCAGAAGATGACGCCACAGAATGATGACGTCACTTCAACAATCCTCTCCCCCGACACTGGAGATTTTTGTTCGGGTCCTCTGGTTTCTCCCTCCACATTTAGAATTATCGTGCGTTTATAGAGTATTTGACTGCTATAAATGTCCACGTGATGAGCCGCTTTGTTGAGCTATCATTTGTGGCCAGGAAAAATAGCGACATAGCTAAGTGGGCCTCACCTGGTCAAATAAATAAAAAATAGTTTAGTTTATAGACGTCAACCCACTGATTTACTACTTCAATGCCCCACGGGTTGGTTGCAGATTGTTTGGCTGCCATCATTGGAGTTGGTAAAACTCCACGAAAGATTTCTCGAAGGTCTCACTTCGACCAGCCGATGTCATCGTCCAGCAACCTTCCCGAGAGCCACCGCTCGTTGTAGACCGTGAGGCCACCGTGAGGCCACGGTCTACAATCCGCTCGGGTTTCTGTACGAGCAGACGCCTTTGCACGCAGACGCACACCGACAACGCGTTCTATAAACGTACACCTATGGTGTGACGACATCAATATCAACGAAAACATTTAATAAATAAGATGATTCACGCAGCCCACTAGCAGAGGAGCACGCTGGGGAGGGGGGGGGGCGAGCTGGCATTCAGTACTGAAGGGGGGTCATGAACTCTTGGTCCAAGCGAGCGTCCTCAAAAGTATTGCCTTTGAGGTTGGGGTCTGGATCGAGGTCGTTGCTGGGGGGACTTGGAGCGGCCTGTATGGTGGGGCCACCCGTCCTGCTGCTGCTGCTGCTCATCACCGCCGTCGCTGTTGTCCTCCTCGCCGTTGACCCAGAAGCCACGCGCCTCCCGTCTGAGCGGTACCCGTCGCTGGCTGCCATCATCTGCGACCTCGTCCCTGGTGGTTGGTGATGGTGGTGGTAGTGCTGCGGTTAGCGCGCTGCGCGACGAACCTGGCGACCCAAAATCAATTCCAGCTCATGGTCAACAGCAATGCCTCACCGAGGTCGATTCAGCCTCAAAATGAGTTCTTCGTGCGGTGTGTAAACATCGCCACTAGGGATACAAAGGCGGTCGTGCGTGGTACTGGCGACCCACCGCCTTGTGTGCCATTGCGGCCTTCATAGGTGCTCGCTAACAGCACTTGCCCCAACAGTGTGTTAAGGCTATACGGGGGATCTTTGTCTTTGTGTATACAGGTGAGTGTGTGTAATGGTGTGTGTCAGGTCAGTGAGTGTGTGTACAGGTGACTGTACAGGTGAGTGTACAGGTGAGTGTGTACAGGTGAGTGTACAGGTGAGTGTGTAAAGGCGAGTGAGTGTACAGGTGAGTGTACAGGTGAGTGTACAGGTGAGTGCGCACCTGCGAGCCCCCGTGAGGAGGGCGCGGAGCGCATGTCTCGCCGCTTCCTCCCCCAGCAGCTTGCTGTAGCGATGCGTGAAGAAGCCGTCCACGTGTCGCGCAGAGCTGCGGCAGGGCAAGGGGGGAGGGGGACGCATGACAACTCAGTGACTCACCCACCCACCCAGGTGCTCACCCACTCACCCAGGTGCTCACCTACCCAGGTGCTCACCCACCAAGGCGCTCACCCACTCACCCCGGTGCTCACCCACCCACCCAGGTGCTCACCCACTCACCCAGGTGCTCACCCACCAAGGCGCTCACCCATTCAGGTGCTCACCCACTCACCCCGGTGCTCACCCACCCACCCAGGTGCTCACCCACCCACCCAGGTGCTCACCCACTCACCCAGGTGCTCACCCACCAAGGCGTTCACCCACTCACCCAGGTAGTCACCCACCCAGGTGCTCACCCACCTAGGCGCTCACCCACCCACCCAGGTGCTCACCTACCCAGGTGCTCACCTACCCAGGTGCTTACCCACACACTCAGGTGCTCACACACTCACTCACTCAGGTGCTCACCCATCCAGATGCCCACTCACCCACCCAGGTGCTCACCCACTCACTCAGGTGCTCACCCTCCCACCCAGGTGCTCACCCACTCAAGTGCTCACTCACTCATTCAGGTGCTCACCCACCCAGATGCCCACTCACCCACCCACTCACCCAGGTGCTCGCTCACTTACTCACCTAGGCGTTCACATGCCGACCTATATGGTACCTGCCGAGGTGCCTACCCCATCGAGACAAATGCTGACTCACCTGGGCAGATAGAGTTCTAGTCCCACTCGAGCCCGAATCCCAAACACAAGCCAGTCTTGGTCGCGGGGACTCACATACGAGGTGGTGGGACTCTTCCCCGGAGGTCGTGGGTTCGATCGCGGGACACGGTGTTGATTCCGACGATCCCGCGTCTGTACCGGTCGGGCCCGGGGAGGGAGAGGCGAGGGAGTCGACCTCTGAGAGCGTAGAGGGCCCCTGTAAGGAGACATCAACAGATCGAGAGCTCGTGAAGGGTTTGACTGTAATTGTTGATGTTGTTACGTGACGACTTGAACTCTCATTAATTCATCATCATAACAAGCATCGCTAGTACGATCATCAACACTGGCGCCGCTATCATAATCACAAGAATCAGAAGTGTCTTCTTGGTTCTTTCGGAAAAGTCACGTAGAATGGAAATAATAAAAAAAACATAATAAAAAAAATATTTCCATTCTACGTGACTTTACCGAAAGAACCAAGAAGATGAATCCCTGCAGTCACGAAAGCCTTAAATCGAAATCAGAAGTGTATTTGGGGCCGTCCATAAATGACGTCACGCACCTGGGGGGGGAGGTCAGACATTTGTGACGATGTGACGATGTGTGACGAGGGGGGGGGGGTTGAGAAATGTAACGTCACATCAAAATGCGCAACTTTAAATAAATAAATTTCGATTTAAAGCTTTCGTGACTGCAGGGATTCATCTTCTTGGTTCTTTCGGTAAAGTCACGTAGAAGGGAAGTAATAAAATAATAAAAATAAAGAAACGTCGTGAGAATTGTTTTATTATGTTTTATTTTTATTATTTTATTACTTCCCTTCTACGTGACTTTACCGAAAGAACCAAGAAGATTTAAATAAATATTAACACGTTCTACTTAATTAAATAGACTTTTTAATACATGTTTTCTCCAACATCAGAGTGCAGCGCCACATTAAATACGCACTACAATGACAATAGTTTAAAGCGATTTGAAGCATGTTTTATTTTGGGGGGGGGGGGGGGGCAGAGCTTTGTGACTTAATATTTGTGGGGGGGGTCTGACTTTTTGTGACGCCGTGTGACGAGGGGGGCGGATTCAAAAATCGTCCAAAATCGCGTGACGTCATTTATGGACGGCCCCTTTCCCGAGTAAAGCCCGTTGAGCCATGAAGCTCTTTGTCAAGGGCGACTCGGCAGCAGAGCACCCGTGCCAGTATTTTCATCGGTCAATAGCGATCATCACTTCACCACTATCACCATCCTCATTAATACTGATGTTTTTATATCGCCTCCAAACCTTCCCTCCTCTCCCTCTAACTCTATCCACGTGTCTCGTCTCCCTCTCTCCATCTCGCTCGATATATCTCTATATATTCTCTCTCTTCTCTCTCTTCTCCCCCTTTCCTCTTCTCCCTCGCTTCGTTGAGCTACCATTTGTGACCAGGTCGCTTCTGACAAAAATAGCTATCTAGTTCAGTGGGCCTTACCCAGTAAAATAAAAGATAGTTAAGTTTATCTTTCCCCTCTCTCCAAGTGTATCTCTCTCCTGTCTATCCATCTCCCACTTTCACTCTCGATGTCTTGCCTGCCTTCCCCTCCCCCTCTCTACAAACGTCTCTTCCCCCCAACCCCCACCCCTCTCGTCCCCCCCCACCCCCCCGGCCCTCACCTGCCGTGTCCTCCTCCCCCCAGACGAGAGGGAGGCGTAGGAGGTCCCCCGCCTTGGGGACCCCTGCCCGAGGCGGGAGGAATGGGGACGCACGCGGTTGAGCCGGGAGCGAGGCAGCCCCTCTGAGACCCACCATCAGCAGCATCATCAGCATCGCTTCCCCGCAGCGTGCGCCGCGCCTCTCCTGCATGGCCTGAAGCTGCGATTCGCAGGGGACGCACGCGGGCTCTGAGAAACACGCGGCCGTGCGTGCGAAACGATGGGGAAGTTGACGACAATGATGATGTTTGTTGTGTGCACGGTGGTTATAATGCGGTCAACGTGCGTGTGCGAGGGATGATGTTCATGTGCACGCATGTGGGTGACGATGATGATATAAGGATGCGTGGACGACTGATAATTATGATATAGGTATGTGTTATCGCCATCATCGGCCGTACTGTGTAGCATAGCGCTGGGTACAGGGTTGAAAGTGCGAGGAAAGGTTACAAAGCAAACAGAGCACATTTTCCAAACCTGCAAACGACCTATGTATGTGTACATGAAGATAGTGATGTTCGGATGATAATGCTGATACTGATTGGAACAATGCTCATCATTTATCCAGGAAGAACCTCACTGTGTCAAGACTCCTTTTAAGGAGGGTCCTGCATTGGATTGTTTGGCCAATGCAATGGATGATTGGCACGTGGGAGGAAAAGCGAAGATCACTGCCATCGACTGGCCACCTCGCAAGCTCTGGTGGTCACCCGTACTAGTACTAGCCAGGTTCAAACCTGCTTAGCTTCCGCGATCTGACGAGGTCGTGTGCATTCAAGTTCATTGGGTCGTAGTTTATGACACTTGTGTCTTTATATTACAATCATCATACTTCCCATCTGGAACGCCCCGCCGCAAGTTGTGGCTCACTCTCTAAGACAATGACTCAGAGGCACGAGGAGGAACCACGGACAAGCAGGAAGGCGGCAGCCACGCGGTCAGCCGGCGCCAACAATTGTCCAAGCTCTGCGGCCCTCTATATATGGAGTTTATTATCGGCCAATTAGTGTGGGAGGAAAGCTGGAAGATCCGGGGGGAAAATTTAAACCCAAGCGTGCAAAGGGACAACGCAACTTTCCCATCCAGATGGAACATGTGGAGTCCACATTTGCCCACGGGGGAGTCTTAGGACATTTGTGCGATCCACCAGCCCTAGCTGCTCCTCCACAGTGCTAGACTACAGGAGTGCATAGTAACCGCCGCCCGGCGTTGTGTACGTGGGGATGATGATGATGAAGGTGAATGTGGAGATGAGGATAATTAATTCTATGTGTACGTGTGGATTATGACGATGTTGGTGTTTTCTAGTGAGCATCGCCCACTTCCTGTCGGCGTTAATGTCACACTCCAAGCGAGACCAATGGCTTTATTCTCTCATAATGGAAATTGCACATTAAATTTCATATCCGATTTCATGTTCCATTGAATCACCATTCAAAGCCTCCAGTTACAAACTGTCGTAGAATTACATCTAAGCGTTTTGCCCTTCTGGAACAATACTGGAATTTACATCGCTTACAATCGTCTGTATAAGATGTGCGGATGATGATGATCTGTATGTAAGGATGCTGATGCTAAGCGTGGATGATGATCATAGGCACAGGTGCGGATAATGATCGTCATGATTATGGTGTATTTTATGATGAATATATGCAATGTAATCGTGTATGAGTAAATTATGAATATATGCCCCTTACTGTTTTGTGAGTGTGTGGATGATGATGCCAACTACATGAATATGATTATGTTCTCTGGAGCACACCATGCCAGTATCTGTGCTGATCTTAGACACAGCGATAACAGATCTATAGATCGCTGGACAGGAGGCCACTCAGAGCGACACGGGTTCGGGAGCGTGTGCTGTGAAATCTCTCACCTGCACGTGGAGGCGCTGTCCACCACCGCGTGGTGCTGAATCTTTTCCAGGGATCAATGGGACAGACACCGGCTGCCTTAATAATACCGGTTCAATGTACCGGTAGTCCAAGAGGAGTTATAGACCGGCTCAATGTACCCAACTCAAAGCGAAACAATATACTCGCTTAATGCACCGACTTCAAAGAGCAGTGGTATAACGCTGAAGCGAACCGGTTTCAAAACTCAGTAAAATGTCGATGAAGTGAGCCGGTCTCACGGCGCTGTATACACCGGCTCAATGCAACGGGCTCAAAACGCGCTGTATACACCGGCTCTATGGGTCTGTAAGAGGCAGTCCTCTGTGGAGGTGACACCTTCGGTCTGGCTCTTCCCTGCTCCTGTTCTCGGTGGGAACACCTGTGGTTTTATAGTCGGGGCGAGGCGGGGGAGGGCGGGCGAGTGTCCGTGTGCGTGCGTGTGTGTGTATCTTTGTAGGTGTGTGTGCTTATGTGGGGAGCGGTGGCATCGTAGTTAGCGAGCCGCGCTTCGAACCCGACGACCCGTATGCATGTTGAACTTCTTTCGCACCGTACGTAGCCAACCGTAATAAATGGAGGTGCAGGGGAAGGACCCCAAGTTCGATTCCAGCTCACGGCCAACACCGGTGATGATTATTTGAACCGGCCCTGAGCATCCATCCCCTAGGTCGACTCAGCCTCAAATGAGTACCTGGTGCTATGTGTAAACATCGCCACTCGGGAGACAAAGGCGGTCGGGCGTGGTGTTGGCCACCCACCCCCTCGTGTACCGTGCCGGCCTTCATAGGTGCTCACTCACAGCACTTGCCCCAAACGTCTGTTAAGGCTATACAGGGGATCTTTGTCTTCATATTTGTGTATGCGTATGGGGGAGCTGTAGTGATGTGGTAAACGCGCTGCACTACGAACCCGACGACCAGAGTTCAATTCTAGCTCACGGACAACACCAATGATGATTATTTGAACCGGTCTCAGGCCTTTCTTTGGTCGACTCAGCCTCAAATGAGTACCTGATGCGTTGTGTCAATATCGCCACTTGGGATACAAAGGTGGGCAGGCGTGGGGCTGACCACCCACCCCCTCGTGTGCCGTGCCAGCCTTCATAGGTGCTCGCTAACAGCACTTGCCCCAACAGTCTGTTAAGGCTATACGGGGGGACTTTGTCTTAGTCTCTATGTGTGGGAGGTATGAAAAGGGTCCTACCTCTTGCGTCATCGAGTTCATTTATTTCGAAACTGCACATTTCCACGCCTTCGTTGCAAACCCACGCACGCACCTATATCAACAAAGACAAAGATTCCCCGTGTAGGCTACACAAGTTGTTGGGGCAAGTGCAGTTCGCCAGCACCTAATCAAGGACCGGAACGGCGCCCGAGGGGATAGTGCGGCCAGCACCAAGCGCGGACGCCTTTGTCTCCCACAGCGTTAATGTTGACACATCGCGCCGGGTATTCGTTTATGGCTGAGTCGACCTAGGGGAGGCAGATTCTGCTACCATTTGCCACTAATGTTAACGACGAGTCGGGGTGCTGCGGTGGCGGATACGGGAGGTCGTGGGTTAGACTCCGACCCTGACGCCTGCTGCTGTATATTTGGAGTTTGCGTGTCTCTCTCACCCCGTGGTCGCGTGGATTTTTCTCCGAGTCCTCCGGTTTTTCCCTCCACATTTAGAAACATACGTGTAGAAAATTTGGCTCCGATAAATTTCCGCGTAATAAATCACTTCATTGGGCTATCAATTGTGACCAGGTCCAATCATGAAAAAGAACTCTATAGCTCAGTGAGCCTTACCTGGTAAAAAAACAATGTTCGTTTAGAATCGGATTCGAGCGCGGGACACTGGGTTCGTAACGCAGTGCGCTAACAACCACGCTGACGCTCCTAACACGCTCACGGTCTTCCACACACAGCTGCATGGGTGCAAGTACTGTTAGAGAGCCCGATAATGGACATGCACCAAGCCAACTATCTCCGCGTATGATCATTAAATGATATCACTTAATACTCTTTGGTTCTTTCCCACCTGATGACGGACGCTTGTGTTGCGCCCGAAACGTCGTTATTTATTTTATTTTATATCTACGTGACTTTACCGAAAGAACCAAAGAGTATGGATTACTACAGTCACGAAAGCTTCAAATCAATCCATTGATTGCAGTATTTGGGTAATTGGTAAACGCGCGCTGTGGAATGAAAAATGTTGACAGCATCTGAACCTGCCGTTACACGAGGGAGATGACATTAAGCAGTGCCGTCTTCAATCCCAACAGTCAGTGTGTCACAATTAATATATTAATTGGTCACACACGCATATATGCACACGTATAAATATATGTATATTTGCTAGAACATTTCCATGCAGTCGCTTACAAATATGACCATAAGGGCATCGTGCATGCTAAATGTGAACGATATCACATTGAACATTAATCATGGACAATACAACCGATATAACCGTTTCCAGATCCTTGCATAATTTTGGATTATCCGTTAATAATTGATGTGCCTCTCTTCAAATGAGCGTTGATCAAGAGATGCCTCCTGGTTAAGTTTGTTGGGAATAACCCTTTGAAGGGTGGCGGCTCTCTCACTAATTGAGTTAAAAGCTGCTCTAATTGGATGAGCCTCCCATTTCCATTGCAGGTCACAGGAACAGCCCCCATCTCTGACACATGCCACCCACACTAACTCCATCTCTAACACTAGCCACTCACACTATGGTATATTTAGGCCTTAGTGTATTAGCACTTGGATGACTGTATCACAATCCAGCACGTCAAATGCCTTTTCATGGTGTGGTGGTCATGAATACAAAAGGTAAAAAAGTGGTGTATAACGTTTCCAAAATCGTATTGTATGTATGTGGTCAATTTTAGACAAATCTTTCCTAAAATCCAGCTTGCTCTCGTGCTTGCTTGGCCTCTCAGCTGTCCATCATTCTGTTCCCAGTGATCTTCGTGAATAGTACTGGTAGGAACCTCCTGGTTACACCAGCCCACAGGGGATTATTGTGTCCGTCCGTCGTGCAGGGAGGGGCTGAGTGGGGAGGGAGGGGCTGGGTGGGGAGGGTGGGGCTGGATGGGGAGGGGAGGGTGGGGAGGGGCTGGGTGGGGAGGGTGGGGAGGGGTTGGGTGGGGAGGGTGGGGCTGGGTGGAGGGTGGGAGGGGTGAGGCTGGGTGGGGAGGGGCTGGGTGGGGAGGGGTGGGGCTGGGTGGGGAGGGTGGGGAGGGGCTGGGTGGGGAGAGGCTGGGTGGGGAGGGGTGGGGCTGGGTGGGGGGTTGGAAGGATGGGGCTGGGTGGGGAGGGGCTGGTCACCCCGTGGTGCCCTTATAAAACTCAACGTTTAACCTATTCACGCCGGCTTGTGCCCGCCCTCACAGTCGGGCATATTTGCGGAATACACCACGCCGCCGTTGACCCTAGCCATTGACCAAGCAACCCAACGTTCCTACCAGCTCCCTCTGCAGGAATGTGTTTTATAGACGCGAAACAAGAGGCTGGTTGTGCCTCAATTTTTTCAAGTCAGTTTACAACCTTTTTGTTGAAAAGAAGAATGATTGAGTATCATGGCACTGTCGAGTTATTTCATTACCGTACAAACGTCTTAATAAATAGGTTCTAAAATTTGTTCCAACAGCAAATTCCACTACTTTGACGACGTCCGCAGTCATTCCAACTGGTCCTGGAACTTTCCTGATCTCATACTGCAGACAGCAGTGTTTACTTCTTAAAATGGCACATCGGAAAATCCCTTCTCTACATATGAAGTATTTGAATGACGGCAGGAAACTCCTTGACGGGTAACACACTTTTAATTAAATCTTGACTTGTCACTATACAACGAGTGGTCTCTATTCCTCTGACTCCACACACTTCACTCGACACGTGTAGTTACTATTCCTCCGGCTACACACACTTCACTTGACTCGTGTAGCTTCTATTCCTCCGGCTACACACACTTCTCTTGACTCGTGTAGCTTCTATTCCTCCGGCTACACACACTTCACTTGACTCGTGTAGCTTCTATTCCTCCGGCTACACACACTTCACTTGACTCGTGTAGCTTCTATTCCTCCGGCTACACGCACTTCATTTGACCCCGTAACGTCCGTGGAGCCTACAGGCCCACCCCAGCTTGGGCGTGGGCCACAACCTCTGAGTCCCACGAGCCGGCCCTCTCACGGACGTTCGGCCCTGGGTCCCAGGGTTCCGCCTCCTCCTCCGTCTTCAGTCTTCGCTGGTACTCTCCCCCCGTGCGCCTGTGCGCATCCCCTTATATAGTCCCCGCTCACGGGAGACGGAGTGTATGCGGACCTCGACGTGAGCATCGCTCCTTAGTTGACCAATCACGACGCGCTGTTCCTACGATCCGTTTTCCCCAGCGCGTGTTACCACTACACAACCAATCACGCCGCGCTGCCACACGATCACTCCCTCTCAAGCGCGTCACCGGCACACAGCCAATCACTACCACATAACCCATGACCCCGCGCTGACCCCTGATCCTTCACCGTCAGCGCGCGTCACCAACACACACAGCCAATCACTACGCGCTGACACACGATCCCTACCCCAGCGCGTATCACCACTACATCACCCCCTCCCACATAGCTCGCAGCCGGCCCGGCTGCTAAACAACAACACAACACAACGTCAACACAAGAAAAACCCCACCCCCCAGTGTGCCCTGTAACGCAACAACAACAACAACAACCTATGTACAAATCGACAACCAACGCAATAAAAGTCAACAACAACACACACAACACCTAGATAAGAAGCTATGTACAGCCCGACGAACAACACAATAAAAGCGAATTCCAGAAAATGAACGCGTCCAGTATCTCTGCGACTACATGCAGTGACGAGGCGCTCCGGCCGCCTCGACTCCCCAATCGGTAGATCATAACAAGTAGCGCGACCTAGCGCGAGTCCGCCTGGCCGGTCCGTCATATGGGACAGGACGCTGACGACCGTCCGGTGGCTCCGGTCAACCAACTGGCAAGCCAACCCAAGGGGATAAACGACAGTTTAATGACCTTACAGCTCCACCTATTGGGTAAAAAGGTGGCCACCATCATCAGTGCCTATGCCCCTACCATGACCAACTCTGACGAGGTCAAAACCAAGTTTTATAATGACCTGGAAGTCATTATTGCTGCCACAGCCAGCTCGGACAAACTCCTGATACTGGGTGATTTCAACGCCAGAGTTGGAAGTGACCATCAATCATGGAATGGAGTCATAGGTGCACATGGCATTGGAAAATGTAACAGCAACGGTCTTCTACTGCTGAAAACATGCTCTGAGTTTGACCTGCTCATCACCAACACGATATTCCAACTACCAAAGCGCAAGAAAACCTCATGGATGCATCCTCGTTCACACCACTGGCACTTGATTGACTACGTCATCATGAGGAGGAGCGACCGGCACGATGTCAGGGTGACCAAGGCAATGTGCGGTGCTGAATGTTGGACTGACCATCGTCTCATCATCTCCAAACTGGACATCCGGATTAAGCCTCCCAGACGCCCACAAGGAAATAGACGCGTCAAGCGTCTTAACATCACTCGCCTACAACAGGAACACACCAGACTGGCCTTTGTTGAGGCTCTAGATCATCACCTGGAGTCTCTAAGCTTTGAGCATACAGACGCTGAGGCAGACTGGACTGCTCTCAAGACCGTGCTGCATTCTACAGCCCTTGAATCACTTGGTGTTCCATTACGTACACATCAAGATTGGTTTGATGAGAACGATGCAGAAATCCGAGCACTCCTTGACGAAAAACACCGCCTGCATAAAGCATATCTGAATGACAGCAGCTCAAGTTTAAAGAAAACTGCCTTCCTCAACATTCGCAGGATTGTCCAGCAGAGACTCAGAGTCATGCAAGACGCCTGGCTGTGCGAAAAAGCTGAGGAGATCCAATCCTACGCTGACAGTAACAACACCAAGTGCCTCTATTATGCACTCAAGCAGGTCTATGGTCCGCAACACTCAGGAACTTCACCTCTCCTGAATTCAGATGGAACAACACTCCTCACGGAGAAGCACAAAATACTTGCAAGATGGGTCGAACACTACAGCGCGGTCCTCAACCGGCCATCATTCATAAATGAGGAAGCAATTGCGAGACTGCCTCAAGTTGAAATAAACCAGTCCCTGGCTGTTCTACCATCCATTGAGGAAACCAGCAAAGCCATAACACTCCTCTCGTCAGGCAGAGCTCCAGGGTCCGATGCCATTCCAGCAGAAATCTACAAGGCTGGAGGGCCTCGCTTAGTTGAGAAACTGACCGACCTCTTCCAGTCTCTGTGGAAAATAGAAGCTGTTCCCAAGGAGTTCAAGGACACTACTATAATCAATCTATATAAAAGGAAAGGCAATCGGCAGGACTGCGACAACCATAGAGGTATCTCCATACTATCAGTCGCTGGCAAAATCTTGGCAAGAATCCTTCTGAACCGCCTAATTGTCCACCTAGACCAGGGTCTGCTACCTGAGAGTCAGTGTGGTTTCAGAAAAGACCGCGGAACCACTGACATGGTATTTACTGCCCGGCAGTTACAGGAGAAATGCCAAGAACAAAATGTTGATCTATATATGGCTTTCGTTGATCTAACAAAAGCATTCGACACAGTCAGCCGGGAGGGCCTATGGAAAATCATGGCCAAGTTTGGGTGTCCAGACAAGTTCATTGGCATTGTGCGCAAACTCCATGATGGCATGATGGCCAGCGTCAGAGACCAGCAAGAACTCTCTGGTCCGTTCCCAATCACAAACGGGGTGAAGCAAGGCTGCGTTTTAGCGCCAACGCTCTTCAGCATGGTGTTTTCTGCCATGCTGCAAGACTCATTCCAGAACCACAACACTGGGATTAACTTCATCTACCGTTTTGACGGTGGGCTATTCAATCTGCGGAGGATGCAAGCCAAAACTCGAGTGGAGGAAATCACTGTTCGAGATCTTTTGTTTGCTGATGACTGTGCTCTGGCTGCTGACTCAAATAAAGATCTACAGGACAGTATGGACCACCTCTCCTCAGCCTGCAACAACTTCGGCCTAACAATCAGCACAAAGAAGACTGAAGTCCTATACCAACCTGCTCCTGGGAAACCCTACACTGAGCCAACCATCTTTGTGAATGGGCAAAAGCTTTCAGCCGTTGACAAGTTTACTTACCTTGGTAGTACACTATCTCGCGCTGTGCACATAGATGATGAAGTTAACATCAGGATTGTTAAGGCCAGTGCAGCCTTTGGACGTCTACGTGACTCGGTATGGGAAAGGACTGGCATCAAGCAGGAGACAAAACTGAAGGTCTACCGGGCTGTTGTCTTACCAACTCTTCTATATGGGTGCGAAGCCTGGACAGTTTACCAGCGCCATGCCAAGAAATTGAATCATTTCCACTTGAGCTGTCTGAGGAAACTGCTGAGGATCAAGTGGCAAGACAGAATCCCTGACACGGAAGTCCTCAGCAAGGCAAATATCCCCAGCATCTACACCTTGCTTGCGAAGGAACAGCTTAGATGGACTGGCCACGTGACCAGAATGCCCTACGCGAGACTTCCAAAACAAGTCTTCTTTGGCGAGCTGAGGAATGGCAAGCGAGCACAAGGTGGCCCCAAAAAGCGCTACAAGGACACCCTGAAAGCTTCCTTGAAGAGCTTTGGATTCGACCTTAAAAGCTGGGAATCCCTAGCACAGGACCGACCTGCCTGGAGAAGAAAAGTACAGGACGGTGCAGTCCTCTGTGAGAGTAGGAGACGCTCCTGTGCTATCTTGAAGAGGCAGCAGCGCAAATCTACCAAGGAAGGACGTGTGGCTGCACCTCAGAGCTCTGCATCCTCCCTGACCTGTCCAGTGTGCCACAGGGAATTCCGGGCTCGGATTGGCCTCTTCAGCCATTTGCGCACTCATCAAAACCCAACATAATGACAAACGTGCCTTGGTCATCATCAACTTTGATGGACGAACAAGAAGAAGAAGAAGAAGGGAGAAGGCTCCGGCTGCTCTGGACGGCGCGGATCAGGCCTGGAAGGACCGGCCGCGCCGCGAAGATCCGGCCGCCGGTGGTCGGCAGCTGTCAGTTCCGAGACACCTGGAAGCGGATCAGGTGGAGACACGTGAGGATCAGGCCGTCGTCGGTCACGTCACATGCTCGGCCCTCACGACACAAAGGGAGGCCATATGGAGGCGAGAACGGTTTCAGTCGGGAGGGGTGGACGTACCAACGGCGCTTTCCCCATTTTATTTGAACGCACTGGGGGCGTGCAACCCGCACGACCTCCACGGGTCCCCGCCATGGCCTCAACAATTTAGGCGACGTAGCCAAAGGTGCCTGAGGGCAATGCAGCCAGGCCCTATCACCTGGTTTCCAGTCGTGCACGGACACCTTCCGTGCACGCAACCGCTCGTTTGCAATTTGGCGAGCCCGCGAATTAAGCCGTGCGGCCTCCCTTGCCTCTGTCAGCTTATGGATATTAAATTTAATATGTTCTGCCAATTTCGAATTTGTTCGTGGTGCGGACAGGCCCAGCTGCGTTTCCATGGGCGGGTCGGCTTCCCGACCGTACATCAGATAGAATGGGGAAAATCCTGTTGCTGAATGGGGGGCCATTCTATACGCGGCGAGGACCCCCGGGACCTGCAGGTCCCAATCAACATGTGCCTCACACACCTGCTGGCACAGCATAGAAGTCAAAGTCCTGTGGAGTCTCTCCACCATCCCGTCCGTCTGTGGGTGGTACGGGGAGGTACGCACCTTCTTAGTACCCAATAGGTCGCACACCTCTTGCAGCAATTTACTTGAAAAAATTTTCCCTTGGTCGGTCAGCAAGCGTTCGGGAGCCCCCTTGTCCAGGACGTAGCCCTGGACAAAGGCGTCCGTCACAGCCGCCGCCGACTGGTTGGCGAGTGGCCACGCCATAGGCCACCGGGTAAAATATTCGACACCCACCAGCAGGTACTTATTACCCCTAGGCGTGACTGGAAAAGGCCCCAAAATATCGAGCGCAACGAGCTCGTTAGTGCGCGAGACCTGAATAGATTGCAGCGGTGGATTAGATGCCACGGGCGGTGGTTTCCGTCTGGCGCAATCAACACATCCCTTTAGAATATTCACCACGTCACTCCCCATCCCCGGCCAATAATAGTCACGCTGAAGCAGAGCAAGCGTTTTGTTTACTCCCAAATGCAAGAGGCGTTCATGTGCGGCCAGGACAACTTTCCCCCTCACAGCGGAAGGCACCACAAGTGCGTGCTGCCGGGACAAACTATCCCATCTCATTAATAGGCCTTGCTTAAGTACCCAGGAGCCAGTTCGCTCCCGGCCCTCCTCGGGACCCCCCACCCTGCGGCGCAATGCTAGCAGGGAGCTGTCTTCCATTTGGAGACGGCCCCACTCAATCAGCGACAGTGAGAGTAGCGAGTCCTCTCCCTCAGGGGTAGCGGGAACATCCCCGATTGGTGCACCCGCGGTCGCAGCCAACGCCCCCATACCTTCCCCAACTGTCGGTTTACAGCGCGCCGATCCCGATAAGCACGCACATTTGTGACAAGGCGACAATCGCGACAGGGCATCGGCGTTTGTGTGGCGCAACCCCTTACGGTATGTAGTCGTGAACTGATAGTCCTGGAGGACTTCCAACCACCGTGACAATTGGCCCGAGGGTTGGGCGACCCTCAATGAATACTTAAGCGCCGCGTGGTCCGTCCGGACCGTAAAGTGACGGCCATAGAGATACGGTCTAAATTGTTGTACAAAAAAAACAATAGCAAGCAGCTCGCGACGGGTGACGCAGTAGCGCTGCTCCGCCGGTGACAATACCCTGCTACCATAGGCGACCACCCTTTCGACTCCCCCAACGACTTGCGAGAGCACCCCCCCAATGCCCGTGTTGCTAGCATCCGTGTCTAGCAAGAAGGGACTCGCAAAGTCAGGATAACGCAAGGGTGGGGCACCCACCAAGGCGTCTCGGAGGGAGCAGAACGCGGCCTCCTCCTCCGGTCCCCATCGGAACTTGACTCCTTTTGCCGTTAGAGCGTGCAAGGGTTTTGCAATGGTGGCGAAATGCTCAACAAATCGGCGGTAATAAGAAGCAAACCCGATGAAACTGCGCACGTCCGAAACTGACGTGGGCGTCGGCCATGAACTGACACAGTCCGTCTTCGCGGGATCGGTAGAGATCCCTGAAGAGTCGACAATGTGGCCCAAGTATCTAACGGACTTACGAAGAAGGTGGCATTTGGCCGGTTTAAACTTTAAATTAGCCGATCGCATTCTCAAGAACACCCCTCTCAATCGCTGGAGGTGTTCCTCAAACGTCTTACTGAAAACAATGACATCGTCAAGGTAAATCAAGCACGTATCCCATTGCAAGCCCGACAAAACCAACTCCATAAGGCGCTGAAACGTCGCGGGAGCGGAGTGAAGTCCCATGGGTAACCAGTTAAACTGGAACAGGCCCCCTGGAGTCTGAAATGCTGTCTTAGGTTTAGACTCGTCGTCGAGTGGCAACTGCCAGAATCCCGATAATAAATCAAGAGTCGAAAAATATCGCGCACCAGACAATGCATCGAGGGACTCGTCCATTCTGGGGAGCGGATACGCGTCAGCCACAGAGATTTTATTCAGGCGACGGAAATCTACGCAAAATCGCAAGGACCCGTCCTGCTTTTTAATCAGCACAATAGGTGCTCCCCAAGGACTGGAAGAAGGCGAAATAATGTCGGCTTCCAGCATATCGTTGACGGCCGACTGAACATGTTCCTTCTCAGCAGGACTCAGTCGGAAGGGATTTTGCCTGACCGGTGCCGCATCGCCCGTTTCAATATGGTGGCGTAACAGGTTCGTGCACCCAATGTCATACTTATGCTTACTGAACACATCAGAAAACTCTATCAGCAACGCACGCAGCGCACCCAACTGTACCGTTGACAAATCGTTCGAGTCCGCGCACAGCGAATCGACCCATCCAAGGTCCTCCCTCGCTGTAATGTTCCGCGTGGGGCTCGGATCAACCTGCGCAACCAGCCGCTCTTCCGCAGGGACCCGTGCCGCGTGAGCTAGCACGGTGCCCTGCTGAATAACGGCCGGCCGCGACCCAGCGTTTAAAACCATCACAAACGGGTCCTTGTCAGCCCGAACCAAAGTGTGAGCCACCGACAAATCGAGACCTCCGACAGCCCTATTTGAAGGACCCAAAAGCATGCCTTGTTCTGAGGTCTCCCCCACCCACGGTTTCCGCAACCGGAGGGGAATTAACATCTGTGAACCCAGGGGCACGTGCATGGTCTGTGTCGCCAACGCTTGTATCGTAGCGCACGCCGTCCGAATTTCAGTAGGGTTCGTCAAAAATGAAATACGGCGACCCGATGGTAGTTCAATGCAACGCTGATCGATGAGAATTTTAATGGGCATTTTAGCCAAAAAATCTGTGCCCAATAGACAAGGAACCGCCAAGGAAGAAGAAACGAAAACGGGTCCCGACAATTTTATATCTCCAATGCAAATGGACGCCCTAATCTGACCGATAATGCCCAACGATCCCCCATTAGCGGCGTAAAATGGCACGTCCACTGGGAGCAGCGGTCGACATTGGACGGGGAGAATGTTGTAAATGAGGTCCGATATAATAGTCGCCGACGCCACCGTGTCCACTAACACCCTGACCTCGACCCCATGAATGAATCCCGTAACGACGGATGATCCCGCCGAGGCAGCCACTATTCTGTGCCCCAACTCCGACCATTTAATGTCCCCCCGGTCCCGGCCGAACCCCCCTCGCCGAACCGAATCCCCGAACCCTAACCGGCTCTCCTCCGCCGCAACGCGACGGCCCATGTGTGTCGTGCATGTAGGCCGAGCATGTGAGGTGCCGCGACTTGCCGGGGTTAGTAGGGACGACTTGGGGCCTTGGTCGTCGTCCAGCCGAGGTCCCATGGCGCGCTGACGTGGAGCGCGGCAACCGGACGCCACGTGGCCCCGGAGGCCGCAGTTATAACACGTGATGAGGGTCGTCGGAGATCTCGGTTGCTCCAGCTTGCGGGCCGATCGCAGAGGCGAACGACCCCCCGACCTCCAGTCCCCCGGTCGTCCCGTGGTGAACGCCTCCTCTCGTGGGCTGACAACTTGGGGTTCGGTGACCACCGGGCCCGGAGCTGAGGCCACGGCAGCGTTGCAGACGACCCCCTGTTTACGTTGAAGGACCTCGTGCGCCTGTATACTTGTTGCGACCCGCAAGGAAGAAATATCGATCTCGTCGGCCGTGTTGATGGGGACCCCCAGGTCCTGCGCCAACTTGAGCAGTTGCTCCAAGACCATCGCGTCCTGGCCCTCCTCGTCCATACGAGGGAACGCGGCGTCGGCGAGAGCCAGCAACGCCGTCCGGTAGGCGAGCACGGTCTCCGTGTCCGCCTTGCGTAAAAATGATGGCGACACGCCGAGGGAGGTCCGTAGACCTTGGCCATGAGACCCAACGCGGCCTTAATCATGGAGCGGTCCGACCTCCGTGCTGACGTGAAGGCCGCGAGCGCGTTGTCGTCCAACATGGCAGGCAGTGCCCGCAGCGCCGTAGCGTCGGACCAGGCGGACATTTCCTGATGCGCCAGAAATCTGCGCTGGAATTGGCCCCAGTCCCCACCATCCGCCTTGAAGGCTGACAATGTTGGAAGGCGCTGTTGAAAGATGAAGTCGTCCTCTGCCTCGTGGTTCCTCTCCGCCGCTCCGTCGGTGTGCGAGATGGCGGCCCCAATGGCGGGTGTCTGATGGCGGTCCGCAGCGCGCGTTGATGACGTAAGCGGGCGCGCTTGGAGAACCGCCGCCACGTGGTGCTCGCCGTTCCCGCCAAAAGATGGCCGCGCAGTAGAAAGGGCGGGAATCCCCCAGTCATTTTGGCGGGAATCCGCGGGGCGACCCTGTTGAATGTCCGCCGACGTCCCCGCTCCTCCCGACGTGCTGATCTCCGCCAGGATGGACGCGGCGGCGAGCAGCAGCTCCGCCAGACGGGAGTGCGCCTCGCGGAGCACGGCTTCGGTCCCCAATCGCTCGTCCGGCGCCCTCGGCGGATCCTGCGGCGTCGGCATTTCTTCTTCCTCACCCCCCGATGCCAGCTGGCCCGAGTCGTCAAGGTTATCCTCGCGGTCAATCTCGTGAGTCCGACGGGTCTTCCTTGTATCCATGCTTGGAAGACTGTTTCACTTCTAACGCCAGTTGAAGTATTTGAATGACGGCAGGAAACTCCTTGACGGGTAACACACTTTTTATTAAATCTTGACTTATCACTATACAACGAGTGGTCTCTATTCCTCTGACTCCACACACTTCACTCGACACGTGTAGTTACTATTCCTCCGGCTACACACACTTCACTTGACTCGTGTAGCTTCTATTCCTCCGGCTACACACACTTCACTTGACTCGTATAGCTTCTATTCCTCCGGCTACACGCACTTCACTTGACCCCGTAACGTCCGTGGAGCCTACAGGCCCACCCCAGCTTGGGCGTGGGCCACAACCTCTGAGTCCCACGAGCCGGCCCTCTCACGGACGTTCGGCCCCGGGTCCCAGGGTTCCGCCTCCTCCTCCGTCTTCAGTCTTCGCTGGTACTCTCCCCCCGTGCGCCTGTGCGCATCCCCTTATATAGTCCCCGCTCACGGGAGACGGAGTGTATGCGGACCTCGACGTGAGCATCGCTCCTTAGTTGACCAATCACGACGCGCTGTTCCTACAATCCGTTTTCCCCAACGCGTGTTACCACTACACAACCAATCACGCCGCGCTGCCACTCGATCACTCCTTCTCAAGCGCGTCACCGGCACACAGCCAATCACTACCACATAACCCATGACCCCGCGCTGACCCCTGATCCTTCACCGTCAGCGTGCGTCACCAACACACACAGCCAATCACTACGCGCTGACACACGATCCCTACCCCAGCGCGTATCACCACTACACATACGAAAAAAAACCATTGTTGGGAAATAGATTTCAGATCTGCATACAATCCCTCCACTAAATGTTAAGATTATATTTCCATAAAGTACTATGGTGTCTGTCACTTTGACGACCCAGGTCACTCTTGTGAATGACACTATGTTGGTCTCTTGGGTTATCACCTGGTTAAACTAAATCAACTTTAACTTTCTTGTTCCTTCCGAGGCCTACCATGTGTTCATTACCAATCATCGACCTCTTGTTTGTTGTTTTCATGCTCCCATAGCTGAATCCGTAACTTGTTCTCTTGCTGACTCTCGTTTACCTTGCTCCCACTTTCAATGCACCCTCCATGACTCTCCTGGCCCTGTACTAACACCATATCCTCACCACACACACCACCATCACCAACACCACCATCACCAACATCACCAACACCATATCCTCACCACACAAACCATCACCACCAATATCACCACCACCCTTTCCTCACCACACAAACCATCACCAACATCACCACCCTATCCTCACCACACAAACCACCACCACCAACATCACCACCACCCTATCCTCACCACACAAACCACCACCACCAACATCACCACCACCCTATCCTCACCACACAAACCATCACCAATATCACCACCACCCTATTCTCACCACACAAACCACCATAACCAACATCACCACTACCCTATCCTCACTACACAAACCACCACCAACAACATCACCACTACCCTATCCTCACCACACAAACCATCACCAACATCACCACCACCCTATCCTCACCACACACCATCACCAACATCACCACCACCCTATACTCACCACACAACCCATTACCACCACCAACATCACCATCACCCTATTCTCACCACACAAACCATCATTACCAACATCACCACCACCCTATCCTCACCACACAAACCACCACCACCACCAACATCACCATCACCCTATCCTCACCACACAAACCACCACCAACATCACCACCACCCTATCCTCACCACACAAACCACCACCACCAACATCACCATCACCCTATCCTCACCACACAAACCACCACCAACAACATCACCACCCTATCCTCACCACACAAACCACCACCAACATCACCACCACCCTATCCTCACCACACAAACCACCACCACCACCAACATCACCATCACCCTATCCTCACCACACAAACCACCACCAACATCACCACCACCCTATCCTCACCACACAAACCACCACCACCACCAACATCACTACTACCCTATCCTCACCACACAAACCATCACCAACATCACCATCACCCTATCCTCACCACACACCATCACCAACATCACCACCACCCTATCCTCACCACACAAACCACCACCAACAACATCACCACTACCCTATCCTCACCACACAAACCATCACCAACATCACCACCACCCTATCCTCACCACACACCATCACCAACATCACCACCACCCTATCCTCACCACACAAACCACCACCAACAACATCACCACTACCCTATCCTCACCACACAAACCATCACCAACATCACCACCACCCTATCCTCACCACACACCATCACCAACATCACCACCACCCTATCCTGACCACACAAACCACCACACACCATCACCAACATCACCACCACCCTATCCTCACCACACAAACCACCACCACCACCAACATCACCATCACCCTATTCTCACCACACAAACCACCACCAACAACATCACCACTACCCTATCCTCACCACACAAACCATCACCAACATCACCACCACCCTATCCTCACCACACACCATCACCAACATTACCACCACCCTATCCTCACCACACAAACCACCACCAACAACATCACCACTACCCTATCCTCACCACACAAACCATCACCAACATCACCACCACCCTATCCTCACCACACACCATCACCAACATCACCACCACCCTATCCTCACCACACAAACCACCACCACCAACATCACCATCACCCTATTCTCACCATACAAACCATCATCACCAACATCACCACCACCCTATCCTCACCACACAAACCACCACCAACAACATCACCACTACCCTATCCTCACCACACAAACCATCACCAACATCACCACCACCCTATCCTCACCACACACCATCACCAACATCACCACCACCCTATCCTCACCACACAAACCACCATCACCATCACCCTATTCGCACCACACAAACCATCATCACCAACATCACCACCACCCTATCCTCACCACACAAACCACCACCAACAACATCACCACTACCCTATCCTCACCACACAAACCATCACCAACATCACCACCACCCTATCCTCACCACACACCATCACCAACATCACCACCACCCTATCCTCACCACACAAACCACCACCACCACCAACATCACCATCACCCTATTCTCACCACACAAACCATCATCACCAACATCACCACCACCCTATCCTCACCACACAAACCACCACCAACAACATCACCACTACCCTATCCTCACCACACAAACCATCACCAACATCACCACCACCCTATCCTCACCACACACCATCACCAACATCACCACCACCCTATCCTCACCACACAAACCATCATCACCAACATCACCACTACCCTATCCTCACCACACAAACCACCACCAACAACATCACCACTACCCTATCCTCACCACACAAACCATCACCAACATCACCACCACCCTATCCTCACCACACACCATCACCAACATCACCACCACCCTATCCTCACCACACAAACCACCACCAACAACATCACCACTACCCTATCCTCACCACACAAACCATCACCAACATCACCACCACCCTATCCTCACCACACAACCGCCATCACCCTCACCCCCATATCCTCACAACAACAAAGACAACGATTCCCAGTATAGCCTTTAACAAACTGTTGGGGCAAGTGCTGTTAGCGAGCACCTATGAAGGTCGGCGCGACACACGAGGGGGTGGGTGGCCAACACCACGCCCGACCGCCTTTGTCTCCCCAGTGGCGATGTTTACACAGCGCACCAGGTACTCATTCGAGGCTGAGTCGACCTAGCGGAGGCCCAGGACCCGGTACAGATCATCCGTCACCGGTGTTGACCGTGAGCCGGGAATCGAACTCGGGTCGCCGGGTTCGTAGCGCAGCGTAGCGCTCACCGCTACACGATCCGCGCCACGCACAACCACCACCATCGTCAATCACCACCATCATCAACCACCACCACCATCATCAATCACCACCACCATCGTCAATCACCACCACCATCAACCACCACCATCATCAACCACCACCGTCAATCACCACCACCATCATCAACCACCACCATCATCAATCACCACCACCATCAACCACCACCACCGACAACCACCACCACCATCAAACACCACCACCATCATCAACCACCACCATCAACCACCACCACCGACAACCACCACCACCATCAAACACCACCACCATCAACCACCACCGACAACCACCACCACCATCAACCACCACCACCATCATCAATCACCACCACCATCAACCACCACCGACAACCACCACCACCATCAACCACCACCACCATCATCAACCACCACCACCATCAACCACCACCACCGACAACCACCACCACCATCAAACACCACCACCATCAACCACCACCGACAACCACCACCACCATCAACCACCACCACCATCATCAATCACCACCACCATCATCAACCACCACCATCATCAATCACCACCACCATCAACCACCACCGACAACCACCACCACCATCAACCACCACCACCATCATCAACCACCACCACCATCAACCACCACCACCGACAACCACCACCACCATCAAACACCACCACCATCAACCACCACCGACAACCACCACCACCATCAACCACCACCACCATCATCAATCACCACCACCATCAACCACCACCACCATCATCAACCACCACCACCACCACCACCATCAACCACCACCGACAACCACCACCACCATCAACCACCACCACCATCATCAACCACCACCACCATCAACCACCACCACCGACAACCACCACCACCATCAAACACCACCACCATCAACCACCACCGACAACCACCACCACCATCAACCACCACCACCATCATCAACCACCACCACCGACAACCACCACCACCATCATCAATCACCACGACCATCAACCACCACCACCACCGACAACCACCATCACCATCAACCACCACCACCACCACCGACAACCACCATCACCATCAACCACCACCACCATCATCAACCACCACCATCAACCACCACCACCGTCAATCACCACCACCATCATCAACCACCACCACCATCATCAATCACCACCATCATCAACAACCACCACCACCATCATCATCTACCACCACCACTATCAACAACCACCACCACCATCAACAACCACCACCACCATCATCAATCACCACCATCATCATCAACCACCACCACCATCATCAATCACCACCACCATCATCATCAACCACCACCACCATCAACAACCACCACCACCATCAACCACCACCACCGATAACAACCACCACCATCAATCACCACAACCACCAGCATCAATCACCACCACCATCATCATCAACCACCACCACCATCAACAACCACCACCATCATCAACCACCACCATCATCAATCACCACCACCATCAACCACCACCGACAACCACCACCACCATCAACCACCACCACCATCATCAACCACCACCATCATCAATCACCACCACCATCATCAACCACCACCACCGACAACCACCACCATCATCAACCACCACCACCATCAACCACCACCACCGTCAATCACCACCACCATCATCAATCAACACCACCATCATCAATCACCACCACCATCATCATCACCCACCATCAACAACCACCACCACCACCACCATCATTCACCACCATCATCAATCACCACCACCATCATCAACCACCACCATCATCAACCACCACCATCAACAACCACCACCACCACCATCACTCGCTGTGTCCACTAGACGGCGCTGAGATCCCATCTCTGCTGGTACCGCATGAGCAACTTTGGTTCCCCTACTGCCCTCTGCTGACCACTGGCGCCTACGCGTTAAACAAAAGAAAAGTGATAAACAAAACCCAAACTTTGCTCGAGCTCGCAACGGCGATCAGCAACCACCCTTTAACCGTATGAAGACAAACGTGGGGGAGTGCGTCTTATAATCCCGTAGGTGCGTCTTATAATCCGGTAGGTGCGTGCGCGTCTTCAGTTGGGGAGCGGTGGTGCAGCGGTGAGCGCTACGCTGCGCTACGAACCCGGTGGCCCGAGTTCGATTCCCGGCTCACGGCCGACACCCAGTGACGATTATCTGAGCCTCCGCTATGTCGACTCAGCCTCGAATGAGTACCTGGTGCGGTGCGTAAATATCGCCACTAGGGAGACAAAGGCGGCCGGGCGTGGTGTTGGCCACCCCCAACCCCCTCGTGTGCTGTGCTTGCCATCATTAGTGACCTAACTTGACCTTACAGTCTGTTCAGGCTATACGGGGGATACAGTATTTGCCTTTGTGTAGCAATGTGTGTGTTTGTGTCGGGTGCTGTCAAGGGATGGCTCTCTATTGATCAACCATGTTATGTATAAATCTTGACTTCCAAGAGCATGTTATGTATGCAGAGAAGAAGAAGAATAGTTGCCCGCACCTCTGATTAGCACGGTTGGCTATATACAGTGTAAAATAAGTTCAACATACAGCAAGGCCGTAATTATAATATATATTCAAATATGCTCTAAATGCCCCCCCCCCCCAATATATTGCTATAAAAAATTGCTATGCTATGTATATAAATCAATGCATAGATTTTTGTTCATATGATTGTGGTTATGGTTGTAATTTATTAATCCGTAATCTCTGCCATTACATACAATGAAACAAGAAATGGTAAAACATTTCAAACAGAGCAATGTGAATACAATACACTATTAGACATTGTAAAAAATTAATAAAAAGTCCAAATATTTTAGGCAGGAAATGACTTTTCAAATTTAGATATTTTTCTGGGTTGGGATCCCCAGACACACTGGGAATATTTGGTCCCCCCCAATGTTGACTCCATGGCTACGGCCTTGACATACAGTACATACATTGAAGACACAACTGGCTGAACCTGGAGCGTGTGACTAAGAGATGATGGGGGCCTTGCCATCAGCCATCACCAAAACAAAGCACCTGCCTTGTAACTCCACATCATGGTGATGTACATGGGAAAGCCCTTGTCCACCAATGGATAGACCATGGCTCATGATATCACTCAGGAAAAAGAACGTCATCGCTCTCCCCTCTCTCCTTTCACGCCCCTGTTGAGTAATACATTTTAAACATGTCAATATTTTTCTCTGATGGAAGAGTCCAAGGTGTTTCCACATCGGCGATGTTGTTTTTGCTGTTACGCAGCAAGTTATTTTCTGCAAATGCCACGTTTCACCTTCTTCCGTGTTTCGTCAGCAAACTAAAAGGAACCACATCGCTGTCGAAAAGTAACATTGGTCGACATTGCTGCTGCTGCTGTCGATGATGTGGAATTTGCACCGTCCCACTAAACACATTCCTGCGGAGGGAGCTGGTAGTAACGTTGGGTTGCTCGGTCAATGGCCAGGGTCAGCCCCTCCCCACCCTGCCCCACCCCACCCAGCCCCACCCTCCCCACCCAGCCCCTCCCTTCACGACGGACGGACGGACACAATAATCCCCTGTGGGCTGATGTAACCAAGAGGTTCCTACCAGTATCAAGCGATTGACGGGAGATACACTCGATGGCATATCTGGAGTGCACAGTAGATTCCTAACATGCAATACCCCAAACACTAACAACAATGGAAATGTATGACTTAAATGAGTAATATTTTTGTTTTACCAATAACCAATTTTGTAATATCGATTCCAATTGCTGGAACAAAGTCTTTTGGGATCGACTCTCCATCTCGGCAGGTGCGCGTTGGACAGGTGTGATGCCTTGTCCGCTGCACTGTTCAATATGAACTAATAAGGGCTGACAGTGGTGTCTAAGAATTGACCTTTTGCACAGATGTGTAACCTGTGGACTCTACCACTGTTATGGACAAGGGAGGGGGCGGGTGGGTTCATGGTGGTGACCTTTTGTGCACGCATGATACCTGTGGACTACCACTGTGTGAATGAAGAGACAGGTTTTAAGTCATTAGTTGCACGGGTGTGATGCATAACCCGCTTGATACTTACTTAGGAGATGGTGTTTGTGGTCGTTGATTAGCAAGATAACCTTTTTAGCATGGATGTGGTACATTACATGTGCATGTAACAACTTCAGGACTGCAGTGATCAGCAAGTGGACTGTACCATTCTATAACCCAAGTGTGTGTGTGTGTCTTTTACGCGTGTTAACGAGGAGTGAAACGCGTAGTTAATCAGTGCTATTTATCAAAGCCGGTCATGTAGCGGGGTTAACACGTTCAGTCCCGAGTGAGCTCCGAATTCCCCTACAAACCCCCTCTATATATATCCAGGGTGAATAAATAAAAATGTTAACACTTATATTAATACACTGTAACATGATAACAAATGTATGTTAATAGCTTCAAAACGTCAGAGAGTCTCCACTTGTTCGCCATCATTGTCAACACATGTCTGAAATCTTCTCCAGGTGGTCTCCAGAATCCGTTGGCACATTTATATCGGTATTGTTAAATTTTTTCAGAAGTGTTTAAAAAAAATTAAGCACCCTGTATATCCCCCGGTGCCTCTTTCTCGAACATTCTCGAACCTTTGCAAAATGTGTTCCACTCGCCCAGTGTTCTTCACTCATTTTCAGAGGGAAGACATCGTCATCAGTGTGAGGGCCACCACACGTTTGAAACCATTGGGGGTTGGAGGGCACGATGAGGATGGTGATGATGGTGGTGGGGTGTTTTCACCATTCATGTATTGTCGGGTTGGCGCGCCACACGTCAAGAAGCGCACTATCAGAATCAGAATATTTACTTATCCTGGAGAAATTCAAAACACGATAGGAGTGCAAAGTACAAAAAATGTAAACAAATCACCAAAAACACACACGCTGTACAGACACAACTAAACCATCCCCATCCGACCAGGCAAAGCCCTTAGACGTGTTAACTAAAAAACCACCAAGAACCGCCAGTGGCCCGCAGGTCTTGCCATGAAGAACACGGCCCTAAGACAGAGAGCCTCATCTTCCGTCACGGGGGGGGGGGGGGGCATCTCTAACTGACCCCTTTTGTCCGAAAAATTTGCCCTTCAAATTATTTGACTTTTGGGGGCGCTGTAATACGATAACATCGCAGTCCGCTTTTGTATTGTACCACGGCATAGCCTAGCCGAGCCAAAATCCGCGTTTGAATAATTTGAGCCGCATTCGGTCTGACAAAGCTTGTCAGTTGGGCACAGCACAGCAAACGGCAGGATCTGTCCGTTCGCCTCGTGCGCAACGAAGGCGATATATACATGATCAATGCAAGGAGCGCTCAGGCGTGATAACGCGCAAGTGAATAAAAAGAAACACGCGCACAACACCGGAAATTCTGACCACAAAAAAAGCACGAGTCATGTTGCGGTGTGCGTTTTGCAGGAACATTTTTTTTTTACGTAGTCAACACAAATGTCATGCTTAACTTAACGCTGGAAAGTGAGTGCTACGCATATCACAATCTTTATTTACTCTTGTGGAATCCGATTGAGCGATGAAGCTTTATTTTCGTGAATGCTATCATCATGAGCCATTATCTATTGACTGCTGGAAAGGGCCTTCCTATGTCACCACCACCTTTCACGGTCCTGTGAGTTCACAATACATCTCACCATTGCACATTGAGCTGATCTCGTTGATAGCATCTCTGGTGGTAGTCGACATTTCGGGTGCATTCTCTCCTTTGACTGCTATTCTGTAACCCGTCCCTTCCGTCAGCCGTCATCCCCTCTGTCCATGAGGTGTCAAACCAAGCCCACCTTCCTTCAACCTTAATTGATACATCTGTAGTGAGTCCAACTGAGTGGCAGACGTTTTTCCTTTTAAAGGCAACACATTTATTGTAACACCGTAACACAAAGGGGTAACTGCCCCTTTTCCAGATACAGCTTAGGGTGGGGACCCCCCAGCTAACTACCCTGTACAGAGGAGTTACTGCTACGAAGGGTCGGACCCTCACTCGGGTCTCCGACCACGTGGTTGCCTCGTAGGACGAAGAGCTTCAGCTTGAGACGTAGAGCTTCCCGCTTCTAGATGTTGAGCTTCCAGCTTGTAGAATGCAGCGACCCCGGTCCCTCTCAGGGACCCACCTAATATCCCCCTACGGTCGGGGGCGCTCCGCCCTCGGCCCCGCCCGCCTTCCTGAACATTCTCGTTCCCTCTCGATCCTTCTCAAGAGCTCTCCCCGGACACGTGATCATCTACTAGCCCCCCCACCCCACCTTGGGCCCCTTGTGTGGACACTCCGGATCACGTGTCTACGGGGTCAACCAGAGTGCCATGGCCCGGGGCAACCCTGCCCCTGGGCTGATGCTCACCCACCCACTCCCCCTCGGGAGAGGCCCCCACCACACGCTGTGCGTGGTGCCCGCACTATCCCAGTGCTCGCCAAGCCCCACTAGGGCTGGTGCTACACACAGCCACCCACACGGTGCTGTCCACGACGTAGGAACATCGAACGGCACGGCCCTTCCGGGCCGGCACCATACAGTGACATCCCCGATGTGGCTGGTTTGGTTAAGATTACGGGTAGGGACCATTATAGGGTGGTTGGTTATGGTTAGGTGTAGAGCTAGTACTCGTACCTGGTTGGCTAGGTGCTTAGGGGTAGAGCTAGTACTAGTGGCTAGGTTGTTATGGTTTGACATTAGAGCTAGTACAAGTGCCTGGTTGGCTAGGGTTAGGGGCAGAGGTAGCTTTTTAACGCCCAAATTGTTTGCTCATTCTCCTTACTGGCTTCTTACGTTTTTGGCTATTGTTCCTCTGGTGCTTGCATTACATAACCAACACAGGGCCAATAAAGAAAATACTGTGCTGCCTGCTTTTGATCGGCTTTCATGTCACACTCCACGGGAGGCGAACTACTTGGTTCACTGATAAATAACTTACACTTCACGTTGTAGCAGCAAACTGAAAGTCACGTAGGACTTTTAGGTGAACCCTGTCATATCAGTGAAATCAAATAAACCTCTGGACCATCAGTTCTCGGGGTGCCAAATTTGACGGTTTTGGTTTTAATCTATCTTCTTCTATATATCTTCTATTTTCTATATATAAAAAAGTAAAAAATTGTGGGTTTGTGGCTTTGTGGGTTTGTTTGTGGTCACTCGCTTGGCTCTCCAACGGTGGGGTAAACGTGAAACAAAATAGCCAGGCACCACGCCATAAGCCCCACGGTCAGCAAGCGCTATTCCTTTTTCGCACCCGTCAACTTTTAATTAGTTTTATTAGCGATTTAGTGAGATTTTTGTGCGCTAAACACATATTTAATTATTTATGACGCATGCACGGCCATACCAACTCACGCGCCTTTGGTGGGGGAGACGGGCCATACCAAGTCGCACGCCTTCGGTAGGAGTGAGGGGGACATTTTCTTTCGCGTTAAAAATGCTATTGCAAATACACTAAACGCTCACGTTAATTCTTCACTGTGTGATGTCCCCCCACCCCGATGCGTGTAATTATTACTACTATACAGTCGCTAGATGCTACCACTATAGGCCGTAGATATTACTGCAGAGCGTGGCTGCGGGGGGGGCAGGGGTAGCAGCCCAGCCCCAGCCTGCCAAGGTACCACCTCGGCCGGCTGGACAATCTAGGCGAGGCCGGAGGCTCTGCACGGGACTAGGCCTCATCACGCCACTGTCAGGTGAGTACTTTGTGCTATACAGTCGATAAATACTGCTATAGAGTCAGCATGTACTACTGTCGTGATAAGAGATACCAGCACAGTCGGTATGCACTGCTGTCATCATAGCAGGTACCACCACAGTAAGTACGCACTGCTGTTACATTTTTAAGAGTAGCTTTGAAATATGTTTAAGACCCGGGCCACGCCGGGTACTTCCTGCTCGTATATCTCTTTAATTATAACCATAGCAGCGACTATAGTTGTGCCAATCTTCAGCTCTCTAGTTCTTTTCAAGCCAAAGTTATTTATTGCTCAAATGATAATTGAAGTAGTGCTCATCTACTGTCTACAGCCCTGAGCCAGAGGTGGAAAGTCCTCGTTCCTGTGACGAGGACGAGTATATCCATAGGATAACCACCGTTGCCTTTCCACAAAGTGGTATTCAATGTATTGACCCCAGAGGGATGAAGGGCCGAGTTAACCTCCAATCAAAATTTAAAGTCGCAATATTTTGATTGCAAGCCACGCTCACTCTACCACAAAGCCACCTGGCTGGATTAGGCCTTCGAGAACATCATTATCATCATCAGTCTCTAAGGTACAATTATTTATTATTTTCAAGAGTCACCCAGTCACAATTGTCTCTATGTATATGATGTGCATTTATACTGTGTACAGTATATAAACAGTCTTTCCCGGGTTTCCAATGCAGTATTTCAGGTTTTATTTTTATCACGGTTGTTGAGCCCCGGCCCAAAATAACAAGTGGTCAGCAACAGACAGCACTATCGAACGTGTAATAGGTACTCGAGTTAAATGCGCGTAGGTCTATTTAATTGACAAAGGTTGAAATAAATTTGGGAATCGGCACAATAAAGAGGGGATTCCAAAGTCCACAACGTGGGCAGCGAATCAATGCGTGACGTTGACAGAAACAGTAACCATTGTGTTGGTGATAGAAGAGTGACTGACCAACCGCCGATGAGTGAGTGATCTGGAATGAATTAGTGAATGCTGGATCATCAAACCCTCTGACTGCTTTAGTTGAATTTCATAAAGTTCAGCGACATGCGAATTGGGTGCTCCGCCCCACATATATAATAACAGGGTTCTAACTATAGCTGAATGCGTGCCTTGTTTAATAGTAATAATTGTGCAGCCTTAAATAAGTCTTCTGGCCTGACAATAATCAATAATAACGCACACAATTTCTAACGTGCACGTACAGTAGATCGCAAATCGGAGACAATGTTTGATAACAAAAAACTCGGGGGCATGGACTAAAGGGTTTAAAGTCCCTCGTACGCCAGCCTGAACAGGTAAACTTTGACCTTTCTCTTCAAAGTGCATGGTGCTTGGAAGCCAGTATGTGCAATGGGAGAGCGATTTGGATGGCTTGTGCAGCTACGGTGGAACGCTGCTCAGCTAAAGACAGTCGTGATTCTGGGTGCGACGGACTTCGAATACGTTAGCTGTGGTCAGTGAAGCCAGAAGGGTGGGGAGATATGGCAGGAGACTTTGAAACAGTAATTTTATGTGGAGCCAGTGCAAGGTTTTTCACGTAGCCATGGAAGTCATGTGGCCATGCCTAATGCTGAGGACAGGACGTGCCAGGTTGTTTTGAAGCCGCTGGAGTTTATTGACAGTGTTCTTTTTCAGAAGTCCGAGCAAGGATGGCGTTTGCAACAAGCACGGCGAAAGCCAACATTGCTGCAGGCCAGAGTGTTTGTTATGGTTGTTAGTCACTGTTGGTCGATAAAAGAACATGTTTACCCACCCTTCAAAGAACATGTCCTAATCGCAACGAGCTTAAAATCTACGCGTCATTTATATCTCATAGATGTATGAATGTTTCGTTTTAGACAGTATAGCATCGTCGTCCGCATTGCATCTCGCAGTCGCTGAGGAAATACAGACAAGCTGGAAGGCATCCAGGCAGTGAGCCGGCGTTTCGAAAATTGACCACGCTCTGCAGTTCTCTATACGTTTAAATGTTTTCAGCACAATTGATGAGTGTGTATGCATATTCGGGAGGAATCCACAGCACACGGAGAAACCCAAGTGTGTGAGGGAGCAACACTTGTGCTGTACCTCCAGGCAAACCAGGGTCTGCACCCCAACGCCCACATAAATGGAGTTACGCCACATTTGTGTGTTATCCACCCACCCTCAGTGATGGTTTATAGGTGTGCTCCAGCACTAGATGCGTAGAATGAGTTTCAGGTCGAATAAGCAACGTGTGGCAGATTCCATCCAATCACAGTAAGAATAATGACGCTACAGAAAACGATGAGTACATCACAGCACACAATGCCAGTAATGGCCACTCCAGAGTAAACATTCCGTCGTGGAAAACATTCAGAAGTTACTCAGATTTTTATTTTATTTAAAAGCTGAGCGGCTTAATCGAGTTCTGCGACTTATTTTGTGTAAACCCCGGTGACAGTGCGTCAGTGAAATGGTGCAACACTGAAACGGTGTCAATGTGTCAAGACAACTTCGATGTATTTCTCTTGAGATGGTTTATTTTATTAAGGAGCCACATGCTCACACTCGAACAGCCCCAAGTCTCATGCGCATCTCCCCCTTATATATACGGTCCGAGGCCACGCCCCCATTCCCGAACCTTCTCGCTGGTTCTAGACCGCTCGCTCTGCCGCCAGACTCCACCGCCCTCTTCCGTCACCTGGCCACGCTTCTATTCTCGATCATTCCCGTAGCCACCAGTCCACTCGTACTGCAGGCTGACTCCCCTGTCATTACCTTCCGTGGCCACCAGTCCACTCGTACTGCAGGCTGACTCCCCTGTTGTTACCTTCCGTGGCCACCAGTCCACTCGTACTGCAGGCTGACTCCCCTGGCATTACCTCTCGTGGCCACCAGTCCACTCACTAGGCCTCGGCAAGGTAAGGTAAAAGTTAAAAGGTAAAAACAATGAGCCTACCTTTACCCTACCTTTTACCTTACCACAATACAATCACTCTACCCTTACCTTTTACCCTTTAGCAGGTAAGGTAAAAGGTAAAAAGCAACGAGCCTACCTTGACCCTACCTTTTACCCATACCCCATACAAATTACCCGATTACAGGGTAATTACTGGGGTACTACTACACATGAACAAGGTTTATAACGGCAAATGCTCGGTAGAGCGCTTTATTCATATAGAATACTCTCGATTCCAATTTTATACGCTTTCTTTGAACTCACTCTGTCTGTTGTTGTCGTTATTGTTGCTGTTGTCGTTGTTGTCATTGTTGTCGTCGTCGTCGCTGTCGTATCCTCAAATCTTGTAACTCAATTTTAACCCACTTCCTAATGTGGTATCGACTGCAAACGTGGTATACGTATGTCATAATGGTGACAATACTATATTATATCACTAAAAAAATACATATTTTTAAACGATCTTTTGTATACGTTATGTTTCAGCTTGGCTCTAATTGTCCACGCTCAACTGACGTTGGCTGTAAATCACCACGGCCCCTTACGTTATGGCAAGCTTCGGGGCCATTTACTGGAGTCGTGGAGTTCTGCCATTACGAGTACATTTAATAAAAGCGTGTTTTTAAAAACAAGTTTTTTAAATATTACTTGTTAAATGGAGGCCACGGACTGTGCCACGGAGCTTCTAGCGGTAAACAAGGCACCGTATTTACCGGGTAATACATCGCGCTATCTTTACTCTACCGGGTAATTCTTCCGAGCTACCTTTACCCTACCTTTTACCTTACCCCTTGGCATGTCGACACCTTTACCCTTTACCTTTACCCTTTTACCCGGTAAAAAGGGTAATTTACCTTACCTTGCCGAGGCCTACCACTCACACTGCAGGCTGACTCCCCTGTCATTACCTTCCGTGGCCACCAGTCCACTCGTACTGCAGGATGACTCCCCTGTCATTACCTTCCGTAGTCACCAGTCCACTCGTACTGCAGGCTGACTCCCCTGTCGTTACCTTCCGTGGCCACCAGTCCACTCGTACTGCAGGCTGACTCCCCTGTCATTACCTTCCGTGGCCACCAGTCCACTCGTACTGCAGGCTGACTGCCCTGTCGTTACCTTCCGTGGCCACCAGTCCACTCGTACTGCAGGCTGACTCCCCTGTCATTACCTTCCGTGGCCACCAGTCCACTCGTACTGCAGGCTGACTCCCCTGTCATTACCTTCCGTGGCCACCAGTCCACTCGTACTGCAGGCTGACTCCCCTGTCGTTACCTTCCGTGGCCACTAGTCCACTCGAACTGCAGGCTGACTCCCCTGTCATTACCTTCTGTGGCCACCAGTCCACTCGTACTGCAGGCTGACTGCCCTATCGTTACCTTCCGTGGCCACCAGTTCACTCGTACTGCAGGCTGACTCCCCTGTCATTACCTTCCGTGGCCACCAGTCCACTCGTACTGCAGGCTGACTCCCCTGTCATTACCTTCCGTGGCCACCAGTCCACTCGTACTGCAGGCTGACTCCCCTGTCATTACCTTCCGTGGCCACCAGTCCACTCGTACTGCAGGCTGACTCCCCTGTCGTTACCTTCCGTGGTCACTAGTCCACTCGCACCGTAGTTTGACTCTACTGTCATTACAAATGCAAAAATGTGACGGTGAAAGTGCGACAGCGTGTCATTTGCGCTCCTGACACAGTGGGACAGGGTCATAGTGAGAAACACGGAAAGGAGGATAGTGAGACAGTGCATTCGTGCAAGAGTAAGACACTGAACATGCGACAATACATCAATGCGACATTGAGACTGTGACTGTGCTTAACAGTGCGTGCTTGCATTCAGTGCAATGTTTCTAAATCACAGGTCGGGGTACCATATGTGACATGCACTCCTATCTAATCTTCGTTATGGGTCACGGCCACTCGGCAACAAACTTTGCGCGATGAACGTTTCAAGGTTTTTTTTTACAAGCGTCAATATCAGAGTGACGGTTATGGCAGGGTGCACAAGGTGGAGTTTAGAGGGGTGGGTTGGGTGCAGTGCAGATTATCGGTGGAAGTTTACCTTGAAAAAATGTTAGTGGACTTATTTACGCATTTAAGAGTGTGGTTTGCGTTGATGAATTTGACATCTAAGGCAGTGCCGGATTATCCTAGTAGCAAAAGTAGCTACACATGTATTCTTTGGTTCTTTCGGTAAAGTCACGTAGGTAGAAAAATAATAATAAAAGTAAAAAAACTACTACGACGTTTCGATCACAACACAAAAGATCGTCTTCAGGAGGATTCCCTTTTTCCTCCTGAAGACGATCGCTTGTGTTGTGATCGAAACGTAGTTTTTTATTTAATTTACTTTGATTTTTCTATCTACGTGACTTTACCGAAAGAACCAAAGAATATGAATTCCTGCAGTCACGAAAGTTTTAAGTAAAAATTTAGCTACATATGCTACGGGCCCCGCAATTTTAAGGGCCCCGCGCTAAATGCTTTCAAGCTATGAATTCCGGTTCAGTGATTCTGCGCTTGCTCTATTACTCTAGTACTATACTGCCTTCAACTTTTATGAACGACTGGGTGTTTAAGGTTACCGATTTGTCGTATTATCTGGCTGTCTAGCAAGTGAAAAAATACAATTACTTTACTATGCAAGTAAAAAAATGTGTGTTAATATTTATTTATTTTATTTAGCGCCCCTTTATAACATTTGCTACAGGCCCCGCACTAGCTTCATCCGGCACTAATCTAAGGCAACCAGCTCCAGAAAAGTGTCTGATATAGAACCTGTGTTCCAAAATTCGATGCCCGCTCACGCCCAACATCCCTCGTGTGCCATGTCAGCCTTCATAGGTGCTCGCTAACAGCACTTGCCCCAACAGGCTGTTAAGGCTATACGGGTGATCTTTGTCTTTGTCTCATCCAATACAGAACTCTCACCTGAACCGATATAGAACCTTTGTATGATCGTGTAAGTAAGTCTTCATTATTAAATAATGTTATAATTAACGATTTTCGCTTTCTCGTCTTGTCTCGGGGTATTTTTTAAAATAAAAATCATAAATCTTGCCAGCAGAATACACTCAGAATTAAGGCGGTTTGCCACCAAGTCTAAAGTAACTAACTCCATTTCTCTACATCACCATGTGTTTGACAATAAGGGGGTCATTGTCTTTCCCTTCTCCAAAAGCCTCTTTTTGTTCGTTTAACACGGAGGCTTTCACGACCAATATCAATACAGGTTTTTTTGGGTTAGATCGCGTAAAGATATAAATGCGTCGTTAAACCCGCCACCACCCAACACAGCCAATTAGTAAGGTTTGTCACGTAAACAGAACGTGCCAATTCGTTACTAGTACAGCACACCGGTGTGTTGGAGAGCGACGCCACAATATTTACAATCTTATTGTTCCATCGTGTAATAATAGGGTTTTTCCACATTTTTCTGGCAACAAAACTGAAACCTTTTTACAAGGATTCATGTCACTGCATTAACCACGATACTTGCTGTCAAAATGCTAACAAAAAACACACATCGAATTTCCGCGTTAACGAAATCTCACTCCGGCTCGCGCCGTGATCATCATCAAACTAGAAGCACCCTGGAGGCTGCGTCCACCATCCATGACGGCGTCACGGTATCCCTGCAGTGCGACTGTAACGCAGCCACTTCACCTTGCCAGCCATTCCAACGTGCAGATCTCTTTGCGAGTTCCCTGAAAAGGCGAATTGTGTTTGTTTTAAATTAATTATTATTATTATTCAATCGTTTTAATACCGCATTTATAGTATTACTTGCATTGGCAAGTCATTTATAAACATATTGTATGTTAAAATGTGACGGTGCTCGTTCCGAGTCTTGAGGGACGGCATTGTTCATAATTCTGTTGCGGCTATGTTTACTGGCGAATTCCGGTTTCTGAGCATTTGCATGGATTAGGTGCACAGTAGAATGGCATCGGAAGGATTTGGGCCAACTTCAGCAGCAGGCCATGATGCCAAACAGTGTCAGAGGCAGCAGAGAGTTGAATAATTCCTGTGCCAGTTTCTGTTGACTCGAAACCATGGTTTATTAGGGTGGTGAGCGATCTTTTCACAGCAAATACGGTCAGTTCAAAAACCAGCTTGTTCGGGAGACAGTTGGGGGTCAATAATCGGGGGGGAAAGTCAAGCAAGCATATGGTAAATTCCTTCAGCCTGGAGGTGGAGGACAACATTGGATATTCGTTTGTGGCTGGAAGGCAAGTCCTGTGACTTTCCAGGTTTCAGAATGGCGATGACTTTGGCTTCCATTGTTTCGGTACTTTCCCTGTCCTGTGCATGGCGATGAAGGGGTTTGCAAGCCATTGTTGGCCATATAGACCCAGGTGCTGTAGGAACTTGGCTCATAGACCATCATATCCCGGTGCCTTGTTGGACTTTGCGGCCCTAAGGGCCGCTTCCACTTCGGCGACAGTGCATGGTCTTGTTATATCTGGAGCTTGCGGTAGTTTAATTGAAGGTGCTGGTAAGTTGTTTCCGGACTGCTTTCTTGGTATGCTTGTCCATCGGTGCCTTTTGAGCAGGACGCAACAGACATTTCTGTGGGTTTTGGTGGTCTCTGCTGTTGTTGGTTTTGAGGCACATAGGTTAGCAACAACTATAATTTACATTGCGGTGATTGATGCCAGATGATTGCGTCAGGAGTACTTTAGCTTATCACTGTGATGCAAACTAAAATTCGCCGACAAAGCAACAGAGATAAGAGTTAGCAGTGCCCCTATCTCTCCCAGCGACGTGCGGAGGTGGGGCTAGGAGCGTAGTAAGGCAAGCGTCAGGGAGTGGCAGAGATTGTGCCCGTGCGTCTGATGTGCAGCTGTGTGGCAGTGTCGCGGCTCAATGGGAGAACGTCAGATGATTTGATCCAACGGAATAATATCGTAGCAGTAGGTTTGTAGATATTGATGGGTTTATGTCCATCCACGTGTAGGCGTTTTGCACACGCAAGTATGCGGTGTATGTTTTAGAGATATTACTTTTATTAAAGTGGCTCTGCGAGTGAATCGGTCAGTGCCTGGATTCAGATGGTGCGGGGCCTGTAGCATATGTTATATTAAAACACTATTTTTTTTTTACTTATAGTAAAGTAATTGTATTTTTTCATTTGCTATACAGCCAGATAATACACAAATCGCTATCCGTTAACACCCAGTCGTTCATAAAAGTTGAAGGCAGTATATCGCTATAGTAATAGCGCAAGTGCAGAATCACAGAACCGGAAGCATAGCTTTAAAGCATTTAGCGCGGGGCCCTTGAAAGTGCAGGGCCTGTAGCATATGTAGCTACTTTTGCTACTAGGATCATCCAGCATTGGAATCGGTCGTGACTTGAGGTAAGAATTCAGTCCTGATTCACCATTGCTGACATTGCCATTGTCATCGCAGATAATAGCCAACATCTGCCTTCATAATATTTACCATCACTAATATATCTGTGTCATTGTCACTAATCACTTTTACCATCATCTGTGTCATTGTCACTAACATTATCTTCACTTCCATTGTCGTCATTGTACGTGCTATGAAGAACGACCATGTCCCTAAAACGTCGCCCATTATATATTTTACTTATTGACGAATATGTTGAGTTGTTTTGTTATTCGTGCTCGTGCGCCACAGCAAGCACAGCAATATCACTCAATAATGTGTTAAATCATCACGAACACCATCATCACTAACATAATTGCAACCATTATCATACCTGTCGACCCATACGGTTCACCCGTATTCTTGTACAGGGAAATTTAGTTTTTCGGTCCATACGGCATACAGCCGTTTCAGTACGGGCAAAACAACCCCATAATTTTTGTCAATTTGTTTGTGTTTCTCCCTTGTGATGGGACTTTGTAGGATGAATGTTGTATAAGGGCACGGGGTGACCAATAAGGTCTGACTTTGTTTGTAATACGGTAGGCACTGATAAGAGGACAAGTATGCATTATCATCACTAAACATCAGTACATCATCACTTACATCCCTAACATTATCATTATGATCGTTATTGCTAAATTGATTTCTCACATTGTCAAAACAAACACATCCAGAGGTGATTCAATTAAATACCATCTCATGAGGTGCACCGCGCGGTGCAGATATATTTAGAGCTGGGTAATCAATTACTTTGATAATTATCGGTGCAATTACTCAACGAATCGGGACAACAGGAAATGTTTGTAAAAAAAAAAGTCTCCCCTCTCATACCATGTGTGCCGCTGGACGGGAGATGGTAGGCTTGGCTTGGTGATATCATCATCATCGTCAGCAGCAGCAGATGTGTCATGCTGGACATGGCTTGCAAGGGGTTTCTTACCTCTGTGAATCAGAATGCCAGGGCGGCCACCAATTTAAGTGAGCCCACTCAATTGACCTAAGCAACAAATCGTCCCAGCTCGTAGGGAGATTATTGACAGCGGGTGTTGGAATGAGAATGTTCCCTCGCCATGTCCATGTGGAATTTTCACCACGATGTTTGAGACGAGCATTTTTGTAGAGCTTATGGAATATCGTATTGTGTTCTACTGTGTAGCGTGGTATTGTATTATGTAATTGCGTATCCTATTCTATTTTTATGCTGGTTACTCATTAAACATGGAATGTTGGACTAACGTTGGGCCACGTGCAAACGTTGGCCCACTGTTTTGCATGTTTACTGCGTAACGCTGAAGCGGCTGAGGTCCCCTGAATGTATGTCGTGTGTTCCTCATGTCGGGTATCTTCACCAACCCACGCTGACCAGTCAGGCAATCTTAAATTCGGTCCTGAAATCACTTGCAAGTCTGATTTCATCAACCATTGCGACAGCACCGTGCGTGTACGTGTAACAGGTTCCGGAGACACTTGTAGAGGTAACTTCTTTATTACAACACAACACTCCAACAGTCCTGATACTCTGTTACAGCCTAGGTACACAGCCTAGGTACACAGCCTAGATACTCTACTCTGGCTACGCTCTGGAACTCGCCCTCCCAAGGTCGTAGAGTCGGGAGTTCCAGAGTCCCACCACTCGCTCTCAAAACATCCCAGGGTCTTCAGATGGCTGGTCGTGGGTCTTGGGTCTTGAGTTACAACTGGCCCCGATCGTCTAGGGAGCTCCCCTTTTTATGCCTAGTCCAACGAGGGGTGGGGCCGTGTGCGCCACCAGACATCCCACAGAGCACACACAGCCCCCCCCCCCGTTGGCGGCGCCAAAAGGCTTAAGCGCCTGGGAACCCAACGCCTGGCGCCCAGAGGCTTAAGCGTCTGGACCCCCTGGGAACCCAGCGCCTGGCGCCCAGAGGCTTAAGCGTCTGGACCCGCCCGGGAACCCAGAGCCCCCAGCAGCCCCTCCCTTCTTATGTCACTACATACGTGCCAGCACACGCCACAAGGGATAAGCTCCGTCATAAATCTTCCCACCCAAGAGTCAGGCAATCTTACATTCGGTCCTGAAATCACTTGCAAGTCTGATTTCATCAACCATTGCGACAGCACCGTGCGTGCACGTGCCAGCACACGCCACGGCAAGGGATAATGCCGGATAATGAATTTAATCTCATAGTGTCATTCATGCAATTGTATCTCAAACGCTGTACAATGATTACACGGGTTAACAATAATGACAAAGTGTCCAACAAGGAGATGGAGCAATAAAATTAGGTCCTTGTGCAGCTTCTTCGTGGATTACTGCATCGCGGCATTGAGTGATGGAGGCCTTCATCCAGCAGTGGATTGATAATAATTACGACTGCTGACGACAATATTGTTATAAAGTATCGTATAGTATGCAGTGATGGATTCTGTTGTGATATATCATGCACGTTAAGTTGTGCTGGAAGTGTTGCATCATTGTTCGTATTGTATCATTGTGTTGTGGCGCAATCTACGACTCCGAGGCAGGTTCCGTTAGGGGCTCACGCCAAGTTTATTGAGGGCTTACGCCAAGTTTGTTGAGGGCTTACGCCGAACCAAAACCACCCTAGCCTATAACTCCCCAGAGGACAGGGGGCTGTGATCCCTACAACCCCGGCTATCCCGGCTCTCCTCCCTGCCCCGTGCCGGGACTATCCCAACCTCAGCCGGTCGGGCAGAGTAGCCTCCCCTAGCCTCGTGTGAGGACCAACTACCCCGAGTCCCCACTCCTACCGGTTACGTCCTGGGTCCCCCTTTAAATACCCTCCCGGGGGCATGACGTCACCGTCCCCCAAGGTCCACCTTACGTCACGTTCTGTGACGCCACTCTCTCCGAGGGCGAGCGTGACGTCACCCCCTACTCCTCTACAATTGTATAAGGAACAAGGAATTTATCAAATTTGTCCCAAGACACCGGCACTTGTGGCCTACTGTCCTTCGAACAATGCCACGAGATATTTAACGTCCACTGAAATGCAGACGGTGCATATTCATTGTTAACACAACATGGCAACTGCAATATGAATCTCTACAACAAGCAAACTCGCTCCTGCTGGGCTATGCCACCATCCCGTGTTGTATTGTGTTGTTTTGTGTTGTTGTGTAGAGGTGATACAACATGGCCGGCTCAGTCCTGTTCACGTCCTCGTGGGTCGTGGGGTTCCTCGTCATCGCCTTCATCGTTCTCGTCCTGTTCTTCATACGGAGAAGCCGGTGAGCGAGCCTCGCCATTCCTCACAACTGCTCACTACGACACCTCAACATTTATCACTGCAACACTCCTCACACTATATTCTTGGTTCTTTCGGTAATGTCACGTAGGTAGAAAACTAAAAATAAAAATAGTAAAATAAAAATAACAAAAAATAGTGATTTTAATAATAAGAAATATAAATAATAAATTGGGAATTATAAAAGCAAAAAAACCCACGACGTTTCGATCGCAACGCAAGCGGTCTTCATCGCTCCTCGCCACACCTCACTGCTCACCACTACAAACTTACCACTCTGCACCATGAATTACTCACTATACCCTGCCATTACACTCACCACTGCTCACCATTACACACTTACTACTCCTCACCAAACCACACAGCTACATAGTCCACCATACCTCACCACACGACTACACACCTCGCTGCACCTCAACAAACCAAACCATATCTCACCATGACACAACTCACCACTTCACACCTCACCACACCATTGGGTATCATGGCCCACAGGACCATAGCCCTGGTGCACTGCCCTCTGGGCTATAATGCCATTCGTCTTCCTCTTGCCCCTTGCCCTCATTCCCTGGCCTTGCTCCGTTCCCCCCACCTCAATGCCGCCCCCCCCCCCGTTCCCCACTCATCGATGCCCTCCGTGCTCCCCCAGACGCCCAGGAGAGCCTCCCCTTGATAAAGGCCTCATCCCATGGCTGGGCCACGCCATCGAGTTCCGGAAGGACATGTACGCCTTTCTGCGGCGCATGCAGCGCAAGCACGGAGACACCTTCACGGTCAGCAGTGGCAGTGGGGACAATGGCAATGACAACAGCAGTGGGAACAACGGGAGCAGCAACAATGGAAGTGGGAAGTGGGAACAGCAGCAGTGGGGACAATGGGAACAGCAACAATGGAAGTGGGAACAATGAGGACAGCAGCAGTGGGAATAATGGTAACGGTAGCAGGAGTGGGAACAATGGGAACAGCAGCAGGGATAACAGTTGGGATTCGGGTTGCCACAGGCACCAAAAAAACCCAGGACATATCGTGGGAAGCAGAATATCTCATAATTCCAAAATAGGGCATCGTCGTGAGTTGTATATTGTTATTGTGCAATTTACACAACACAAGAAGTTTAGAAGACTTGCAGGTTTCCTAGTATGGCATCTACATGAAGAGGACGTCCTGGGAAAACCAGAACAGGTGGTAACCATACTGGGGGCAACCTTCATCTCCATATAGACATTTTCAGAGGCCTAGGTTACGAAAACTAAAAGTATCAACTTTTTCTTTGAACATTTTGGATACACCAAATTTAGACATTTTGCTTTTCAGGTTTGTATATTTATAACGTTTTCTCCTATATTTATCTTGAGCTCCACATTACATCCTTCTTTGTTAAGTTATTCTATAGTTTCCTGATTGGCGAAACTGATATTATGGGGATGTGGAATTGTGCGCTGCTCACATTAATATTTCACGGCTAAGTGTGGACTCAATTTCTGATTGCGAATGACTAAATTAAATCCAGAGACTAAAGCCTAGTTAAATATCCTTCAACTAGACTAAAACTATGGCTAAAATATAACATACTCTTTGGTTCTTTCGGTAAAGTCACGTAGGTATAAAATAAAATAAATCACGACGTTTCGGGCGCAACGCAAGGATCCGTCATCAGGTGGGAAAGCATGGTCTGCTGTTGAGGCAAAACATGGTTTGCTGGTGAGGCAGCAGACCATCGCTTTCCCACCTGATGATGGACACTTGTGTTGCGCCCGAAACGTGATTTATTTTATTTTATATCTACGTGGCTTTACCGAAAGTACCAAAGAGTATGGATTTCCTGCAGTCACGAAAGCTTCAAATCAAGATTAAAATTTCACATGCTTACTAAATTAATACTATGTACGCGTGTGCACCTAAAAATCATGTCTGCCAGTCTAGCGTGTGCCTGGTAAAAGTACCATGGTGAAATCACTGCCACTTATTGGTGAATGGCGGCTGTTGTTGTTGTCGTAGTGAAGTAAATAGCGCATTTCACTACGCACCCGGTGAATATAGTTCGATTTTTACTCATGACCAACATCAGTGGCAAATATTTGAACCAATCTTGGGCCTCCTCGAGGTCAACGCAGCCATAATTTCATAGCTGATGTGGTGTGTAAACATAAGGCATTGGTGCGACAAAAACGCAGCACGGAATGCTTCTGGCCAATGCACCCTCTCGTGTGCCGTGACCACCTCGATCTTCCTCCTGTCCCTTGGTTTCAAGGATGACATCGACAATTGTCAGCAGTTATGCTGAGTATTCATGTGGCTGCACAGATGAATATGGGAGACATAGCGCTTGTTACATTGAATGCAGAACCACGTGGGTGATTAGGCCGAGCAACATCGACGCTATCTTTGTTGCTGGTGCCGCATCTCCTCCCACTGCGCATCGTGATTCTTGTACAAAAATTGGACAGTTGCCAGCCGCTTGCACTTCTAGCTGGCCTTCACGTGTGCTCACTAGCAGCAACTTGTTTCAGCATCCTGCGGAGGCCATACGCCAGATCTTTCGTTGTCTTTGCATATCCGCCCCCTGCGCCACCGCAGGTGTGCTTGGGCGGAGAGTACATGACGTTCATACTGGACCCACACGATATGATGGCCGTGGCACGCGAGGCACGCTCCATGCTCGACTTCACCGAGTTTGCGCGCAAGCTCGTTCTCAGCGTCTTCGGCGTTAACTTCAAGGCCGAATTCTCCAAGGCGACAGAAGCCCTCAATGTCAGGTGCGGCGCCTCAAGCAACAGCTCACACTACAACACACTCACGGTCTTGTATATGTGGGTGCAGTGGTAAGATAGTTTAAGATAGTGAGAAGGGCCTGGGTTTGATTCTCGACACGGGTGTCTTTCTGTCGTCTCCCTGTTCTGAAGAGTGTGAGTATGTGAGTTTCTGTGTAGAGTTTGTATGCTCTCCACTTGCCCTGCATGGGTTACCTCTGGGTTCTTCAGTTCCCGACCATAGTAAAAACTATAATAAAAAATACTATAACTGCTATGGGTTAGGACCCTCTTGAAAAAAAGTCTTGAGACTCAATGGTGACTATATTCAGATTATTCAAATCCAATCACTTATCAGTGTTAGCTCGCCACTCTGGCCCCTGAGCCACCCGGCCACTTCCTAGTCAAATTTGTCGAAGAAACAATAAATACGCAACCTAATATACAGGGTGTTTAAAAGAGATGGACTCAATTTCAAAGCAGTATATTTCACGATGGCAACATGTTACAATTACACGAAAAGTTACAAACGGTTTAATGAGTTATCAGGTTTTACTAACCATTTTATAAATGCTCTATTTGCCCTCCACCTGCTGTACGGACAACATCGAGACGATAGTTGAATTCGTCCCAAACGCCTTTCAAAGTGTCTTCTTCCACTGACGTCACCGCTGCCGTGATTCTGTTTTTGAGGTCATCCAGATCAGTCGCTAATTGTGGCACAAAAACACGGTCTTTTGACTTATCCCCACAGGAAAAAGTCGTAGGGTGTGATGTCTGGGGATCTTGGGGGCCAAGAGTGTAGCGCCAAGTCTTGGGGTCCCGTGCGACCTATCCAACGTTGAGGCAGTGTGTCTTGCGAATGACTGAGGCTAGGGGTTGTTTGTGCGCTGGGAGAGGCATCTCGCGGTAATCATTTGAAACTCTATTCCCCGCCCTCTCTATGCCCCGCCCTCTCTATACCCCGCCCTCTCTATACCCCGCCCTTTCAAGTGGTAAGAGATTCATTCATGGGCGGTACGTGGTTGCAGAGATATAGCGATTTTAAATCGGGTCCATCTTTTTAAAACACCCTGTACATATGTTTTGCATCACTTGTGTTGTTTTATCCAGGCCACCTCTCTCCCCCCCCATTACCCCAGATAATCAAGAGTTCAGTGTACTTCTTTCATATGGCAGGATGGAAAAGCAACAGTTTTGAAACGTAGTTGAATCCTAATTTTTTTCAACCAATCCAAGAAGGCAATAGATGCTGTACGGATCACACCGACACCGCCAGGATGTTGCTTGGATGGCACATTCGTCGGTGATGTGTTTGAAGGTTTTGGACTTCACCACAGCTGCAGTTTGCCGATTCTTTGGTATTCCATTTGCGGAATGTGTACGCACATTACCCATGTTGCGTTGGAGTGCGGTTTCGCGTGGGCCATAGCGGTCATGGGAGACAGAAGCTGCCCAGTACCTCCACAGTCAGGTCCTCAAGGAGGTTTTTGTTTCCTGCATCCACAGCCGCCCTTTCCTGGCCCAGATCCCCTGCTGACTGCTTGGGCTGGGCAAGCGCAGGCAAGAGGAGGGGGGGGGGGCTTCAAGCCTTAACGCCCAGCCTTAATTTGATTACGTGAAAAAATTACTCTGCAAGCCAGAACCATTTGGGATAGAGCCTTTGGAGGGAATTTCTGGCAATACACGTCCATATAATTAACACCGAACATGTAAAAAAAACATTTAAAATAATATAGAGACAACCGGAGATGGGAATATATTGTCCAAGTGTGACCAATGCGTACACGCATGCTCCTCGTGATCCCCAGCGGCGATGTGGAGAGTAGGGAAGATAAAGGAGAGGAAGAATAGGAGGAAGTGGAGAGAGTGAAGAAGGAAGAAAGATAGAAGATGCCAGGCATCTGATCAGAAGGGGGATCAAATCAGGAGCAAACCACGAGAAGAAGACTGAATTCACTGAATCTAACGCCCATTTCTGAATATGTCTATGCATGCTTGTATAGACTATTGTGTGTGTGGGTGGCAAAAACATCACAAGTTGACAGTTGGGAGCACAGGTGGTGCATCTACCAGTCATCTGAGGCAGTCAACTCATGGCACCTGGGTGCGTCCCCTGACCTTCCAGCTAGCCTTCAACACTTCACCGTGGCCTCAAGGTGCACCTAGTCTGGCTCAAGCGCCGTGGTGCTGTCACCACTACTTGGCGGTTGTTGTTGTGCTCTTGTGTGTTCATGCAGTTGCCATTGAAGGCCAACATCCGTGACGAATATCCGAACCGTTTTGGGTCCTCCCCTTGGTCGACTGAGCCATAAATAAGTACCTGGTGCGGTGTGTAAACATCGGCACAGGGGAGACAAAGACAGCCAGGCGTGGTGCCAGCCACGAAACCCCGTCGTGCACGTGACGGCCTTAAAAAGGCCACAGGGGGGGATCTTTATCTTTGTTTGCTCCCGAGTGCATGTACGTGTGTTCGTGTGTGTGTGTCGCCTCACAGCCACCTGCAGGGCAAAGGGCTAGTGGGCCTGACGGACGCAATGATGTCCCAGCTGCACCTGCTCATGGGGCCAGGTTCGTTTGACGAGGGGAATGGCCGCGGGGGATGCGGGGGCCACAGGGACGCCAAGTGGCACGAGTCCGGCCTCTTTCACTTCTGCTACGACATCGTGTTCAGGTGCGCCGCGCCAATCACCGCTTCACCTCTCTCGCCCCCTCTTGGCATTTTGCCCATTATTTTTATTGCAGTTTTTCAACATCATCATCGACGTCATCATTGGCGTCATCGTCACCATTACCATTGTCATCATCATCGTCAATGAGTAATGACTGTCCGTGCTGCGTGTAGAGCCGGCTACCTGGCTCTGTATGGCCAGGAGCAGAGCACGAACTCCCTGGAGGTGTTCAAGGAGTTCCGCAAGTACGATCAGCTGTTCCCTGCCCTCGCCACGTCCACGCTCTGGCCCGGTATGACACAACTGTCATGATACGTCTCTCAAGTATCTTTTATAACTGCAGTGCCCGGAGAAAACCCACGGGCACGAGTGGTACCATAAGCCTGTAGTGATTTGATGGATTGTCACGAATGCAACAATTCAACAAAAAAATCGACCCTCTTTTTTCCCGTGTCTGTTTTCTGCCATGCATGTTATGTTTCAATCTGTCTTGCATGGCCCATTCGCGTAGCTAAATGCCCACCCACCCACTTACCTACCCACTTAGCAACTCGCCTACCTGCTCACTCACACGCTCACGCACCCACACTCACTCGGCCGCTCGTCTACTCAACTACCTACCCACCCGCTTACCCAAGCTCCCACCTGCTCACCTACACACTCACCTACCGACTGACTCACTGAACCACCCACCCACCTACCTACTCAATCACCCTCTTGTACCCATGCTGACTTGTCCACTGGGTGCATGTTTTTTTTCGAACGCCCATCTCCCTCTGTCCCACACCCCGCTTTTCCCCCCATCTCAGCCCAGAGGAAGGAAGTGGAGCGACTCCAGTCATGGTTCTGGAAGCTCATGGGGGACACGCTGCTGCGTGCGCGTGAGCACCTGAGCCCCTGGCTCCTGAGCCATGACGAGAAGCTGATCGAGCTACAGGGCGACAAAGAGACCCGCGATCGCACCTTGTTCATGATGCTCTGGGCCTCGCAGGTGAGACGACTGAATCAGCTCTGAAACGGAATGAGTAACGACACCTACGGTAGATCATCGATTATCGGGCGGCTTTGGGCGGGGGGGGGGAAGGATTCACCGGATTTAAATAAACACCGGATAATAATCACATTATTATTTAAAATGGCATTTTTATCACATCCTTGTATAACAATGTTTTTGGGTGTTGTGTAATGTGTTTTTGTGTTTTAAATGTGTTTACGGTATGAATTTGGCATAAAGAAACATACAAATGGACAAAAATAAATATCCTGTAAAAAGTTACTGTATTTACCATACCGTACTTACCACTCCAATCTTGAAGACTCTGCATGGGGTGATGATACGTATTACGCTCTTGTTTCAACAATCACGTGTTTGATGACCGCCGGACTGATGGAGCCTTTAGATCGGTGCTCCGGCGAACGCCGAATTACACAAACGCAAATGCATTCTGCGCGACCTCTCACCCAGTGTATAAGAGGAATGGTGTGATGCCTATTATTTAATTGCCGCTTTTGTTAAATATGATAGCAACATTTTTTTTATACTTGACTACAAGAATGTAGTAAGGCAAGCCAGGAGATGGCGCCCTCAATACGCACAGGCACAGATGGATTTTGTTGAAATTCTGTGATCTTCCAACCTCGCCTCCTAAGTGCTCGATTACAGGCTTGAATGTCCCCCACGTGACCAGGGTAACACGGGCCCCGCGTCGTTCTGGATGCTGGCGTATCTGATGAGGCACGCGGACGCCATGGCGGCCGTGCGCGCCGAGGTGCAACAGCTGCTGGAGGCGACGGGGCAGAGCGACGGCGCGGAGACGCGAGTGATCTCGCTGACGCGCGACGCGCTCGTCAACACGCCCGTGCTGGGTGTGTCCACTCACCTACTCACCCACCCACTCAAAAACTTACCCACCTGCCCACTCTCTCACCCACCCCGCTCGCTTATTCACCTACTCACTCAACCACTCACCAACTCACTCGCTCAATCGCTTACTCGTTTCCTCACTTAATTACCCACTCACTTACCGGTTCACTCACTTGCCCACTCGCTCCCTCACCCTATCACTGCCTTACACACCTCACCACTCACTCTCTCACCCCGCTTGCATTCTCCCCCTCTCACTTGCTCCCTCATCCACCCACCCACCTGCTTAATTGTGAGGGGTGGCCATCACCATGCCCGGCCACCTTTGTTTTTACAATGCTGTTGCTTACACACTGCATCAGATCGATCTTAGGAAGGCCCAGAATCGGTTCAGATATTTGTGACCGAAGTCGGCCGCGAGTGGGAATCGAATAGGTTAATTGCACATTGTACCAACCAATTAATTATCTCTCCGCTGCCCCTCGCCCCCATGCAGACAGCACCATTGAGGAGATGCTGCGCCTACGCTCGGCTCCCATCCTCGTGCGTGCTGTCCAGCAGGACATGACGCTAAAGGTGTCGGGCGCCAGCGGACCAGGCCCCAAGCTCCGCGCCGGCGATCGCGTCGCCATGTTCCCTCACCTGAGCCCCCACATGGACCCCGAGATCCACGTGGATCCCGAGGTGGGGGAGGCTGCTGTTCGTGCGTGTCTGTCGTAGAGGCCAGGGCAGGTGCTCCGGTTTCTTCCCACACGAAGAAAAACACTTGTTAAGACGGAATGATCTAGATGGCCAATTTGGTAGCAGTGCAGTGAGTAATCATCGTAACAATATATTCGTCATGCTGCGTCTTGTCCAGTATGTTAAAGAGTGTTTGGCATGTGAGAGGAAACCAGCACACCTGGAGTAAACCAGAATACTTAGAGAAAACCCACCATGCATGTGGGGGAGTTAACGCTAAAAATCCTACACAGATTTGTTTAAGAATCCAATTCTGTATTGCAATCTCATGGCTACCTTGTGGCCAAAAGCCAACAACATCAGAGCCCTTAAAATACAACTAGACATATCAGTACTAAAAGGCTCAATCCTGCTTAGCTTGTTAGATTTGATGGGTACATTCATTGCGATTTCATCGTAGAAAAGTCAGTTGCTGATCTATCTCAATCGTGAATTTGTTAAATGTGGTATAAAACTCATCTTCATGGGTTTTCTTAAGACTCATCCCACGCAAAAACACTGAAACATTTATTTACTAAACCATTCCAAGTAGGATCATGAACGTCTTGAGCACCTGATTAGGCCATCCTCTATTTCCACTCAGCCTGAAAGAGGTGAGGACCCCATGGCAGCTGCCTTGCAGCTCACCTGCTCATCTGTGACGCGTTGTCTCATTCCGCCAATGACAGGAGTTTAAGTTCGATCGCTTCCTGAACGTGGACGGCTCCAAGAAGACGGACTTCTTAAAGTCTGGGCGCAAGCTCCGGTACCCCACAATGCCCTGGGGTGCCGGTGTGTCCATCTGTCCCGGTCGATTCTTCGCCACCAACGAGATCAAACAGTGAGTTCCCCTTTTGTGATGAGGGCTGGATTATCGCAGGGTCTTGAGGGGCTGCAGTCTGGGCCAAACACGTTCCTTCGGAGTGGGCAGGTAGGAACTTGGTTGGACAGCGCATTCGTGCACGACAGAAAGCTCGCGGTCACGTGACGCACTTCAACCAATCCGTGAGCGTACATGTTTGGGAGGGGCTATGCACGACAGACAAATAATCCCTGGTGGACAATGTGGAACTGTTGTTCCTACCTGTAAATTTTTGTTACCCCTACAATCTCTAACTTTAAGTGGGGGGGTCGTCGTGTTTGTGCGCATGCGTCAATGTGCGTGCATGTTTCAATGTGTGTACATCAATGTGCCTGCATTAGTGTGCATGTGTCAATGTGCGTGCATGCGTGTGTGCGTGGCTCTGCTCAGGTTCATTGTGCTGATGCTGATCCACTACGACATCGAGTTCTGCGACCCCGCCACTAAAGTGCCAGACATCAACGTGTCGCGATTCGGATTTGGCGTCATGCAACCAACGCACGAAATTTTCTTCCGTTACCGCCCGCGCTTCTGAACAGCGGTCACCACTACTTGCCCGGTCTCTAACCCCGCCCTGCTGCTCTTTCTCCCTCTCCTCTGTGAATTTGTAGTTTGTATCTCAGACATCTGTTTTAGTCGCTTGAAACTGTTCTTTCCTCTTTGATTGTTCAAATTGTTTGCTTAAATTCTTGTCCATGCTACCACCTGTCAATCTGTCAGTACATCTGTCAGTCCATCTCTCACTTATCTGTTGGTTCGTTTATTCATCTCTGAATAGATATCTGCCCATCTGTATATGTTTGATTCTGTGCTGCATGACTGTATCTCCACCTGTTTGTCTAACTGTCCGTCTTTCGATACCCCATTTGTCCATCTACAGAGTTGTTTATGTCCCTGTTCATATGTCTGCCCACCTGTGTATTTATTCATATATCCATCCTTTCATCAGTCTGTCATGATCATAAATATTCCCGACTGCTTTAGTTGAATTCAATGACGTAAGAACTGGGTGCTCCAACCCACATAGGATTCGAACTTTATCTGAATTTGTGCCTCATATGGTAAAGACGTCTTTGGCATGGAAAGTGTTGTGTTTTTCAATTAAAAGTTGTTTGGAAAAAAATACATCGGCTGGATGAATACATTACAGTATACGCATCCTGCAAACAACATTTCCTATTCCCGAAGAGAATAAAATGTATCTTGTAGAATAAATGTACTATTGTTATGTCTAATTGTTAAATCGCGTCGTCGTTCATGCACATTGCATCTCACAATCGCTGAGGAACCACAGACAAGCTGGAAGGCAGCAGCCAGGTGGGGAGCCAGCGCTTTCAACAATTGCCCAAGCTCTGCAGTCCTCTATATATTAACATGTTTTCAACTAATTAATGTGTACAGTATGCGAGAGAGCAACGCTCTATCCCATATATAAGTCTGCACTGTGCTGTACCACCTTCTGGCAAGCCAAGGCATCGTACCTCGATGCCCATGGGAAGTGAGTTTCACGATAATTGTGTGACCCACCATCCCTTTCCTCCAAAGTGCCAGATTATAGCTGTGCCCCACCACTACTACAGATGCATAGAATACATTTTCAGTCAAAGTAAGCTACACGTGACATTACATCCGATGATGCGGCTGGACTAAAAACTACACAAACTACCACAGCAATAAATGCCAGAGTAACCATTCCGTTTAGCTTTTATATATATATCGTTTACTTTAAAGCTGAGCAATTTCAGTTTCCCAGCTTATTCGAGTTATTCCTTCGTGGAGACCCAGCGACAGTGCATCTTTGCATTCCGCGCGGTATTTTTAAAGCATGAGGAGAGACTATACTCAACACGCACTCCTATCTAATCTCCTCTTCATCTGCCATGTGGGCTGGGTGACCTTGGAACGGGTCACGGCCGCATGACAACAGACTGCGCGATGAACGTTCGAGGTTTTACAAGAGGCAATATCAGAGTGAAGGTTGGGGGCAGAGTGCACAGAGGGAAGTTAGAGGGGTGGGTAGGTGGGTGGCATGAGGATGCAAAGTAGATATTTGGTTGAAGTTGACCTTCACTTGACAAACAATAATTGTGCACTTATTTGCTCGGACGAGCGTGCGGTTTTCGGTCTGATATAGAACCTGTGTTTCATCCAGTACAGAACCCTCATTGAATCTGACATAGAACTTTCATCTCATCTAATACAGAACCATAATTTTATGTCACTTGTCTCATCCAATGCAAGAATCCTAATCTAATGCAGAGTCCATGTCTCATTCAATATGTAGTGACTGACTCAGTAACTACAGCTCCCAGTCAAGACAGCTGGCAGACTGCCTGACTGACGAAGATGGCAACGAAGACTCCAGCAGCACGACGGGATCCCACTCCAAACGACAGCCATGAGCTCCCGCTCAGGGCCCCCTTTTATCCTCCCGGCGTGAATTCGCTCAGTCCCGGTCACGCCCCCTTTCTAGAACCTACTAGCGGGTTCCCGAGCTTCCCTCACGTGCCCCTTCTGTAATCTTTCCCCTACATCCCTCTCTCTGGTCTATCACGTGACCTGCTGTCAGGGCTGTTGTAACTGCAGATCCCCTTCCTTGCCAGAAACAAGCGCTATGCTGCTAAGTACACGATTCTATATCACTACATCACCCCCCCCCCCCCCCCATTAAAAAAAAAATCAGCATCCCGGCTGACCTCCATCCTCTGCGTAGTGGAAACAACAAGAACAATAAAAAAAACCCAACAGGGATAACTATCAATTACTGACGAAAACCCATAGTTTTCGTCGGTACCCGGACCCCAGGGATTGAACAATGTCCGACGACCGTCAGCGTGCCGCAGCCCGCGAGCATCGGGAAGGACCCCAGGTCAACCAGTAGTCATAGCCCGGCTCGCGTCTGCGGCCACGCGCCAGACGTCGTCAGAACTAATTTCATCGAAAACAAGAAGGGGCGGGCTGTCGAAATCGAACAGTTTTGGAATGGGTCCTTGTCGCCGGGCCCCCAGGCGGGACAAGAATGGACTTCCTGGGGACATCCGGGACGATATGTTAATGGCCTAACGGGCACGCCCCCTCCCGAGAAGAAGACAAAGGAGAACAAGGAGATGACGGCGCATTTCATCATCCCAATACGTCCAGTGCATAGAAAGGGGGAAATAAACAAAACTAGGAGAAACAGCCAAGAACTCTGGGAGTAAAGGCCAGCTAGTTAAAAATATGTGAATCGTTTCCGATTCCAATTTTTTTTTATACAAACTATTTTGTTGTAGAATGTATTAATAGTGGATTAATACAGCACGAATAGTTTAAGAAGTGATACAAATGATACTATATACAAAAACAGAATAAAAATGGACCTTATAGCTGCTCACCCTGAGCTATAAATGTTCTTCTGATCGTGCATTGTTTTTGTATTTTGTTCGCCTTTCTCTCGTCTGCCACTGGTGAGACTAGGCCCTCAAGAAGGCTCTCTCTAGTGTAGGCCAAGCAGTTTCAAAGACAATGCATATGTAGTGTAGTAAGTTCTGGAGACGTTGGAGACTGATCTTGGAGGCAACACTTTTATTCACAATACTTCGGCAATACAATCCCACCCAGCTCCCTCTGGGCAACGGCCCTTCTATACACACTGCCTGGGGAGGTATTGCCTCTGGGCTATCGTGCCCTAACACTGGACCACTCCTCTGACACTCGGCAATACAACCCCAGCTCACTCTGGGCAATGGCCCTTCTATACACACTGCCTGGGGAGGTATTGCATCTGGGCTATCGTGCCCTAACACAGGACCACTCCTCTGGGTCCTCCGGCTACGGGTGCCTAGGGGAGGCTACTCTAACCCAACCTAGTCAGGGTGCGGGTTCCGACCACTGGTCCACTCGGACCCGGCCCTCACAAGGATGTCGGACCGGGGATTCCAGGGTCTCACCACTGAGCCACACAGAGTCCCGGCCCTTACAAAGGCAGTGAGGCTAGGGGTCCCAGGGTCCTATCTAGCTAGTCTTCTTGCTTCTGTCTTGGACTGGCCCCGGACCCTTCCAGGGGTCCGGCTTTTATACCCAGCACCGGTGCGTCAGCCCTGGCTCCGCCTACCTTCTAGAAAGTTCCAGAGGGGGCTCTGGGGTATCCGAGAACACCCCACAGCCCCCTCCTGCTCTGGGGCTCGGGATATTGCGACTGCCCCTGCTGGACTGTGTCTGCCCCTTCAAGTAAGTGTACATAGCCCATTTACGTCGCTACACATATATTATCAGAGCATGTTTGTTTACATGTTCACCACAAGTACATGTGGTTAAAGCGAACTTGATTCCTTGCAAAAGGTTTCTATTTGGTGTTTGAACATCTTAACACCTGTTTTATTGCCAGAAAGAGTAAAACGTATTGTTATTTTTTCAGAAACAGAATAAACATAAAACGATGGTTCTGAATATTTAGGGGAAGTGGGGGGAAGGTGGGGGGAGGTGGGGGATGTGGGAGGGAAGTGGGGGTGGGCTTGAAGTCGACTCTACAATATCCGCGTAAAGAATCGATTCCCATGCGTTCGCGCACGACCGAATCGGGAATCGATTCTTCAAATTTTCAAGAACAAATTCCGCGTGCGAGCGGTCACTCGACCCTGTCGTCCTGAGGCAGCTCATCTCCTCCGTGTGGCTGGTACGTGTCCGTGTTCATGGTGGTGCTCAACAGTACTTGCCCCAACAGTCTGTTGAGGCTGTTTGCGGCGAGGGAGGTGGGCGTCTTTGTTGATGGTGTGGCAGTGTCACGGCTGGATGATTTATAACCCTTGCGAATTGTTGCAAGCGCAGACGTCGTTTGTGGAACGGGTTTAATACATTTAATGCTTGTCGTAGTCTTCCGTTTTGTGAGCGTTTTGGGTTCATCCACGCGTCGGCGTTTTTGCAATAGTTGTGTTTTAAAGTTTTCGAGTTAATGCTCCAATCGACGTGGATTTGCGAGTGCATCGTCCGTGGCTTGAGGTAAAAATTCAGTACCGATTTCCGTCTTCACTGGCATCAACACCATCGTCACTGCCACCACAGTTACAGGTGTATAGTCGTTACAGCAGACATGGTCTAAACATAATATATGGTTTTGGGTCAGATCGCGTTATTTATAAATGTGTCGTAACCCTCCACCACCCAACACGGCCAAACAGTCAAAAATGTGTCACGTTTTTCAAAGGACAAAATAATTAACTTCTTTAGCCCACCGGTGTGCTGAAGAGAGAATCAACAGCATTTTTAAATTTGAGTAGTACAACGTTTCACTGATAATTACAATCAGCTTCATCGGGCAAGAATGCACACCGGTGGGCTAAAGAAGTGAATTATTTTGTCCTTTGAAAAACGTGACACATTTTTTACTGTTTGGCCGTGTCGGGTGGTGGAGGGTTACGACACATTTATAAATAACGCGATCTGAACCAAAAACCTATATTATGAATAATATTGGTCGCGAAAGCCTACGTGTTAAAATGGTCTAAACAGCCAACATCATCGTCATCATAACAGCATCACATGAAATTCAGCATCACTGATTTATTGGCGTCATTGTCACTTACATTATCATCACTAGAATTGTCATCGATGTGTGTGTTATGAAGAAGGTGCATTGCCTGAAACGTCACCTTTTTTGTACCAGGTAAGGTCCGCTGAACTATACAAGTATCGCTATTTTTCCGAAGCGACCTGGTCACGAAATAATATCTCGACGAAGTGGCTTATCATTTGGACATATATCTATAGCAGCCGCATACTCTAAACCAGTGGTTCTTCACATGGGGTGTGAGACATGGCCACATTTGTTCAGAAGGTATATTATCGAAACAAATTAAGCACGGGCACGTAAGTACAAGGAGGTCTCATAGTGTAAATGCTTACCCGAGCTCTCAATACTCTGATAGTGCGCTGTTTTTGAGTTGTACGCCTTTTGGCGTCATCTGGTCCAACACCAATGGAGACTAGGCTCTTAGAAAAGCTGTCTCGGGTGTGGACCAATCAACTTCAAGGACAGTGCATATCATTACCATTATCAGAGTTGTTTCTTTTTGTTTGCATTTTGACTGCTCGTCTTGTGGTTATTGCAAACATGATGCCTTGTATAAAGGTGTCAGTTTTGTACTAGTTTAAAGGGTAAAAAGCTACTACTATATTTTGCCACTGGTAAAGGAGGTCTCATAGTACAACAACTTTGTTTCATGAAACCTGTGTACTTAGTAACATTGTACATTTTTCCAACGATTGATAATCAAAGTGGGTGCAAGGCTGCAGTGAATAACCACTGCTCTATACGCACGTTTCGATTACAAATGTGGAAGGAAAAACAGATAAATTAGAAACTCCAAATATACAGGTCGTCATGCAACTGCGACTGGATCGTGAGCAATGACAATGGGTGTGGAAAGCCTTCATCCAGTAGGGGATTGACGAAGGCCGATGATGGTATATACAATATTGTGATGTATTTATAGTGGGCAGTAATAGAATGTGTTGAGATGTGGTATGTTATGTTGTATCGTTGTTTGTATTGTATCGTATAAAGGACCAAGTAATGTTTCAAATGTCCGTCATGACTCCGACACATGTGGCCTACTATTTTTCAAATAATGCCACAGGCTTTTTTTAATGACCATCGTGAAGGAGACGGTGTGTGTTCGTGGATAGTACAACTGCAGTATTAACCAGGGCGTCCGGGAGGCTCGAACTTTGAACCTCTGCTACAAACGGCAAATGCACTTCTGCTGGGCCATGTCACTGCCCCGTGTTGTATTGTGTTATATCATTGTGTTATATTGCACATTATTGCATTGTTGTGTAGAGGTGATTCATAATGGCCGGCTTGGTGCTGTTCACATCCTCATGGGTCGTGGGGTTCCTCGTCATCATCGGTCTCGTCCTGTTCGTCACACGGAGAAAACGGTGAGTGAGGCTCACCATTCTTCACCACTGCTTACCACACTGATCCGCTCATCACCACTTCTCAATCGCAACACCTTATTGCTCCTCACAGTTACCACTCCACACCAATAAAACACTGGCGATGCTTTTCCATTACACACTCGGCACTCTTCAACACTACACACCCGCCACCCTTTACCATTATACACTAACCAAACCACACCACGACATTTTGTATTAAACCTCATCACACCATTGCACACCTTGCTACACCTAAAAAAATTATAGCATACCTAACCACTGTTCACCTCAGCACTACACATTTCCACCCCATTACACACCTCATTATTACACATTCCACCAAACTAATCAAACTAATAAGTACCATGGCCTAATCTTCTTCTATATATATGAAGAGCAGTCGGAGACTGGTTTAAGCACTTTTTTATTTCTCCAACTCGTTCCAAAACCAACCCCGAACACGGGTCTCACAGCCCCTTTTAACCCCTCCATCTCCGCCCTTGCTCCCAATACACATACACGTCTGGCACGCCTGGTCATTGTCCTTTAACCCCTGACCCCTGTCCAGCGCATTCCCGTGCGTGTGATTGGTGCGTGTTATAGTGAGAGCGGAGATTTCGTGTCTGCGTGGTGCGTGTGTGTGAGGGTGGCTCGCAGATCCCTTATATCTATAAAAGTCAAAAATTGTCTGTTTGTGGGTTTGTGTGTGGCTTTGTGTGTGTTCGCGCGCTTGCGGACGATTTCGCTCTCCAACTGTGGGGTATACGTTAAATAAAAATAGCCAGGTACCATGCCGTAAGCCCTGCCGTGAGCAAGCGCTATTCCTTTTTCACATCCGTCAACTTTAAATTAGTTTAATTTGCGATTTAGTGAGATTTTTGCATGCTATCTCTTTATATTTTTTATTTATGACGCGTGCACGCGCCTTTGGTGGGGGGGACGGCCCATGCATACACTAAACGCTCAGGTAAATTCTTGACTGTGTGATGTCCCCCCCACCCTGATGCGCGCAGTTACTACTATACAGTCGGTAGATGCTACCTCATTCCCTGGCCTTGCTCTGTTCCCCCCAATCAATACCCACATGCCCCCCCCCACCTCAATGCCCCTCCACATTCCAACCCATCAATGCCGTTTGTGCCCCCCACCCCCAGGCGCCCAGGAGAGCCTCCTCTTGATAAAGGCCTCATCCCATGGCTGGGCCACGCCATCGAGTTCCGGAGAAATGTGTACGCCTTCCTGCGGCGCATGCAGCGCAAGCACGGAGACACCTTCACGGTCAGCAGCAGCAGTGGGGACAGTGGGAACAAATAAACGTGGTACAAATAAACGGGATATATGATGGGAAGCAGAATATCTCGCACAATAACAAAATAGGGCAGATCAACATGCACGTGCATTGTAGTGAGTGCTGTATTATAATGCAATTTACACAAACAGGGAGTTTAATGTCGCAAGAAGACTTGCAGATCTCCTCAGGCATCTTATTTGTGAAGAGGATGTCCTAGGAAGACCAGGACAGGTGACAACCGTAGTGGGGGTAAGTAACTTCTACGCAAACTCTCCTATGCCTAGGTTACAAAACCAAAAAGTACAAACTTCATTTTTTAAAATGTGGGGGCCGCTAATTTTGACATTTTGGTTTTAAGATTAGTTTAGTTATTACCTTTTCTTTCCAGTCAATTCGATGCCTCTAACTTGCACATCTGATTCATGTATCCCTCTCTCAGTATAATTCCAAGCATGCACCTCCTCTCCCGTGATTTTCTGTAGCCCTTTTGTTTCACTTTCTTTGTATGTCAAATGTGGTTGTTTTATTCCTTAAGCACATTGGTTATTTTCATTAAGTTTAGTTTTTCAAAAGAATTGCAACCTACTCTTGTCCACCTCTTTATTTCATCCATTTAATCCCGGTCAGCCTTCACATAAAGCCTGATGTATATTCCAGTTGTGTTCCTCCAACACAAATCTTCATTTGTTTGTTGAACTCTACTTGTTTTTTACATACTTATCTTGAGCCCCACATTGCAGCCTTCTTTTTAAATTGTGTTGCCCCTCACACCAACATGGCATGACCAAGTGTGGACTCAAATTCTGACAGTGAATAACTAAATAAGATCCAGACTAAAACCTGAATAGAATTACACAGGTTGTCTTCAACTAGACTAAGACTATGACTAATATAAAATGTACTCTTTGGTTTTTTCGGTAAAGTCACGTAGGTAAAAAATAAAATAAATTAAATCACGACGTTTCGGAGGAAACACAAGCTTCCGTTTTCAGAGGCACCGTCACAGCAAAACGATTGTATCAAGTGACGGTGCCTCCTGAAGACGGAAGCTTGTGTTGCCTCCGAAACGTCGTGACTCAATTTATTTATATTTTATTTTTTACCTACGTGACTTTACCGAAAAAAACAAAGAATATGGACCCTTGCCGTCACGAAAACTTCAAATCTAGAATATAAAATGTGCTGAATAAATTCATCCTACTGTGTACGTGTGTGCACTTGAAATTGTGCGTGCCAATCATGTGCGTCTGTGCTTGGCACAAGCACCATGGTGATGTCACCGCCACTTAGAGGCCAATGGACAGCGGTTGTTTTTTGTTGTAACTTAGTGGATAGCACATATCACTGCAAACTCAGTGAAGATTGTTTTATTTCAAATCATGGCCAACATCAGTGGTAAATATGGGCCTCCCCTAGGTCAACTCAGCTATAATTTCACAGCTGTGCGGTGTGTAAACATCAGCAATGGTTCAACAAAAGGCAGCCAGGCACGGCGCTGGCCACATCACCACCTTGCGCACCCTGATGTCCTCCGCCTACCTCCTGTTCTTTGGATTCAAGGATGATAGACAATCGTCGGCTGTTCTTCGAAGTCTGCATGTGGCTTCATTGATACATTCGGGAGACACAGCACTTGTCACTTAATGCAGAGCCACGTGGGTAGTCGGGCTGATCGAGATCGACGTTATCTTCGTTCCTGGTGCTACATCTCCTACTGTGCAACGAGATTCTTTTCAAATTTTCGGACGCCCTTTTTAATGGCGTGGTGCCACACACTACTCGCTAACAGCACTCGCTTCAGCAGCCTGCGTAGGCAATACGCTGGATCTTTTCATTGTCTCTTTGTGTCTCCCCTGCACCGCCGCAGGTGTGCTTGGGCGGGAAGTACATCACGTTCATGCTGGACCCACACGAGATGGCGGCCGTGGCGCGCGAAGCACGCACCGCGCTTGACTTCAAAAAGTTTGCACGCCAGCTCGTCTTGATCGTCTTTGGCGTAAACTACAAGGTCGAGTTCCATAAGGCCACCAGCGCCATCAACGTTAGGTGCGGCACCTCAAGCTACAGCTCACACCAAAGCTCACTCGTGATCCTTTTAACTCTGGCGCAGGGTGGCGCAGTGGTAACACAAGCTTGTGTTGCACTATTGAGTGTGGTGCATGATCCAGTCACCTCAGGCAATCAAACCAGGGCACCTAGGTATGTACGCTGACCTGCCAGCAAGCCTCCGACACTTCACCGTGGCCTCAAGGTGCAACCAGCCTGGCTCATGCACTATGGTGATGTCTCTGCCACTTTGTGGCGAATGGCGGTTGTTGGTGTGCTCTTGCGTGTGCTCATGTGGGGAGCTGTAGTGTAGTGGGTAGTCCACTGACCTGGCTTTACTTGCCACTCACGGCCAACATCCGTGACGAATATCTGTTGGAGCCCTCCCCGGGGTCGACTTAGTCATAAATTAGTCCTTGGTATGGTATGTAAGCAGCACTAGGGAGACAAGGTCAACCAAGTTATGGGATGATGAAACACTCCCTTGCTCCAACAGCTGCACGGGGGACCGTTGTGTGCTCACATGTGTCACGTGTGCATGGTCGCGTGTGCGTGTCGCCTCGCAGCCACTTGCAGGGCGACGGGCTGGTCGCCATGACAGACGCCATGATGTCCCAGCTGCACCTGCTCATGGGGCCAGGCTCATTCAATGAAGGAAACGGTCGTGGGGGGTGCGGAGGGCACGGGGATGCGAAGTGGCATGAATCCGGTCTCTTTAACTTCTGCTATGACATCGTGTTCAGGTATGCTACACTGAGTTCTGCTCCTCTTCTTATGCTCCGCTCTTGGTATTTTCCATCTGTTGTTTTCATTGTGATTTTTCGACATCGTTATCATTGCCATCGTCATCATTGTGGTTATCATCGTTATTGAGTAATGCCTGTCCATGCTGTACGTAGAGCCGGCTACCTGGCTGTATTTGGCCAGGAACCGGGCGGGCCAGCTGTGCAGACCACACGCTCCCTGGAGGTGTTCAAGGAGTTCCGCAAGTACGATCAGCTGTTCCCCGGCATCGCCACTTCCACGCTCTGGCCCGGTATGACACAATGTTCATGATATGTCTCTCAAGTATCTTTTATAACTGCAGTGCCCGGAGAACACCCACAGGCCTACAGAGATTTTATAAATTGTCACGAATGTGAGGTCAGCATTTGACTAAACAAATTAAATATTTTGTCCCGTTTGTGTTATCTGTCATGCATGTTTTGTGTCATGTGGCCCATTGTCATAACTGTAACTGCCCAGCAAGCTACTCATCTGTTCACCAACCCAGTTACTCAACCAACCCGCTCACCTACCCACTCACCCGCTCACCTACCCACTCACCCGCTCAATTACCTGCTTACCCACATGATTACCCACTTACGCATCCGCTCTCCCACACCCTTACCCACTCACTCCCCCACATGCTCACCTGCTCATCCACTTACTCACCCACTGGCTCACTCACCCACCCACATAACTGCTTGACCGTCCTCTTGTTCCCCAGCTCACTTGTCCCTCCGTTGTGTGTTTTTTAAAACACCCCCTCACCTCTATCTCTCCCTCCCCCCTCCCTACACATCCCCACCCCTCCCCCCAATTCCCTCCTCGGCTCAGCCCAGCGGAAGGAAGCAGACCGACTCAAGTCGTGGTTCTGGGGGCATTTGACGGCGTCATTGCTGCGTGTGCGTGAGCACGTCAGCCCCTGGATCTTGGCCCGCGACGAAACGCTTGCCGATTTGCAGGCCGACAACGAGACCCGCGATCGCACCTTGTTAATGATGCTCTGGGCCTCTCAGGTAAGGCCCCTGAATTAGCCCTGCAGCAGAGCCTTGTATGGGAGGGGGGGTGTTGATGTACAAAACTCACAACACTGTTCATGTTTAAACAGGCTTTTGAAAATTGTTAAACACTAAAAGGAATGAGTAACGATGCGATTTGCTTTTGTCTATAATTATAACAAGCAAACTGCATCTCCCTTGGATGTGGGCTTCCGTACATCCCAGACAGCCAGCCAGCAAAACTTGTTATCTTGTATAGAGCCCTCTCTCCACCTTCCTCTTGCATTCCTCTGTACTATGTATCCCAGTTCATCTCTATTTCTCGATTTGTTACGTTCTCAATTCCTGTCCCTTTTTAAATCCTTTATATTAAGTTTGCATGCTTGCTTGCTTGCTTGCGTGCTTGCGTGCTTGCTTGCTTGCTTACCACCGTGCAAATCTTTCGGTCGTTTTTTAACCCACTTTCCGTGATCCAATCGAGCTGACATTTTCCACACAGACTCGTTGTGCCAGACAATTAATGTTCGTGAAAAAAAATTCCCAAAATGTTCACATTTTAGGCAAAAAAAATGTATTTTACATATATTCAAATAGAACTCATTCATGGCTTTGGCTGAACATCACAGTGTAAGAGCCCAGAGCGTAACCCCTCCACAGGCCATGGCGGAGTAGCGCAGTTGGTAGCGCCCTCGCTTCCCATGCCAAAGGTCGCGGGATCGATCCCCACGTCCTCCACAGCCGAATATAGTTTTAAATCCTTTATTAAATCCTTTATATTAAGTTCGCTTGCTTGCTTAGGACCGTGCAAATATTTTGGTCGTTTTTTAACCCACTTCCCGTGATCCAATCGGGCTGACATTTTGCACACAAACTCGTTGTGCGTGACAATAAATTTTCGTGAACATTTTTTTTTACAAAATTTTACACTGTTAAGGGAAATTTTTTTAAATATTTAATTACCAATTGTTTAATGCTGCCAGAGGACGAGAGGACTCGCCGCCCCGATGCCACGCATATAAAGGATTTATAGTGAAAAACTTTGTTTTTACGGGTTTACTTGTTCTCCCTCTCCCTCCCTCTATATTCCTCTCTTCCACTGTATCTTCCCTACCCCTATCTCTTTGGTTATCTCACTCTCATTATTCCAACTTCTCCCTTGCCCATCTCAATCTCTCTTGCCTCTCCCGAATCCTCTCACTGTTTGTCATCTTCCCTCGCCCTCCTTTTTATTTTCTGCTCTCTTTTACCTCTCCGTTTCACACCCTTTCACTCTCTCCCTACCCCTCTCCTCTCCGTTCCTCTCCATCTCTTCCTCCCTCCTCTATCACCCTTCCTCACCTCCTGCTATCTCTCTCCTCTATCGCATGTGGGAGATATACGGCCAGGCTGAAGGGTGGAAGGATGGGGGGGGGAGAGCCATGATATCAGCGCAACGCACAAACCCGACTCAACACTGTGGGATCATCACGCAGATCTGCATGATGATGTCACCTCTGCACATGCGCGCTTGCTTGTGTGCCAGGAATCCAGCCAGAAAAATTTTTTTCTCTAATACATACGGTGCGAAAGAAGTTCAATATACGTACGCCAATTTGGCTAATTTTGCTTAAAGTGCCGACATACCCATAACTACACCTGTGAAGTACGTATTGGTTTAATACGTTTTTACTTGACTATAAGAATTTACCTTGGCAAGTCAGGAGGTGGCGCCCTTAATACGCACGGTGAGCGATGGAATTTGATGAAATTGTTTGATCGACCAACCTGGCCTCCAAAGTGCAGGTGGGCAGCAAAGCGACCACAGGCTGAAATGTCCCCCATGTGACCAGGGTAACACGGGCCCCGCGTCGTTCTGGACGCTGGCGTATCTGATGAGGCACACGGACGCCATGGCGGCAGTGCGCGCCGAGGTGCAGCAGCTGCTGGAGGCGACGGGGCAGAGCGACGGCGCGGAGACGCGAGTGATCTCGCTGACGCGCGACGCGCTCGTCAACACGCCCGTGCTGGGTGTGTACGCACGTGCCCACTCACCTGATCACTCGCTTACTCGGCCACCTGCCCACCCACTCGCCTATCCGCTTAATCTAATACTCACAGAGATCACCACCCCCCTGTATAGCCTTTAACAAACTTTTCGGGCAAGTGCGATTGGCGAACAACTATGAAGGCCGACAGAGTATACGAGGAGGTGGGTGGCAAGCATCACGACTGTCCACCTTTGTTACCGCAATGGTGACGTTTACACACTGCATCAGGTACTCATTTTAGACTGAGTCGATAGAGGGGAGGACAAGAACCGGTTCAGATATTTATCACCAATGTTTGCCGCGAGCGGGAATCAAACTCGGTTCGCCGGGTTCATAGCACAGTGCGCCAACTACTGCTCAAACGCTCCCCACAATCACCTGCTCACGCACCCGTAATGTGCATGCCGCATCAGTGCGACTTGGCATCATGACTCTTCCTTACCCCTCGCCCCTCTTCCCCATGCAGACAGCGTAATTGAGGAGGTGCTTCGCCTACGCTCGGCTCCCATTCTCATACGTGCCGTGCGCCATGACAAGACGCTGCAGGTTCCAGGCGCCAGCGGGCCAGGCCCCAAGCTCCGCGCCGGTGATCGTGTCGCCATGTTCCCTCACCTGAGCCCCCACATGGACCCTGAGATCCACGTGGATCCCGAGGTGGGGGAGACTGCTGTCTGTGCGTGTCTGTCGATGACGCCCGGGCATGTGCTCTGGTCTCCTCCCACACCAAGAAAAATACTCGTTGAGATGGAATGACCAATTAGGTGGCAGTACAGCGAGTAATCATAGTAACAATATTGTAGTTATACTGTGTTGGGAGGTTTTTTCTGGTTTTCTCCAGACTCCTCCCACACACAAAAACTAAACAAGTAATTTACTAAGCAATTCCAAGCAGGATTGTGATATTCTTGTGACTCAGTGCATCCTTCATTTTGAAAAACGAGCACCCGATTAGGCCATCCTCTTGTTCCGCTCCGCCCCATGGCAACTGCCTTGCAGCTCACCTGCTCATCTGTGACGCGTTGTCTCATTCCGCCGTCGGCAGGAATTTAAGTTCGATCGCTTCCTGAACGAAGACGGCTCCAAGAAGACGGACTTCTTCAAGTCTGGGCGCAAGCTCCGGTACCCCACAATGCCCTGGGGTGCCGGTGTGTCCATCTGTCCTGGGAGATTCTTCGCCACCAACGAGATCAAACAGTGAGTTCCCCTTTTGTGATGAGTGCCGGATTAACGCAGGGTCCTGAGGGGATGCAGCCCGGGCCAAGATTTATGTTACTCCTACAATCTCTAGCTTTAAGTGGGGGGGGTCATCGTGCTTGTGCTCATGCGTCAATGTGCATGTGTCAATGTGCGTGTGTGCGTGGCTCTGCTCAGGTTCATTGTGCTGATACTGATCCACTACGACATCGAGTTCTGCGACCCCGCCACTAAAGTGCCAGACATCAACGCGTCGCGATTCGCATTTGGCGTCATGCACCCAACGCATGAAATTTGCTTTCGTTACCGCCCGCGCTTCTGAACAGCGGTCGACACTACCCTCCTTGCCCGGTCTCTTAACCCTGCCCTGCTGCTCCTTCTCCCTCTCCTGTGAAGTTGCAGTTTGTATCTCCGACATCTCTCAAATTAGACGATGAAGGCTGTTTCAGTCACTTGAAACTGTTCGTCCATCTTTGATTGTTAACCTGTTTGGTTAAACTCTTGTCCATTCTCCCACCTGTTAATCTGTCAGTACATCTGTCAGTGCATCTCTCTCTTGGTTCGTCTGTTTATCTCTGTCTATATTTCTGCCCATCTGACTACATGTCCGTTTCTGTGCTGCATGGCTGTCTCTCCACCTGTTTGTCCAACTATCTGTCGGCCTGCCGTTTGTCCATCCACCTGTTTATCTTATCTCCATTTTCATGTATCTGCCCACATGTGTATGTATTCATCTATCCTTTCATTAGTCTGTCATCATAAATCTTACTGACTGCTTTAATTGAATGCTGTGAAGGTCAGCGACGTAAATATGGGTGCTGCAACCCAGATAGAATTGCAACATTATCTGATTTCGTGCCTTGTGTTAAATACGTCTTTGGCATGGAAAGTAAAGTGTTGTTTATTCGATTAAACGTTGTTTGGAAAAAAAATACAAAGGGTGGATGAATTAATTGCAGTATATGCATCCTGCAAACAACATATCCTACTCTCGAAAAGAATAAAATATTCATAAATTCAAGTGTACACGTATTTTATAACTTATATAAAGATTTACGGTTATATCTAGTTTAGAAATAGCATTGTCACCCATGCACATTGCATCTCACAATCGCTATGTAACAAACAAGCTGGAAGACAGCAACCAGGTGGTGAGCCGGCGCTTTCAACAATTGCCCAAGCTCTGCAATCCTCTATATTTTAAGATGTTTTGAGCCAATTAATGAGTGCAGAATGCATGTGGGAAGAAAATGGAGCCAACCAGAGAAAGCTGACGTGTGCGAGGGAGCAACACTATATACCACCTCCTGGCAAGGCATGGTACCCATGGGAAATAAGTAACAATAATTGTACGATCTACAAACTCTTACCTCCACAGTGCTGGATTATGGGTGTGCCCCACCACTAAAGATGCATAGAATGAGTTTTAGGTTAAAGTAACCTACACTTGACATTACATCCAATCAGTGACAAATTATGCGACTGAACTAAAAACTACACATAAATTACTGTACAGAACCAAATTCCAGAGTAACAATTCCTTCAGCTTTTATATGTTTAGTTTTTATTTTAAAGCTAAGCCACTTCAGTTTCCCAGATATTTTTTGGTTATTTTTCCTATCTAATCTCCACTTCAGCTGCCACGTGGGCTGGGTGACCTTGGAAAGGGTCATGGCCACATGACAACAGACTGCGCCATGGACGTTCAAGGTTTTACAAGAGGCAACCGGGTAAAGGTTGGGGGCAGGGTGCACAGATGGAGGTTACAGGGTGGATGGCATGAGGTTGCAATGAAGATTTTTGGTTGAAGTTGACCATTTAACAAAAAAAAAAACATTCCTGCGGAGGGAGCTGGTAGGAACGTTGGGTTGCTCGGTCAATGGCCAGGGTCAACGGCGGCGTGGTGTATTCCGCAAATATGCCGGACTGTGAGGGCGGGCACAAGCCGGCGTGAGTAGGTTAAACGTTCAGTTTTATAAGGGCACCACGGGGTGACCAGCCCCTCCCCACCCAGCCCCACTCCTCCCACCCCCCACCCAGCCCCACCCTCCCCACCCAGCCCCTCCCCACCCAGCCACTCCCTGCACGACGGACACAATAATCCCCTGTGGGCTGGTGTAACCAGGAGGTTCCTACCAGGATAAGCTTGGACTTATTGCGCGGTTGAAAGTGACGTTTGCGGTGATGGATTTGTCATCCAAGGCAACCGACTATAGAAAACTGTCCGATAAAGAACCGGTTTTTCAACCAGTACAGAACCTTTCTAGATTTGAAGTTTTCGTGACTGCAAGGATCCATACTCTTTGATTCTTTCGGTAAAGTCACGTAGGTTTAATTTACTTTTATTTATTTTTATTTTATTCTTTTTTCATCTACGTGACTTTACCGAAAGAACCAAAGATTACAGTACAGAACCCTCATTGCGCGTGATGAAGAACCGTCGTCTGATACAGAACCCTAATTTCACGTCACTTGTCTCATCCAATGCAGAGGCCTTTTCTCGTGTGATACAGAGTCCTTGTCTCACCCAATACAGAACCCTCATCTGATCCAATACAGAGCCCTTGACCAGGGACAATTCGCACATAAAAACTGCGGAACATTTCAATTGGGCAGCAATATTCGTAAGAGCCAAAAGTGTTCTTCTCTGTCGTGAAAACCCCGCAGGTTAATTGCAGCCAGTTCAGGATGAGGCCACCACTCCCGCTATGCCAGCCAATCGGCTGCCAGGAAAGTTACCCTGATGCAACATGGGCGCAGAGACGTCATCGCTATGGCCTGTGGCTGAGCTCAGTTGTATATTTACGTGATTAATGGGTTTGTCAAACTCTTGGGTCTTTCGGTCAAGTCACGTAAATAAAGAATAATCGATCACGTTTCAATCGCAACACAAGCAATCGTCTAGGTTGACCGAAACACCCAAGAGTGCGAATTCCTGCAGTCACGAAAGCTTTAAATCAATATTTAATGGGTTTGTCTTTTAATTAATGCGAATATGAATTTGCGTGAATGTATTTGTACGTGTGAGATAGTGCGGTAGTGTAGCGGTTAGCTCACGGCCAACACCAGTGACGATTATCTGAACTCGTCCAGGGCCTCCCCTAGGTCGACTGTTAAATAAAAGAGTAATTTTAAAATTACATTTTTCCAAAAAAATATTTTTTCCCAAAAAAAATTATCTGAACCAAAAAATGTTGGCATTTCCATTCCACCCCCCATCGTGGCTTAGCGTCCGCTCCGTTTTCGTCAAGAATCAATTCCAAAGCATCTCGTCGGGTGAATGGTGAATAGAATCTTCTGGAATAAACCGGTGAGAGGGCATTTACGACCGCCCGTCTATCTGTGGGCACCCCCCGCACCCACCACTCTCTGTGCAGCAGACATTTGTTTGCGCGTGTGGTCTCTGTGTGTGTGTTTGTTTTAGGGTTCAGCTTCATGGCATTTGTCGCGGCCAAATGGGAGAACACCAGATGCTTTGTTCCGAACAGCCCTGGGGTTTAAAAGTTTTGCTATGCAAATTGTTAAAAGCGTAGCCGTATTTGTGCAACGGGTCAAATAAATGCCGCACCAGTGGGTTCGTAATCGTCTTTTCTTTCGTGAACGTTTGATTCGTCCACGTGCAGGTGCTTTGCAGTAGCTGTGGACGTTTTAAAGTTTGGGTTATTGCTCCTATTGACGTGGATTTGCGAGTGAAGCTGTCGTGACTTAAGGTGAAGAATTCAGTACCGATGATAATCTTCACTGACATTGTGACCACCATCGTCACTGACACCACAGTCACCACAGCAGACGTTGTCTTAACAGCCAACATGATCATCGCATATTCCTTTTACTGGACATGTGTGAAATAAGTAATATTTTAAAATACTTTTTTTTTAAACACGCTTTAATGAAATGTACCGTACGAGTAATGGCAGAACTCCACGACTCCAGGAAGTGGCCCTGAAGCTTGCCATAACGTAAGGTGCCGTGGTGATTTACAGTGTAATGGGTTCCGGAGACACTTGTATAGGTAACTTCTTTATTACAATACAACACTCCAACAGTCCTGATACTCTGTTACAGCCTAGGTACACAGCCTAGATACACTACTCTGGCTACGCTCTGGGGTCCTCCGGCTACAATTACCTTAGGGGAGGCTAATCTGACCCGACCCAGCCAAGGTGCGGGTCTGGACTCTGGCTTCCTCGGAACTCGCCCTTACAAGGACGTAGAGCCGGGAGTCCCAGAGTCCCACCACTGGCCCTCACAGCGTCCCGGCCCTTACAAGGACAAGCGGGATGAGGGGGTCCAGGGTCCTACTCTGGCTGGTCTTGGGTCTTGAGCTACAACTGGCCCCGATCGGCCAGGGAGCTGCCCTTTTATGCCTCGTCCCCAACGAGGGGTGGGGTTGTGTGCGCCCCCAGATATCCCACAGAGCACACACAGCCCCCCCTGTTGGTGGCGCCAAGGGGCTTATCTGCCTAGGATCCCAGAGCCCCCAGCAGCCCCTCCCCTCTTATGGCACTACATTACCCCCCTCTACGTAGCCTCCAGCCGACCCGGCTGTCAAAAAAATACAATGGTACAATAAATGATTTGTTAACCATCAGAATGAGTGTATGCGTGTCAATGACTAAATGGATGACAAAACAAGAAAAATGAGACGAAAGCGCCTCTCCCCCTCCTGTGGTCACGCGTATATAAAAAAAACTCCAGGCCACCGATGCAAGAATAACACTGTATTAACACATATATGCAGGGTAAACGCACGCCCCAACCGCCCACTATACATGATGGCAAGGTGAGTGGCGGCGCGTTGGGACGAGAGTTCGTGGGCGGGGGTCATGAAAATCGTTTGAGTTTGGAGCGAGTCCGAGTGGCAGGTCCATCGGCCGGGATGGAGGCGGGAGGGGACCGACGACCCGTTGTTGCGCTAGTGTCCTGGGTCGCTGATCCCGCGGGCAAGCTTGTTCCCGCTGGGTCGGCCGTGGCGGGTTTAATTCCCGAGGCACCTGAGGGTGGGACAGCGGGACCTGCCCGAGAGTTAGATCCAGCATCATCACGGCGCGGCTCGTCGGACATGTCGCACTCTCGGGCCCCGAGAAGTGAAGGAGGTGTGTAGGGTTGAATGTAAGGTTTTAGATGGGACGGGTGCACGAACCAACGGCGCTTGCCATGCTGGATCCTGACAAACTGCGGGCGGAGAACGCGAATAATAACAACCGGGCCTCTCCAAGGCTTAAGCAGTTTTGAGGAAGTAGCCAATGGTACCTAGGGCAGTGGAGCCAGGCGCGGTCCCCTTCTACCCAAACGTGGCGGGACGTGCGGAGGTTCCGCAACCGCTCGTTGGCAAGCTGACGGGCTTCTGAGTTATTTTGAGCAGCCTCCCGGGCATCCACGAGACGACGCACATTAGCACGGATGTGGTCGGCAATCTTAGCCTTAGGTGCAGGCTGTTTAATGCGCAATTGTACGTCGATTGGGGGGCAAACCTCCCTACCATACATAAGATAAAATGGCGAGTACCCCGTGGCAGCATGGGGCGCCATTCTATAGGCGGCCAAGACACCAGGTATGTGGAGGTCCCAATCAGTCTGTGACTCAGACACCTGGTGGCTTAGCATGGAGGTAAGTGTCCTATGTAATCGCTCGACCATACCGTCAGTCTGGGGGTGATATGGCGAGGTGCGAATTTTGTGTGTCCCTAGCAGGTTGCACACATCCCTCAACAGGGTGGAATAGAAATGTTTCCCTTGGTCGGTCAGCAGGCGTTCGGGAGCACCCTTATCCAGGACGTAGCCCTGGAAAAAGGCCTCCATAATGGCTGCTGCAGACTGGTTGGGGAGTGGCCAGGCCATGGCCCATCGGGTAAAATATTCCACCCCAACCAAAAGGTACTTATTACCCCGAGGAGTAGTGGGAAACGGACCCAAAATATCCAATGTGACGATCTCATTGACCCGGGAAACCTTAATGGATTGGAGCGGCGGGCAGGACGGCCTAGCAGGTGGTTTCCGCCGTGCACATTCTGTGCAACCTTGCACAAGTTCAGCCACATCATTTGCCATGCCCGGCCAGAAAAATTCCAATTAGATTTTAGCTAGTGTTTTCTGAACACCCAAGTGCAAGAGGCGACTGTGGGTTTCCCACACAAGCCGCCCCCGCAAGGAGGTGGGCACAACCCACGTATGGGATTGGGACCCCCCATCCCAATGCATGAGGACGCCTTCCCGGATGACAAATGATACGGGGCCCCCCTGCCCCCTGTGACCCTCGGCATCCCTAGCGCGGCGTCTCAATTTGAGGAGGGAGACGTCTTCCATCTGAAGACGTCCCCAGTCGTCCAACCCGAGGCCCAGCAATGCGTCCTGCGGAACTTGCGTGGAGGGAGCCCCGTGGTCCCCGACCCCATCCCCGGCCATGGCCGCAAGGGATGGGGGCGGTACCCCGTAAGGCTGCCTACAACGCCCCACACCCAAAAAACAAGCACAGCGCCCATTGGTCGGCAGTCGCGACAACTCGTCGGCGTTCCCGTGTTGAATCCCCTTGCGGTAAATGACAGTGAACGCAAAGTCCTGGAGGATCTCAAGCCAATGCGAGAGCTGTCCAGATGGTTGGTCCACTCGCAAGGCGTATTGTAGTGCCGCGTGGTCGGAGCGTACTGTGAAATGCCTGCCATACAGGTAGGGTCTGTACTGCTTTATGAAAAAAACGATAGCAAGCAATTCGCGGCGCGTCACGCAGTAACGTTGCTCCGCGGGCGACAGCACCCTGCTGCCATAGGCGACGACGCGCTCCACTCCATTGACAATTTGCGACAGCACCCCTCCAATTCCGGTGTTGCTGGCGTCTGTATCCAGAATGAATGGAGTGGTAAAATCTGGATAAGAGAGGGTAGGAGCATCGACCAGTGCTTGTCGGATGGCATTGAACGAGGCCTGTTCTAACTCTCCCCAATGGAATTTTACCCCTTTGGCCGTTAATGCGTAGAGGGGCTTCGCGATGGATGTGAATCCCGCAACAAATCGGCGATAATATGAGGCGAAGACGATAAAACTCCGCACCTCCCCAACAGAGGTAGGAGTTGGCCATGAGCGCACACAATTTGTCTTTTCGGGGTCCGTGGCAATGCCCGAGGGGCTGACAATATGGCCCAAGTAAGGAACCGAATCCCTCATGAGGTGGCACTTTTGCGGTTTGAATTTGAGGTTAGCCGCCCACATTTTAAGGAAAACTGCCTTCAATCGCGTGAGGTGTTCATCAAAAGTTTTGCTGAACACGATGACACCGTCGAGGTAGATTAGGCAAGAATCCCACTGGAGCCCAGCGAGGACCAGCTCCATCAGGCACTGGAACTTCGCCGGGGCCGAGTGAAGACCCATGGGAAGTCTGTTGAATTGGAACAGTCCCTGCGGCGTGCGAAAGGCCGTCTTTGGTTTGGATGCGTCATCAATGGGTAGCTGCCAAAACCCCGAGATGATATCCAAGGTGGAGAAGTAGTGCGCACCTGCTAAGGCATCGAGCGACTCGTCCATCCTGAGAAGCGGGTAGACGTTGGCCACAGAAATCTTATTAAGTTTCCTGAAATCAACACAAAAGCGGAGTCTCCCGTGGTGCTTCTTAACAAGAACGATCGACGCCCCCCATGGCCTATTTGATGGCGCAATGACATCGGCCGCCAACATATCGTTGACGGTCACCCGTACAGGGGTTTTGACGAATTGGAGCGGCATCACCCGTGTCGATGTGGTGGTTTAGCAATTTAGTGCAGCCAATGTCGAATTTGCTTTGACTGAAAACGTCGGCGAAATTGCTCAGCAGCGTGCGTAATTTAGCATGCTGTAATGGTGACAAATCGGCAGAAGTGGAGCAAAGCGCGTCGAGCCATCCTGTGTCAGGACCTGGCTTGGCAACGGAAGAGGACTCGCCCCCTACGTGACCCATGATCACATCTTCTGACGGGGCTGGCGTCGCGTGAGCGAGCACCATTCCCTGACAGATAACGGCCGTTTCCAATCCCGTGTTAAGGATCTGGATAAAGGGGTCGTGGTCGCTTCGCATGAGCGTTTGTGCACACACGAGGTCCGACACCCGCTCAGCTGAACGCGAAGGCCCGATCACAGCACCCCCCATGAACGCGTCGTAGTCAAGGGGTTTACGAAACCGGAGGGGAACTAATATCTGAGAGCCGGGAGGAATGTGAACTGTACAGGCTGCCAACGCCTGCACCATCGTAGATGCGGAGTGCAACCGAGTGGGTGTGGGCAGGAAGGCCATGCGTCGGCCGGAGGGGAGCTCAATACACCCCTTGTTAATGCGAATTTTAATGGGCATCTTCCCCAACAAATTGTTCTGAGGAGGCACGGAACGGCGAGGGTTGATGAGACCAAAATGGGCCCAACTAATTGGACGTCAGCAATGCGGATCTGAGCATTGATCCGTCCGGTGATGCCCAATGAACCCCCATTTGCGGCATAGCATGGCACATCAACTGGCTGCAAGGGACGGCATGTATCGGGCAGAATGTTATAAATTACGTCTGAAATAATGGTCACCGATGCACCCGTGTCGATCAACATACGAACATCAACCCCCTCGATGGAACCCACTACGGCGGAGGACCCTGCCACCGCGGCAACGACCCTATGGGCCAACTCAGACCATTGACCTGGTCCAAGCGCCCGGTTGCTCAATGATGGGCCCGAATCCCCCTCCTCCAAAGCATGACCCCCCTGTGTGGTGTGAGGGTACGTGCTTGGTGTAAGTGGGGGCCGAGAGTGCGAGGTGTCGCGACTCGCCTGGGTATTTCGAGGATACTGTGGTGAATGAGGCGCCGGGGTCGGAGTTCCTGAAGTCCGGCGTCGGGGGACCCGGCAGCCGGACGCCACATGGCCCCGAAGACCACAGTTGTGGCAGATGATGGACGCCCCGTCCTGGCGCGAGGTTGGCCGGTCCCGCTGGTGGTGATCCCGCTGGGATCACCAGTTGGATGATCCGCGACTTCCTGTTGCCGCGAAGGCCTGATGAGGCCCCGAATGCACGTCATAGGCTTGTGCATCAGGTGGGCCTGCGCAGGCGGCGATGGTCGTGTCCTCATCGCAGTGGAGGTGTGCTTGGATGCACCTGGCAGCACGTAGCGACGTGAAGTCATCGTCGTCGTCGGCTGTCGGCATGGCAACTCGAAGCTGCCGGGCCAAGCTCATGAGCTTCTGCAGCACGAGTGATTCCACAGCGTCTTCATCCATGCGAGGGTAGGCAACCCGCGTCATGGCAAGCAGCGCGCTGCGGTACCCCATCATCGACTCGGAGGCCTTCTTCCTCCTCGCATCGAAGCGGGACGTGCTTCGGACGGGGGTCCATAAATCAGCCACATCTGATGAAGGGCGTCCGGGAGCATGGCTCATTTCGCCCGTGGCACCGCAAGGAGTGCTGCGAGGGCGTCGTCGTCGGCCGTGGAGCGCTTCATCCTCCAACCAGCCGGACGTCTCTAAGAGAGACGAACCGGCGTTCGAACGCTGCCCACTCACCCCCCTCTGGAGAATATGCCTTGAGTTCCGGCAGGCGTTGCTGGACGTGAGCCCCGCAATCGTTGCCTGGCAACCCGGCTGAAACTGGCCCCACGTGCGCAGCGCTGTCACCTGGCGGTGAGAGACGCAGCGCTTATGACGCGGCGTTGTGTGGTTGGACCGCGCTGGTCCCCGAAGTGACAACACACCCGGAAGTATCCCCCACATTTGTGGCGGGAACGGCCGCCATCTTTGTGGTGGAGCCGGCGGGCTGCTGGCGTGGCCCCTGCGCCGTCTCTCTCCCTCCTGTCTCCGCCTGTGAGCGATGCATGTCGTCCAGGATGGAGACGGTGGCGTGGAGCAGCTCAGTGAGGCGAAGCAGCGTTTCCTCCATTGATGCTCCCGACCCTGGAGGAGGGTCGGCCGGTGTGGTGGACGGCTGCTCAGCCGACGGTGCGGCGTCGTTGTCGGCCCGAGTTGGCTGCCCCGTCGCCGCTTGTTCCTCAACATCACCATCAGGACTGAAGGTACGTGGCTTACTTCTTGTCTCCATGGTCACTTCTGACGCCACATGTAATGGGTTCCGGAGACACTTGTAGAGGTAACTTCTTTATTACAATACAACACTCCAACAGTCCTGATACTCTGTTACAGCCTAGGTACACAGCCTAGATACACTACTCTGGCTACTCTCTGGGGTCCTCCGACTACAATTACCCTAGGGGAGGCTAATCTGACCCGACCCAGCCAAGGTGCTTGTCTGGACTCTGGCTTCCTCGGAACTCGCCCTTACAAGGACGTAGAGCCGGGAGTCCCAGAGTCCCACCACTGGCCCTCACAGCGTCCCGGCCCTTACAAGGACAAGCGGGACGAGGGGGTCCAGGCTCCTACTCTGGCTGGTCTTGGGTCTTGAGCTACAACTGGCCCCAATCGGCCAGGGAGCTGCCTTTTTATGCCTCGTCCCCAACGAGGGTTTGGGTTGTGTGCGCCCCCAGATATCACACAGAGCACACACAGCCCCCCCCGTTGGTGGCGCCAAGAGGCTTAACTGGCTGGGGTGCCTGGGATCCTAGCGCCTGGCGCCAAGGCTTATCTGCCTAGGATCCCAGAGCCCCCAGCAGCCCCTCCCCTCTTATGGCACTACAACAGCAATGTCAGTTGAGCGTGGACAATTAGACCCAAGCCGAAACATATAACATATAAAAAGACTGTTTAAAAATATATATTTTTTAATGATAGAATATAGTATTGTCACCAGTATGATATACGTATACCAAGTTTTCAGTTGATACCACATTGGTAAGTGGGTTAAAATTGAGTTACAAGATATGAAGATACAACAACAGACACAGTTGAGGATACAACAGTGAGTTTATCAAAAGCGTGTAAAAGAATGTTTTAAAATATATGTTTTTGATTTTATTTTTATGATATAATATAGTATTGTCATCAAAATGACGTAAGTATACCAAGTTTGCAGTCGATAGCACATTGGGAAGTGGGTTAAAATTGAGTTACAAGATTTTTTGAGGATACGACAACAGACTGAGTGAGTTAAATAAAAGCGTGTATAGAGCTCTATAGCTCATCGGATTCCTCCAGTATGAATATATATATTCTGATATTCACCATCACTGATATAACGGTATCATTGTCACCAACATTATCCTCACTAGCATTGCCATCAATGTGTTATGAAGGGCCATTGCCTGAAACATCACCTATTTGTTTCAAGTCGTGATGCAGCTGCTACCTGGGTTACTACATCGCGGAATCGTGAGCAATGGCAAGGGCTTAGGAAGGCATTCATCCAGCAGGGGATTGACCAGGATGATGATGTACAATCTTGTGGTGTATCGAGTTATAAGTGGGCAGTAATCAGAATCTTTATCGAGACTGTGAGAATTCGATGAGCTATGAAGCTCATTTTCACAGATGTCCAGTCGGGGTGGGTCAGAAAGTTACAACAACAACAACAACAAGACAAACATCGATAGGATTGCAAAGTATAGGAAAGCTAAGCAAGTGACTAAATAAAAACAAAGTATGTAAGTACAAATTGCATAACGGATTGTGTTTATATGTATATTATGTTGTGCTGGAAGTGTTATATCGTTGATTGTGTAATAAAATACTTCGTCAGGCACTGCTGGTCTCCGTTTGTCTTTTATTTAGGTTCTTTCTCCGCACCTCGCTGGTCTCCTCCGCAGACCAGCGTCGTCTCGCGCGCGCCCCGCACGCGCTCCCCCGTCAGCTCCTCCACTCTTCCTCACACCCCGCTGGTCCTGATTAGGGACCAGCATCTACTCTCGCGTGCCACGCACGCTCCTCCGTTAGCTCCTCCACTCCCGCACTTCAGACACCGCTGGCCGACGGCGTGCTGAGGTCCTTCGGCCACGTGGCCGATGGCGCGGATCTCCTCTCACCACCCAACGTGGCTCAGCCTCTTAACTTCCCCAACTGCCCCGATCTCTTCCGGGCACCCACTTATATCTATTCCCCCCACGTGACCCTGACTTCTCCCCTTCCGGATCGTCAGATCCGGCCTTCCCATACTACCCTGCTAGCTCCACCCCCATTCACCTTGCCTCCCATTGGAGCCGAGGTGAACGGTGGCCCCTCCCACACGCCCCGCAGACCAGGCTCCGCCCCCCAATACCCCGGGCCGTGTGATTGGGCCAGAGCCCAGCAACAGCCCGATTTACGCTCGCATTACAATTACATCAAGCAGTTGCCACCAAGTGTAGGTGGTTACACAGTTGTGATGATTATTAACATATGTATGTCAAATGGTACATGTACTCTCAGGAGCAGCCATCACATTTTATAATTTTTTGCGAAAAGCAATACACACGACATTCAAAACTTCGTCTTATCTGACACAGAACCGCGCTTTGATCCAATACAGAACTCTCATTACACAGAAACAATGACAAATTGTTTTAAAAGGGAGGGTGACTTTTTTATCGTTCATAAAACCATTGACTCGATGGTAGATACCAGCTTTTTGTTGTTTTTGTTTGTCGCGGTTGCACCCGATTCAAGAGCCAAACGGCTCACAGGGCTATAACAAATAAATGAAACTGAAAAAATGAAAACTGAAGCTTGAAAATATTTGGGACTTGAAGGTCTGGCTTCTATCTACGACCCCTTGATACCTTGGAATGAGATTGTAGTGCACCAGGCTACCACCGAACGACACCTCAAGGGTGGAATCTGCTGCACGATTGCTCAGGTGTAAAGCACTTGTGGTAGTGTTGGAGGGACAGAACTATCGCACCGATAGAGTTAGATCAGCTGTTAAGAGTACCGGTATCCCTAAATTTATGAACGTTCGATTTACAACATTTCACGTTAACGCAATTGACAAATTATGGACACCTTTCGACGAACGACATCGAATTTCCGCGTTAACGAAATCTCACTCCGGCACGCGCCGTGATCATCATCAAACTAGAAGCACCCTGGAGGCTGCGTCCACCATCCATGACGGCGTCACGGTATCCCTGCAGTGCAACGGTAACGCAGCCATTTCACCTTACAAGCCATTCCAACGTGCAGATCTCTTGACGAGTTGCCTTAAAAGGCGAATTGTGTTTGTTTTTAATTAATTATTATTATTCAATCGTTTTAATACCGTATTTATGTTCATTGGTATAGTATTACTTGCATTGGCAAGTCATTTATAAACATAATTGTATGTTAAAATGTGACGGTGCTCGTTCCGAGCCTGGAGGGACGGCATTGTTCATAATTCTGTTGCGGCTATGTTTACCGGCGAATTCCGGTTGCTGAGCATTTGCATGGATTAGGTGCACAGTAGAATGGCATCGGAAGGATTTTGGCCAACTTCAGCAGCAGGCCATAATGCCAAACAGTGTCAGAGGCAGCAGAGAGTTGAATAATTCCTGTGCCAGTTTTCTGTTGACTCGAAACCATCGTTTATGGGTGTGGGGAGCGATCTTTTCACAGCAAATATGGTCAGTTCAAAAAACAGCTTGTTGGGGAGACAGTTTGGGGTCAATAATCGGGGGGGAAAGTCAAGCAAGCATATGGTAAATTCCATCAGCCTGGAGGTGGAGGACAACATTAGATATTCGTTTGTGGCTGGAAGGCAAGTCCTGCGACTTTCCAGGTTTCAGAATGGCGATGACTTTGGCTTCCATTGTTTCGGGACTTTCCCTGTCCTGTGCATGGCGATGAAGGGGTTTACAAGCCATTGTTGGCCATATAGACCCAGGTTCTGTAGGAACTTGGCTCATAGACCATCATATCCCGGTGCCTTGTTAGACTTTGCGGCCCTAAGGGCCCCTTCCACTTCGGCGACAGTGCATGGTCTTGTTATATCTGTAGCTTGCGGTAGTTAATTGAAGGTGCTGGTAAGTTGTTTCCGGACAGCTTTCTTGGTATGCTTGTCCATCGGTGCCTTTTGAGCAGGACGCAACAGACATTTCTGTGGGTTTTGGTGGTCTCTGCTCTGTTGGTTTTGAGGCACCTAGGTTAGCAACAACTATAATTTACATTGCGGTAAATGATGCCAGATGATTGCGTCAGGAGTACTTTAGCTTATCACTGCGATGCAAACTAAGATTCGCCGACAAAGCAACAGAGATAAGAGTTAGCAATGCCCCTATCTCTCCCAGCGACGTTGGGGGTGGGGCTAGGATCGTAGTAAGGCAGCTTCAGGGAGTGAACATTTCTCCATCTGTAGGCACCTCTACCTGCGGCAGAGATTGCGCCCGTGCGTCTGATGTGCGGCTGTGTGGCAGTGTCGCGGCTCAATTGGAGAACGTCAGATGATTTGATCCAACGGAATAATATCGTAGCAGTAGGTTTGTAGATATTGATGGGTTTATGTCCATCCACGTGTAGGCGTTTTGCACACGTGAGTATGCGGTGTATGTTTTAGAGATATTACTCTTATTAAAGTGGCTCTGCGAGTGAATCGGTCAGTGCCGGATTCAGATAGTGCGGGGCCTGTCGCATATGTTATATTAAAACACTATTTTTTTACTTACAGAATAAAGTAATTGTATTTTTTCATTTGCTATACAGCCAGATAATACACAAATCGCTATCCGTAAACACCCAGTCGTTCATAAAAGTTGAAGACGGTATAGTACTATAGTAACAGAGCAAGTGCAGAATCACAGAACCGAAATTGATAGCTTTAAAGCATTTAGCGCGGGGCCCTTGAAAGTTCAGGGCCTGTAGCTTACGTAGATACTTTTGCTACTAGGATAATCCGGCATTGGAATCGGTCGTGACTTGAGGTAAGAATTCAGTCCTGATTCACCATCGCTAACATCGCCATTGTCATCGCAGACAATAGCCAACATCTGCCTTCATCATATTTACCATCACTAATATATCTGTGTCATTGTCACTAATCACCTTTACCATCACTAATATATGTGTCATTGTCACTAATCACCTTTACCATCATCTGTGTCATTGTCACTAATATTATCTTCACTTCCATTGTCGTCATTGTACGTGCTATGAAGAACGACCATGTCCCTAAAACGTCACCCATTATATATTTTAACTTATTAAGGCCGCAGTATTATTGACGAATATGTTGAGTTGTTTTGTTATTCGTGCTCGTGTGCCACAGCAAGCACAGCAATATCACTAAAAAATGTGTTAAATCATCACGAACACCATCATCACTAACATAATTGCAACCATTATCATACCTGTCGACCCATACGGTTCACCCATATTCTTGTACAGGGAAATTTAGTTTTTCGGTCCATACGGCATACAGCCGTTTCAGTACGGGCAAAACAACGCCATAATTTTTGTCAATTTGTTTGTGTTTCTCCCTTGGGACTTTGTAGGATGAATGTTGTATAAGGGCACGGGGTGACCAATAAGGTGTGAATTTGTAATACGGTAGGCACCGATAAGAGGACAAGTATGCATTATCATCACTAAACATCAGTACATCATCACTTACATCCCTAACATTATCATTATGATCGTTATTGCTAAATTGATTTCTCACATTGTCAAAAAAACACATCCAGAGGTGGGTAAATTGAGTACCATCTCATGAGGTGCACCGCGCGGTGCAGATATATTTAGAGCTGGGTAATCAATTACTTTGAAAATTATCGGTGCAATTACTCAACGAATCGGGACAACAGGAAATGTTTGTAAAAAAAAGTCTCTCCTTTCGTACCATGTGTGCCGCTGGACGGGAGATGGTAGGCTTGGCTTGGTGATATCATCATCGTCAGCAGCAGCAGATGTGTAATACTGGACATGGCTTGCAAGGGGTTTCTCACCTCTGGGAATCAGAATGCCGGGGCGACCACCAATTTAAGTGAGCCCACTCAATTGACTTAAGCAATCAATCGTCCCAGCTCGTAGGGAGATTATTAACAGCGGGTGTTGGAATGAGAATGTGCCCTCGCCATGTTCATGTGGAATTTTCACCACGATGTTTGAGACGAGCATTTTTGTAGAGCTTATGGAATAGCGTATTGTGTTATACTGTGTAGCGTTGTATTGTATTATGTAATTATGTATCGTATTATATGGTTATGCTGGTTACTCATTAAACATGGGATGTTGGGCCACGTGCCAACGTTGGCCCACTGTTTTGCATGTGTAGTGCCATAAGAGGGGAGGGGCTGCTGGGGGCTCTGGGATCCTAGGCAGATAAGCCGTCGGCGCCAGGCGCTAGGATCCCAGGCAACCCAGATGCTTAAGCCCCTTGGCGCCACCAACGGGGGTGCTGTGTGTGCTCTGTGGGATATCTGGGGGCGCACACAACCCCACCCCTCGTTGGGGACGAGGCATAAAAGGGCAGCTCCCTGGCCGATCGGGGCCAGTTGTAGCTCAAGACCCAAGACCCAAGACCAGCCAGCTTAGGACCCTGGACCCCCTCGTCCCGCTTGTCCTTGTAAGGGCCGGGACGCTGTGAGGGCCAGTGGTGGGACTCTGGGACTCCCGGCTCTACGTCCTTGTAAGGGCGAGTTCCGAGGAAGCCAGAGTCCAGACCCGCACCTTGGCTGGGTCGGGTCAGATTAGCCTCCCCTAGGGTAATTGTAGCCGGAGGACCCCAGATCGTGGCCAGAGTAGTGTATCTAGGCTGTGTACCTAGGCTGTGTACGTAGGCTGTAACAGAGTATCAGGACTGTTGGAGTGTTGTATTGTAATAAAGAAGTTACCTCTACAAGTGTCTCCGGAACCCATTACACATGTTTACTGCGTAACGCTGAAGCAGCTGTAGTCACCTGAATGTACGTCGTGTGTTCCCCATGTCGGGTATCTTCACCAACCTACACTGACCAGTGCGGTGAAGCTCCGTCACGTATCTTCCCACCCAAGAGTCAGGCAATCTTATATTCGGTCCTGAAATCACTTGCATGTCTGATTTCATCAACCATTGCGACGGCACCGTGCGTGTACGTGCCAATACACGCCACAAGGGATAATGCCGGATAATGAATTTAATCTCATAGTGTCATTCATGCAATTGTATCTCAAACGCTGTACAATGATTACACGGGTTAACAATAATGACAAAGTGTCCAGCAAGGAGATGGAGCAATAAAATTAGGTCCTTGTGCAGCTGCTTTGTGGAATTACTGCATCGCGGCATTGTGAGTGATGGAGGCCTTCATCCAGCAGTGGATTGATTATAATTACGACTGCTGATGACAATATTGTTATAAAGTATCGTATAGTATGCAGTGATGGATTCTCTTGTGATATATCATGCACGTTAATTTGTGCTGGAAGTGTTGCATCATTGTTTGTATTGTATCATTGTGTTGTGGTGCAATGTACAACTCCCCTAGCCTCGTGTGAGGATCACCTACCCCGAGTCCCCACTCCTACCCCCGACGAACCCCGGTTACGTCCCGGGTCCCCCTTTAAATACCCTCCCGGGGGCATGACGTCACCGTCCCCCAAGGTCCGCCTGACGTCACGTTCTGTGACGCCACTCTCTCCGAGGGCGAGCGTAACCTGACGTCACCCACTACTCCTCTACATTCGTGACTGTACCCACTACTCCTCTACATTCGTGACTGCAGGGATTCATCTTCTTGGTTCTTTCGGTAAAGTCACGTAGAATGGAAGTAATAAAATAATATGCTTTAGTTTTTATTATTTTATTATTTCCATTCTACGTGACTTTACTGAAAGAACCAAGAAAACAAGGAATTTATCAAATTTGTCCCAAGACACCGACACCTGTGGCCTACTGTCCTTCGAACAATGCCACGAGATATTTAACGTCCACTGAAATGCAGACGGTGCATATTCATTGTTAACACAACACAACATGACAACTGCAATGTGAATCTGTGAGGGTCGCTAGCCCCCGCGATCCCTCCCTCGGTACCCCTAACGGCCGGGTTAACCTCATTACTCGCCCCCTCGCTGCTAGGCGAACCGCTGCTGCGTTCTTCACCCATGGGGTGAGAGCCGTCGCTCCAGGATTCCCCTCCCCCGCGGGTCCGCGTAGTAGGCATGTTTAATTACGTACGCGCACACCCACACACAGCTCTGCGCGGCACTCACTCAACCCTGACCACTCACGCTAGGATCGCGCACCTGTATTATACACGTCGTGAACGTGCGCGCACACACGCATACAGCTCCACACGCGATACCCACTCTTGCGCCGCTCTGCGCCGCGCTCGCCGCTCACGTTATGATCGCGCACCTGGGGTACGCTGATTACGCACGCCGCGAGCTTACGCATACACAGTACCACACGCGTTCACACTTATAACACGAGATCACACGAGGCCACGATCAGCTATTAATGATTTATTGTCTGCTACGTGGGACTGGTTGTTGAGTCAGTATGAATCGACGAGGCTGCCTACTCTACTAACCCGGAACCTATTCCCTATTTATCGTTCACGAAACACTTTTACCTCCTTACTCACGGTTTGAGGCACTCGACGTTCCGTGGGTTTTCCTCGCTGCTTGCCTCGACACGTCGCACGGACGTCCGGAGGGCAGAGCTGGGGCAGTCCTGGACGTTGGCTTCTCGGAGCAAGAGAGCGATTTCCCCTTTGCGCTCCCCATTTACCCTCCCTACCTCAAAGGGAATGCGACTCTGGACAATAGGCTCGCGACCCTCTCGCATGCGCACCGCCGTTCCGGGCGCTTTTGATATGCTAATTAATGCTCAACCTGCGCGGCGCAAATTCCAATCAATCCCTTTCTCACGCAGGCCCCCCCCCCCCCCATTATCGCAGTTTATGCGGCGGCGTCCGTCACAAAGGTGCGCCGTGGGAATTTGTGCACGGCTCCCCGCCTGACCCCGCTCTCCCGATTACTCATACTAACAGCCTTATCCTTTAACTCCCCTAACAATGGTGCCTGCGTGTTTTCTAATGATGCTCCTCCATCACAATGCTTATTCCCTCTGCCTGCCCCGTCGATACTTGCGTGTGTGGGGTGTGTGAGATGCGTTTCCCCCGCGGTGGCCGAGTGGCCCCTCGCTGCGACCTTGCAACCTTAAGGCCGGTCGCAGCGCCGCGGTGCAAAGTAGCGTCGGGGGAGGTCGTCCAATTCCCTGGTCGCCGGAAACCGTGAAAGTTTAATCCCGATAAGGGCTTCTCGGATAAAAACCGGTCGGCCAGGTGACCTCCCCACGGAGCTCTATGGGGGGGGGGGGGAATGCGTGCGGGTGTGTTCGTGTGAGGTGAGGTGAGGGGGACGCGGGGTCGGCTCCGTCGCTTGGTGGTGGCGAGGTCTTAGATGGGGCGCCTGCTGAACGGCTTCGTGGCGGCGGCATGACAAATCTCTACAACAAGAAAAATCGCTGCTGCTGGGCTATGCCACCATCCCGTGTTGTATTGTGTTGTTTTGTGTTGTTGTGTAGAGGTGATACAACATGGCTGGCTCAGTCCTGTTCACGTCCTCGTGGGTCGTGGGGTTCCTCGTCATCGCCTTCATCGTTCTCGTCCTGTTCATCATACGCAGAAGCCGGTGAGCGAGCCTCGCCATTCCTCACAACTGCTTACTACAACACCTCAACATTTATCACTGCAACACTCATCACACTATATTATTGATTATTTCGGTAATGTCACGTAGGTAGAAAACTTAAAATAAAAATAATGAAATAAAAATTACAAAATAGTGATTTTAATAATAACAAATATAAATAATAAATTGGAAATTATAAAAGCAAAAAAACCCACGACGTTTCATCGCTCCTCGCCACACCTCACTGCTCACCTCTACAAACTTACCACTCTGCACCATGAATTACTCACTATACCTTGCCATTACACTCACCACTGCTCACCATTACACACTTAATACTCCTCACCAAACCACACAGCTACATAGTCCACCATACCTCACCACACGACTACACACCTCGCTGCACCTCAACAAACCAAACCATATCTCACCATGACACAACTCACCACTTCACACCTCACCACACCATTGGGTATCATGGCCCACAGGACCATAGCCCTGGTGCACTGCCCTCTGGGCTATAATGCCATTCGTCTTCCTCTTGCCCCCTCCCCTCATTCCCTGGCCTTGCTCCGTTCCCCCCACCTCAATGCCGCCCCCCCCCCCCCCGTTCCCCACTCATCGATGCCCTCCGTGCTCCCCCAGACGCCCAGGAGAGCCTCCCCTTGATAAAGGCCTCATCCCATGGCTGGGCCACGCCATCGAGTGCCGGAAGGACATGTACGCCTTCCTGCGGCGCATGCAGCGCAAGCACGGAGACACCTTCACGGTCAGCAGTGGCAGTGGAGACAATGGGAATGACAACAGCAGTGGGAACAACGGGAGCAGCAACAATGGAAGTGGGAACAATGGGAACAGCAGCAGTGGGAATAATGGTAACGGTAGATGGAGTGGGAACAATGGGGACAGCAGCAGGGAATAACAGTTGGGATTTGGGTTGCCGCAGGTACAAAAAAAAACCCAGGACATATCGTGGGAAGCAGAATGTCTCATAATTCCAAAATAGGGCAGATCAACATGCAAGTGCATCGTCGTGAGTTGTATATTGTTATTGTGAAATTTACACAACACAAGAAGTTTAGAAGACTTGCAGATTTCCGAGTATGGCATCTACATGAAGAGGACGTCCTGGGAAAACCAGAACAGGTGGTAACCATACTGGGGGCAACCTTCATCTCCATATAGACATTTTCTGAGGCCTAGGTTACGAAAACTAAAAGTATAAACTTTTTCTTTGAACATTTTGGAGACACCAAATTTATACATTTTGCTTTTCAGGTTTGTATAATTATAACGTTTTCTCCTATATTTATCTTGAGCTCCACGTTACATCCTTCTTTGTTAAGTTATTCTATAGTTTCCTGATTGACTAAACTGATATTATGGGGATGTGGAATTGTGCGCCGCTCACATTAATATTTCACGGCTAAGTGTGGACTAAATTTCTGATTGCGAATGACTAAATTAAATCCAGAGACTAAAGCCTAGCTAAATATCATTCAACTAGACTAAAACTATGGCTAAAATATAACATACTCTTTGGTTCTTTCGGTAAAGTCACGTAGGTATAAAATAAAATAAATCACGACGTTTCGGGCGCAACACAAACGTCCGTCATCAGGTGGGAAAGCATGGTCTGCTGCTGAGGCAAAGCGATGGTCTGCTGGTGAGGCAGCAGACCATCGCTTTCCCACCTGATGATGGACGCTTGTGTTGCGCCCGAAATGTCGTGATTTATTTTATTTTATACCTCCGTGACTTCACCGAACGAACCAAAGAGTATGGATTCCTGCAGTCACGAAAGCTTCAAATCAAGATTCAAACATAACATGCTTACTAAATTAACACTGTACGCGTGTGCACTTAAAAATCATGTCTGCCAGTCTAGTGTGTGCCTGGTAAAACACCATGGTGAAATCGCTGCCACTTATTGGTGAATGGCGGCTGTTGTTGTTGTCGTAGTGAAGTATATAGCGCATTTCACTACACACCCGGTGAATATAGTTAGATTTTTACTCATGACCAACATCAGTGGCAAATATTTGAACCAATCTTGGGCCTCCTCGAGGTCAACGCAGCCATAATTTCATAGCTGATGTGGCACACTCGAAATGAAGGACGTGGGCAGGTGCTCCAAATCGAGGGCAAGCACATTTATTTATTGTGGTTAATATTAATCTTGTGAAGAACCGCACCGTCACTCTGTAAAATGCAACAGCGCGTGTTACACGCAGAAATCCTTCCGAGACGCCATTAACCATGTGGCTGGTTTACACGTGCAGTTATTCATTAACCCTTTATCTTAAACCCAATTCTACTACTTATAAACCATCCTTGTCTTTGACAATCACATTTGCACATCACTATTCGACTATTACTTTAATCTTAAGCTGTATGTCTATCTATACCATCCACTTATATCGGTATATTACACCCATTATATGTACTGTATGTGTACAGTATACGTACTGTATCTCACCATTGGACAGCTTACTACTTTACATGTGTTCTATTCTCAATAGCATTGCAAGTAGTCATACTCTGGGTACATGGGCATGGTTATAGACTAAACAGTATTAGAGTTAGAGAATTACAATGACAGTAACTAATTACAGTGCGTCATCCCTTTACAATGCACAGTGCTAAAACGCCTCTAATTGCATATATCACAAACGAACAATTCAAAGCCAAGCTTAAAGTCTAGAACAAGTCTAGAACATTTATATAACGATCAAAAACAACCTTTGGGTCCTTTACCTGAAAAATGCAACAGCGCGTGTTACACGCAGCAATTATTCCGAGACGCCATTAACCATGTGGCTGGTTTACACGTGCGGTTATTTATTAACCCTGCCAGCCATCTACAGGCCCGACTCAGTCATCACATGCTGCTGTACACACATGCATTGATGCACTGCACAGCACATCAGGACCTTCACAGAACCACACTTTACTCCCTTGCTGCACAAGGACATAATAAAAAGAGTGATCCATTCCTAATGTGCCACACTGATGTGGTGTGTAAACATAAGGCATTGGTGCGACAAAAAGGCAGCACGGAATGCTTCTGGCCGAAGCACTCTTTCATGTGCCGTGACCACCTTGATCTTCCTCCTGTCTCCTGGTTTCAAGGATGACATCGACAATTTTCAGCAGTTCTGCTGAGTATTCATGTGGCTGCACAGATGAATATGGGAGACATAGCGCTTGTTACATTGAATACAGAACCACGTGGGTGGTTGGGCCGATCGAGATCGACGCTATCTTTGTTGCTGGTGCCGCATCTCCTCCCACTGCGCATCGTGATTCTTGTAAAAAAAATTGGACAGTTGCCAGCCGCTTGCACTTCTAGCTGGCCTTCACGTTTGCTCACTAGCAGCAACTTGCTTCAGCATCCTGCGGAGGCCATACGCCAGATCTTTCGTTGTCTTTGCATATCCGCCCCCTGCGCCACCGCAGGTGTGCTTGGGCGGACAGTACATGACGTTCATACTGGACCCACACGATATGATGGCCGTGGCACGCGAGGCACGCTCCATGCTCGACTTCACCGAGTTTGCGCGCAAGCTCGTTCTCAGCGTCTTCAGCGTTAACTTCAAGGTCGAATTCTCCAAGGCGACAGAAGCCCTCAATGTCAGGTGCGGCGCCTCAAACAACAGCTCACACTACAACACACTCACGGTCTTGTATATGTGGGTGCAGTGGTAAGATAGTTTAAGATAGTGAGAAGGGCCTGGGTTTGATTCTCGACACGGGTGTCTTTCTGTCGTCTCCCTGTTCTGAAGAGTGTGAGTATGTGAGTTTCTGTGTAGAGTTTGTATGCTCTTTACTTGCCCTGCATGGGTTACCTCTGGGTTCTTCAGTTCCCGACCATAGTAAAAACTATAATTAAAAATACTATAACTGCTATAGGCCAGGACCCTCTTGAAAAAAATGATTGAGACTCATTAGTGACTAGATTCAGATTATTCAAATCCAATTACTTAGCAGTGCCAGCTCGCCACTCTGGCCCCTGAGTCACCCGGCCACTTCCTAGTCAAATTTGTCGAAGAAACAATAAATACGCATTCACCCCCATTGTACAAAGGTATTTGTATAACCTAATATACAGGGTGTTTAAAAGAGATGGACTCAATTTCAAAGCAGTGTATTTCACGATGGAAACATGTTAAAATTACACAAAAAGTTACAAACGGTTTAATGAGTTATCAGGTTTTACTAACCATTTTAAAAATGCTCTATGTGCCCTCCACCTGCTGTACGGACAACATCGAGACGAGAGTTGAATTCGTCCCAAACGCCTCTCAAAGTGTCTTCTTCCACTGACGTCACCGCTGCCGTGATTCTGTTTTTGAGGTCATCCAGATCAGTCGCTAATTGTGGCACAAAAACACGGTCTTTTGACGTATCCCCACAGGAAAAAGTCGTAGGGTGTGATGTCTGGGGATCTTGGGGGCCAAGAGTGTAGCGCCAAGTCTTGGGGTCCCGTGTGATCTATCCAACGTTGAGGCAGTGTGTCTTGCGAATGACTGAGGCTAGGGGCTGTTTGTGCGCTGGGAGAGGCATATAGCGGTAATCATTTGAAGCTCATTTGGTAAGAGTTTCATTCATGGGCGGTTCGTGGTTGCAGAGCTATAGCGATTTCAAATCGGGTCCATCTTTTTAAAACACCCTGTACATATGTTTTGCATCACTTGTGTTGTTTTATCCAGGCCACCTCTCCCCCCCCCCCCATTACCCCAGATAATCAAGAGTTTACAGTACTTTTTTCATATGGCAGGATGGAAAAGCAACAGTTTTGAAACGTAGTTGAATCCTAATTTTTTTTCAACCAATCCAAGAAGGCAATAGATGCTGTACGGATCACACCGACACCGCCAGGATGTTGCTTGGATGGCACATTCGTCGGTGAAGAAGACTGAATTCACTGAATCTAACGCCCATTTCTAAATATGTATATGCATGCTTGTATGGACTATTGTGTGTGTGGGTGGCGAAAACATCACAAGTTGACAGTTGGGAGCACAGGTGGTGCATCTGCCAGTCATCTGAGGCAGTCAACTCATGGCACCTGGGTGTGTCCCCTGACCTTCCAGCTAGCCTTCAACACTTCACCGTGGCCTCAAGGTGCACCTAGTCTAGCTCAAGCGCCGTGGTGCTGTCACCACTACTTAGTGGTGATTGGCGGTTGTTGTTGTGCTCTTGTGTGTTCATGCAGTTGCCATTCACGGCCAACATCCGTGACGAATATCTGAACCGTTTTTGGTCCTCCCCTTGGTCGACTGAGCCATAAATAAGTACCTGGTGCGGTGTGTAAACATCGGCACAGGGGAGACAAAGACAGCCAGGCGTGGTGCCAGCCACGAAAACCCCGTCGTGCACGTGACGGCCTTAAAAAGGCCACAGGGGGGGATCTTTATCTTTGTTTGCTCCCGAGTGCATGTACGTGTGTTCGTGTGTGCGTGTCGCCTCACAGCCACCTGCAGGGCAAAGGGCTAGTGGACCTGACGGATGCAATGATGTCCCAGCTGCACCTGCTCATGGGGCCAGGTTCGTTTGACGAGGGGAATGGCCGTGGGGGGTGCGGGGGCCACAGGGACGCCAAGTGGCACGAGTCCGGCCTCTTTCACTTCTGCTACGACATCGTGTTCAGGTGCGCCGCGCCAATCACCGCTTCACCTCTCTCGCCCCCTCTTGGCATTTTGCCCATTATTTTTATTGCAGTTTTTCAACATCATCATCGACGTCATCATTGGCGTCATCGTCACCATTACCATTGTCATCATCATCGTCAATGAGTAATGACTGTCCGTGCTGCGTGTAGAGCCGGCTACCTGGCTCTGTATGGCCAGGAGCAGAGCACGAACTCCCTGGAGGTGTTCAAGGAGTTCCGCAAGTACGATCAGCTGTTCCCTGCCCTCGCCACGTCCACGCTCTGGCCCGGTATGACACAACTGTCATGATACGTCTCTCAAGTATCTTTTATAACTGCAGTGCCCGGAGAAAACCCACGGGCACGAGTGGTACCATAAGCCTGTAGTGATTTGATGGATTGTCACGAATGCAACAATTCAACAAAAAAATCGACCCTCTTTTTTCCCGTGTCTGTTTTCTGCCATGCATGTTATGTTTCAATCTGTCTTGCATGGGCCGTTCGCGTAACTATATGCCCACCCACCCACTTACCTACCCATTTAGCAACTCGCCTACCCACTCACTCACACGCTCACTCGGCCACTCGTCTACTCAACTACCTACCCACCCGCTTACCCAAGCTCCCACCTGCTCACCTACACACTCACCTACCCACTGACTCACTGAACCACCCACCTACCTATTCAATCACCCTCTTGTACCCATGCTGACTTGTCTACTGGGTGCATGTTTTTTTTCTAACGCCCATCTCCCTCTGTCCCACACCCCGTTTTTCCCCCCATCTCAGCCCAGAGGAATGAAGTGGAGCGACTCCAGTCATGGTTCTGGAAGCTCATGGGGGACACGCTGCTGCGTGCACGTGAGCACCTGAGCCCCTGGCTCCTGAGCCATGACGAGAAGCTGATCGAGCTGCAGGGCGACAAAGAGACCCGCGATCGCACCTTGTTCATGCTGCTCTGGGCCTCGCAGGTGAGACGACTGAATCAGCTCTGAAACGGAATGAGTAACGACACCTACGGTAGATCATCGATTATCGGGCGGCTTTGGGCGGGGGGGGGAAGGATTCACCGGATTTAAATAAACACCGGATAATAATCACATTATTATTTAAAATGGCATTTTTATCACATCCTTGTATCACAATGTTTTTGGGTGTTGTGTAATGTGTTTTTGTGTTTTAAATGTGTTTACGGTATGAATTTGGCATAAAGAAACATACAAATGGACAAAAATAAATATCCTGTAAAAAGTTACTGTATTTACCATACCGTACTTACCACTCCAATCTTGAAGACTCTGCATGGGGTGATGATACGTATTACGCTCTTGTTTCAACAATCACGTGTTTGATGACCGCCGGACTGATGGAGCCTTTAGATCGGTGCTCCGGCGAACGCCGAATTACACAAACGCAAATGCATTCTGCGCGACCTCTCACCCAGTGTATAAGAGGAATGGTGTGATGCCTATTATTTAATTGCCGCTTTTGTTAAATATGATAGCAACATTTTTTTTATACTTGACTACAAGAATGTAGTAAGGCAAGCCAGGAGATGGCGCCCTCAATACGCACAGGCACAGATGGATTTTGTTGAAATTCTGTGATCTTCCAACCTCGCCTCCTAAGTGCTCGATTACAGGCTTGAATGTCCCCCACGTGACCAGGGTAACACGGGCCCCGCGTCGTTCTGGATGCTGGCGTATCTGATGAGGCACGCGGACGCCATGGCGGCCGTGCGCGCCGAGGTGCAACAGCTGCTGGAGGCGACGGGGCAGAGCGACGGCGCGGAGACGCGAGTGATCTCGCTGACGCGCGACGCGCTCGTCAACACGCCTGTGCTGGGTGTGTCCACTCACCTACTCACCCACCCACTCAAAAACTTACCCACCTGCCCACTCTCTTACCCACCCCGCTCGCTTATTCACTTACTCACTCAACCACTCACCAACTCACTCGCTCAATCGCTTACTCGTTTCCTCACCTAATTACCCACTCACTTACCAGTTCACTCACTTGCCCACTCGCTCCCTCACCCTATCACTGCCTTACACACCTCACCACTCACTCTCTCACCCCGCTTGCATTCTCCCCCTCTCACTTGCTCCCTCATCCACCCACCCACCTGCTTAATTGTGAGGGGTGGCCATCACCATGCCCGGCCACCTTTGTTTCTACAATGCTGTTGCTTACACACTGCATCAGATCGATCTTAGGAAGGCCCAGAATCGGTTCAGATATTTGTGACCGAAGTCGGCCGCGAGTGGGAATCGAATAGGTTAATTGCACATTGTACCAACCAATTAATTATCTCCCCACTGCCCCTCGCCCCCATGCAGACAGCGCCATTGAGGAGATGCTGCGCCTACGCTCGGCTCCCATCCTCGTGCGTGCTGTCCAGCAGGACATGACGCTAAAGGTGTCGGGCGCCAGCAGACCAGGCCCCAAGCTCCGCGCCGGCGATCGCGTCGCCATGTTCCCTCACCTGAGCCCCCACATGGACCCCGAGATCCACGTGGATCCCGAGGTGGGGGAGGCTGCTGTCCGTGCGTGTCTGTCGTAGAGGCCAGGGCAGGTGCTCCGGTTTCTTCCCACACGAAGAAAAACACTTGTTAAGACGGAATGATCAAGATGGCCAATTTGGTAGCAGTGCAGTGAGTAATCATCGTAACAATATAGTCGTCATGCTGCGTCTTGTCCAGTATGTTAAAGAGTGTTTGGCATGTGAGAGGAAACCAGCACACCTGGAGTAAACCAGAATACTTAGAGAAAACCCACCATGCATGTGGGGGAGTTAACGCTAAAAATCCTACACAGATTTGTTTAAGAATCCAATTCTGTATTGCAATCTCATGGCTACCTTGTGGCCAAAAGCCAACAACATCAGAGCCCTTAAAATACAACTAGACATATCAGTACTAAAAGGCTCAATCCTGCTTAGCTTGTTAGATTTGATGGGTACATTCATTGCGATTTCATCGTAGAAAAGTCAGTTGCTGATCTATCTCAATCGTGAATTTGTTAAATGTGGTATAAAACTCATCTTCATGGGTTTTCTTAAGACTCCTCCCACGCAAAAACACTGAAACATTTATTTACTAAACCATTCCAAGTAGGATCATGAACGTCTTGAGCACCTGATTAGGCCATCCTCTATTTCCACTCAGCCTGAAAGGGGTGAGGACCCCATGGCAGCTGCCTTGCAGCTCACCTGCTCATCTGTGACGCATTGTCTCATTCCGCCAATGACAGGAGTTTAAGTTCGATCGCTTCCTGAACGTGGACGGCTCCAAGAAGACGGACTTCTTAAAGTCTGGGCGCAAGCTCCGGTACCCCACAATGCCCTGGGGTGCCGGTGTGTCCATCTGTCCCGGTCGATTCTTCGCCACCAACGAGATCAAACAGTGAGTTCCCCTTTTGTGATGAGGGCTGGATTAACGCAGGGTCTTGAGGGGCTGCAGTCTGGGCCAAACACGTTCCTTCGGAGTGGGCAGGTAGGAACTTGGTTGGACAGCGCATTCGTGCACGACAGAAAGCTCGCGGTCACGTGACGCACTTCAACCAATCCGGGAGCGTACATGTTTGGGAGGGGCTATGCACGACAGACAAATAATCCCTGGTGGACAATGTGGAACTGTTGTTCCTACCTGTAAATTTTTGTTACCCCTACAATCTCTAACTTTAAGTGGGGGGGTCGTCGTGTTTGTGCGCATGCGTCAATGTGCGTGCGTGTGTCAATGTGTGTACATCAATGTGCCTGCATTAGTGTGCATGTGTCAATGTGCGTGCATGCGTGTGTGCGTGGCTCTGCTCAGGTTCATTGTGCTGATGCTGATCCACTACGACATCGAGTTCTGCGACCCCGCCACTAAAGTGCCAGACATCAACGCGTCGCGATTCGCATTTGGCGTCATGCACCCAACGCATGAAATTTGCTTTCGTTACCGCCCGCGCTTCTGAACAGCGGTCGACACTACCCTCCTTGCCCGGTCTCTTAACCCTGCCCTGCTGCTCCTTCTCCCTCTCCTGTGAAGTTGCAGTTTGTATCTCCGACATCTCTCAAATTAGACGATGAAGGCTGTTTCAGTCGCTTGAAACTGTTCGTCCATCTTTGATTGTTAACCTGTTTGGTTAAACTCTTGTCCATTCTCCCACCTGTTAATCTGTCAGTACATCTGTCAGTGCATCTCTCTCTTGGTTCGTCTGTTTATCTCCGTCTATATTTCTGCCCATCTGACTACATGTCCGTTTCTGTCCTGCATGGCTGTCTCTCCACCTGTTTGTCCAACTATCTGTCGGCCTGCCGTTTGTCCATCCACCTGTTTATCTTATCTCCATTTTCATGTATCTGCCCACATGTGTATGTATTCATCTATCCTTTCATTAGTCTGTCATTATCATAAATCTTACTGACTGCTTTAATTGAATTCTGTGAAGGTCAGCGACGTAAATATGGGTGCTGCAACCCAGATAGAATTGCAACATTATCTGATTTCGTGCCTTGTGTTAAATACGTCTTTGGCATGGAAAGTAAAGTGTTGTTTATTCGATTAAACGTTGTTTGGAAAAAAAAATACAAAGGGTGGATGAATTAATTGCAGTATATGCATCCTGCAAACAACATATCCTACTCTCGAAAAGAATAAAATATTCATAAATTCAAGTGTACACGTATTTTATAACTTATATAAAGATTTACGGTTATATCTAGTTTAGAAATAGCATTGTCACCCATGCACATTGCATCTCACAATCGCTATGTAACAAACAAGCTGGAAGACAGCAACCAGGTGGTGAGCCGGCGCTTTCAACAATTGCCCAAGCTCTGCAATCCTCTATATTTTAAGATGTTTTGAGCCAATTAATGAGTGCAGAATGCATGTGGGAAGAAAATGGAGCCAACCAGAGAAAGCTGACGTGTGCGAGGGAGCAACACTATATACCACCTCCTGGCAAGGCATGGTACCCATGGGAAATGAGTAACAATAATTGTACGATCTACAAACTCTTACCTCCACAGTGCTGGATTATGGGTGTGCCCCACCACTAAAGATGCATAGAATGAGTTTTAGGTTAAAGTAACCTACACTTGACATTACATCCAATCAGTGACAAATTATGCGACTGAACTAAAAACTACACATAAATTACTGTACAGAACCAAATTCCAGAGTAACAATTCCTTCAGCTTTTATATGTTTAGTTTTTATTTTAAAGCTAAGCCACTTCAGTTTCCCAGATATTTTTTGGTTATTTTTCCTATCTAATCTCCACTTCAGCTGCCACGTGGGCTGGGTGACCTTGGAAAGGGTCATGGCCACATGACAACAGACTGCGCCATGGACGTTCAAGGTTTTACAAGAGGCAACCGGGTAAAGGTTGGGGGCAGGGTGCACAGATGGAGGTTACAGGGTGGATGGCATGAGGTTGCAATGAAGATTTTTGGTTGAAGTTGACCATTTAACAAAAAAAAAAACATTCCTGCGGAGGGAGCTGGTAGGAACGTTGGGTTGCTCGGTCAATGGCCAGGGTCAACGGCGGCGTGGTGTATTCCGCAAATATGCCGGACTGTGAGGGCGGGCACAAGCCGGCGTGAGTAGGTTAAACGTTCAGTTTTATAAGGGCACCACGGGGTGACCAGCCCCTCCCCACCCAGCCCCACTCCTCCCACCCCCCACCCAGCCCCACCCTCCCCACCCAGCCCCGCCCCACCCAGCCCCTCCCCACCCAGCCACTCCCTGCACGACGGACACAATAATCCCCTGTGGGCTGGTGTAACCAGGAGGTTCCTACCAGGATAAGCTTGGACTTATTGCGCGGTTGAAAGTGACGTTTGCGGTGATGGATTTGTCATCCAAGGCAACCGACTATAGAAAACTGTCCGATAAAGAACCGGTTTTTCAACCAGTACAGAACCTTTCTAGATTTGAAGTTTTCGTGACTGCAAGGATCCATACTCTTTGATTCTTTCGGTAAAGTCACGTAGGTTTAATTTACTTTTATTTATTGTTATTTTATTCTTTTTTCATCTACGTGACTTTACCGAAAGAACCAAAGATTACAGTACAGAACCCTCATTGCGCGTGATGAAGAACCGTCGTCTGATACAGAACCCTAATTTCACGTCACTTGTCTCATCCAATGCAGAGGCCTTTTCTCGTGTGATACAGAGTCCTTGTCTCACCCAATACAGAACCCTCATCTGATCCAATACAGAGCCCTTGACCAGGGACAATTCGCACATAAAAACTGCGGAACATTTCAATTGGGCAGCAATATTCGTAAGAGCCAAAAGTGTTCTTCTCTGTCGTGAAAACCCCGCAGGTTAATTGCAGCCAGTTCAGGATGAGGCCACCACTCCCGCTATGCCAGCCAATCGGCTGCCAGGAAAGTTACCCTGATGCAACATGGGCGCAGAGACGTCATCGCTATGGCCTGTGGATGAGCTCAGTTGTATATTTACGTGATTAATGGGTTTGTCAAACTCTTGGGTCTTTCGGTCAAGTCACGTAAATAAAGAATAATCGATCACGTTTCAATCGCAACACAAGCAATCGTCTAGGTTGACCGAAACACCCAAGAGTGCGAATTCCTGCAGTCACGAAAGCTTTAAATCAATATTTAATGGGTTTGTCTTTTAATTAATGCGAATATGAATTTGCGTGAATGTATTTGTACGTGTGAGATAGTGCGGTAGTGTAGCGGTTAGCTCACGGCCAACACCAGTGACGATTATCTGAACTCGTCCAGGGCCTCCCCTAGGTCGACTGTTAAATAAAAGAGTAATTTTAAAATTACATTTTTCCAAAAAAATATTTTTTCCCAAAAAAAATTATCTGAACCAAAAAATGTTGGCATTTCCATTCCACCCCCCATCGTGGCTTAGCGTCCGCTCCGTTTTCGTCAAGAATCAATTCCAAAGCATCTCGTCGGGTGAATGGTGAATAGAATCTTCTGGAATAAACCGGTGAGAGGGCATTTACGACCGCCCGTCTATCTGTGGGCACCCCCCGCACCCACCACTCTCTGTGCAGCAGACATTTGTTTGCGCGTGTGGTCTCTGTGTGTGTGTTTGTTTTAGGGTTCAGCTTCATGGCATTTGTCGCGGCCAAATGGGAGAACACCAGATGCTTTGTTCCGAACAGCCCTGGGGTTTAAAAGTTTTGCTATGCAAATTGTTAAAAGCGTAGCCGTATTTGTGCAACGGGTCAAATAAATGCCGCACCAGTGGGTTCGTAATCGTCTTTTCTTTCGTGAACGTTTGATTCGTCCACGTGCAGGTGCTTTTCAGTAGCTGTGCACGTTTTAAAGTTTGGGTTATTGCTCCTATTGACGTGGATTTGCGAGTGAAGCTGTCGTGACTTAAGGTGAAGAATTCAGTACCGATGATAATCTTCACTGACATTGTGACCACCATCGTCACTGACACCACAGTCACCACAGCAGACGTTGTCTTAACAGCCAACATGATCATCGCATATTCCTTTTACTGGACATGTGTGAAATAAGTAATATTTTAAAATACTTTTTTTTTAAACACGCTTTAATGAAATGTACCGTACGAGTAATGGCAGAACTCCACGACTCCAGGAAGTGGCCCTGAAGCTTGCCATAACGTAAGGTGCCGTCGTGATTTACAGTGTAATGGGTTCCGGAGACACTTGTATAGGTAACTTCTTTATTACAATACAACACTCCAACAGTCCTGATACTCTGTTACAGCCTAGGTACACAGCCTAGGTACACAGCCTAGATACACTACTCTGGCTACTCTCTGGGGTCCTCCGGCTACAATTACCCTAGGGGAGGCTAATCTGACCCGACCCAGCCAAGGTGCTTGTCTGGACTCTGGCTTCCTCGGAACTCGCCCTTACAAGGACGTAGTGCCGGGAGTCCCAGAGTCCCACCACTGGCCCTCACAGCGTCCCGCCCTTACAAGGACAAGCGGGACGAGGGGGTCCAGGCTCCTACTCTGGCTGGTCTTGGGTCTTGAGCTACAACTGGCCCCAATCGGCCAGGGAGCTGCCTTTTTATGCCTCGTCCCCAACGAGGGTTTGGGTTGTGTGCGCCCCCAGATATCACACAGAGCACACACAGCCCCCCCGTTGGTGGCGCCAAGGGGCTTAACTGGCTGGGGTGCCTGGGATCCTAGCGCCTGGCGCCAAGGCTTATCTGCCTAGGATCCCAGAGCCCCCAGCAGCCCCTCCCCTCTTATGGCACTACAACAGCAATGTCAGTTGAGCGTGGACAATTAGACCCAAGCCGAAACATATAACATATAAAAATATTGTTTAAAAATATATATTTTTTAATGACAGAATATAGTATTGTCACCAGTATGATATACGTATACCAAGTTTGCAGTTGATACCACATTGGTAAGTGGGTTAAAATTGAGTTACAAGATATGAAGATACAACAACAGACACAGTTGAGGATACAACAGTGAGTTTATCAAAAGCGTGTAAAAGAATGTTTTAAAATATATGTTTTTGATTTTATTTTTATGATATAATATAGTATTGTCATCAAAATGACGTAAGTATACCAAGTTTACAGTCGATAGCACATTGGGAAGTGGGTTAAAATTGAGTTACAAGATTTTTTGAGGATACGACAACAGACTGAGTGAGTTAAATAAAAGCGTGTATAGAGCTCTATAGCTCATCGGATTCCTCCAGTATGAATATATATATTCTGATATTCACCATCACTGATATAACGGTATCATTGTCACCAACATTATCCTCACTAGCATTGCCATCAATGTGTTATGAAGGGCCATTGCCTGAAACGTCACCTATTTGTTTCAAGTCGTGATGCAGCTGCTACCTGGGTTACTACATCGCGGAATCGTGAGCAATGGCAAGGGCTTAGGAAGGCATTCATCCAGCAGGGGATTGACCAGGATGATGATGTACAATCTTGTGGTGTATCGAGTTATAAGTGGGCAGTAATCAGAATCTTTATCGAGACTGTGAGAATTCGATGAGCTATGAAGCTCATTTTCACAGATGTCCAGTCGGGGTGGGTCAGAAAGTTACAACAACAACAAGACAAACATCGATAGGATTGCAAAGTATAGGAAAGCTAAGCAAGTGACTAAATAAAAACAAAGTATGTAAGTACAAATTGCATAACGGATTGTGTTGATATGTATATTATGTTGTGCTGGAAGTGTTATATCGTTGATTGTGTAATAAAATACTTCGTCAGGCACTGCTGGTCTCTGTTTGTCTTTTATTTAGGTTCTTTCTCCGCACCTCGCTGGTCTCCTCCGCAGACCAGCGTCGTCTCGCGCGCGCCCCGCACGCGCTCCCCCGTCAGCTCCTCCACTCTTCCTCACACCCCGCTGGTCCTGATTAGGGACCAGCATCTACTCTCGCGTGCCACGCACGCTCCTCCGTTAGCTCCTCCACTCCCGCACTTCAGACACCGCTGGCCGACGGCGTGCTGAGGTCCTTCGGCCACGTGGCCGATGGCGCGGATCTCCTCTCACCACCCAACGTGGCTCAGCCTCTTAACTTCCCCAACTGCCCCGATCTCTTCCGGGCACCCACTTATATCCATTCCCCCCACGTGACCCTGACGTCTCCCCTTCCGGATCGTCAGATCCGGCCTTCCCATACTACCCTGCTAGCTCCACCCCCATTCACCTTGCCTCCCATTGGAGCCGAGGTGAACGGTGGCCCCTCCCACACGCCCCGCAGACCAGGCTCCGCCCCCCAATACCCCGGGCCGTGTGATTGGGCCAGAGCCCAGCAACAGCCCGATTTACGCTCGCATTACAATTACATCAAGCAGTTGCCACCAAGTGTAGGTGGTTACACAGTTGTGATGATTATTAACATATGTATGTCAAATGGTACATGTACTCTCAGGAGCAGCCATCACATTTTATAATTTTTTGCGAAAAGCAATACACACGACATTCAAAACTTCGTCTTATCTGACACAGAACCCCGCTTTGATCCAATACAGAACTCTCATTACACAGAAACAATGACAAATTGTTTTAAAAGGGAGGATGACTTTTTTATCGTTCATAAAACCATTGACTCGATGGTAGATACCAGCTTTTTGTTGTTTTTGTTTTTTGTTTGTCGCGGTTGCACCCGATTCAAGAGCCAAACGGCTCACAGGGCTATACCAAATAAATGAAACTGAAAAAATGAAAACTGAAGCTTGAAAATATTTGGGACTTGAAGGTCTGGCTTCTATCTACGACCCCTTGATACCTTGGAATGAGATTGTAGTGCACCAGGCTACCACCGAACGACACCTCAAGGGTGGAATCTGCTGCACGATTGCTCAGGTGTAAAGCACTTGTGGTAGTGTTGGAGGGACAGAACTATCGCACCGATAGAGTTAGATCAGCTGTTAAGAGTACCGGTATCCCTAAATTTATGAACGTTCGATTTACAACATTTCACGTTAACGCAATTGACAAATTATGGACACCTTTCGACGAACGACATCGAATTTCCGCGTTAACGAAATCTCACTCCGGCACGCGCCGTGATCATCATCAAACTAGAAGCACCCTGGAGGCTGCGTCCACCATCCATGACGGCGTCACGGTATCCCTGCAGTGCAACGGTAACGCAGCCATTTCACCTTACAAGCCATTCCAACGTGCAGATCTCTTGACGAGTTGCCTTAAAAGGCGAATTGTGTTTGTTTTTAATTAATTATTATTATTCAATCGTTTTAATACCGTATTTATGTTCATTGGTATAGTATTACTTGCATTGGCAAGTCATTTATAAACATAATTGTATGTTAAAATGTGACGGTGCTCGTTCCGAGCCTGGAGGGACGGCATTGTTCATAATTCTGTTGCGGCTATGTTTACCGGCGAATTCCGGTTGCTGAGCATTTGCATGGATTAGGTGCACAGTAGAATGGCATCGGAAGGATTTTGGCCAACTTCAGCAGCAGGCCATAATGCCAAACAGTGTCAGAGGCAGCAGAGAGTTGAATAATTCCTGTGCCAGTTTTCTGTTGACTCGAAACCATCGTTTATGGGTGTGGGGAGCGATCTTTTCACAGCAAATATGGTCAGTTCAAAAAACAGCTTGTTGGGGAGACAGTTTGGGGTCAATAATCGGGGGGGAAAGTCAAGCAAGCATATGGTAAATTCCATCAGCCTGGAGGTGGAGGACAACATTAGATATTCGTTTGTGGCTGGAAGGCAAGTCCTGCGACTTTCCAGGTTTCAGAATGGCGATGACTTTGGCTTCCATTGTTTCGGGACTTTCCCTGTCCTGTGCATGGCGATGAAGGGGTTTACAAGCCATTGTTGGCCATATAGACCCAGGTTCTGTAGGAACTTGGCTCATAGACCATCATATCCCAGTGCCTTGTTAGACTTTGCGGCCCTAAGGGCCCCTTCCACTTCGGCGACAGTGCATGGTCTTGTTATATCTGTAGCTTGCGGTAGTTAATTGAAGGTGCTGGTAAGTTGTTTCCGGACAGCTTTCTTGGTATGCTTGTCCATCGGTGCCTTTTGAGCAGGACGCAACAGACATTTCTGTGGGTTTTGGTGGTCTCTGCTCTGTTGGTTTTGAGGCACCTAGGTTAGCAACAACTATAATTTACATTGCGGTGATTGATGCCAGATGATTGCGTCAGGAGTACTTTAGCTTATCACTGCGATGCAAACTAAGATTCGCCGACAAAGCAACAGAGATAAGAGTTAGCAATGCCCCTATCTCTCCCAGCGACGTTGGGGGTGGGGCTAGGGGCGTAGTAAGGCAGCTTCAGGGAGTGAACATTTCTCCATCTGTAGGCACCTCTACCTGCGGCAGAGATTGCGCCCGTGCGTCTGATGTGCGGCTGTGTGGCAGTGTCGCGGCTCAATTGGAGAACGTCAGATGATTTGATCCAACGGAATAATATCGTAGCAGTAGGTTTGTAGATATTGATGGGTTTATGTCCATCCACGTGTAGGCGTTTTGCACACGTGAGTATGCGGTGTATGTTTTAGAGATATTACTCTTATTAAAGTGGCTCTGCGAGTGAATCGGTCAGTGCCGGATTCAGATAGTGCGGGGCCTGTCGCATATGTTATATTAAAACACTATTTTTATACTTACAGAATAAAGTAATTGTATTTTTTCATTTGCTATACAGCCAGATAATACACAAATCGCTATCCGTAAACACCCAGTCGTTCATAAAAGTTGAAGACGGTATAGTACTATAGTAACAGAGCAAGTGCAGAATCACAGAACCGAAATTGATAGCTTTAAAGCATTTAGCGCGGGGCCCTTGAAAGTTCAGGGCCTGTAGCTTACGTAGATACTTTTGCTACTAGGATAATCCGGCATTGGAATCGGTCGTGACTTGAGGTAAGAATTCAGTCCTGATTCACCATTGATAACATCGCCATTGTCATCGCAGACAGGGGCGGTTTCTTCATTAGGGCGATTGGGCGACGCACCACCAATGTCATTCAACCACAGAGTCACGCTAGCCGTCACTGTCAGCCTCTGGATATAGTCCAATCAGCGTCATGTCACGTTCTGTGGAGTACCGCCTCTTTTTGGGCGATTTCACTACGGCTGAGAATCGCCCCGAGTGGTCCCATAGACTTACATTCAAAGATGTTTTTTTTCGAACGGGGGCGCTGCAATGCATTCTCTATGGCTTCCGGGAGGGCATGCACTAACGTGCTTACGTCATCATACGTGCTTACGTCATCATACGTAAGCACGTCTCATCCAACAATATAATTTGTTGCCACCTAGTGGAATCTTTAATAAAATAAATTTGAGTGGTTTGTTTTAATAGTGAGTATAGAAACAAACAAGATGTATTGTAAGAGTCACTTTATTTTTCATTAATATTAAAGAAGTGAAGTTGCCTTTACATGCTTAAGCTGTTAATTTATGCATTGCATGGGTGGACCTTATCCTTATCAATCATCCAGACATTTGCCCCCCCTGAGAGATTTTGCAGGAGCCGCCACTGATCGCAGACAATAGCCAACATCTGCCTTCATCATATTTACCATCACTAATATATCTGTGTCATTGTCACTAATCACCTTTACCATCACTAATATATGTGTCATTGTCACTAATCACCTTTACCATCATCTGTGTCATTGTCACTAATATTATCTTCACTTCCATTGTCGTCATTGTACGTGCTATGAAGAACGACCATGTCCCTAAAACGTCAGCCATTATATATTTTAACTTTTTAAGGCCGCAGTATTATTGACGAATATGTTGAGTTGTTTTGTTATTCGTGCTCGTGCGCCACAGCAAGCACAGCAATATCACTAAAAAATGTGTTAAATCATCACGAACACCATCATCACTAACATAATTGCAACCATTATCATACCTGTCGACCCATACGGTTCACCCGTATTCTTGTACAGGGAAATTTAGTTTTTCGGTCCATACGGCATACAGCCGTTTCAGTACGGGCAAAACAACCCCATAATTTTTGTCAATTTGTTTGTGTTTCTCCCTTGGGACTTTGTAGGATGAATGTTGTATAAGGGCACGGGGTGACCAATAAGGTGTGAATTTGTAATACGGTAGGCACCGATAAGAGGACAAGTATGCATTATCATCACTAAACATCAGTACATCATCACTTACATCCCTAACATTATCATTATGATCGTTATTGCTAAATTGATTTCTCACATTGTCAAAAAAACACATCCAGAGGTGGGTAAATTGAGTACCATCTCATGAGGTGCACCGCGCGGTGCAGATATATTTAGAGCTGGGTAATCAATTACTTTGAAAATTATCGGTGCAATTACTCAACGAATCGGGACAACAGGAAATGTTTGTAAAAAAAAGTCTCTCCTTTCGTACCATGTGTGCCGCTGGACGGGAGATGGTAGGCTTGGCTTGGTGATATCATCATCATCGTCAGCAGCAGCAGATGTGTAATACTGGACATGGCTTGCAAGGGGTTTCTCACCTCTGGGAATCAGAATGCCGGGGCGACCACCAATTTAAGTGAGCCCACTCAATTGACTTAAGCAATAAATCGTCCCAGCTCGTAGGGAGATTATTAACAGCGGGTGTTGGAATGAGAATGTGCCCTCGCCATGTTCATGTGGAATTTTCACCACGATGTTTGAGACGAGCATTTTTGTAGAGCTTATGGAATAGCGTATTGTGTTATACTGTGTAGCGTTGTATTGTATTATGTAATTATGTATCGTATTATATGGTTATGCTGGTTACTCATTAAACATGGGATGTTGGGCCACGTGCCAACGTTGGCCCACTATTTTGCATGTGTAGTGCCATAAGAGGGGAGGGGCTGCTGGGGGCTCTGGGATCCTAGGCAGATAAGCCGTCGGCGCCAGGCGCTAGGATCCCAGGCAACCCAGATGCTTAAGCCCCTTGGCGCCACCAACGGGGGGGCTGTGTGTGCTCTGTGGGATATCTGGGGGCGCACACAACCCCACCCCTCGTTGGGGACGAGGCATAAAAGGGCAGCTCCCTGGCCGATCGGGGCCAGTTGCAGCTCAAGACCCAAGACCCAAGACCAGCCAGCTTAGGACCCTGGACCCCCTCGTCCCGCTTGTCCTTGTAAGGGCGGGACGCTGTGAGGGCCAGTGGTGGGACTCTGGGACTCCCGGCTCTACGTCCTTGAAAGGGCGAGTTCCGAGGAAGCCAGAGTCCAGACCCGCACCTTGGCTGGGTCGGGTCAGATTAGCCTCCCCTAGGGTAATTGTAGCCGGAGGACCCCAGATCGTGGCCAGAGTAGTGTATCTAGGCTGTGTACCTAGGCTGTGTACCTAGGCTGTAACAGAGTATCAGGACTGTTGGAGTGTTGTATTGTAATAAAGAAGTTACCTCTACAAGTGTCTCCGGAACCCATTACACATGTTTACTGCGTAACGCTGAAGCAGCTGTAGTCACCTGAATGTACGTCGTGTGTTCCCCATGTCGGGTATCTTCACCAGAGGTGTGGACTCGAGTCATGTGACTTGGACTCGAGTCAGACTCGAGTCATGAATTTGATGACTTGCGACTCGACTTGGACTTGCATAACAATGACTTTGTCCCACCTATGAGATGTGGACTCGAGTCATGTGACTTGGACTCGAGTCAGACTCGAGTCATGAATTTGATGACTTGCGACTCGACTTGGACTTGCATAACAATGACTTTGTCCCACCTCTGATCTTCACCAACCTACACTGACCAGTGCGGTGAAGCTCCGTCACGTATCTTCCCACCCAAGAGTCAGGCAATCTTATATTCGGTCCTGAAATCACTTGCAAGTCTGATTTCATCAACCATTGCGACGGCACCGTGCGTGTACGTGCCAGTACACGCCACAAGGGATAATGCCGGATAATGAATTTAATCTCATAGTGTCATTCATGCAATTGTATCTCAAACGCTGTACAATGATTACACGGGTTAACAATAATGACAAAGTGTCCAGCAAGGAGATGGAGCAATAAAATTAGGTCCTTGTGCAGCTGCTTTGTGGAATTACTGCATCGCGGCATTGTGAGTGATGGAGGCCTTCATCCAGCAGTGGATTGATTATAATTACGACTGCTGATGCCAATATTGTTATAAAGTATCGTATAGTATGCAGTGATGGATTCTCTTGTGATATATCATGCACGTTAATTTGTGCTGGAAGTGTTGCATCATTGTTTGTATTGTATCATTGTGTTGTGGTGCAATGTACGACTCCCCTAGCCTCGTGTGAGGATCACCTACCCCGAGTCCCCACTCCTACCCCCGACGAACCCCGGTTACGTCCCGGGTCCCCCTTTAAATACCCTCCCGGGGGCATGACGTCACCGTCCCCCAAGGTCCGCCTGACGTCACGTTCTGTGACGCCACTCTCTCCGAGGGCGAGCGTAACCTGACGTCACCCACTACTCCTCTACATTCGTGACTGCAGGGATTCGTCTTCTTGGTTCTTTCGGTAAAGTCACGTAGAATGGAAGTAATAAAATAATATGCTTTAGTTTTTATTATTTTATTATTTCCATTCTACGTGACTTTACCGAAAGAACCAAGAAAACAAGGAATTTATCAAATTTGTCCCAAGACACCGGCACCTGTGGCCTACTGTCCTTCGAACAATGCCACGAGATATTTAACGTCCACTGAAATGCAGACGGTGCATATTCATTGTTAACACAACACAACATGACAACTGCAATGTGAATCTCTACAACAAGAAAAATCGCTCCTGCTGGGCTATGCCACCATCCCGTGTTGTATTGTGTTGTTTTGTGTTGTTGTGTAGAGGTGATACAACATGGCTGGCTCAGTCCTGTTCACGTCCTCGTGGGTCGTGGGGTTCCTCGTCATCGCCTTCATCGTTCTCGTCCTGTTCATCATACGCAGAAGCCGGTGAGCGAGCCTCGCCATTCCTCACAACTGCTCACTACAACATCTCAACATTTATCACTGCAACACTCCTCACACTATATTATTGATTATTTCGGTAATGTCACGTAGGTAGAAAACTTAAAATAAAAATAATGAAATAAAAATTACAAAATAGTGATTTTAATAATAACAAATATAAATAATAAATTGGAAATTATAAAAGCAAAAAAACCCACGACGTTTCATCGCTCCTCGCCACACCTCACTGCTCACCTCTACAAACTTACCACTCTGCACCATGAATTACTCACTATACCTTGCCATTACACTCACCACTGCTCACCATTACACACTTAATACTCCTCACCAAACCACACAGCTACATAGTCCACCATACCTCACCACACGACTACACACCTCGCTGCACCTCAACAAACCAAACCATATCTCACCATGACACAACTCACCACTTCACACCTCACCACACCATTGGGTATCATGGCCCACAGGACCATAGCCCTGGTGCACTGCCCTCTGGGCTATAATGCCATTCGTCTTCCTCTTGCCCCCTCCCCTCATTCCCTGGCCTTGCTCCGTTCCCCCCACCTCAATGCCGCCCCCCCCCCCGTTCCCCACTCATCGATGCCCTCCGTGCTCCCCCAGACGCCCAGGAGAGCCTCCCCTTGATAAAGGCCTCATCCCATGGCTGGGCCACGCCATCGAGTGCCGGAAGGACATGTACGCCTTCCTGCGGCGCATGCAGCGCAAGCACGGAGACACCTTCACGGTCAGCAGTGGCAGTGGGGACAATGGGAATGACAACAGCAGTGGGAACAACGGGAGCAGCAACAATGAAAGTGGGAACAATGGGAACAGCAGCAGTGGGAATAATGGTAACGGTAGATGGAGTGGGAACAATGGGGACAGCAGCAGGGAATAACAGTTGGGATTTGGGTTGCCGCAGGTACAAAAAAAAACCCAGGACATATCGTGGGAAGCAGAATGTCTCATAATTCCAAAATAGGGCAGATCAACATGCAAGTGCATCGTCGTGAGTTGTATATTGTTATTGTGAAATTTACACAACACAAGAAGTTTAGAAGACTTGCAGATTTCCGAGTATGGCATCTACATGAAGAGGACGTCCTGGGAAAACCAGAACAGGTGGTAACCATACTGGGGGCAACCTTCATCTCCATATAGACATTTTCTGAGGCCTAGGTTACGAAAACTAAAAGTATAAACTTTTTCTTTTAACATTTTGGAGACACCAAATTTATACATTTAGCTTTTCAGGTTTGTATAATTATAACGTTTTCTCCTATATTTATCTTGAGCTCCACGTTACATCCTTCTTTGTTAAGTTATTCTATAGTTTCCTGATTGACTAAACTGATATTATGGGGATGTGGAATTGTGCGCCGCTCACATTAATATTTCACGGCTAAGTGTGGACTAAATTTCTGATTGCGAATGACTAAATTAAATCCAGAGACTAAAGCCTAGCTAAATATCCTTCAACTAGACTAAAACTATGGCTAAAATATAACATACTCTTTGGTTCTTTCGGTAAAGTCACGTAGGTATAAAATAAATCACGACGTTTCGGGCGCAACACAAACGTCCGTCATCAGGTGGGAAAGCATGGTCTGCTGCTGAGGCAAAGCGATGGTCTGCTGGTGAGGCAGCAGACCATCGCTTTCCCACCTGATGATGGACGCTTGTGTTGCGCCCGAAATGTCGTGATTTATTTTATTTTATACCTCCGTGACTTCACCGAACGAACCAAAGAGTATGGATTCCTGCAGTCACGAAAGCTTCAAATCAAGATTCAAATATAACATGCTTACTAAATTAACACTGTACGCGTGTGCACTTAAAAATCATGTCTGCCAGTCTAGTGTGTGCCTGGTAAAGGCACCATGGTGAAATCGCTGCCACTTATTGGTGAATGGCGGCTGTTGTTGTTGTCGTAGTGAAGTATATAGCGCATTTCACTACACACCCGGTGAATATAGTTAGATTTTTACTCATGACCAACATCAGTGGCAAATATTTGAACCAATCTTGGGCCTCCTCGAGGTCAACGCAGCCATAATTTCATAGCTGATGTGGCACACTCGAAATGAAGGACGTGGGCAGGTGCTCCAAATCGAGGGCAAGCACATTTATTTATTGTGGTTAATATTAATCTTGTGAAGAACCGCACCGTCACTCTGTAAAATGCAACAGCGCGTGTTACACGCAGAAATCCTTCCGAGACGCCATTAACCATGTGGCTGGTTTACACGTGCAGTTATTCATTAACCCTTTATCTTAAACCCAATTCTACTACTTATAAACCATCCTTGTCTTTGACAATCACATTTGCACATCACTATTCGACTATAACTTTAATCTTAAGCTGTATGTCTATCTATACCATCCACTTATATCGGTATATTACACCCATTATATGTACTGTATGTGTACAGTATACGTACTGTATCTCACCATTGTACAGCTTACTACTTTACATGTGTTCTATTCTCAATAGCATTGCAAGTAGTCATACTCTGGGTACATGGGCATGATTATAGACTAAACAGTATTAGAGTTAGAGAATTACAATGACAGTAACTAATTACAGTGCGTCATCCCTTTACAATGCACAGTGCTAAAACGCCTCTAATTGCATATATCACAAACGAACAATTCAAAGCCAAGCTTAAAGTCTAGAACAAGTCTAGAACATTTATATAACGATCAAAAACAACCTTTGGGTCCTTTACCTGAAAAATGCAACAGCGCGTGTTACACGCAGCAATTATTCCGAGACGCCATTAACCATGTGGCTGGTTTACACGTGCGGTTATTTATTAACCCTGCCAGCCATCTACAGGCCCGACTCAGTCATCACATGCTGCTGTACACACATGCATTGATGCACTGCACAGCACATCAGGACCTTCACAGAACCACACTTTACTCCCTTGCTGCACAAGTACATAATAAAAAGAGTGATCCATTCCTAATGTGCCACACTGATGTGGTGTGTAAACATAAGGCATTGGTGCGACAAAAAGGCAGCACGGAATGCTTCTGGCCGAAGCACTCTCTCATGTGCCGTGACCACCTTGATCTTCCTCCTGTCTCCTGGTTTCAAGGATGACATCGACAATTTTCAGCAGTTCTGCTGAGTATTCATGTGGCTGCACAGATGAATATGGGAGACATAGCGCTTGTTACATTGAATGCAGAACCACGTGGGTGGTTGGGCCGATCTAGATCGACGCTATCTTTGTTGCTGGTGCCGCATCTCCTCCCACTGCGCATCGTGATTCTTGTAAAAAAATTGGACAGTTGCCAGCCGCTTGCACTTCTAGCTGGCCTTCACGTTTGCTCACTAGCAGCAACTTGCTTCAGCATCCTGCGGAGGCCATACGCCAGATCTTTAGTTGTCTTTGCGTATCCGCCCCCTGCGCCACCGCAGGTGTGCTTGGGCGGACAGTACATGACGTTCATACTGGACCCACACGATATGATGGCCGTGGCACGCGAGGCACACTCCATGCTCGACTTCACCGAGTTTGCGCGCAAGCTCGTTCTCAGCGTCTTCAGCGTTAACTTCAAGGTCGAATTCTGCAAGGCGACAGAAGCCCTCAATGTCAGGTGCGGCGCCTCAAACAACAGCTCACACTACAACACACTCACGGTCTTGTATATGTGGGTGCAGTGGTAAGATAGTTTAAGATAGTGAGAAGGGCCTGGGTTTGATTCTCGACACGGGTGTCTTTCTGTCGTCTCCCTGTTCTGAAGAGTGTGAGTATGTGAGTTTCTGTGTAGAGTTTGTATGCTCTTTACTTGCCCTGCATGGGTTACCTCTGGGTTCTTCAGTTCCCGACCATAGTAAAAACTATAATTAAAAATACTATAACTGCTATAGGCCAGGACCCTCTTGAAAAAAATGATTGAGACTCATTAGTGACTAGATTCAGATTATTCAAATCCAATTACTTAGCAGTGCCAGCTCGCCACTCTGGCCCCTGAGTCACCCGGCCACTTCCTAGTCAAATTTGTCGAAGAAACAATAAATACGCATTCACCCCCATTGTACAAAGGTATTTGTATAACCTAATATACAGGGTGTTTAAAAGAGATGGACTCAATTTCAAAGCAGTGTATTTCACGATGGCAACATGTTAAAATTACACAAAAAGTTACAAACGGTTTAATGAGTTATCAGGTTTTACTAACCATTTTAAAAATGCTCTATGTGCCCTCCACCTGCTGTACGGACAACATCGAGACGAGAGTTGAATTCGTCCTAAACGCCTCTCAAAGTGTCTTCTTCCACTGACGTCACCGCTGCCGTGATTCTGTTTTTGAGGTCATCCAGATCAGTCGCTAATTGTGGCACAAAAACACGGTCTTTTGACGTATCCCCACAGGAAAAAGTCGTAGGGTGTGATGTCTGGGGATCTTGGGGGCCAAGAGTGTAGCGCCAAGTCTTGGGGTCCCGTGTGATCTATCCAACGTTGAGGCAGTGTGTCTTGCGAATGACTGAGGCTAGGGGCTGTTTGTGCGCTGGGAGAGGCATATAGCGGTAATCATTTGAAGCTCATTTGGTAAGAGTTTCATTCATGGGCGGTTCGTGGTTGCAGAGCTATAGCGATTTCAAATCGGGTCCATCTTTTTAAAACACCCTGTACATATGTTTTGCATCACTTGTGTTGTTTTATCCAGGCCACCTCTCCCCCCCCCCATTACCCCAGATAATCAAGAGTTTACAGTACTTCTTTCATATGGCAGGATGGAAAAGCAACAGTTTTGAAACGTAGTTGAATCCTAATTTTTTTTCAACCAATCCAAGAAGGCAATAGATGCTGTACGGATCACACCGACACCGCCAGGATGTTGCTTGGATGGCACATTCGTCGGTGAAGAAGACTGAATTCACTGAATCTAACGCCCATTTCTAAATATGTATATGCATGCTTGTATGGACTATTGTGTGTGTGGGTGGCGAAAACATCACAAGTTGACAGTTGGGAGCACAGGTGGTGCATCTGCCAGTCATCTGAGGCAGTCAACTCATGGCACCTGGGTGTGTCCCCTGACCTTCCAGCTAGCCTTCAACACTTCACCGTGGCCTCAAGGTGCACCTAGTCTAGCTCAAGCGCCGTGGTGCTGTCACCACTACTTAGTGGTGATTGGCGGTTGTTGTTGTGCTCTTGTGTGTTCATGCAGTTGCCATTCACGGCCAACATCCGTGACGAATATCTGAACCGTTTTTGGTCCTCCCCTTGGTCGACTGAGCCATAAATAAGTACCTGGTGCGGTGTGTAAACATCGGCACAGGGGAGACAAAGACAGCCAGGCGTGGTGCCAGCCACGAAAACCCCGTCGGGCACGTGACGGCCTTAAAAAGGCCACAGGGGGGGATCTTTATATTTGTTTGCTCCCGAGTGCATGTACGTGTGTTCGTGTATGCGTGTCGCCTCACAGCCACCTGCAGGGCAAAGGGCTAGTGGACCTGACGGATGCAATGATGTCCCAGCTGCACCTGCTCATGGGGCCAGGTTCGTTTGACGAGGGGAATGGCCGTGGGGGGTGCGGGGGCCACAGGGACGCCAAGTGGCACTTCTGCTACGACATCGTGTTCAGGTGCGCCGCGCCAATCACCGCTTCACCTCTCTCGCCCCCTTTTGGCATTTTGCCCATTATTTTTATTGCAGTTTTTCAACATCATCATCGTCGTCGTCGTCATCATTGGTGTCATCGTCACCATTACCATTGTCATCATCATCGTCAATGAGTAATGACTGTCCGTGCTGCGTGTAGAGCCGGCTACCTGGCTCTGTATGGCCAGGAGCAGAGCACGAACTCCCTGGAGGTGTTCAAGGAGTTCCGCAAGTACGATCAGCTGTTCCCTGCCCTCGCCACGTCCACGCTCTGGCCCGGTATGACACAACTGTCATGATACGTCTCTCAAGTATCTTTTATAACTGCAGTGCCCGGAGAAAACCCACGGGCACGAGTGGTACCATAAGCCTGTAGTGATTTGATGGATTGTCACGAATGCAACAATTCAACAAAAAAATCGACCCTCTTTTTTCCCGTGTCTGTTTTCTGCCATGCATGTTATGTTTCAATCTGTCTTGCATGGGCCGTTCGCGTAACTATATGCCCACCCACCCACTTACCTACCCATTTAGCAACTCGCCTACCCACTCACTCACACGCTCACTCGGCCACTCGTCTACTCAACTACCTACCCACCCGCTTACCCAAGCTCCCACCTGCTCACCTACACACTCACCTACCCACTGACTCACTGAACCACCCACCTACCTACTCAATCACCCTCTTGTACCCATGCTGACTTGTCTACTGGGTGCATGTTTTTTTTCTAACGCCCATCTCCCTCTGTCCCACACCCCGTTTTTCCCCCCATCTCAGCCCAGAGGAATGAAGTGGAGCGACTCCAGTCATGGTTCTGGAAGCTCATGGGGGACACGCTGCTGCGTGCACGTGAGCACCTGAGCCCCTGGCTCCTGAGCCATGACGAGAAGCTGATCGAGCTGCAGGGCGACAAAGAGACCCGCGATCGCACCTTGTTCATGCTGCTCTGGGCCTCGCAGGTGAGACGACTGAATCAGCTCTGAAACGGAATGAGTAACGACACCTACGGTAGATCATCGATTATCGGGAGGCTTTGGGCGGGGGGGGGAAGGATTCACCGGATTTAAATAAACACCGGATAATAATCACATTATTTAAAATGGCATTTTTATCACATCATTGTATAACAATGTTTTTCGGTGTTGTGTAATGTGTTTTTTGTGTTTAAAATGTGTTTACGGTATGAATTTGGCATAAAGAAACATACAAATGGACAAAAAATAAGTATCCTGTAAAAAGTTACTGTATTTACCATACCGTACTTACCACTCCAATCTTGAAGACTCTGCATGGGGTGATGATACGTATTACGCTCTTGTTTCAACAATCACGTGTTTGATGACCGCCGGACTGATGGAGCCTTTAGATCGGTGCTCCGGCGAACGCCGAATTACACAAACGCAAATGCATTCTGCGCGACCTCTCACCCAGTGTATAAGAGGAATGGTGTGATGCCTATTATTTAATTGCCGCTTTTGTTAAATATGATAGCAACATTTTTTTTATACTTGACTACAAGAATGTAGTAAGGCAAGCCAGGAGATGGCGCCCTCAATACGCACAGGCACAGATGGATTTTGTTGAAATTCTGTGATCTTCCAACCTCGCCTCCTAAGTGCTCGATTACAGGCTTGAATGTCCCCCACGTGACCAGGGTAACACGGGCCCCGCGTCGTTCTGGATGCTGGCGTATCTGATGAGGCACGCGGACGCCATGGCGGCCGTGCGCGCCGAGGTGCAGCAGCTGCTGGAGGCGACGGGGCAGAGCGACGGCGCGGAGACGCGAGTGATCTCGCTGACGCGCGACGCGCTCGTCAACACGCCCGTGCTTGGTGTGTCCAGTCACCCGTTTACTCACCTACTCACCCACCCACTCAATAATTTACCCACCTGCCCACTCTCTCACCCACCCTGCTCGCTTATTCACTTACTCACTCAACCACTCACCAACTCACTCGCTCAATCGCTTACTCGTTTCCTCACTTAATTACCCACTCACTTACCAGTTCACTCACTTGCCCACTCGCTCCCTCACTCTATCACTGCCTTACACACCTCACCACTCACTCTCTCACCCCGCTTGCATTCTCCCCCACTCACTTGCTCCCTCATCCACCCACCCACCTGCTTAATTGTGAGGGGTGGCCATCACCATGCCTGGCCACCTTTGTTTCTACAATGCTGTTGCTTACACACTGCATCAGGTCGATCTTAGGAAGGCCCAGGATCGGTTCAGATATTTTTTGACCGAAGTCGGCCGCGAGTGGGAATCGAATAGGTTAATTGCACATTGTACCAACCAATTCTCTACCCGTGGCCCCTCGCCCCATGCAGACAGCGCCATTGAGGAGATGCTGCGCCTACGCTCGGCTCCCATCCTCGTGCGTGCCGTCCAGCAGGACATGACGCTAAAGGTGTCGGGCGCCAGCGGACCGGGCCCCAAGCTCCGCGCCGGCGATCGCGTCGCCATGTTCCCTCACCTGAGCCCCCACATGGACCCCGAGATCCACGTGGATCCCGAGGTGGGGGAGGCTGCTGTCCGTGCGTGTCTGTCGTAGAGGCCAGGGCAGGTGCTCCGGTCTCTTCCCACATGAAGAAAAACACTCGTTAAGACGGAATGATCAAGATGGCCAATTTTGTAGCAGTGCAGTGAGTAATCATCGTAACAATATATTCGTCATGCTGCGTCTTGTCCAGTATGTTAAAGAGTGTTTGGCATGTGAGAGGAAACCAGCACACCTGGAGTAAACCAGAATACTTAGAGAAAACCCACCATGCATGTGGGGGGTTAACGCTAACAATCCTACACAGATTTGTTTAAGAATCCAATTCTGTATTGCAATCTCATGGCTACCTTGTGGCCGAAAGCCAACAACATCAGAATCCCTAAAATACAACTAGACATATCAGTACTAAAAGGCTCAATCCTGCTTAGCTTGTTAGATTTGATGGGTACATTCATTGCGATTTCATCGTAGAAAAGTCGGTTGCTGATCTATCTCAATCGTGAATTTGTTAAATGTGGTATAAAAGTCATCTTCATGGGTTTTCTTAAGACTCATCCCACGCAAAAACACTGAAAGATTTATTTACTAAACCATTCCAAGTAGGATCGTGAAAGTCTTGAGCACCTGATTAGGCCATCCTCTATTTCCACTCAGCCTGAAAGGGGTGAGAACCCCATGGCAACTGCCTTGCAGCTCACCTGCTCATCTGTGACGCGTTGTCTCATTCTGACAATGGCAGGAGTTTAAGTTCGATCGCTTCCTGAACAAAGATGGCTCCAAGAAGACGGACTTCTTAAAGTCTGGGCGCAAGCTCCGGTACCCCACAATGCCCTGGGGTGCCGGTGTGTCCATCTGTCCCGGTCGATTCTTCGCCACCAACGAGATCAAACAGTGAGTTCCCCTTTTGTGATGAGGGCTGGATTAACGCAGGGTCCTGATGGATTGCAGCCTGGACCAAACACGTTCCTTCGGAGTGGGCAGGTAAGAACTTGGTTGGACAGCGCATTCGTGCACGACAGAAAGCTCGCGGTCACGTGACGCACTTCAACCAATCCGGGAGCGTACATGTTTGGAAGGGGCTATGCACGACAGACAAATAATCCCTGGTGGGCAGTGTGGAACTGTTATTCCTACCTGTAAATTTTTGTTACCCCTACAATCTCTAACTTTAAGTGGGGGGGGGGTTGTCGTGTTTGTGCGTATGCATCAATGTGCGTGCGTGTTTCAATGTGTGTACGTCAATGTGCCTGCGTTAGTGTGCATGCGTCAATGTGCGTGCATGCGTGTGTGCGTGGCTCTGCTCAGGTTCATTGTGCTGATGCTGATCCACTACGACATCGAGTTCTGCGACCCCGCCACTAAATTGCCAGACATCAACGTCTCGCGATTCGGATTTAGCGTCATGCACCCAACGCACGAAATTTTATTTCGTTACCGCCCGCGCTTCTGAACAGCGGTCACCACTACCCTCCTTGCCCGGTCTCTAACCCTGCCCTGCTGCTCGTTCTCCCTCTCCTCTGTGAATTTGCAGTTTGTATCTCAGACATCTCTTAAACTTGACGAGAATGACTGTTTCAGTCGCTTGAAACTGTTCTTTCCTCTTTGATTGTTCAAATTGTTTGCTTAAATTCTTGTCCATGCTACCACCTGTCAATCTGTCAGTACATCTGTCAGTCCATTTCTCACTTATCTGTTGGTTCGTTTATTCATCTCTGTATAGATATCTGCCCATCTGTGTATGGTTGATTCTGTGCTGCATGACTGTATCTCCACCTGTTTGTCTAACTGTCCGTCTTTCCGCACCCCGTTTGTCCATCTACAGAGTTGTTTATGTCCCTGTTCATATGTCTGCCCACCTGTGTATCTATTCTTATATCCATCCTGTCATCAGTCTGTCATGATCATAAATCTTCCCGACTGCTTTAGTTGAATTCAATGACGTAAGAACTGGGTGCTCCAACCCACATAGGATTCGAACTTTATCTGAATTTGTGCCTTATATGGTAAAGACGTCTTTGGCATGGAAATAAAGTGTTGTGTTTTTCAATTAAAAGTTGTTTGGAAAAAAAATACATCGGCTGGATGAATACATTACAGTATACGCATCCTGCAAACAACATTTCCTATTCCCGAAGAGAATAAAATGTATCTTGTAGAATAAATGTACTATTGTTATGTCTAATTTTTAAATCGCGTCGTCGTTCATGCACATTGCATCTCACAATCGTCGAGGAACCACAGACAAGCTGGAAGGCAGCAGCCAGGTGGGGAGCCAGCGCTTTCAACAATTGCCCAAGCTCTGCAGTCTTATATATATTAACATGTTTTAAGCCAATTAATGAGTGCAGAATGCATGCGGGAAGAAAATGGAGCCAACCAGAGAAAGCCGACGTGTGCGAGGGAGCAAAACTCTATACCACCTCCTGGCAAGGCATGGTACCCATGGGAAATGAGTAACAATAATTGTACGATCTACAAACTCTTACCTCCACAGTGCTGGATTATAATTAGGTGTGCCCCACCACCACTAAAGATGCATAGAATGAGTTTTAGGTCAAAGTAACCTACACTTGACATTGCATCCAATCAGTGACAAATTATGCGACTGGACTAAAAGCTTTTATATGTTTTGTTTTTATTTTAAAGCTAAGCCACTTCAGTTTCCCAGCTATTTTTTAGTTATTTTTCCTATCGAATCTCCACTTCAGCTGCCACGCGGGCTGGGTGACCTTGGAAAGGGCCACGGCCACATGACAACAGACTGCGCCATGAACGTTCAAGGTTTTACAAGAGGCAACCGGGTAAACGTTGGGGGCAGGGTGCACAGATGGAGGTTACAGGGTGGATGGCATGAGGTTGCAATGAAGATTTTTGGTTGAAGTTGACCATTTAACAAAAAAAACACATTCCTGCGGAGGGAGCTGGTAGGAACGTTGGGTTGCTCGGTCAATGTCCAGGGTCAACGGCGGCGTGGTGTATTCTGAAAATATGCCGGACTGTGAGGGCGGGCACAAGCCGGCGTGAGTAGGCTAAACGTTGAGTTTTATAAGGGCACCACGGGGTGACCAGCCCCTCCCCACCCAGCCCCACTCCTCCCACCCCCCACCCAGCCCCACCCTCCCACCCTCCCCACACTCCAGTGTAACAATTCCGTTCAGCTTTTACATTTTGTTCTTATTTAAAAGCTGAGCAGCTTTAGTTCCCCAGCTTATTTGAGTTATTTCTCCTATCTAATCTCCACTTCAACTGCCATGCGGGCTGGATGACCTCAGAACGGATCACGGCCACATGACAACAGACTGCGCCATGAACGTTCAAGGTTTTACAAGACGCAACGTTCAGAGTAAAGGTTGGGGCAGGGTTCCCAAGAGGGAGGTCAGAGGGGTTGGTGGGTAGAATGAGGTGCAATGTTGAGTTTTGATTGAAGTTAACCTTCATTTATTGGACGTATTGTACAAAATCTTGGACGCATTGTGCGGTTTGCAGTGGTGAATTTGTCATCTGAGGCAACCGACTACAGAAAACTGCTCGATATAGAATCTGTTTTATCCAGTACGCACCCATCATTTTATCTCGTGTAGAACTCTCATTTGATGTAGAACTATAATGTTACGTCACTTGTCTCATCCAATGCAGAACCATTTTCTCACGTGATACGGTGACATTGTCTTATCCAAAACAGAACCCTCATCTCATACATCATCGAAACTTTTGCCACAGAAAGTTAGTTTGTAACAAAATTACCCAGAATGCGCCCAATCGCATTGGATGTCAGAAGCTAAGCAGAGTTGAGCCTGGTGCGTGATTGGATGGGTGATCAGGATTTAGTCAGGGTTGCTAATTTTTTTTATCTGGGAGAGAGAGGAGTTCGGATTCATTTTCTCCACCATGCAATTCCCTCTATATTTTTATAGGGCACCAATGCGTATTTTAAACGTGCTTGAACGGCGACGGAAAGTCAGACAATAACTCGATCCAGAATGCAATGAATCTTAACAAGATTTTGAATTATTAACAAGGCCTTGATTCGTTATGCACTACCGATACACTATGCACAAGGACGCGAACCGACTGGCAGATAATTTCTTGACATACTCTTTGGTTCTTTCGGTAAAGTCACGTAGGTAGGAAAAGTAATAGATCACGACGTTTCGATCAGCAGTTTTTTCTTGTCGTGGTTGTCCCACATGACGACGATTGCTTGTGTTGCGATCGAAACGTCGTGATCTATTATTTTGTCTACCTACGTGACTTTACCGAAAGAACCAAAGAGTGTGGATTCCTGCAGTCACGAAAGCTTCAATTTCTTGACACACGAACATAACCACAGAGTTCACCGGCTTAGCACAGCGCCCCCGCGCGTCGACAACCATCAAACATCGTGGCGACCATTCGCACCAACCCCCCAAACCGCACTGAGCGATGATTCAACGCATCAGAAGACCGCAGGGTTATGTAACGTCAGTCTCGGGGACTGTGTTGGCACTTTCAGGAGCCTTTCGAGCAACTCAAGGCAGCTGCAGCCTCGGAACTTGGCGACTCAACGCAGGATTGCGAGCGACTCGGTGCGACAGCCGTCCCCGGCCAGCAGAGGTCGCAAACGGGTTTTGATTCCTTACCCGTACACGGCCGCACCAGGGTCGCAAATGGGTACCCGTACCCGTACGGGTACCCATTTACGGCCGGGTACGGGTACCCGTTCCCTACCCGTACCCTACCCGAAATGAGTGACAAACGGTTACTCACCAGTGACTCACGGCCTACCCGTACCCGGCCGCACCAGGGTCGCAAACGGGTACCCGTACCTGGCCGGGTACGGGTAGCCGGGTATCGGGTAGGGTACGGGTATCGGGTACCCGGTTGCGACCTCTGCCGTCCAGCAGCCGCGGGTAGCAGCAGCCAGCCCACAGCAACTGCAGCAGCAGCAGCGCCTGCAACAACGACCCATCGCAACAATCGTCCCGGTCACTGAGTCGCCCGTATGACAGCAGCTCTTCGCAGAGGTGGGACAAAGTCATTGTTATGCAAGTCCAAGTCGAGTCGCAAGTCATCAAATTCATGACTCGAGTCTGACTCGAGTCCAAGTCACATGACTCGAGTCCACATCTCATAGGTGGGACAAAGTCATTGTTATGCAAGTCCAAGTCGAGTCGCAAGTCATCAAATTCATGACTCGAGTCTGACTCGAGTCCAAGTCACATGACTCGAGTCCACACCTCTGGCTCTTCGCAACAAGCCAGCCCACGGGCTCCCCCTGGCCCTGGTGAACGTAGACCACAGAGCACCCCCTGTACACTGATAATGCTCACTTAAATACACAAATTTGGTCCGGCACTCACAGCCTCTGTCAATCAACTTGACTCGTGCAACCCCCCCCCCATTCGTGACCCCGGAGCAATCGCTACATGAGCCCTGACTTGTTGGTGACCTCACTTCCCACCAATCACGCACAGCCTCATCGACTAACCCTGTCACCCCACGCCCACCGGCCTGTCCCCCCCATCCCCGTCAAGGCCAGACTCCGTCGCGCGCTGGCTTCCGGAGATGGGGAGTTTAGGGAATTCCCCCCCCCACTCCATAACCTCACGTAACCACGGCCACCTTACATAACCCCGGGGCGACAGTGTTTGTCTATGCTGTTACAGGCTTGTCAGTTGTTGTTGGCGTATGACTGCGAGGTGCCAGCCAATGGCTATACAGCAATAGGTGCAGAGCAGAGATATTGATCCACTTGCTGGTTTGTGTTTGTGGTTTCAATGTCTGGTCTTTGCTCTCCACTTGTGCCCGTGCACAGAGCCAGGTGCGTTTTTTTCTATAAGTGAAGACAATGATTATGATTAGAGATCGGACCCTGAGCCTCACGTGCACAGCATGCCACGTCCAGCAGTGTGCAGAATATTCAGAATACAGGGCACTTTCCCATATTTAGATTTGGGGTGGTGAGATACATATTACATTTGTAGACAACTTACAAACCTTCAACCCCTTATTAGTGCCTACCTTATTACAGACCAATTCAGACCTTATAAATCTCAACGTTCATCATACAAAGTCCCATCACAAGAGAGAACAAACAAATAAACAAAAAACATGTTTTGCCCATATTTAAACGGCTTTACGCCGCATGGACCAAAAAACTAAATTTCCCTGTTACAAGAATACGGGTAAGACTGGGTCCGCCAACACAAGGCCTATTGTGATATTAGAGGGGCACCGATGCTTTAATTGCAACCAACTTGAGCACATCTCTGCTGACTGCCCATTACCACGTAAACCTCGCATTTGCAGCATCTGTAAGTGGGAGAGACATGGTTCTTCAACCTGCTCCGAATGGCCACACCAGAGTGGCCATTTCATGGGTAAACGCACATCAAACGTATTGAAATTCATCAAACCAGCCCTGGTCAACGGTATCAGTTTGGAAGCGATGACTGACCCACAAAGTGGGACATGTACGATGCTGGTGACTGCTGCCCTACACTGTCGAGCAAGGATTAAAGATGCAGATGCATTGGTATTCGGCTCCGGCAACACAGAGTCAGCTGCAACCACCGTACTGGAAAGGCTGATTAGAAATCAAAATTGATCATGCAAAGGGAACAAAGATAACTTTCCTTGTCGTGCCAGACATCGCGCAACCAGTGGATCTGTTGGTTGGACGTACATGGACCAAGCAGACACACATTGCCTACATCCGCATGGATGACCAACTTAAGATCGGCTACCGAAATGAGTCACGTTTCAACCAATTTCGAAGTTGGCGACAATCCGAAACGCCTCACCCTTACTGTGGAGTGTCACTCTGCCAAGCAACGCAATTAACAGGATCACCATACTTGCTCCGGGTCACAGAGGATTCTATGATAATCATTTACAAGGATGTGATGAGGCATATAATTTCGACTCAGCAGGGGTCACAGAGGTCCCCATCATACATTCAACTTATAATAGTAGGTTTTTACCCTTTTAACTGGTACAAAACTGACACCTTTATTCAAGGCATCATGTTTGCAATGACCACAACACAAGTAGTCAAAAAAGCAAACAAAAAGAAGCAACTCTGATAAGGATGATAATATGCACTATCCTTGAAGTTGATTGGCCCACACCCGAGACGGCTTTCTTTAGAGCCTAGTCCCCATTGGTGTAGGGCCAGATGACACCAGAAGGCGTACAACTCAAACACAGTGCAATATCAGAGTATTGAGAGCTCGGGGTAAGCATTTACACTATGAGATCTCTTTTACCAGTGGCAAAATATAATAGTAGGTTTGTACCCTTTTAACTGGTACAAAACTGACACCTTTATTCAAGGCATCATGTTTGCAATGACCACAACACAAGTAGTCAAACAAGCAAACAAAAAGAAGCAACTCTGATAAGGATGATAATATGCACTGTCCTTGAAGTTGATTGGCCCACACCCGAGACGGCTTTCTTTAGAGCCTAGTCCCCATTGGTGTAGGGCCAGATGACACCAGAAGGCGTACAACTCAAACACAGTGCAATATCAGAGTATTGAGAGCTCGGGGTAAGCATTTACACTATGAGATCTCTTTTACCAGTGGCAAAATATAATAGTAGGTTTTTACCCTTTTAACTGGTACAAAACTGTCACCTTTATTCAAGGCATCATGTTTGCAATGACCACAACACAAGTAGTCAAAAAAGCAAACAAAAAGAAGCAACTCTGATAAGGATGATAATATGCACTGTCCTTGAAGTTGATTGGCCCACACCCGAGACAGCTTTCTTTAGAGCCTAGTCCCCATTGGTGTAGGGCCAGATGACACCAGAAGGCGTACAACTCAAACACAGTGCAATATCAGAGTATTGAGAGCTCGGGGTAAGCATTTACACTATGAGATCTCTTTTACCAGTGGCAAAATATAATAGTAGGTTTTTACCCTTTTAACTGGTACAAAACTGACACCTTTATTCAAGGCATCATGTTTGCAATGACCACAACACAAGTAGTCAAAAAAGCAAACAAAAAGAAGCAACTCTGATAAGGATGATACATTCAACTTGTCATGAGGTCAAGAGCTGCAAGGGAGAAACATTAGGACGTGCTGAGATCGTCCAGACTATTTGCAATATTGTGACGCCAAAAGAGCAGAACCCGAGTGTGTCACCACAAGAGGTCACGTAGGAAACAGGCTTGCTACCAGCATTGGATGAGCAGACTGCACTGCGCAGTCTTATCCGATATTAACTGATTGTGTTCACGTTTACGGTGACTTTCAGACCGCAGTCCACTCACTGGCATTGACTATATATCTTGTATTCTCCACGGGGAATGGATTCTTTGCTCCGCTGCAAGTCTCCTACCACCACTCTCCCATTGACATATTTCGTTGCTTCCTCTTAGTATCTTTCACGCGACGGTCAATGGTATAGTGTATAGCGGATTGTATAATAATAAATAGTATAAAATTGTAATGTTTAATAGAATGTATAAGGTAATATATAGTATCGTAATCGTATAGTAAATATACAGCAGTGTGATATACAGTAGGGTGGGTAGAATAATACATAGTGTAATATTACAATGTATAGTCGAAGGTATAGGGTGGTGTATAGTAATACAGTATATAATTAAATGTTGGGTTTGTCTATGGCAGTATATAGTACGGGGTAGACCCGTGTGATGTAAGAGAATAAAGTTTAGCTGGAAGCATATTATATTTTTTGCGTCATATAATTGTAATGTACTACTTACTGTTAGTATCTCAGCTTATTGGAGAGTATATTTAGTATACTGATGATACTATGTAGTTTATACTTTAGTTTTTTACGTGGTGGTTCAGTTACTGCAGCTACATACTATTAACATTCCTTCCCTTTATTAATGCTACCCCTATCCCCTCCCTTTGATGCTGCTAATCCTGCATAATGCACGGACATAACTTTGAAAACCCACCGCCCACCTCCTACGCATTTCACAAGTAGTACTAATCCCATATCTGCATTTCCCATAAATATGCTAAATTCCTCTTGATATGCAAATTATTTTGTCAAGGCGCTCTACCCCCTCCAACCCAGCTTAAATATACGCTCCAAGCCTGGGGTGTTTCATTCAGACTCTGTCTTCCCGACAGACCTGTTCTTTACCTGAGGACGGCTGCTTGCGTTGTGGCCGAAACGTCGGGAGAATTACATTATTATGTTTTATTTTTATAATTTTATTATTTCCATTCTACGTTACTTTACCGAAAGAACCAAGAAGATGAATCCCTGGAGTCACGAAAGCTTTAAATCGAAAGATGCCCCCAATACAGATGTTACATCAAACGTGGTGGTGGTCAGAGATAATGAGTTCCTAGATGCATGAGGTAAATTATCTAGCCGGGTGTCTGGAGTGTCGTGACTCGCCTGGTGTTGTAGCACAACAGCCGCCGATGAAGAGGTGAACGCCATCGTGATGGCAGAGGGTCGCTCCAGCAACCCTGCATAATGTGGCCGGGCCAGCCACAGCGATGGCAGGTGATGGGTGGGCCCCACAGTGGAGTCGCTGTCTCCCCTCTCGGTCCCCAACCTCGAGGTCACTGTGGAGTTTCCCCGCCCGACACCGTCCATCTGTGGACTGCCACCACCACCTCCTCTCGCGGACCACCGCTGCTCTTGACTGCTTCTGTGATGAGTTGGCCCCCGCCGATAGCACCCTTCATCCTAAAGTCCAGGCAGGATGTGCAGGCAGCGGTCTCTGAGGTCCCCTGCACTCGGGCCACCACCTGAGTCCGTTGATTCATCTCCTCCTGGGCCTGCAGACACCGGTGTTGTATGTGTTGGAGTTATGAAATTTTGATGAAAATAATAAAAATGAATAATTTTCTGAAAAATGCGCAAATCGCATTAATTATGTTAATGTGTGTATTAACATGCATAAATTATGACAATGCGTGTAATGATATGCCTAAATTATGATAGTAGGTTTTTACCCTTTTAACTGGTACAAAACTGACACCTTTATTCAGGGCATCATGTTTGCAATGACCACAACACAAGTAGTCAAAATAGCAAACAAAAAGAAGGAACTCTGATAAGGATGATAATATGCACTGTCCTTGAAGTTGATTGGCCCACACCCGAGACGGCTTTCTTTAGAGCCTAGTCCCCATTGGTGTAGGGCCAGATGACACCAGAAGGCGTACAACTCAAACACAGTGCAATATCAGTGTATTGAGAGCTCGGGGTAAGCATTTACACTATGAGATCTCTTTTACCAGTGGCAAAATATGATAGTAGGTTTTTACCCTTTTAACTGGTACAAAACTGACACCTTTATTCAAGGCATCATGTTTGCAATGACCACAACACAAGTAGTCAAAATAGCAAACAAAAAGAAGGAACTCTGATAAGGATGATAATATGCACTGTCCTTGAAGTTGATTGGCCCACACCCGAGACGGCTTTCTTTAGAGCCTAGTCCCCATTGGTGTAGGGCCAGATGACACCAGAAGGCGTACAACTCAAACACAGTGCAATATCAGAGTATTGAGAGCTCGGGGGAAGCATTTACACTATGAGATCTCTTTTACCAGTGGCAAAATATGATAGTAGGTTTTTACCCTTTTAACTGGTACAAAACTGACACCTTTATTCAAGGCATCATGTTTGCAATGACCACAACACAAGTAGTCAAAATAGCAAGCAAAAAGAAGGAACTCTGATAAGGATGATAATATGCACTGTCCTTGAAGTTGATTGGCCCACACCCGAGACGGCTTTCTTTAGAGCCTAGTCCCCATTGGTGTAGGGCCAGATGACACCAGAAGGCGTACAACTCAAACACAGTGCAATATCAGAGTATTGAGAGCTCGGGGTACCAGTTAAAAGGGTAAAAACCTACTATCATATTTTGCCACTGGTAAAATAGATCTCATAGTGTAAATGCTTACCCCGAGCTCTCAATACTCTGATATTGCACTGTGTTTGAGTTGTACGCCTTCTGGTGTCATCTGGCCCTACACCAATGGGGACTAGGCTCTAAAGAAAGCCGTCTCGGGTGTGGGCCAATCAACTTCAAGGACAGTGCATATTATCATCCTTATCAGAGTTCCTTCTTTTTGTTTGCTATTTTGACTACTTGTGTTGTGGTCATTGCAAACATGATGCCTTGAATAAAGGTGTCAGTTTTGTACCAGTTAAAAGGGTAAAAACCTACTATCATATTTTGCCACTGGTAAAAGAGATCTCATAGTGTAAATGCTTACCCCGAGCTCTCAATACTCTGATATTGCACTGTGTTTGAGTTGTACGCCTTCTGGTGTCATCTGGCCCTACACCAATGGGGACTAGGCTCTAAAGAAAGCCGTCTCGGGTGTGGGCCAATCAACTTCAAGGACAGTGCATATTATCATCCTTATCAGAGTTCCTTCTTTTTGTTTGCTATTTTGACTACTTGTGTTGTGGTCATTGCAAACATGATGCCTTGAATAAAGGTGTCAGTTTTGTACCAGTTAAAAGGGTAAAAACCTACTATCATATTTTGCCACTGGTAAAAGAGATCTCATAGTGTAAATGCTTACCCCGAGCTCTCAATACTCTGATATTGCACTGTGTTTGAGTTGTACGCCTTCTGGTGTCATCTGGCCCTACACCAATGGGGACTAGGCTCTAAAGAAAGCCGTCTAGGGTGTGGGCCAATCAACTTCAAGGACAGTGCATATTATCATCCTTATCAGAGTTCCTTCTTTTTGTTTGCTATTTTGACTACTTGTGTTGTGGTCATTGCAAACATGATGCCTTGAATAAATGTGTCAGTTTTGTACCAGTTAAAAGGGTAAAAACCTACTATCATATGTTGCCACTGGTAAAAGAGATCTCATAGTGTAAATGCTTACCCCGAGCTCTCAATACTCTGATATTGCACTGTGTTTGAGTTGTACGCCTTCTGGTGTCATCTGGCCCTACACCAATGGGGACTAGGCTCTAAAGAAAGCCGTCTCGGGTGTGGGCCAATCAACTTCAAGGACAGTGCATATTATCATCCTTATCAGAGTTCCTTCTTTTTGTTTGCTATTTTGACTACTTGTGTTGTGGTCATTGCAAACATGATGCCTTGAATAAAGGTGTCAGTTTTGTACCAGTTAAAAGGGTAAAAACCTACTATCATATTTTGCCACTGGTAAAAGAGATCTCATAGTGCCTAAATTATGATGGTGTGAGTAATTGTATGCATAAATTATGATGATCGCGGAGATAATCGTGGTAATTTATGCGGATGCTTGCGATGATGTTAATGTGAGCAGTTGTGGTAATTAGGCTCAGCTTCGTTTATCCAGAGTTATGTCAATCAGGATAACACGATGATCAATGATTAAACGTTTACCGATTATCCTAGTGTGTGTTATGATATTTAGGTCTCCATTTTCATATCTCATCACAGGATACAGTTATCAAAAATAAGATGGTTTTGCATGGACTTGTACAGAATCACTCGAACAGTTGGTGTTAAGCAATTTTATTCTAACAAGCATGTGACATTCTATCATGCAGGTCAAACATGCGTCAATAATTCATGAATAACCAAACACTTATGCATTTGCGATATCATGCATTCGATTAATATGAATAACTAAAATTCTCATGCAATTACGAGATTAAGCATTGACTAAAATGAATGAATAAACACTTATGCATTTACTAAATTGAATAACTCAAAACTCTTATGCATTTTCGATATTGTGCATTCGACTAATATGGATAACTAAAATTCTTATGCAATTACGAGATTAAGCATTGACTAAAATGAATGAATAAACACTTATGCATTTACTAAATTGAATAACTCAAAACTCTTATGCATTTTCGATATTGTGCATTCGACTAATATGGATAACTAAAATTCTTATGCAATTACGAGATTAAGCATTGACTAAAATGAATGAATAAACACTTATGCATTTACTAAATTGAATAACTCAAAACTCTTATGCATTTTCGATATTGTGCATTCGACTAATATGGATAACTAAAATTCTTATGCAATTACGAGATTAAGCATTGACTAAAATGAATGAATAAACACTTATGCATTTACTAAATTGAATAACTCAAAACTCTTATGCATTTTCGATATTGTGCATTCGACTAATATGGATAACTAAAATTCTTATGCAATTACGAGATTAAGCATTGACTAAAATGAATGAATAAACACTTATGCATTTACTAAATTGAATAACTCAAAACTCTTATGCATTTTCGATATTGTGCATTTAACGAACTGAATGACCAAAAATTATTATGCAATCGTAACCTCTACCTCTCCACCAGGCATCTCATTAGTTCGTTTTTGTATCGATCACAATCGGCGACTGGCCGAGTTTGAAAACAAACATGACACACTTCATTTGCGGTAATAAACAGCACTTATTGTATCCCAGAGGCGAAGGTCTATGTGAGGGCGGGTGTGGGGAGAGCGAGTCTGATTTCTTTAATTAATTCTTCGGCGAGATTCTCTGACAAAGGGGAACTGGTTTGACAAGATTTTCTCTCTCTGTGCACGGTCGATTTGTAATGAGAATTTCGGGAGGTTGAGTTTGCCTCGACGAGTCTATTGATCGCCTATGTGATGAGCGGAACAAGGGAAAGGCCCGGAAACCAACCTCACTCTTATAACCGACGGACTCTTAATCACTCGATGGGCCACGATTCCTCATGGCCAGCTGATGGTTCATGTAGTTGATAATCAGTCTTCCAATAATTGTGTAGGGTTGATACGACAGTAAGGGTGAACTAGATAGGATAGTCTCACATGTGAGTGGGGCGTCGATGCGTGCGTGTGTGTGGGTCTATTGGTGGGGGAAGTTGTGGGTACGAACGACTTTCGGAGAAGGGTCATCTTTGTCGCGGCTGCGGTGATCGGCGGCTGCAGACTCCTTCCTCGGTAGAGCCGGTACGAAGATTGGCGGCGCGGTCGGGCGAGCACCTCTGCGTGGTGGCGGCAAGAGAGCTGACTCATTCACTCGTGTGCGGCAGGAGAGCACCTCGGCGATGCACGTCAAGGTGGTTGAGTCTCGTGTGCTCGTTTGCGGCAGGCGATGCACCTCGGCGATGCACGTCAAGGTGGTTGAGTCTCGTGTGCTCGTTTGCGGCAGGCGATGCACCTCGGCACCACGCGAACCTCGTCCTTCTGGATGACGAGAGCTTCTTCGCTGGCGGTGACAAGAAGAGATGGCTGTCGCCCTGGAGATCTCTGGTGGCCTTAGCCCGGAGACGAGATGAGATGTAGGCGGAGCTCGTGAAGAACTGTGATGGGGCTCGGAGCCCTGGCGATCTGTGGTGGGGCCCGTGGCCCGGAAGATCTGTGATGGGGCCAGAGGCCCTGACAATCTGTCTTGAATGGATTTTTTTTTGGCTTATATCGAGAATATCCACTCAGTTTCCCGAGTTGTTCAAAGTCTGTCATAAAACCTTCTTGTGGGTGGGGCCATCTGCATCCGTGTTTGTGTGTGTCCGTCCGTGTGTTTCGCGTGCGTGTTTGTCCGTGTGTTTATTAGCTTTGAAGACGCAGCTGTGTGTCGTTCTGGAAGGGGGGGGGGCTCGTGACGGCGCCAATGAAGATATCCATTAGCCAGACCGATGATTCGCGTCGAGTTCTATATATATAAAAGAGATATTCGAATCCATGTTTTTGTTACCGAATAATATTTGTCGCGACAACCTACGCGTTAAGCGAGCTTAATTATTTCCGCCCTCGCTCGGGGATCATATCTTTTGTCTCACACAGCTTAAGTTGTTTTGGTTTGGAAGTTGAAATGCGACTTATTCCATTATGCCCCAGTTATGCCGAAACCGTGTTCCCGATGTTTCATCGTGACCCGATCTCTCATGGAGATGTTATTCCTTGCGTGTGCAATTTTTGCTGTCCGTGTTGTGGGAAGACAAAGACGGTTGTTTCCACGGTGGAAGCACCCGGCGCATGCTTTATTTATTTATTTATTTATTTCCCAGAGCGTGTTAATTTCCTTTGAGACATTGCCCGGGAGTTTTATTGCTCTCATTTCCTTGCTTTTGTGCCTGCATGTGGAGATCCTCTCGGAAAGACAAAGACGGTCGTGTTGCTGCTTCCCCTGGGTCGTTGTGTTGGGTTAATTTTGAGAGCCTTATTCGCCGTTAGCTCCTAGGATATTCACTTTAATTCCGTACTTATTATTTGACTTCTTGTGATTATTTAATCTGCTATCCCGGCTAGGAATTTTGTTTTGGAGCGAAATAGATGCCATAATTGTTCTTCGATGCTTCGGCCCGGCCGTGTAGAAATTCTTTAAAGGTAAATAATGTCAGTATTTAATTAACAATGGTGAGTCGCGATTTTGGTGCAGACTGTAGTCTGCTTTCCAATTGGAGTGAGGATGGATACTGTTTGCTTAATCTTCATGGCTAAGTTTACTTGTGCATCTAACATGGTTCAAAGACCCGTGTGGGCTTTTTGTCGTCAATGCTGTTTCTTTGTTAAAAACATAACCATCTCTTCCTCCGCGGTGCCCGGCCCTGCAAGTTTTTTTTACGAGAGGGTGTCATTTCGACCCTCTGCCTGCCATTCCCCCCTCCCTTGTTCCTCCTGTGTGAAATTTGGGGAGTTTTTATGATCTTGATTACCCTTCTTTCATGCCCTCTTTCCTTTGAAATGAGGTGTGCGCACATCTGTGTTAGTGTGTGGGGGCCTCTGTGGGAGTGTGGGGGTGTGTTCGTTCCCACGTTGCCGCGTCTAAAAAAAAATGATATTATCTATGTTGGCAGAATAATTCTTTAAAAAAATTTAATTTTAAATATTAAAAAGGGGGGCATATACACAACACCGGGACACCCACAAGGAGGTCTGCGCCTCCTCCTCCACTATTGGCAGCACCACAGCCATCTCGTGCACCAGTGACAAGATCTTCTCCATCACTAAGGAGTCCAGCGCCGCTTCATCCAGCCGAGGGAAGGCCGCCTGGTCGAGCACTGCGGTAGGCGGGGGGCAACTCGGCTTCATCTCGCCTGCGCTGCTGAAATTTTATTTTGGCATTTGATGACAGGTTGAAGACCTCCGCCATCTCGCGACAAGCCGTTTTCAGCATCATCCTCCGCTCCGCCGATATCACCTTGAAGATGACAAGGGCCTCGTCATTCAAGGCATTTAGCGCTTAGGCCTAATACGCGGCCTCAAACTGTTGGATGAAGGCCCCCCAGTCGCCGCCTGCCACCACGAACTCCTTCACCGGCCCAAACTGGCAAGGTCAGTCGGCCGCTCTCTTTTTCACCACCTCAACTGTCTCTGGCGATGGTGCCTCAGTCGCCACCACTGCTCCGGATGTCCCTGGCTTCCTGGTCTCCGCAGCAGTTGGTTGAACAGCTCTTACCGCCAGTTCTCCCGTCGCCATCACCACTGTTGTATCTATGCCCTGTTTTCCGTTATTAATATTAAGAATTAAAATATTTTTTTTATATCTATATATATATATTTTTTAATTAAATAATGAAAACAACCCACTACAAGCACACCAGGAATCTGTGCAACGGCCATTAAACTGCACAAACAGATGGCCCATGAATGCTTTGGAGGGTTAGGAAAGGTCGCGAGGAGGGGTCGCGGGGGTGTCTGCTTCTTCTCGCTCTGTTTGTGTTTTTTGTTGCCCGCTCGCAAGGAATGCGCAGAGGGGAGTCACGTTTTGAGTTAGGCACGGGCGCACACAGCGAACAGGCAGTCTGGGTCCGAGTCGCGCTCAGCGGTGCGACGGGGCTCGCAAGGGAGGTGTGGCAGTCGTGCCTCAAGAAGAGATGGGACGACGAGACTTCGTTAAAGTGACCGCCTGAGAGCAGTCTGGGTCGAGTCGTGCTCGGTCTCGCAACTCGGCTTGCGACGCAGCGTTGCAACGGGGCTCGCAAGAGAGCGGGGGCAGATCGTGCCTCGAGAAGTGATGGAACGAGGAGGGGTCGTTCGAGTCGCAGAAGTCTGAGTTCAACCTGGGTCGGGGCTGCGTTTCAGCCGTGCTCCGGCTGGCGGAGCGTCGTGAGGAAACGAAACACCGATGCCGATAGCAGGTGTCGCTTCTCGCAAAACGAAGTTAAGTGCGAGTGAAGCTGGTAGCTGCACGAACAAGGGAAGCACGGAGCAGAGAGAGTGACGAGTGACGACAAACAATCAACCTGTAAAAGGGCGGAGATCACCAAGCGTCGACCAAGAGAGCAAAGCAGAGAGCGCGAAGCAGTGGAGAAAGCCTGGTCAAACGGCTGTGAGGAAGAGGACAGCGCCATCGAATGCGCCGTGTGTCTAATGCACACCCAGATCAACCAGCATCAACCAAAACCGACTCGTCATCCCGCAGTGGAGAAAGAGAGTCAAAGTCTTCCGAACGAGCGCCACCGAGCGCCACCGAGCGACACCGAGCGACACCCAGCGCCACCGAGCGACACGAGCGACCGAGCATCTTCAAGGACAGCATCGTGCCAACTCGTCATCTAGCAGTAGAGGGAGAGAGAGCGCAAGAGCAGCACGACTCGGACGTCACCGGGCGTCACCCAGCGTCGTGCCAACTCGTCATCTAGCAGTAGAGAGAGAGAGAGCGCAAGAGCAGCACGACTCGGACGTCACCGGGCGTCACCAAGCGTCGTGCCAACTCGTCGTCCAGCAGTGGAGAGAGAGAGAGCACACAAGCCGAGACACGCCGAGCGAGGGAGCAGCAGGGGCTCGCGGCGGCCACGCCCAACCCAGAGAACTTCTGGCCGCTGTTTGTATCCTCCCACACCACACAAGCTAACGACATAACTCCCGGCTCTAAGAATTAATTAATATTACAAGGGGACAACGCACACACAGCACGTGTGGGGGTCGCTGGCCCCCGAGATCCCTCCCTCGGTACCCCTAACGGCCGGGTTAACCTCATTACTCGCCCCCTCGCTGTTAGGCGAACCGCTGCTGGGTTCTTCACCCATGGGGTGAGAGCCGTCGCTCGAGGATTCCCCTCCCCCGCGAGTTCGCGTAGTAGGCATGGTTAATTACGTACGCGCACACCCACACACAGCTCTGCGCGGCACTCACTCAACACTGACCACTCACGTTAGGATCGCGCACCTGTATTATACACGTCGTGAACGTGCGCGCACACACACATACAGCTCCACACGCGATACCCACTCTTGCGCCGCTCTGCGCCGCGCTGGCCGCTCACGTTATGATCGCGCACCTGGGGTACGCCGATTACGCACGCCGCGAGCTTACGCATACACAGTACCACACGCGTTCGCACTTATAACACGAGATCACACGAGGCCACGATCAGCTATTAATGATTTATTATCCGCTACCTGGAACTAGATGTTAAATCAGTGAGTTGACGAGGCTGGCCTACGCTGATACCTCTGAATCTATTCTTTTTATCGGATATGATCCTACTTTTACCTCCTTACTCACCGTTAAGTGTCCAGGGCGGTCCGCTGATCCTTGTGCTAACAGCGTACCTCGGCGCGTCGCACGGACGTCCGGGTCGCTGGCTGGAGCTGCGTCTCGTCGCCTGGCGCTGGAGTTGCGTCTGGTCGCCTGGCGCTGGAGTTACGTCTGGTCGCCTGGCGCTGGAGTAAAAACCCGATTTCCCCTTTGCGCCCACTATTTATCCTCCCTACCTCAAAGGGAATGCGGCTCTGGACAATAGGCTCGCGACCCTCTGGCATGCGCACCGCGGTTCCGGGCGCTTTTGATATGCTACTTAATGCTCAACCTGCGCGGTAAAAATTCCAATCAATCCGCTTTTGATATGCTAATTAATGCTCAACCTGCGCGGCGCAAATTCCAATCAATCCCTTTCTCACGCAGGCCCCCCCATTATCGCAGTTTATGCGGCGGCGTCCGTCACAAAGGTGCACCGTGGGAATTTATGCACGGCTCCCCGCGTGACTCCGCTCTCCCGATTACTCATACCAACAGCCTTATCCTTTAACTCCCCTAACAATGGTGCCTGCGTGTCCGAGCGTAATTATGCCGTCCCTCCGCTCCCTGTGCGGGGGTGCCTGATTATGCAATTCAGATGCGCTGCGTGTTTTCTAATGATGCTCCTCCATCACAATGCTTATTCCCTCTGCCTGCCCCGTCGATACTTGCGTGTGTGGGGTGTGTGGGATGCGTTTCACCCGCGGTGGCCGAGTGGCCCCTCGCTGCGACCTTGCAATCTTAAGGCTGGTCGCAGCGCCGCGGTGCAAGGTAGCGTCGGGGGAGGTCGTCCAATTCCCTGGTCGCCGGAAACCGTGAAAGTTTAATCCCGGTAAGGGCTTCTCGGATAAAAACCAGTCGGCCAGGTGACCTCCCCTAGGACCTCTATGGGGGGGGGGAAATGCGTGCGGGTGTGTTCATGTGAGGTGAGGTGAGGTGAGAGGGACGCGGGGTCGGCTCCGTCGCTTGGTGGTGGCGAGGTCGGAGATGGGGCGCCTGCTGAACGGTTTTGTGGCGGCGGCATGACATAGCCCCCCGAGGTGCTGGTCCCCGTCCTGGGTTGACTGGAGCACCTTGCTTGAGCTGCGCCCACGAGGAAACGCTGCGGGGTCCGGGGGGTCCGTCCGGACCTCGTGGCTGGTCTCCGGGCGGGTGGCTCCGTCCTCTGCAGCTCCTGCAGTGGCCTCCTCCTCCACTCCAGCCGCTCTCCCTGTCCCTCGGTACCTGCGGGCTGGGGTACAAACTCAGAAGCGGAGGGGTTTAGGGGCCGTCGTCCGCGCCGTCCCCTGGCGGGGTCGGGGCGTCTCGGGGGCCCGGCGGGGCCCATGTAGGGTGCGAGGCCCCCCAACACGAGGGGTGCGGGTACTCCGGGATTTCGGGGCCTTCGGGTGACGGGGTTCTCTCTCGCCGGGGCCGCTTTCCACGGTTTTAAGCGGCGGACGTTGACCACCGTCTCTCGATCCCTATCCCCGCCATAAATTAGTACCGTCCAGGGGGAGATCTGTCGCACCACCGTCCAGGGTCCCCGCCAGTAGGTCGTCAGTTTCCCCACCTGCCCGGCCCCGACGCGAGGGGTATGTAGCCACACCTTAGCGCCTGTCAGGAATAAGGGGGGTTCCATGCGGGGTCGGGTGCCCTGTTCCTGCCGCCGATGCGCAGCTTCCCCTTGCGGGTATGCTCGGCCTCGGGCTTCTCGCAGGGTCTCCAACAGGTGTTCCACGGGGCGGCTTCCCTCCTCCGGCTGGGGGGAAGGGACGCCGAATAGCAGATCTGCGGGTAAACGAGACTCACGGCTGAACATCATTAAAAATGGGGTTTGTCCCGTCGACGTGTGTACGGTGGTGGCGTAGGCGAAAAGGGCGTAGGGGAGGTGTTCGTCCCAATCCCGTTGATTTGCGGCCACCATACGTTTGAGTTTCCCCGCTAGGGTCTGATTCATGCGTTCTACCATACCGTTCGCTTGGGGGTGGTACGCTGTGGTTCGGTCCTTCTGGATTCCGAATTCTCGGCACAGTGCCTGGAACAGCTCGGCCTCGAACTCACTACCCTGGTCGGTGAGGACTCATTCTGGGATCCCGTGCTTCAGTACGTAATGTTCCACAAATGCCCGGGCCACCACCAAGGCCGTTTTATCAGGGATGGCCACTGCCACGGGGTAGCGGGTGAAATACTCTACTGCGACCAGGATAAACTGGTTGCCTCGATGGGATCGCGGGAATGGCCCCTGTAGGTCGATCCCGACCAGCTGATTCGTGCGGCTGACGCGGAACGGCCTTAGGGGTACCTGGTATCATGCCGGTTTCGGCCAGCACTGCTGACAGGCGCGGCAGCCCTGTACCCAGGCCGCCACGTCTTGTGCCAATTTGGGCCAGAGATACTGGCGACGCAGGGTCTCTCGCGTGCGTCGTTCCCCATCGTGGCCCCCGAGTGGGTGGTCATGCACCAGCCGTAGCAGCTGGGGTCGCACCTGGGCAGGAACACAGATGCACCCCGGCAGGCCGGCCTCGGTTAACTCCCGTACCACTCCGTTCTGCACACACAACCGGGCATACAAACCGCTCCAGGGTCCTGGTAGGGCGCTCTTTTCCTCCCGCAGTGCCACCTCCACTGCCGCCAGATCGGGATCTCGCTGCTGGGTCTGTCTCAGCTGCTCGTCGTTCAGGCCCAGGAAGGCGCAGCCGACATCCTCCTGGATCCGTCCGATCGGGTCCCGAGCCGCGGGTCCCGCGCTTGCCGGGCGGTCGACGGAATCCTCGGTGCCACCTGTGAGGGTCTCTGTGGCGCACACTGCACTCTCTCTCGCTGGGGGGGGGTAAGTGGCCGCGGCCTCTCGGGGGTCCGCTGCCTGCCGGCAGCGTCCCCCCGTGAAACACAGGCAGGCCTACTCCGCCCTTGTCTCGGCGTACACCGTGGATCGCCTCGACAAGGCGTCCGCGTTTGCATGCGTCCGGCCAGCCCGATACTCGATTTGCAGGTTGTACTCCTGCAACTGCGCCAACCACCGGGCCATCTGCCCCCGCGGCTCCTTGAATGTAAGAAGGAACTGCAGAGCATAATGGTCAGTGCGTATGCGACATCTCCTGCCGTACAAATACGGCCGGAACTGTTTGCATGCGAAAATCACGGCGTACAACTCTTGGCGGGTCACGCAATAGTTCAGCTCGGCCCCACTCAAGGTCCGGCTGGCGTACGCGATGACTCTTTCCGTCCTATCCTGTACCTGTGACAACACCGCGCCCAGCCCGCTGCTGCAGGCGTCGGTGTCCAAAATAAAATCGGTGGTAAAATCGGGGAAAGCGAGGGTGGGGGCATGGGTGAGGTGATCTTTGAGAGTGGTGAAGGCCGTCTGGCAGGCCCCCGTCCACTGATAGGGGTGCTTAGGGGAGGTGAGTTGGGTGAGAGGGCGTGCAATCTCGCTGAATCCCTTTACAAATCGACGATAATAGGTGGCGAGCCCCAAAAATGATCTGATCTCCGTCAGATTCCTTGGCCGTGGCCACTCCACTACGGCGCGTACCTTCTCTGGTTCGGTGTGCACGCCTGCCTCGCTGACGCGATGCCCGAGGTACCCCACCTCGCGTTGTGCGATGTAACACTTACCTGGCTTGAGCTTGAGATGAGCCGCTCGCAGTCGCTGGAACACCTCTCGAAGCCTGGACCAATGCTCAGACAAAGATCTACTGAACACTATCACATCGTCCAAGTAAATCAGGCACTGTTCCCATTGCAAGCCCCGCATCACCAACTCCATCAGCCGCTGGAACGTCGCGGGCGCATTGGTGAGTCCGAACGGGAGTACTCGAAACTCGAATAGCCCCATCGGGGTGGTGAATGCGGTTTTCGGCCGATCCTCCTCCGCCATCTCCACCTGCCAGTACCCGGACGCGAGATCGAGGGTGGAAAAATATCGCGCTCCGGCGAGGCTGTCGAAGGTGTCGTCGATGCGGGGTATGGGGAAGGCATCGCCGAGCGTGACAGCATTCAATTTACGGTAATCGACGCAGAACCGGGTTGACCCATCCTTTTTCGTTACTAGTACCACTGGGGCTGACCAGGGGCTCACCGAGGGCTGAATTATGTTATCGCGAAGCATGTCCCCAACTGCCTCTTTGATTTGGGCGCGTTCGGGTGCGCCCACTCGGTACGCAGGGAGTTTAATGGGTCGGGCTGCACCGGTGTCAATTTGGTGCTTAACAAGGTCGGTCCGACCCACGTCCGAGTCGTGTTCACTGAATACGTCGGCATACTCCCGCAGTAACTCGCGCAGCCGGTCAGCCTCTCCCTTAGGTAAATCCGCCCATGGTACATGTAACGCGTCGAGGAGGGGAACGACCTCGGCTCGGGGAGTCGGGCCGACTCGCCAGGCCAGGTCCTGGTCACCCTCAGGACGACCGGGGTCCTCAGCCCAGAGTGCGAACACCGAGTCGTTAGAGTGGTGTGCGTGCAGGGGGTGTACGGTGGCGATCGGGGTGCGCCGTCGCAGTATCGCTGGGGTACTGTGGGGGTTAAACATCCGCATAAACAATCGGTCCCCATCTGCGTTTACCAACGTGGCGGATCCCACGACCCCATACCGTTTTGCCAACTCCGGGTGAGGAGTCAGCATTACCTCCCCTGATGGTCGGAGCGCGGGGTCGGTGGGGGATGTTGCCACCGGCACCAGCATCTCGGTGAGCGGCCCGATGGTGACTGCCGTCGCCAGGATAGCGGCCACAGGTGTGAAGCGGGGGTGCGTCGGTTCCCGTCCCAGGAACGGTATCCGCTCGCCGTTGCTCTCCATGGTGGCGCATCGCTGGCGGGGTTGCACGTTGAGTCCCAGCTTTTTGAAGAGGTCAGTACCTGCAATACACTCGTGACACAACGCACTGGACACGTAGAACTCCTGGGTGCACACCTGGCTGCCTATGCGGACCTCTAGGGTGGTTCTCCCCAGCAACCCCATTCCGGCTCCGCTCGCCGTGTGCAGCGCGCGGTCCGGGGCCTGCAGGTGACGCACGTCGACCCTGATCGCGCTGCAGTGCGCTGCGCTCACGAGCGAGGCCACCGCCCCCGTGTCCAGCAGGATTCGGGTACGCACTCCGTTTACCTCCCCTTCCACCAGCGACGTGGCCCCCGTGATCCCCACCACCAGCTCCCGTAGCCAGTCGCCAGGAGTCACCTTTCTGTGGGCGTTGTTGCTGGAACCTGTGTGGAGATCACTCGCTCGCCATTATTCTCATCATCGTCTATTTGCATCGGGACCGCGTCGATTGCACCCCTAGTTGGTCCGCTCTCTAGGGGGCGTTGGAGTTTAACCCCCGCGTCTGCCTAGCTCGGGTGATTTCAGGACAGTCCCTCATTAGATGCCCTCGGCGATCGCACATATAACATGCCCGGGGAGGGGGGGCGGCTCCGTAGCGGGTCCCCTGTGCGTTCCCTCTCCCTCCCCCAGTACGCAGTTGTCCCATATCGGACTCTAATTGGGCTACCCTCCCAGCCAGCCCCCCTACTGTCGAGCGTAGTTCCCCCATCTCAGTCTCAACGGTACACTGTAGCTTAACCATATTTCGGCTCATTTTATCGTCTACTTGGGTTACCCTCTCACCTATTTGGGTTACCCTCTCACCTACTTGGTTTATCATATCTCCCATACCGGCCTGTAACCCAGCTACCCACCCCGGGGTTTTCTCGCTGGGTCTCTGGGGCTGCCTTGCCCGTCCCCTTACTGCGATGGCAATCTCTTCCTCCTCGTCGGAGAGTAGGCTCGCTACGGCACACTCTCGTCCCCTCCCTCGAGGCTGCGCGCGCTCACCCGAGAGTTTCTCGCATTTGCGCGTGCGCTCGACGAGGGTGTTAAAGGAGAGGCGTGTACCGTCGACATTTGGCTGCCACCACGGGGTGTGTGCCAAATATCGCTGGATTTTACCGGCGGCGAGGCCATCAATTATTTTGGCCTCGTACTCTGGGTACGCGAGCTGGGTCAACATGCGTACATCCTCGGCGTAATCTCGTAAATCTTCGCCGGGTTGGCGGCGGCGTGCCTCTAAGGCCGTCTGCGCATCCTCCTCGTCATAGGCGCCGAAGCGCCGTTCGAGTTCGCACATTAATTTTTCCCACTGGGTTTGTGCGCTTGCGGGTAAAGCTTCCACAAAGTCAGCTGCCCGCCCATCTAAATGTAGCTCTAACTGCTGCAACGCCTCCTCATCTGACCACCCATTAACTTTTTTAGCCCCCCTGATGCTGTGGGCAAACGATTTCCATGATGGAATTCCTTTGCCCGTAAATGTGCATTTGATTTTAATCTGGGTTGGGGGGCCTCTTTCCCTTGGGGGTGCGGGGGATCGTCCCACTTCTGAAACCAATATGTGGGGGTCGCTGGCCCCCGAGATCCCTCCCTCGGTACCCCTAACGGCCGGGTTAACCTCATTACTCGCCCCCTCGCTGTTAGGCGAACCGCTGCTGGGTTCTTCACCCATGGGGTGAGAGCCGTCGCTCGAGGATTCCCCTCCCCCGCGGGTCCGCGTAGTAGGCATGGTTAATTGCGTACGCGCACACCCACACACAGCTCTGCGCGGCACTCACTCAACACTGACCACTCACGTTAGGATCGCGCACCTGTATTATACACGTCGTTAACGTGCGCGCACACACACATACAGCTCCACACGCGATACCCACTCTTGCGCCGCTCTGCGCCGCGCTGGCCGCTCACGTTATGATCCCATTATCGCAGTTTATGCGGCGGCGTCCGTCACAAAGGTGCGCCGTGGGAATTTATGCACGGCTCCCCGCGTGACTCCGCTCTCCCGATTACTCATACCAACAGCCTTATCCTTTAACTCCCCTAACAATGGTGCCTGCGTGCCCGAGCGTAATTATGCCGTCCCTCCGCTCCCTGTGCGGGGGTGCCTGATTATGCAATTCAGATGCGCTACGTGTTTTCTAATGATGCTCCTCCATCACAATGCTTATTCCCTCTGCCTGCCCCGTCGATACTTGCGTGTGTGGGGTGTGTGGGATGCGTTTCACCCGCGGTGGCCGAGTGGCCCCTCGCTGCGACCTTGCAATCTTAAGGCCGGTCGCAGCGCCGCGGTGCAAGGTAGCGTCGGGGGAGGTCGTCCAATTCCCTGGTCGCCGGAAACCGTGAAAGTTTAATCCCGGTAAGGGCTTCTCGGATAAAAACCGGTCGGCCAGGTGACCTCCCCTAGGAGCTCTATGGGGGGGGGGGAAATGCGTGCGGGTGTGTTCATGTGAGGTGAGGTGAGGGGGACGCGGGGTCGGCTCCGTCGCTTGGTGGTGGCGAGGTCGGAGATGGGGCGCCTGCTGAACGGCTTCGTGGCAGCGGCATGACACATGCACACGAATAAGACTTTTAAAAAAAAATTGTCTTTGCGTTTCAAAAAGGTTGCCATTTCGAGGTGGTGCGTTCAATATCAACTGATCGTGCAAAGCAGTTGCTGCCGTCGAGTTACATGAATAAGAAATGTTTAGTCATTCATTTTCGTTAACTGCATAATCACGCCAATGAATAAGTATTTTTAGTCATTCATTTTCGTTACTGCATAATCTTGTTCATGAATTTATTGACGTATACTTGCTTTCGGATAAGAGAGTGTCATGTGCTTGTTTAGAATAAAATTTCTTAACACCAACTGTTCGAGTGCTTCTTTCCAAGTTCATGCAAAACTATCTTATTCTTGATAACTGTATCCTGCGATGAGATATGAAAATGGAGACCTAAAATAACATAAACACACTAAGATAATCAGTAAACGTTTAATCGATGATAATCGTGTTATCCTGATTGCTATAACACTGGATAAACGAAGCTAAGCTTAATTATCATAACTGCACACATTAACATAATCGCAAGCATCCGCATAAATTACTACGATTATCTCAGAGATTATCATAATTTATGCATATAATCACATGCATTATCACCATTTATGCATGTTAATACACACATTAACATAATTAATGCGATTTGCGCAATTTTTAGAAAATTATTCATTTTTATTATTTTTATCAAAATTTCATAACCCAACACATACAACACCACCGCTCCCTGTTTGTCCTCCCTCCCGGCAAGCTGTACCACCAGCTGGGAGACCGCGACTGTTAGGTGGTCGATCCACCCCTCCAGCCGCTCCCATCCCTGGGTCGTGAGCGGCGCTTGGTTTGGCAGCCGCTCCGGTTGCTGTTGCTAGCCTGCCATTGTTACCTCCAGCACCACCACAGTCTCTCTCACGCTTCCGAGGTTAGTTCTGCTGGAAGACCGCGTCATCGGACATCATCAGTGGGTTTCTTCGTCCACTTGGGCGCAACATTCTTCTGACCCCACTCGCTGACACCAGTTGTAAAGACACCGACACATGAAGCTACTCGGAGCCATTTATTTGACACAGCACCAACACTAGGGCTGGGCTTTTTTCTTGATGATTGAAGCTCATACTCTCCGTGAGCGTCTCTTCCTCTTGTGCGCTCCCCTTTTATACCCTTCGAGCGCCCTCTCTCGAAGCTTCCCTCACCTCACTCCTTTCGGCCAATCCTCATCCTCCTCCACCAATGGTTGTAAACTGTCGCCTCTCTTGTCAACCCTCACTTCCTGCCTTTTACATTTGAATATCCCCTCCCATCCTTTGAAACCTTGCCTCCCGATTGATCCATTTGGAGGCCTCTCTGCACCAATAGGAGGCCTTGGCCTACTTCCTGACTGTCCGTCTGCCCGCACACTTGCCTCAGGTGAGTGGTCTTTTGCCTCGGTCATTACACATGAACTGCAATGCTATAACAATGAACACTAATGCACAAGTGTATATATTGCGACAGAGTATGTAACGTGCAGAGAGTTAGCACTTTAATTGAAAGGATTTATATCAACAATCGTGAGCAGAACATTTTGCAATTAAAATCGCGATAACAGGACATTTAAACAGGTCCTCACCTGCTCGCTCAACTTCAGCGCGTCGAAACGGGCGTCAGAAAATAAACTATGCTACTTATTACGAGTATAACTATGTAATCATGTTAAGAATAGCAATAGCAGTAATAATTATTACTAATGGAATTGTTGGTCTTGCGCTGAGGGAGAGGAGAAGCAGAGTGACCGCTCCAGCGCCATGAGGAGAGGCAATATAAGCACGCGCCTTGCATTGGTCAGAGGTACTCCACCAACAAGAGCAGCCACTCTGATTGGACAAGACGTTTCCCCGCAGAGTTGGGCACGAAATTTCGTGAAGGGGCCGAATGTACGAGTATTAACTATTAAAATAAAATAAAAACACGAATAGGCCCTGGAGCTGCGGGACCTGGACCGTTTCTTTTAATGAAATCTTGAATATGACGAATCTGTAGAAAATGTCAGCTCGTTCGGCTTCGTAGATCCGAAGATCTACATTGTCTCGGCCTCGCTGTGCGCTGCGTTGCACCGCTAGCTGAGTAGTTAACCTCGCGTCCAATAAACCCTCGGAGCCAGGGTGAACATCCGACTCCAAAAGTCATTTATTGAATTTAACGAGGTAAAACTGGTAAGAAAACAGCACAGATACAGCATCTGTTAATACCCGGAAACACCAACACAATGAATGAACACCACAGCATCATAACATTGTCTTAGATAACATGTTTTTAATAGTAGGTTTTTACCCTTTTAACTGGTACAAAACTGACACCTTTATTCAAGGCATCATGTTTGCAATGACCACAACACAAGTAGTCAAAAAAGCAAACAAAAAGAAGCAACTCTGATAAGGATGATAATATGCACTGTCCTTGAAGTTGATTGGCCCACACCCGAGACGGCTTTCTTTAGAGCCTAGTCCCCATTGGTGTAGGGCCAGATGACACCAGAAGGCGTACAACTCAAACACAGTGCAATATCAGAGTATTGAGAGCTCGGGGTAAGCATTTACACTATGAGATCTCTTTTACCAGTGGCAAAATATAATAGTAGGTTTTTACCCTTTTAACTGGTACAAAACTGACACCTTTATTCAAGGCATCATGTTTGCAATGACCACAACACAAGTAGTCAAAAAAGCAAACAAAAAGAAGCAACTCTGATAAGGATGATAATATGCACTGTCCTTGAAGTTGATTGGCCCACACCCGAGACGGCTTTCTTTAGAGCCTAGTCCCCATTGGTGTAGGGCCAGATGACACCAGAAGGCGTACAACTCAAACACAGTGCAATATCAGAGTATTGAGAGCTCGGGGTAAGCATTTACACTATGAGATCTCTTTTACCAGTGGCAAAATATAATAGTAGGTTTTTACCCTTTTAACTGGTACAAAACTTATTGCACTGTGTTTGAGTTGTACGCCTTCTGGTGTCATCTGGCCCTACACCAATGGGGACTAGGCTCTAAAGAAAGCCGTCTCGGGTGTGGGCCAATCAACTTCAAGGACAGTGCATATTATCATCCTTATCAGAGTTGCTTCTTTTTGTTTGCTTTTTTGACTACTTGTGTTGTGGTCATTGCAAACATGATGCCTTGAATAAAGGTGTCAGTTTTGTACCAGTTAAAAGGGTAAAAACCTACTATTATATTTTGCCACTGGTAAAAGAGATCTCATAGTGTAAATGCTTACCCCAAGCTCTCAATACTCTGATATTGCACTGTGTTTGAGTTGTACGCCTTCTGGTGTCATCTGGCCCTACACCAATGGGGACTAGGCTCTAAAGAAAGCCGTCTCGGGTGTGGGCCAATCAACTTCAAGGACAGTGCATATTATCATCCTTATCAGAGTTGCTTCTTTTTGTTTGCTTTTTTGACTACTTGTGTTGTGGTCATTGCAAACATGATGCCTTGAATAAAGGTGTCAGTTTTGTACCAGCTAAAAGGGTAAAAACCTACTATTATATTTTGCCACTGGTAAAAGAGATCTCATAGTGTAAACATGTTTTTAAACAATAGATCCTGGATAGACCAGGCCCCTACATTACCACTGAATAACTATACAAGAGCATAAGCTGCTGTGTTACATAAAGGCACATCGTGTATTCATCACACTGCACCCCAAATGTACAGTATTACACATAACACTAAATTGTGGATGAGATATTTCGTCATCCTTGCTCTCAGGATCGCAATATAGTTACTTGGGTACAAGTTTGACTCGACGTATTAAATTACAAGTAACATTCACAATAAGGAAAGTAGCAGGCTTCGTTGTTAACTAGGCCTCGTATTTATCATAACAATTTAACAGCATTATAAAGGCATTTGTATCATTATAACGGTCATTCTAACATTATAACAGCATTGCCAATATTATAAGAACATAAACGAACTTACAGACAATGCTTCTTAAAGTCCCACAATGGACAATTGCGGCTGGCTTCACTGGGACGCGATGTGTGCCGCCATCTTGAATTATGTGTGTAATGGCCGACGCCCGTGTGGTTGAGCGGGAATCTTAAATCGCAACTTCCTGGTCACGTGACCAAAATTAGCATCAAAAACAGGAAATTCCTGTGTACATACGCCCCCCCCCCCCATCTGCCGTGAGGCAAAACCCCTGCCGTGAGGCAGAACATACATCATGGGACCTCCTTTGCCAGTTCCAAAATATGAAAATAGGTTTTTCCCCTTTTTTCTGGCAACAAAACAGGTGTTAAGATGTTAAAACGCCTAACTGAAACCTTTTACAAGGAATCATGTCTGCATTAACCACAATGCCTTTTGGCGTCCTCTTTTCTAACACCGTTTGAGACGAGGCTCAAAAGAAAGATAGCTGTCTCTGGTGTGGACCAATCAGTTTCAAGGACAATGCATATATTATCAGAGTATATTTTTGTTTGCATTCTGACCACAAGCATTGTGGTTAATGCAGACATGATTCCTTGTAAAAGGTTTCAGTTTGGTGGTTTAACATCGTAACACCTGTTTTGTTGCCAGAAAAAATGGGAAACCCACATTTATCAGATCCGAAGATATTAAGCGTCAAAGATTTGAAGACCTAACAGACAACAGGGCGATTTCAATAAAAGTGTGTAATAAAAAAACACTGTGCCATTTCCATTCCAACATTAAGAACCGATCGTGAAACTTCCCCGTAAAGTGAACCGGGAATCGAATTTGTTTTTCTGGAATTAACGATCCCGAGCGAGAAGTCCGTGGCACGGTGGGTTTACGACCGCCCATCCGTTTGTCTTCCCCCCACCCCAACACTGCTCTGTGTGTGGAAGGGGGATTGGTCGTGCGTGCGGTGCGCTTGTGACGTATCAGCTGTCGCCGCATGCGAATTGGATAAAGCTTGCTCTAGTTGTGCAACGGGATCAATCAACGCCGCATCGGTGGGTGGGTTCGTCGTCGTTTTTGTTGTTGTTGCGAGCGTTTGGTTCGTGCGCGCCCGTTTGAGTTTCTCAGTAGCTGTGTACGCTTTGAAGTTTGAGCCATTGCTCTTATTGACGTGACTTTGCGCATTAAAACTGTCGTGACTTAAGGTAAGAAGAATTCTACACCCATGATCGTATTCACGAATATCGTCACCATCACTGATATCATCATCACTGACATAGTCATGAAAGCTGACATTGCCTTAAACAGCCAATATAGCCATCATCATAACATTATCATCACATCATATTCACTCACCATCACTGAAATATTGGTATCATTGTCGTAAATGTATGTGTAATGAAGAGCCATTGCCTGAAACGTCACCTATTTGTTTCAAGTCGTTATGCAGCTGCTACGTGGGTTACTGCATCGCGGAATCGTGAGCAATGGCCAAGGGCTTAGGAAGGCGTTCATCCAGCAAGGGACTGACCAGGATGATGGTGTACAATCTTGTGGTGTATCGAGTTGTAAGTGGGCAGTAATCAGACACTTTATTGAGACTGGAAGAATCCGATGAGCTACAAATCTATTTTTCACATATCTTCAGTAGGGGCGGATCAAAAGGTTACAACAACAAAATTCAAAAACCGATAGGAGTGCAGAATATTGAAAGGCTAAGCAAGTGACTAATAAAAACAAATAAAGTACATATTTAATCATTAATGGCTGGGAATGTGATGTATCATGTTGTGCTGGCAGTGTTATATCGTTGTTTGCATTGTATCATTGTACGTTAAAACCTTGATATACGAAATAGATGCGTTCCTGGAGCTTCTTTGCATATCGATGCGTTCCCAGCCTTCATAACTTACCGTTTCACACGATAAACACATAACAACTTATCAGTCATATTGTAAAAAAATACCGTTTATATTAAAAAATAATTTATTTTATACTGTACAGTATTCAAATTAAAAACTGACGTAAACTGTACTTTACTTTTAAATATATTCACACTCACAAGTGTCGTCTCAATTGCAGTCACAAGCTTGCATTGTCCACCAAACACCATAGCTCCCGTCACGTAGTGCGTTGCTGCGCGCTGATTGGTCGAGACGAATGTAAACAAATATTCAATGCCCCATCTCTATAATTTGATAGAACCGTAGATGGGATAATTGTATTAATAATGTGAGTGTATCAGTAATTTTACTTGAAATTTTACCATTAATATAATGGTCATAAATCCAAAGTTCGTTTTACTGAAACGTGTTATCTCGAATATTCGCATATCGAGGTATTACTGCATAAAGGACTAAGTAATTTTTCTAATTTGGAAGATTTGTATCATGACGCGGAAAAATGAGGCCTACGCTTTTTCAAATAACTAGAAATTATCAACTCCTGCGGAGGGTTTCTCAACGCTTCGCGCCTGCTCGTCAACCCCCCCCCCCCACTCCAAATGCCCTCTTCTTCCCCTCCCTCCCATGCGTGCAGATACTACTGACTTACAATAGAGACAGTAGATGCTACCGACTCGATTGTATGTATATATGCTAATATGCCTACAAAATAAAATACTATTTTTTTAAGAAGGGGTCAACAATTTTTGGAAACCTGTTGGATCAACTTGTTACGCCCACATCTGGGGGGAGGGAGGAACTTTATATAACTTGTTGATTCAGGGCTTCTGAAAGGTTTTTTTTTATAATTTAGTTGACGGACAAGCGGAACGCAGGGCTTTTATAATAAATATCACAGGCTCTTTAATGTCCACCGTGAAGGAGACGGTGTGTATTTAAGGACAGTACAACTGCAGTATTAACCAGGGTGGCCGGGAGACTCAAACCATGAACCTCTGCAACAAGCTGCAAATGCACTACCGCTGGGCCATGTCACTCGCCGTATTGTGTTATATCATTGTGTTGTATTGTACAGTATTGCGTTGTTGTGTAGAGGTGATACAAAATGGCCATCTCAGTGCTGTTCGCGTCCTCCTGGGTCGTGGGGTTCCTCGTCATTGCCATCATCGGTCTTGTCCTGTTCGTCACACGGAGAATCAGGTGAGTGAGCCTCACCACACCGCACCACTGCTTACCACACTGATCCGCGCTTCACCACGACTCAATCGCCACACCTCATTGCTCCTCACGGTTACTCACCACTCCACACCATAAACACTTTGCCATTACACACTCACCACACTTCACCATACCTGAACATTACTAACAAAACCACACCACTGCATATTGTATCAAACCTCACCATACCATTATACACCTTGCTACATCTCAACAAATCAGACCAATACCTGCCATTCGCCACTAAGATACAGCGACGTCACCACGGCGCCTGTGCCAGGCCAGGTGCACTTTGAGGCCACGTCAAGTGTTGAAGGCTCGCTGACAGGATGCCATCCCTCAGCACTACACACCTTTACACCCCATTACACACCTCACCAAACTAGTAGGCACCGTGGCCAACTGGGACATTTTACTGGTAACACACCCTTCCTCCTGTCCCTAATGCCCAAACTCTTTCTCCGGCCCCCTCCCTTCATTTCCTGGCCTTGCGCCATTCCCACCACTAAGTGCCCACATGCTCCCCCACCTCAAGGTCGACACCCCCTTCCCCACCCATCAATGCCCTCTGTGTTCGCAGGCGCCCAGGAGAGCCTCCCCTTGATAAAGGCCTCATCCCATGGCTGGGCCACGCCATCGAGTTCCGGAGAAACGCGTACACCTTCCTGCAGCGCATGCAGCGCAAGCACGGAGACACCTTCACGGTCAGCAACAGCAGTGGGGGACAGTGGGAACAAATAAACGTGGTACAAATACACGGGTTATATGATGGGAAGCAGACTATCTCGCACAATAACGAAATAGGGCAGATCAACATGCAATTGCATTGTAGTGAGTGCTGTATTATTATGCTATTTACACAAACAGGGAGTTTAATGTCACAGGAAGACTTGCAGATCTCCTCAGGCATCTGTGTGATGAAGAGAATATCCTTGAAAAACCAGGACAGGTGGCAATCATAGTCGGGGTAGGTAACCTTTAACATCTCCATAATATACACTTTCCTAGGCTGAGGTTACAAAAGTACAAAACGTTTGGCTTTTAGATTTGCATAATTATGTTGAGGAGTGGAGTGCTGAAGTCAGGTCACACTCGCCTCGGGGGGAATGCCGTCAAGGTAAAGTCACGTCATGCCCCCCCGGGGTATTTGAGGGAAGACCCTTGATGTGGACGGGGTCTTCACCATGAGTCAGAGGATTGAGCGTTAGGGGAGTCGGGGGCTCCGGGATAGAGGGTAGAGAGTGAGGCTAAAGGGCTGCTTTACCCGGCTGGCCGAGTTGGCTGAACCCTCAGTCAGTGCTGTGCAAAGAACCTGATAGCCTGGTAGGGTGTAGGGAACTCCCAGTACCCTTCCCCTGGGGAGATTAGTTAAGAACTGTTGTGTTAACCCCTTCCCCCGAGGTCGGCGTAAGCCCTGAATAAACAGTTTGGCGTCAGCCCCTACACGACCGACTTCAGCATCCTTTCTACCGCACAACAATTACAACATTTTCTTAGCAGTCAATTTGATATCTCTAACTTGCACATGACCTCTCATTCACATGTCCCTCTTTCTGTCTCTCAGTGTAAATCCAAGTGTAGTGGGTCAGACACTAGTTGAGACAACACGATATTTATTACTCTTATCTACAGGGTCCCTAACACAAAGGGGTAGCGTCCCCTTTACCCGATACCTGGGGAGGTATGGCCTCCGGGCTATACTGCCCTAACACTGGGGAGGTACGGTCTCCGGGCTACACTGCCCTAACACTGGGGACCCTGCTAATTCCCCGACCTCCAGCTGGGGCCCTAGGGGAGGCTATGCTGACCCGACCATACCCGGGTCGTCGGGTCCTGACCACTGGCCTCACTGAGCTCCGGCCCTTAGAAGGATGGTGGAGCTTGGGGTCCAGGGTCCTAGCTTCAGCCCAGGTCTTCGGTCTTAGGAGTGGAGGAGACTGCTCCTCTATTGTTCAGAGGTCCAACTTATATACCGGTTTGGGGAATGCTCCGCCCCGGCCCCGCCTTCCTTCTAGAACCTTCCACCAGGTCCTGGAAGGGTGGCGTCATCCCCCAATCCCCCCACCCGGGGTTTGTGGATTGTGTCCCAGGATCCGTTATCCCAGAGGTCACCGTTGGCCCCTTTTTCCATAGCCCCTTAACATAGGCGTAGCCACTTTTCCGCCCCCTGTTGACCCAATAGTGACGCTACCCGCTGACAACATGGGGAGTGCAGAATAACACCTCTACATTACCCCCCCCACGATGAACACAGCCCGCCCGTGGCAAGAACCAACCGTCCCGCGACATGGCACGCCAATCGGCACAGTACAAGGCAACCCAGTGGTCCCGAAGCAGGTGAGTCGAGTGGTGTGAGTGCGTGGGGAATACAGAGCGACCTTAGGAGAAGCGCAAAGTCTTTGAGCATGTGTGCCTAGCTGGCCCGTCGTAGGGAACAGGGGCCCGAGGAGGTGGTGCGGGCAAGACGGGCTCCCTGGAGGGCACGTCAGGCAGGACGCGTGGCCGTTCGTTGGCAGGCGCGGACGGGCCCGGGCCCGTCAATCACCTGGAAGGGCACCGGCGTGATCCATCTGAGGCTTAGGCATCACTGGCTCGTCAGACGCGTCACAAGTTCAGCCCCTGCGGTGTGTACGCGGCATGGGAGTGTACGGCGCGATGAAAGGCTTTAGACGTGAGGGGTGCACGAACCAGCACTGTCTACCCCATTTAACCTTGATGCATTGGGGACGGATGACCTGGACAATGTCAACGGGGCCCCTCCAGGGCTTAAGCAATTTAGGTGACGTGGACAAGGGCACCTAGGGGCAGTGAAGCCACGCCCCATCCCCAGCGGTCTACGCGTGCGTGGCCGACTTGGGGTTACGCAGCTGCTCATTAGCTTTTTGCCGGGAACCTGAATTGACGATGGAGGCCTCCCGCGCCTCAGCCAATCTCCTGATGTTGAACTGCAAGTGGTCCGAGATTTTAGATTTTGACGAAAGCGAGTCAACGCGTAGCCGAACATCCACCGGGGGGTCGGCGTCTTGACCATACATCAAGAAAAATGGCGAAAACCCGGTGGCGGCGTGAGGAGCCAATCGATATGTTGCCAAGACCCCGGAAATCTGAAGGTCCCAATCGAGCTGGGAGTCGCTAACTTCGTGACACAAAATTGACGTCAATGTCCTGTGGAGACGCTCCACCATACCATCAGTTTGCGGATGGTATGGGGAAGTACGGACTTTTTTTGTTCCCAGCAGCGCGCAGACATCACACAACAAGATGCTCGAGAAATTATTTTCCTGGTCGGTCAACAGCTGTTCCGGAGCACCTTTGTCCATGACGTAGGGTTAGGGTTAAGGGTTAGGGTTAGTCATGGACAAAGGCCTCAGCAACAGCTGCCATCGACTGATTGGGGAGGGGCCAGGCCATGGGCCAATGCGTGAGATATTCCACCCCAACCAGCAGGTACTTGTTACCCATAGGAGTGTTAGGAAAGAGCCCCAAAATATCTAAAGCCACCAACTCGTTGAAACGAGACACCATGATAGATTATAACGGCGGGCAGGATGGCCTAGCCGGTGGCTTCCGCCGTGCGCACTGCGTCCAGCCTTTAAGGAGGTGGGACACATCACGCAGCATGTCAGGCCAGAAGAAATGGAGTTGGAGCAACCCGAGGGTTTTTTTAACACCAAGGTGCAACAGGCGCTCATGTGCTGCCCAAATGGCTCTACCCCGCACAGCAGAGGGCACAACAATCCTGTGGCGGCACGAGTCACTGTCCCACTGCATGAGGGGACCCTTCCGCAAGACAAGAGGCACACGTCTTTCCCCTACCACAGCCGAGTTACCCACGCGGCGCCGCAAGGCAAGAAGGGATGCGCCTTCCATTTGATGGCGACCCCATTCGGCCGTGGTCAGACCCAACAGGTCATCACGACCAGCCAGGTCAGGGGGATCAACCCCGTGGTCCAGGTCACGGGCAGACTCGTCCGTAGCCGCCACCAGCGGTGGAACTGAAGCAGCGACAGGGGGTTTGCAGCCACCCAACCCCAGAAAACATGCACACTTGTCGGCAGGAGGGAGGCGCGACAGAGCATCGGCGTTGGTGTGGCGGGTACCCTTGCGGTAAGTAACAGTGAAATTGAAATCTTGGAGGATCTCAAGCCACCGTGACAGTTGACCCGATGGCTGGTCAACACGCAAGGCATACTGCAACGCCGAGTGATTGGATCGTACTGTGAAGTGGCGCCCATATAGATACGGCCGATGTTGTTGAATTAAAAAAACAATAGCCAATAACTCGCAAAGAGTCACACAGTAGCGTTGTTCCGCAGAGGACAACACCCTGCTGCCGTTTGCAACAACTCGTTCGATGCCATCAACAACCTGGGAGAGCACTCCACCTATACCGGTGTTACTGGCATCAGTGTCCAGAAGGAAGGGTTTGGAAAAATCGGGGTAGCTTAATGGAGGTGCTTTCACCAGGGCATTGTGCAGCGCGTCGAACGCAGACTGCTCAGCCTCACCCCAGTGAAATTCCATGCCCTTTGCCGTCAGGGCATGAAGGGGCTTAGTGATTGACACGAAATCAGTGACGAACCGACGATAGTAAGAGGCAAAACCAATGAAGCTACGGACCTCCCCCACCGAGGTGGGAGTCGGCCATGAGCAGACACTCCTGGTTTTTTCAGGATCGGTGGAGATGCCCGAGCGGCAGACGATATGCCCCAGATACCATACCGACTCCCGCAAAAGGTGGCACTTCTGCGGTTTGAATTTTAAGTTTGCAGCGCGCATTTTCAGGAAGACAGCCCACAATCGATTGAGGTGTTCATTGAACATGCGGCTGAAGACGATGACATCGTCTAAGTAAATTAGACACGAATTCCACTGGAGCCCAGCAAGGACTAGCTCCATGAGTCGCTGGAACATTGCAGGGTCCGAGTGGAGACCCATGGGCAACCTATTGAATTTGAAAAGTCCCTGAGGAGTCCGAAAGGCCGTTTTTGGTTTCGACGTGTCATCGAGGGGAAGTTACCAAAACCCCGACAAAAGGTCCAGTGTGGAGAAATAATGAGCCCCCGCCAGCGCATCCAATGATTCATCCATACGCGGGAGCGGGTACGTGTCAGCCATAGAAATTTTATTTAAACGGCGAAAATCCACGCAGAATCGTAAAGAGCCGTCAATTTGACACGCTCAAATTCTTCTGACGCCAGTTGTAGTGGGTCAGAAACCAGGGGAGACACTAATTGAGGCAACACAATATTTATTACTCTTATCTACAGGATCCCTAACACAAAGGGGTAGCAGCCCCTTTACCCGATACCTGGGGAGGTATGGCCTCCGGGTTACACTGCCCTAACATTGGGGAGGTACGGTCTCCGGGCTACACTGCCCTAACACTGGGGACCCTGCTAATTCCCCGACCTCCGGCTAGGGGCCCTAGGGGAGGATACGCTGACCCGACCGTGCCCGGGTCGTCGGGTCCTGACCACTGGCCTCACTGAGCTCCGGCCCTTAGAAGGACGGCGGAGCTTGGGGTCCAGGGTCCTAGCTTCAGCCCAGGTCTTCGGTCTTCGGAGTGGAGGAGACTGACCCTCTATTGTTCAGAGGTCCAACTTATATACCGGCCCAGGGCTTGCTCTGCCCCAGCCCCGCCTTTCTTCCAGAACCTTCCACCAGGTCCTGGAAGGGTGGCGTCATCCCCCAATCCCCCCACCCGGGGTTTGTGGATTGTGTCCCAGGATCCGTTATCCCAGAGGTCACCGTTGGCCCCTTTTTCCATAGCCCCTTAACATAGGCGTAGCCACTCTTCCGCCCCCTGTTGACCCAATAGTGACGCTACCCACTGACAACATGGGGAGGGCAGAATAACACCTCTCCACATGTATGCACCTCACTCAAGCGTTTTTTGCAGCCTCTTCAGCATATATATTACACTTTATCAATGTCCATGTTTCTGACTCATAACGTATACGATTAAACGTTTTATTCTTAAGGGCATCAACCTCCTGGCCCTTGGTTTGAGGATGATATCGTCAGCTGTTTTGCTGGATCTTAATGTTCATTGATTCCTCCAGTCTAAATAAAGATATATAAAGATTCTGATTTTGCTTCACGTGGCTTCACATATCAATACGGGAGACACAACGCTTGTCACATTAAATGCTATTTGGGCTGATCGAGATCGAAGCAATCTTTGTTCTTGATGCCGCATCTCACTGCACATCGCGATTCTTGTTAAAAATGTGGACGCCCGCTTTAACGGCGCACAGTGCCACACGCCGCGGCCAGTTGCCAGCTGCTCGAACTTCTGTCCGACCTTCACGTGTGCTCACTAGCAGCAACTCATTTCAGCAGCCTGCGTAGCCGTTCATTGTCCTTGTGTGTCTGCCCCCTGTGCCACTGCAGGTGTGCTTGGGCGGGAGGTACTTCACATTCATACTGGACCCGCACGATATGACGGCCGTGGGGCGGGAGCCACGCTCCACGCTGGACTTCATGAAGTATGCGTGCGAGCTCATTTCAGATGTCTTCAGCGTTAACTACAAAGTCGAGTACCGCAAGCCCAACGGCGCCATCGACATCCGGTGCGGCACCTCGAGTGACGCTCACTCTCGATCTTGTACCTGTGGGCACAGAGTGGCGCGCGGTGGTAACACTCATGAGTCCCAGCAAGAAGAGCCTCGGTTCGATTCCAAACTCGGGTGACTTTCCGCGTGGAGTTTCTGTTTAGTGTCCCTGTGTGTGAGCAAGTGTCTGCACAAATCCTTCATCACACGGTGAGCTACGTAGTAACACCATCCAAATGTGGACTCCTCTAAGACACCTTTTTTTTCCAACATGACTCCAGAATGTGTGAAGATTACCCTGTTTCTTGGCATGAGTTTGTATCTGTACTTGCCTCCTCTGACTTAGCGGTGTACCAGCTGTCTCACTGTTTCATGGGCCCTTGAAAATGATATGGCTTCGCGGGTAGGTTGTGACTTGGGAACGTTTGGGAACCGCTGACCTAGAAAACCTGGATTCAAACCCCACGTGCTTAGTGGGCCCAGTTCGACACTCTGAGCTTTGAGCCATCCGGCCACCTCCTAACCAGATTACTTTAAGAAACAATAAACACAGACAACACATTTACCCCGATTGTACGAAGGTATTTTTTACATCCCAATTTACATATATTTTATTCAGGCCACCTCTCCCCCTGAACTCAACCAGTGCAACGAGTTTACTGGCGACATATTCCTGCCCAGCTTGTGAGCAACAATGGTTCTGTGTGAATTTCTGTTTAGCATAGGGTCCACATCACAGAGCAACTTTGTTCAAATTGCCTTGGAAACTTTCTGTAGTTCCACATGTAACGATCCTCCATAACGGTCCCAACAACATCAGCATTCCCTTCTCCCTACCATGCTGATGTCAATCCCTGCATCTACTTGACTGGGAGTAACCCCCTGGTATCATGATCTGTGATTGGTGGTGGGAGATGTGACTGTGATTTTACGGCTGGAACTGAGGGACAGGGATGAGGCCAGGGGGAGGTAATGGGAGAGAGGACCGTGGAGATAAAATGGCAAGTTGGAGGAGGGACGTGAGGAGAGAGCTGTGTATGAAGGTGGGAGCTATGTGTGATAGAGGTGGAACAAACAGACTGGAACCTTTTCTTCTCTCGGCGTGTTGGTGGGGAGTGTCCGCTACACACAAGAAGATGCTGGGCATCTGATTGGAATCACTGAAAGAGGATTACATCTAACACCCAACATGTTTGATTAACATGTATATATGTGATTGTATTCATGTGGGGAGCGGTAATATAGTGGTTAGTGAAGTGACCTGGGTTTAAGTGAAACTCATGGCCAAATATACATATCTGTGTTTGCTCACACATGCATGGTCGTGTGTGCGTGTCACCTCACAGCCACCTGCAGGGCGAAGGGCTAGTGGGCCTGACGGATGCAATGATGCACCAGCTGCACCTGCTCATGGGGCCAGGTTCATCTGATGAGGGGAATAGACACAGGGGGTGCGGAGGGCACAGGGACACCAAGTGGCACGAGTCCGGCCTTTTTGACTTCTGCTACAACATCGTGTTCAGGTGCGCCGGGACAAGCTCCGCCCCAATCTCCTGCCCCCCTCTTGGAATTTTTGCGCTATCTACATTGCGTTTCTTCACATCATCACCATCGGCATCATGCGCGGCGCTCTTATTATTGCCCTCGTGATTGTTGTCATCATCATTGACATTCTTCAACGTCGGCATAGTCATCATCATCATCGTCGCCATTATCATCATCATTGAGTAACCACTGTCGGTGCTGCGCATAGGGCCGGCTACCTGACTCTGTTTGGCCAGGACCCAGGCGGGCCGGCTGTGCAGAGCACGTGCTCTCTGGAGGTGTTCAAGGAGTTCCGCAAGTACGATCAGCTGTTCCCCACCATTACCTCGTCCACGCTCTGGCCCGGTATGACACAACGTCCACAATACGTCTCTCAAGTATCTTTTGATTTAATCAGGTTTCTATAATCAGGTCACCATCGAAAATGAGCATTTCTTTCCCCAGTGGGTTTTACCTGTGTCAAGTTAAACCTCAACAGTCAGCGTTGAGGATAGTACCACAGGCCTACAGAGATTTCGACCCGAAAATTGACTCTCCATTTGTTCCAAGTGTGCTATCGGTTTGCAAGCTTCTCCTTTGTTTTGTCTCATGTGGCCCATTAGCAATAACTGTAACTGCCCAGCCACCCACTTATATCGTCACCCAGCTGCTCACTCACCCGCCCACTTACCCAGCCACTCAATCACCTGCCCACTCGCTCACACACTTGCTCCCCCGCTCACCCACTCACCCACCTACCCACCAATTTTCGCACCCGCTCACCCACCAACATACCTATTTGCTCGCCCAAGCACACACCTAATTACCCACTCACTTATCCACCCACTCACACACCCACTTGTCTACCCACCCACTGACTTACTCAACCACCCACCCGCTCACCTGCTCGACAGCCCTCTTGTCCCTCTGCTCACTTATCCATGAGTTGCGTGATTTTACCAAGACCCTCTTCCTCTGCACCCCCTCTCCCCCGCTTTTACTACGGCTCAGCCCAGAGGAAGGAAGTAGACCGACTCAAGTCGTGGTTCTGGGAGCTCTTGACGGTATCGCTGCTGCGTGTGCATGAGCACGTCAGCCCCTGGATCTTGGGCCGCGACGAAACGCTTGCCGAGCTGCAGGCCGACAAAGAGACCCGCGATCGCTCCTTGTTCATGATGCTCTGGGCCTCTCAGGTAAGGGCCCTGAATTAGCCCTGCAGCAGGTCCTTGTGCAAAGTGGGGGGGGGGGGGTGATGTACAACACTCCGGACACTGACAATATGAAACACGTGTTAAAAATAAAATGTTAAACATTAAGCAATAAATAGCAATGTTCTTTTTTTCTGATTATAATGTAATACGTATGTTGCCAGAAAGCCACACTGAGTCTAAGGACTCTTATTCACCAAAGTCCTACATTATAAGTTTTAATTTTAAGATGTTTTCACCCAAAAACACGTTCCTTCGGAATGGGCAGGTAGGAACTTGGTTGGACAGCGCATTCGTGCACGACAGACAGACAAATAATCCCTGGTGGGCAGTGTGGAACCTGTTGTTCCTACCTGTATGTATAAAAGATAACTCGACTTGAGGTAGCCAGGCAGACAGCCCCCTTAACTATCCCCCCCCCTCCCTTAGGCCCCTCCCCCTTAGGCCCCTCCCCTGACCCCCTTTCCCTTAGGCCCCTCCCCTGACAACCCCCCTCCATATCCTCAGGCCCCTCCCCTGACCCCCCTTCCCTTAGGCCCCTCCCCTAACCCCCCTTCTGTTAGGCCCCTCCCCTGAGCACCCCCCCCCCCCCATATCCTTAGGCCCCTCCCCTGACCCCCCCCTCCCTCAGGCCCCTCCGCTGACCCCCCCCCTCAGGCCCCACCCCTGACCCCCCCCCCCCTCAGGCCCCTCTCCTGACTCCCCCTTCCTTAGGCCCCTCCCTTGACCCTCCTCCCTTAGGCACCTCCCCTCTCCGTACCCGGCAGTAGGTCTCCACCAATCAAAGAGCTGTTTGTAAGGTCTCCACCAATCAAAGAGCTGTGTGTATTATATATTTATTTATGTACGACAGACAGACAGTCAGACAGACAGCAGCTAAATAATCCCTGGTGGGCAGTGTGGAACATTGTTCCTCCCTGTAAAATATTGTTTATGAATGTGAGAGGAAACCAGAGAACCCGGAACAGATGATATTAGTCGACACTTGCTGTGCCCCTTTCTCCTGGGAAGCCAGGGGTGTGGTACCTTGATACCCATGGGAATGGCGTCATGCAACATTTGTGTGATCCACAAACCCTCGCCTCCAGTGCTGGATAACAGACTTGCACTTCTTCTCGGGCTATCATGAATTCTGCTCGATCTCTCACCCCATATATACGAGAAATGGCACGAGAGCCATGATTTAATTGCCGCTTATGTTAAATATTATTCCAACATTTATTTTTGACTCGATTATAAGAATGTCGTATGGCAAGGCAGGAGATGACCCCCTCAATGCGAACAGGTACGATAAATGTTGTTGACAAGCGCTGGATTACAGGTGTGCAGCAAAGAGACCACAGGCTTGAATGTCCCCCACGTGACCAGGGCAACGCGGGCCCCGCATCATTCTGGATGCTGGCGTACCTGATGAGGCACGCAGACGCCATGGCGGCCGTGCGCGCCGAGGTGCAACAGCTGCTGGAGGCGACGGGGCAGAGCGATGGCGCGGAGACGCGAGTGATCTCGCTGACGCGCGATGCACTCGTCAACACGCCCGTGCTTGGTGTGTCCAGTCACCCGCTTACTCACCTACTCACCCACCCACTCACTGGCTTACCCACCTGCCCACTCTCTCACTCACCTCGCTCTCTTACCTACCTATTCACACTCACCCACCTGTCCACCCACTTGCTCACGCACCCACTCATCTGTGTAATCACCTGCTCAAATACAAAGATCCCGACGTATAGCGTTTAACAAATTGTTGTTGCAAGTGTTGTTAGCGAGAAACTATGAAGACCAACACAGTATACGGGTGGGTTGGTGGCCAGCACCGCAGACAGCCGCCTTTGTTTCCCCAGTGCTGATGTTTTCACACTGCACCAAGTACTTATTTAAGGCTGACTCGGTCTAGGGGGAAAGTGCGCAGGAACTCATCTTCTTGGTTCTTTCGGTAAAGTCACGTAGAAGGGAAGTAATAAAATAATAAAAATAAAACATAATAATATAAAATAATTCTCACGACGTTTCGACTACAACGCAAGCAGCCGTCTTCAGGTGAAGAATGAGACACTGCCAAGCTAGGAGCTTATATATAAGCTGGATTGGAGGTGGAAGAGCGCCTTAACAAAAAGAATGTGCATATCAGGAGGAATTTAGCATATTCATGGGAAATGCGTAGGAGGTGGGCGGGGGGGTTTCAAAGTCATATTATGCCCATGCATTATGCAGGATCAGCAGCACCAAGGGAGGGTGCAGGGAGTAGCATTAACAAAGGAAAGGAATGTTAATAGTATGTAGCTGAAGTTACTAAACAACCACGTAGAAAACTAAAGTATAAACTACATAAAAAAACTAAAGTATAAGCTGCATAGCACCATCAGTATACTTACTATACTCTACAATAAGCTGAGTTACTAACAGCAAGTAATACATTACAATTATACGTCGTAAAATGTATATAATATGCTTCCATCTAAACTTTATTCTCTTACATCACACGAGCATACACCGTACTATATACTGACAAAGATAAACCCAACATTAAATTATATACTGTATTGCTATAAACCACCCTATACCTTATACATTTTAATATAACACTATGTATTATTCTACCCACCCTAATGTGTATCACACTGCTATATGTTTACTATACAATTACGATACTATATATTACTTTGTACATTGTATTAAGCATATAAATGTTATACTATTTGTTATTATACACTGTACCATTGACCGTCGTGTCAATGGGTGAGTCGTGGGGGGAAAACTTGCAGCGGAGCAAAGAATCCATTCCCTGCGGAGAATACAATGCCAGTGAGTGGAACGCGGTCTGAAAGTCACCGTAAACGTGAACACAATCAGTTAAGATCCGAAATGGTTTATTACGTCCTTCCAATGATTGCTAAGCCAGAATCCATCTTCTCGGTTAAAATTGTCTCTGTGTTTGTATATGTGGATCACCTCATGAACGAATCTCTCATGATAGCCAGATGGCTTGCAGAGAACCTCTGTCTTGGAGAAGTCAATGTCATGTGAGCCCACTGAGTTGTAACAGTGATCTGCCACGGCTGAGGTGTTTGTCCTACCGTGTTTCAGGTCTGCTTTATGTTCACGGATGCGGTCCGAGACATGTCGTTTGGTTTCCCCAATGTAACTGCTACCACAGAGGCAACTTAGTTTGTAGACGCCAGGGTACAGTATGTCTGGAACCACATCTTTTACAGACGGGACCAGATCACGGATTTTATGTACTGTGTTGAATCGGACCTGGATCTTGTGTTTAATCAGGATTTTGGAGATCTTTTTTGTGACCCCAGCAATGTAGGGTAAGGTGATGGTCTTGAAAGGCTCCTCAACAGGATCCTTCTTGATGGTTGGAGTGATGGCTTTGCGGATTGTGTAGTCGGAGTAACCATTAGCCTTAAGAGCTTGGCGTACCTGTTTGAGTTCACTGGCAATGTGTTCCTGGTCGGAGATGCATTGGGCTCTATGGTATAGAGTCTTGATGAGGGAATTCTTCTGGGATGGATGGTGGTGGGAATCCGGTTTTAGGTAAGCGTCCGTATGGGTGGCTTTCCTGTAGACAGAGTGGCTCATTGAACCATCAGGTGTCCTTTTAATTAGGACATCCAAAAAGGGTAGCTTGCCATCTTTTTCGACTTCCATGGTGAATCTGCGCAGGAACTGACTGTCACCGGAGGCGATCGCTGTGAAGTAGACGGAGGAGGAGGCTAGAGCGTCTTTGGAAGAAAACTAGTTTCGAGACTGTCCGACTTGCTTACAGAGCCATCTGCAGATCTGCAAACCGACTCATTACTGAGTGTCGCAGATCGTTTTAAGCTCTGCTCGCTTCCCCTATGCTCTGTGGCGCCTCGTGAATGGTTTACTTGCACTCCAGCCACTCATCAAATAGTCGACCCGGTCTCTGCACAGTACTTACGATGCTCTTTGGAAAGACAATAGTGATGTATATTCTTGGTTCTTTCGGTAAAGTCACGTAGAAGGGAAATAATATAATAATATAAATATAAAACAATAAAAATTCTCACGACGTTTTGACGTCGAAACGGCGTGAGAATTTTTATTGTTTTATATTAATATTATTTTATTATTTCCCTTCTACATGACTTTTCCGAAAGAACCAAGAATATGAATCCCTGCAGTCACGAAAGCTTTAAATCAAAATTTAAAACAATAGTGATGATCAAGATGGAAGTGTGTAACTTGAAGGCAATGCATTCTCCCAGTCTGCCATCTGAGTTTGATCAACCTGGCATCAACGTCAGTAGCAGAGGTGTCGACGTTCATCGCACGTCTGCCAAATAAGACATCGTTGCTCGACTACATCCACACGCAGATTCTCAAATCGTGCTCGGACGTGCTTGCACCGCTGAATGTCGACCTGGCAAATCTTTCGTTCAGCGAGGGCTGTTTCCCATACCGGTTCAAAATGGCGCAGGTAACATCGCTTGTGAAAAAGGTTGGCTTGAGCCATAGTGCCCCATCAAAATATCGCACGATCTCAAACCTGAGCACGATTTCAAAGACTGTATAGCGCCTTTGTCTGAAGCAGTTACGTCCCTACATTGCTGCAATGGGCAAATTCAACCCATTGCAGTCGGCATGCCAATTCTACAGCATTGAGATGTCTGAACCAAAGATCACATGTCCCATAGATATAACTGCTCAACCCGAGCTATAAATGCGCCAATACTTGCATTGACATTGTACTGTTCACCTTTTGGCATTCTCTGGTCAAACAGTGATGAGACAAGGCCTGGTGTAGACCAATCAATTTCAAAGACAATGCATATATCATCAGACTTTGTTTGTATGTTCTACCACAAGTATGTGTGGTTAATACAGACTTGATGCCTTGCAAAATGTATCTTTTTGGTGTTTCAACATCTTAACACCTATTTTATTGCCAGAAAGGGTAAAACCTATTTTTGGTACTGGCAAAAAATGTCCCATAGATATCACTGATTACCTCTACAGGATCATGGATGACCGGTGTGCTGCAGCGTTTTTTGGCTTCGATCTCTAAGCCGCCTTCGACACCAACGTCCATCGGATAATTAATCATCGGGTGGCTAAGGCCAAGGTACGGTGTATCGGGTACGGCACCGGGGTGGATTGAGTAATATTTACAAGCTGGTCGATGAACAGTCATCGCCTATGCCGTGCCTAATTGGTGTACCACAGGGGTCTGTCCACGGGCCCTTCCTATTTTCAACATAAGTCTCTCATCTCATTGCATGACATCAAGTGCCATCAATATGTTGACGATACACAATTGTACATCACGGTGAAGTCAAAGTTAAATGTGGAGAGCCTCGGTAACCTCGCAGTTTTCATGCGAGTAGTGCACATGCGGTTTGCATGGAACGAAATGCTGCTTAATCTAGAAACGCTCTTCCGTTATTAGGAAGCCACTGGAGCTGTGCACTTTTGAATCTAGATTGAAAACTCATTTCTTAGAACTGCTTTTTGTGTTTAGTTGTACTTCCCTCGCACCTCCAATTAGCACGGCTGGCTACGTGCGATGCAAAAGAAGTTCATACATATGTGTCTCTGATGTTGGCCGTGAGCAAGAATCAAATTTGCATCACCGGGTTCGTAGCACAGTGCATCAACCAATGCTCTACCACTCCTCACATGCACCTGTACACCCACCTGCTCGCCCACCCGTAACGTGCGTGCCGCATGAGTGTGGCGTGGCTTCACGGGGGCCCCTTCCCACCTACCCTCTTGCCTCTCTTCCCCATGCAGACAGCGCCATTGAGGAGATGCTGCGCCTGCGCTCGGCTCCCACCCTCGTGCGTTCCGTCCAGCAGGACATGACGCTGCAGGTTCCAGGTGCCAGCGAGCCAGGGCCTAAGCTCCGCGCCGGCGATCGCGTCGCCATGTTCCCTCACCTGAGCCCCCACATGGACCCCGAGGTCTACGTGGATCCCGAGGTGGGGGAGGCTGCTGTCTGTGCGCGTCTGTCGTAGACGCCAGGGCAGGTGCTCCGGTCTCCGCCCACCCGGATAAAAACACTTCTTCAGATGGAATGATCAAGAGGGCCAATTACGTGGCAGTACAGTGAATAATCATAGTAACAATATTGTAGTAATACTGTAAATACCCTGGATTGGGATCAGATTCCTCCAGGATAAGTAAAAGATTCTAATTCTTTAAATCCCAATTCCCTGCTACAATCTCATGCTCAAAATTCTGCACATATTTGTTTAAGAATCCAATTCTGTATTGCAACCTTGTGGCCCAAGCCTAGAACAAATTATTCCGTAAAATACAACTAAGTATCCCAGTACAAAAGACTCAGTCCTGGTTAGATATTTAGATTTGAGGGTTACATTCATTGTGATCTGGTTGTAGACAACTTGGTTGCTGATCTATCTCAATAATGAATTTGTTAAATGTGGTTTCCACTAAACCAAAGCAGGATCATGCAAGTCTTGAGACCCAGTACCTCCCATAAGCTCACTCAGCTTAAAATGAGAACCTCTGCTTGTCTCAACCTTATACTGAAAAATTAGCTTCCCATTAGGCTATTCTCTACATCCACTCAGCTTGAAAGGACAATTGGTCCCATACCATTCGTCCTGCCTTGCCATTACCTGCTCGTCTGTGATGTGTCGTCCCGGCAGGAGTTTAAGTTCGATCGCTTCCTGAACGAGGACGGCTCCAAGAAGACGGACTTCTTCAAGTCTGGGCGCAAACTCCGGCACCCCACAATGCCCTGGGGTACCGGTGTGTCCATCTGTCCCGGGCGGTTCTTCGCCACCAACGAGATCAAACAGTGAGTTCCCCTTTTGTGATGAGTGCCGGATTAACGCAGGGTCTTGAGGGGATGCAACCCGAGTCAACATTTATGTTACCCCTACAATCTTGAGCTCTATGTGGGGGTTCGTCGTGTTTTTGCACACGCGTCAATGTGCGTGCGTCAATGTGAGTGTGTCAATGTGTGTGCGTCAATGTGCGTGCGTACGTGTGTGCGTGGCTCTGCTCAGGTTCATTGTGCTCATGCTGATCCACTACGACATCGAGTTCTGCGACCCCACCACTAAAGAGCCAGACATCAACGCGTCGCGATTCGGATTCGGCATCATGCAACCAACGCACGATATTCGCTTCCGTTACCGCTTACGCTTCTGAACAGCGGTGTCCAGCCCCTAACCCCGCCCTGCTGCTTCTTTTCCCTCTCCTCTGTGAAGATGCTGTTTGCATCTCTGACGTTCTCGAATGCAATTGATTCTCAGTTGTGAATTTGACTATGATGGCTGTTGCAATTGATTTAAGACTGTTCCTGCCTCTTTGATCAACCTGTTTTGATTAAACTTTTGTCCATTCTACCACCTGTCCATTTGTCAGTCAATCTGTTTGTCCATCTGTCTGACCACCTGTCTGTTCACTTGTCTGTCCAACTGTTTGCCTCCCGTTTGTCCATCTACGAGGTTGTTTTTATCCTCATCCATGTGTCTGGCCACAAGTGTATCTATTCATCTATCTCTCCATCAGTCCATCCATCATTATTTCATCAGTCTGTCATTTAATTTTCCAAGTGCAACCCAGGCCTCCTATGGTGGTGATCTTTTTGTAAACTTGTATGAGTGGCGATTATAGGTATGAGGTGGCAGGCTTTGAAACTGCAGCTCCATCTGCTCCGGAAATCTGAATATTTCGTACACTTGAAAATGGGCACAAAACATTCAAAGAGTCTATATAAAGATTATACGCTGGGAAACAGACAATGATAAGGCACATATTCTACCTTGTGAAGTTTTTGGAATACGTTTTACAAAACTGTACTCATCTGTTTTTTGTTTGTAATATTTAGCCTGTCTTTTGTTTTAAAAAATGAGCGATGAGATTAGTTATTGTGTGGAAGCAAAATGGATTTCTGCATCACAGGACCAGACCATGAGGAATGATGATGGCTTGGGAAGATGTTTAGCAGTATATAGACCATGACTGATGATGACATTGTAGATTTGTTAATTTTAGGTAAACGAAATAAAAAAATACGTTGTATTTATGTAAGGGTAACAAGTACACAAAATAATATAGTTCCTTTATGAAAATAAGGCAATTGAACAATTTTGCCTCAAAACTAAAGATAATAGAACTTTAAGTTAACATGTCAAATTTTACTTCAAATTTGGTATATTTTGCATATATTCAAAATATTATAGCACTGACAACACGTGACACCATGCTTGTATGGATGTTGGACTTCTTTTGCACCGTACCTAGCCAACTGCTAATCGGAGGGGCAAATGGTGCATTGGCACGATTGTAACTAAATGTGTAAAATGTACGATAAAATAACAAACAGTTGGTGTTGCTGAGCAGAAAATGTAATTAGATTGGATAGCCTCTTGAGTGATTTGACCTGTACATAACCCAATCTAAAGAGTCAACATGGATTGATAAAATTGCAACCAAGAGGAGAGGAGTTACCCAAACCACATGCATATGTACAGTGAGGGAAAAAGTATTTGATCCCCTGCTGATTTTGTACGTTTGCCCACTGACAAAGAAATTATCAATCTATAATTTTAATGATAGGTTTATTTGAACAGTGAGAGACAGAATAACAACAACAAAGTCCAGAAAAACGCATGTCAAAAATGTTATAAATTGATTTGAGGGAAATAAGTATTTGACCCCCTCTCAATCAGAAAGATTTCTGGCTCCCAGGTGTCTTTTATACAGGTAATGAGCTGAGATTAGAAGCACACTCTTAAAGGGAATTCTCCTAATCTCAACTTGTTACCTGTATAAAAGACACCTGTTCACAGAAGAAATCAATCAGATTCCAAACTCTCCACCATGGCCAAGACCAAAGAGCTCTCCAAGGATGTCAGGGACAAGATTGTAGACCTACACAAGGCTGGAATGGGCTACAAGACCATCACCAATCAGCTTGGTGAGAAGGTGACAACAGTTGGTGCGATTATTCGCAAATGGAAGAAACACAAAAGAACTGTCAATCTCCCTTGGCATGGGGCTCCATGCAAGATCTCACCTCGTGGAGTTGCAATTATCATGAGAACGGTGAAGAATCAGCCCAGAACTACACGGGAGGATCTTGTCAATGATCTCAAGGCAGCTGGGACCATAGTCACCAAGAAAACAGTTGGTAACACATTACGCCGTGAAGGACTGAAATCCTGCAGCGCCCGCAAGGTCCCCCTGCTCAAGAAAGCACATATACATGCCCGTCTGAAGTTTGCCAATGAACATCTGAATGATTCAAAGGACAACTGGGTGAAAGTGTTGTGGTCAGATGAGACCAAAATGGAGCTCTTTGGCATCAACTCAACTCGCCGTGTCTGGAGGAGGAGGAATGCTGCCTATGACCCCAAGAACACCATCCCCACCGTCAAACATGGAGGTGGAAACATTATGCTTTGGGGGTGTTTTTCTGCTAAGGGGACAGGACAACTTCACCGCATCAAAGGGACAATGGACGGGATCATGTACCGTCAAATCTTGGGTGAGAACCTCCTTCCCTTAGCCAGGGCATTGAAAATGGGTCGTGGATGGGTATTCCAGCATGACAATGACCCAAAACACACGGCCAAGGCAACAAAGGAGTGGCTCAAGAAGAAGCACATTAAGGTCCTGGAGTGGCCTAGCCAGTCTCCAGACCTTAATCCCATAGAAAATCTGTGGAGGGAGCTGAAGGTTCGAGTTGCCAAACGTCAGCCTCGAAATTTTAATGACTTTGAGAAGATCTGCAAAGAGGAGTGGGACAAAATCCCTCCTGAGATGTGTGCAAACCTGGTGGCCAACTACAAGAAACGTCTGACCTCTGTGATTGCCAACAAGGGTTTTGCCACCAAGTACTAAGTCATGTTTTGCAGAGGGGTCAAGTACTTATTTCCCTCATTAAAATGCAAATCAATTTATAAAATTTTTGACATGCGTTTTTCTGGATTTTGTTGTTATTCTGTCTCTCACTGTTCAAATAAACCTACCATTAAAATTATAGACTGATCATTTCTTTGTCAGTGGGCAAACGTACAAAATCAGCAGGGGATTAAATACTTTTTTCTCTCACTGTATGTACGTTAAACTTATTTAGCAACTTCACGTGGGGATGGTTTGAACGGGTTTTCAATATAAGAGTGGGGGTGTATTAAGTAAAAACGGAGTTCACATTATGCCTGGGTGACGAAGCGAATGCAGCATCATGGAGGAAAACATTTTGGTATTGTCTTCTTGTTCAGCGAGGGCGAAGTGTAAGTCAGACGGAATGTAGTCGTGGGGGCCGACGTCCACGCCCTCAACTCCTCCATCCTCCTCTTCGGCCGCCGATCGGGTGATGCCCCCCCCCGCGTCCTCTCTCTACGGGACATCACTACTCGGCTGGCTCACCACCACCCGGGGTTATCTCCCACACCCCACGTACCCCACCACACAAAAACCGTCGCTTCTGTTGATTAGATCACGGATTTAATGTACTGTACTGAATCGGACTTGAATCTTGTGTTTTTTTTTATTTTGGAAATCCTTTTGGTAACGCCAGCTATGTAATCCCATCTGTGAAGGATGTCATCCCTGACTTGCAATACCCGGGAGTCTACGAACCAAGTTGCGTCTGTGGTGGTTGTTACGTTGGGGAAACGAAGCGTCATGTCTCTGACCGTGTCCGCGAGCACAGGTCAGATTTGAAACACGGCAAAATTGACTCCTCCGCCGTTGCCGACCATTGCTATAATGCTGTGGGCTCTCATGATATTGTTTTCTCCGAGACCAAGGTGCTCTGCAAACGTTCTGGCTACTATCAAAGGTTTGTTTATGAAGCCATCCAGATATATTAACATAGACGTAACTTCAACTCAGAAGATGGATACAAATTGAGCAATCATTGGAAGGATCTTCTTGGTTCTTTCGGTAAAGTCACGTAGAAGGGACTTTACCGAAAGAACCAAGAAGATGAATCCCTGCAGTCACGAAAGCTTTAAATCGAAACATTGGAAGGATGTTATCAACCAGTTAAAACCTTAACTGCTTTTTAGTTTGCACTCATATCCGCATCGACAGTCTCTTACACCCAGCCATGCTCAGTTCCCATCATTTAGAAAATTGCCTTAAGTGTCCATGTACCGCCCCCTGCTTTTCAGGCTATTGACCCTCAATGTCTCATTTGCCTCCTTTCCCCTCCACCATCTATATCCTTGCCCCCAACCCCCTGGTAATCGCAGCTCTTTTGCCTATTTCAGCAACTGTGTTTTGCTGTGATTGTTCCCACCTGATGACGGACGCTTGTGTTGCATCCGAAACGTCGTGATTTAATTTACTTTTATTTATTTTCCACTTACGTGACTTTATCGAAAGAACCAAAGAGCATATGCTCTATTTTAGGCTTTCAGGAGTCCAGGGGCAGGACACCAATGAAGGTTCCTGTCTGGTGGACAAGACTTATCAGGTCGAACCAAGCGGGTCTCCAGAATAGAGGCCAGACTTGGAGAGAGCACGCAAGTTGACACTGTGTCGAGCAACGGAGGGAAAACACGATTAGATACTCGCATGAAGGGATTTATATATAGGGTTTAGGGGCTAAATCTAATTATCTGAAAGAATGCTGAACTTAAAATATATCGCTTTCTTTTTGTTGGATACCTAGTAAACATCTGTGAAGCGTTATTCCTGCTGATTGAAGAGTCTTGTGGTGATGCCAGTTATTGCTATTTTAAAGCATTGCTGATAGTGGGGTGATTACAATTGATGGAGGGAAGCCACACAGCTCTTAGCCCACCCACAGTTACATGAACCAAGCACTTTTAAAATATTAATTCCGGTTCTGACCACCATGGAATGACGTGTAACACCCTGCACTGGCACCATCACTGATACATAAAAAAAGTAGTCACCTACAGCAGTGACAACCATAAGTGACACAGCATTGATGCTCGCCACCATCACTATCACATAATAATCAGTGACACCATCAGTGTCGCATCACAAGAAGAAGACCATCAGTGCCACATCACAACAATCAGTGACGTCATCAGTGTCACATCACAAGAAGCAGTGACGTCATCAGTGTCACATCACAAGAATCAGTGGCACCATCAGTGCCACATCACAACAATCAGTGACGTCATCAAGGTCACATCACAAGAAGCAGTGACGTCATAAGTGTCACATCACAAGAAGCAGTGACATCATCAGTGTCACATCACAACAATCAGTGACGTCATCAGTGTCACATCACAACAATCAGTGACACCATCAGTGTCACATCACAACAATCAGTGACGTCATCAGTGTCACATCACAACAATCAGTGACACCTTCAGTGCCACATCACAACAATCAGTGACATCATCAGTGCCACATCACAACAATCAGTGACATCAGTGCCACATCACAACAATCAGTGACATTATCAGTGTCACATCACAACAATCAGTGACGTTATCAGTGTCACATCATCACAATAGTGACATCATCAGTGTCACATCACAACAATCAGTGACATCATCAGTGTCACATCACAACAATCAGTGACACCATCAGTGTCACATCACAACAATCAGTGACATCATCAGTGTCACATCACAACAATCAGTGACACCATCAGTGTCACATCACAACAATCAGTGACACCTTCAGTGCCACATCACAACAATCAGTGACATCATCATTGCCACATCACAACAATCAGTGACATCATCACAATAATCAGTGACACCATCACATCAGTGCCACATCACATCAATCAGTGACATTATCAGTGTCACATCACAACAATCAGTGACGTTATCAGTGTCACATCATCACAATAGTGACATCATCAGTGTCACATCACAACAATCAGTGACATCATCAGTGTCACATCACAACAATCAGTGACACCATCAGTGTCACATCACAACAATCAGTGACATCATCAGTGTCACATCACAACAATCAGTGACACCATCAGTGTCACATCACAACAATCAGTGACACCTTCAGTGCCACATCACAACAATCAGTGACATCATCATTGCCACATCACAACAATCAGTGACATCATCACAATAATCAGTGACACCATCACATCAGTGACACATCACAACAATCAATATCACATCACAACAATCAGTGTCACCCACTCACACAAGGGCGCCCTCTGTCGCCATCTCCATAATAACTCCATCATCACCACCACCACCACCACGACCATCTTCACCACTGCACCGCTGCATTATTATTAATTACCACACCGTATTAATTCACCTGCAATACCAAACCCCACGTGCATAAATCCACGCAAACAGCACAAACAATAAGCAAGTTTTTTTTTTCAATAAAACATACACTCCTAGCGGACCCGCCGTCCTCGACTAGTTACCCTGCCGGCGAAGCACTCTCAAACCGGGCAAAGCCAAGTAGGCCGCACACGCCCTCTCGACCACGCCGAGATTTATCATTATAAAAACCGAAAGAAGTCAAGGTTTGACAAAGCCCTGAGCAAGACGTCATGTCCAGTGAGTTCAATTTATCTGCCAAGTTGCTGAAAATTGCTTTTATTGCTTCTGTATATGAAATCACCTGTCAACCCATACGGTTTACCACGTATTCTTGTACAGGGGAATTGAGTTTTCAGCTCCGTACGCCGTTTCAATACGCGCAACGTTTTTGTTTATCTATTTGTTTGTGTTTCTCTCTTGTTGTGGGACTTTATAGGATGAACGTTGATATTTATAAGGGGCACGGGGTGACCAATAAGGTGTAAATTGGTCTGTAATAAGGTTGGCACTGATAAGGGGTTGACAGGAACGGGAATGATCTCGCGTGTCGCGTTCCGTTATTCGTATGTTTGTATACAGTACGAAGGGCTTTAAATACCCCAGCTATTAACATTAATACTCGCAAAGATCACGCATGTATTAGAGTGTTCATACATTAAGTACACATTTGTACCGTGTACATTTTCCTTTTGTTAATTTAGAAATCGGCAGTACTGTGCCGTTATTTTGTGTCAACACAGCTGGGACCTAAGCGTGGCTTTAAAGAGGGAATTTTGAGGTTTTGGAAAAGCGCGTTTGTATTGAAATGTAATTTTGGTTTATCTTGCGTTTAATATTAACAATCTTGTGGGGGGTTTTTGTCGTATAAAATTATTCCCTCTATCATGTTATAATTGGGCATCAATGTATCATACACAGTACAGTATTGATCTACTGATGAGACTAATTTCATTTGAAACCGGGTAAAGAATCCAACTGGTAAAATTTAGGACATCTGGCAGTACTTCATAATTGTGAGGGCATTCTCCTATTTATGAGCCTCAAGGTTGTCTGCATCGATAAATACTGCAGGAAAACCTCGGTGGGAAATCTATATAAGCAGTTGAAATGTATCGTTGTGGATAAAACGGTACAGTATAAGCAACAATACATTCCCAGACGTGGGATAGAGTGAAGTTCAGGGTTAAAAGACATGGCATGTGTATAAGGCAGAGACTGTAGAATCGTTGTTGTTTGTGTAACTTTATGACCCGCCCAGACTGGACATCTGTGAAAAAAAGCTTCATAGTTCATCTGGCTTCTCCAGGAAAAAGAAAGATTCCCATTCTGACTGAATTATGCAAGCATTGAGCAAATCATTTACTTGGTGTCGAATGTTCATGGGGCTTATATGGACCCAAAACTAGACACGTAATTATTCATAACCCCCTTGCGAATGCTTGAATTGTCTTGATTCGATTCATGAATCTGGTTTTACTGCCTCATTTTATATTGTTTCTTGTTTTGTCTCATTTATACAGTTTTGTCATCATTAGCCTGAAATGTAACAACATTAGCATATCGTGTTGCACACAATTTCTTTCAAGCGTAAATAACTCAGACACATTATTGCATACATGCATCATGAGTGTACACATTTATTTGAAGCCAAGTATCATCGATGCATCGTTAAATGCGTACATAGAACCCGTAATGTATGCGGATCAGTCTTGAAGTTGGCCCAAAGATCAGAACATTCTAGACACCCGGTCTACAGATCTACATTCAAATTCGCTTTTGCAAAATAGAGATGGTGGGTGCGGATTTAGAGTCAGAGTTGTATTTGCAAGCACGTTATGTGTGTGCACTTGGGGCATCCATGTTCTTAACTGGGTATTGTGGTTGCCTTGGATTGGGAGGACAAAGGCATCTTCCTCCTGGAATAAATGAGAGATAAAAAGACAATTACTGAGACCCAGATGGAGACAAACTGATGGAGCAACGGGATTGGTTATGAAAAATTGAGATAATGAATGTCACTAGTCGGTGGATAATTTTATATAATCTTCTGAGAGCAACAGCATTAGAGACAAGAGTAAGAGATAATTGTTCAGGGAAGGAGAGAGAGAGGATATGAGGACAATGATAAATATAGTGATGCAGAGAGCCTGGTGGTATATTGAGAAACAGCTAGAGAGGAAAGCTGGGAGGAGGGGCAAAGAGGGGGAGGGTGCAGAGGTTGGCAGGCAGGCGGGCAGGCGATCGAAGCTGCAGATATTCAGGTCGAGAGTTAGGGCCAGGGTCAGGAGTAACAGAGGCACGGCTGTGAAACGGTGATGGACATGTGCGGTGCTCAATGCTGCCCATCACATACCGGTAATGCTCGCCCACACACACATGCACAGGCGCGCGCATGCATGCACATTTGTTTGCTCACTCGCGGAAAGCCTTGTTAATCTGTCCACGTAGCGGGGCTGCGCTCACAGTTGCTCATTTCTTGTAGGACTCAAATGGTGCCTGCTATCCTCAAAAACAACTGCAACAGGAAAAACATTCACGCGCGACAGCTCGCAAGCAGGGAGGGAAGCGAGCGAGATGGGCAGTGGGGTTGGTTACACGATGGTCTGTTGGAGAATTTTGAAGATTTATTCAGGATTCAGGATCATCCACACGCGGCGACAAATCACATTTATCATTCATTATCTATTCTGCCAATCTGCTGCCAAGCCTGATGCCAGTGCTTGTCGGTCTTTCAATTGCGTGGCTCAGGGTACTCATAATATCTATGTTAGTAAACACAAATGAGACTCAAAATACTGTGAGAGAGATCAAGACTGAGAGATGCAGAGGCAGAGATGAGATGTAAACAGAAATCGTGATTGTTCAAGGAAAAATAGATAATTTCTTCGTAGATTTATGAACTGACACCACTTAGATCTGATTCATTAATCCACAGCCAGGTCACGAATTATTACACAAAAATCTAAATACATGAACAACTTTCTTCGTCGCTCAATTCGATCTGTGTCAAATACCGGAATCTTGGTCAACCTCGAGTTGCATAGCAAGAAGGAGGGATGTGGTAAGAGAGATCTATTATTTTGTGACAGCAGAAGTAATCATGTATTGTTTGTGGATGGCTATTCCTTGTTGGTGATAATGTGATGCTGTGCTGGCTGACCCAAAGATTCCGTGACGTCATTTCAACAGGATTAGACCAGTGCATGTCGGCCTCGTGGGAATCAAAATTCAGTGGGGAAAACGAAATTAATGAACTTACTATTTATTTTTCCATCATGAACAACGGCTGAAATTAGCAGCGGATAGGTTCCAATTAGTGACCAAAGCAGAGACAGAGTGTTGAGTGTGAGATAGGGTGCACCATCACGCTTATATATTCACTATATATCAGCCTTAATAGGTGCTCGCTCTCTTAACTTGCATCAGTAGACTGGTCATGCTAACACTGGGTTCGGGGGGGATTTGTGCTTGTGTTGCAGGTGTGTGTGGCTGCTGTGGTGCTCTGCGACCTCGTTACAAGCAGCTAGTAGACAATATATTCCCAGAGGATCCTGCTGTGAGTGAATCACACACACACAGAAGCAAACACACAAGACACAGGCACACAAACAATCTCGCAAACCCCAGCTGACATAGAGACAACTATAATCCATGGTAAGTGTTCTCTGTTTGTCTCTATCTCACCGCTTTTATCTCTCCTCTCTCCATTGTCCTCTCTGTTTTATTCTTCATTGTCCTCTGTCCTCCATTCGCTTTCTTTTCCCCCTCCACATCCCAGGAGGGGTTAATGAAGGCCAACATGGAGAAGCTGACGTTCTACGCACTCTCCGCACCGGAAAAGCTTGACCGGATCGGGGCATACTTAGCGGAGCGGCTCAGCCGAGACGTGGCACGGCACTACCGCCATGGGTACACGCGAATATGAACATAAGCACACGTGGGCACGTAGACGCATACGCTACTCGTTTCAATTAGAGCTCGGATACCTATTTAAGTCATTCGTTATTTAACGACTATTTAAGTAATTAGGTTGGTTTTAGAGAAGGGTTTTTTATACCATTGACCACATGGAAATTACAGATTCTGCAATAGACAAATAAATATGGCTTTCCGTTATTCATAGCTTTTTGTAGATTACGAAAAGCATTCGATTCAGTAGAAACTGATGGGAGCCATCTCGGCTCTCGCAAACCAATGCATTAAAAAATAACCGGCACAGACAAGTTGGTACCAATAGTGGGCTGCGATGGGTTTCCAGCGTTATAGAGGTCGGCCTTTTAAAATGACTGCTGATTTGCCATTTAGTTAATAATAACGTCAAGTTTGTAATAGTGTCATTCATGCAATGATGAGTTGGAAGGCAGCCAGGCTGTGTGCCGGTGTCAACAATTGCCCAAGCTCTGCATTCCTCTATATATTTATGTTTTTCAGCCAATTAAAAATTGTTTAAGAAACATTGTTATTTTTTTTATAAAGGATACATTTATTCATCTTGCAGATGTGTTCACCACCTAATCGCACATTTATTCCACGTGTCTCCCAGCTACGTGTTTATTGCCATGGAGGCGCTGGACCAACTGCTCATGGCGTGCCACTCACAGAGCATCAACCTCTTTGTGGAGAGCTTCCTGCGCATGGTGGCCAAGCTCCTGGAGTGCAGCGAGCCCGAGATGCAGGTTCTGGGCACCAACTCGGTGCGTTCTTGCCGAACTGCCACTCACCCCAGCTCATCTCACTCACTGGATAAGGATAACAATGATGATGATCATAATGATGCTGATAATGCGAACAATGATTTACTTGTCATGTACAGAGCCACCCCTCCCCACACCACCTCTCGCTCCAGAGGACTGATAGGTTATCGCAATTTGGGGGGTGCAATTTTAATCATCATCTAATAATATTTTCGTCTCATTATTGTCATCTTGTGTTTTTCCTTATGACTGCTTTTCCGACAGAGGTTGAAAGCGTTTATGCATTATCTCCATCTGTCTGTTGCGTCCATAACACTCGTAGAAATTATCAAAAGTTTCAAATATGCAAATGATTTTTTCCCCTAACAGCTTCCTGTCAGCTGTTATGCTGCTGATTACATAAAAAGTGCATGTTGGAAACCATTACGTAAACCATGCATATGCACGTGATTTGGTTGCACATTTTTGTTCGCTATACTTGCCTAAAAGTAATAGAATATCATATGCATATCATTTACATCAAATCTAATTATTCATGATTGATTTTTAGTTAAGCTACATACTGATCATTAGAAGTACTCAATAATATACGAGCCTGTAGCAGTGTTATTATGTGAACCGAAGCTTAAACTAAGTGTGAGAAGTAGCTCCATGTTCTAGCAAACATTTGGACACCAAATATTCGCAGAGACATGCAAGGGAGCTTACACGTGTTCTTGCCAACCATAACTTACCCATTAATCAAGACGTCAACATTATACCTCCATGCCATCTCAAGTCCAGATCTCCCTTCTCTGATCGGGCTGTCACCCAGATCCGGAAAGAACTCTGACAAACAGAGTGGAACAATGCGGACGTCTCATTCAAGACTCAAATATCATCGCACCTATGTGGCCATGCAACCCAAACTATGGACAGTAAAGTAAACCATTGTAGTCTGCACTCCTTCAATTGACAAATAGCAAAACTACACAAACGCTCTCCTGATGCTCTCTCGAGGCTTGCAGACCTTGGCATTAGCATTTTGCTATTGAACATATTGCCAAGTACGAGAATGAAATAGAATTGCATATATTGCCTACTTCTTAATAAATTTCTTCCAAGCCACACTTAAAACTATCCGCTCAATGTAAGCTATTTTATATTTGTCTATCCATTCTCATTCATAGTGAACATGATAATTTATTTTAAGCAATTCATAAATGTGCTGTTAAATGCCTTTTATTATTATCTCAAGAAAGCTTCACCCATTCTTAAGACCATATGGTTGTGTGAAGTTTTCTCTGGGTCCTCCATTTTCTTCCCTCTACATTTAAAATCATGCGTTTCGAGTACTTAGCTGCTATACATTTCCAAATGATAAGCCGCCACTTTGTTGAGCTCTCATTTTTGGCCAGGTCACTTCTGAAAAAGAGCTATACAGCTCAGTGAGCCTTACCTAGTAAAGATGTATTTTATAGTTTAGTTTATCTCTGTGTTATTACTCCCGCCCCTATCTCCTTCTTTCTTTCCTTCCCTCACCCCATCGCACTCAAAATCTGCGGCGACAGTTTGTGAAGTTTGCCAACATTGAGGAGGACACCCCCTCGTACCACCGCCGCTACGACTTCTTCGTGTCAAAGTTCAGCGCCATGTGCCACCAGAGCCACGATGATCCGGACGCCACCAACAAGTGCGGTCGCCCTACCCTCCCGACCTCTCATCCCATCCCTCAAGCCTGATTTCTGCTCTTTGACTGCTCCTCCTTGACCCTTCCAGTCTTACCCCTCCTCTATTGGTGATGGTTTCAGTGATGGTGTCAGCGTTGGTGGCAGTGTTATCAATAATGTTTATGTTGTGGGCAGTGACTTTAACAATGTTGTTGATTCAAGATGAAAGTATCGGTGATGCTAGTGGTGGTGTTGGTAATAATGTCATTGATGGTAACAATGATGTTGGTGCCCAGGGTGCGCATGGCTGGCATCAGGGGCCTGCAGGGCGTCGTGCGTAAGACCGTGAAGGATGAGCTTCAGGCCGACATCTGGGAGCCCCAGCACATGGACAAGATCGTACCCTCCCTGCTCTACAACATGCAGCACGCGGACCCAGCCGACAGGTCCGCGGCGCCTGCCAGGCAACGCTACACCACTTCACACTACGTCTCTCCACAGTACGCCACTACAATGAATGCGTGTGCTGGCATGCGCAGCCGGTCCCCGTCCCCGCTGCAGGTGACGGAGAGGGAGCGAGACAGCCCCGCGTGTCTCGGGGAGAGCTGCCTGCGCGACCTGCTCGGCCGTGCCGCCTATGGCAACATCAAGAACGTCATCCGGCCCGTCCTTGTGTATGGCACACCCTCCCTCCCTCCCTTCCATCGCAGGGAACCAGACTTCCAGCTCCCTCCCATCCCTACCTGTCCCCATCTCTCCCTCCCTTTCTGCCATCCCCATCTCTCCCTCCTCATCTCTCCATCCCCATCTCTCTCCCCCTCCCTTCCTTCCTCACTCCCTCCACTCCCTGCTGTCCTCCCTCCCACTCACAACTCCTTTCTTCCTCCCCTCTTCCCTCCCTCAATCTCCCCTTCCTCCCAACCTTCCACATACTCTACCTTGATTCCTGCCCGCTTACCACATCCACTCTTCTCCCTTTTTCATTCCCTCCCTCTTTGACTGTGGCTAGGAAGCAGTTGGAGAGACCTCAGAAATATTTCTGTGATGTCATTCCCCGAGGTCAATTCCTCCTTAAATTAGTACATGTTGCTGTATTCGAACATCAGCATTGGGGAGACCTAAGTAGGTGGGTGTGATGTTGGCCACAGCACCTCTTTATGTGTCATACCGGCCTTAATAGGTGCTCCCCACCATACTTGTATGTATGTTCAACCTCTTTTGCACCGTACATAGCCAACCATGCTAATGGGAGGTGCGGGGGAAGGACAACAAACTAAACACAAAAATCAATTCGTTTTCAATCGAGATTTAAAAGTGCGTAGCTCCAGTGGCCTTCCAGTATCGAAAAAAAGAGCGTTCCAGACGTCCGCAGAAGCGCATCTGAAACCGCGCGATGCAGTGACCGTCTTTGTTCTATGGTTCGCCAAAAGCCACTGCGAAGATGACCGGAGTTCGCGTGATGGTTTATGCTCCTAGACGAGATCAGCAAGGTATTGTGTGGTTCATTTGTGGTAAGCACTTTGTGTGTTCTGAATTATCCCAACAGTCAATGCGAATGCAGGATCTTTGTTTGCACACACACCTTCCAGACACCTGGACAACCATCAGCTCTGGGACCCCAACGCTTTTGCTGTACGATGCTTCAAAATCGTCATGTACTCCATACAGGTGCGTACACACGCAACACCTCCTGTGTCTGTTCCAACAGCATTGCTGTGAGTGATTGACTACTCAGGTGAGAAGAAACACAGGGTAGGGGGGTGATAGGACCAGCATCGGGAAGGAACGACAGTGGTCACCTCTGTTCTTCGATATCGGCTTCACATGGTCCTTGCTTACGTCCAATTTACAGACTTATCTCTGCCATAAGAATCTGGAATTTCCTTCAGTAGCTCTTCTAGGCCCTCACTAGAGATGAGCAGTGCCTAACTCTCGTTTAAACAGGGATGCACTCCGTTGACTTGGGTCAAGGTGAGGACTACCACTTTGTGGGAATCAACAGCACGTGTCCTGTGTAGAAACTATCCTCACCATGAGAGTGTGTAATTTCCACCACCGACTTAGCGCTGTGTCACCCCATACTTCGTTTAGCAGGGAGACATCGTTTATTTGACTTTTAACTTGGACTAGGTCAAGAGGTCATGATGACGATAATGGTACCCGAGCTTCAAACTCGGTATCACTGGTCTTGCATGCGTCAGCGTAGCGTGGCTGGCATGGACCCGAGTACGAGGAATGAAATAGTGCCCCCTATTTACTGTCACTGGGCTGTCTCACCACGTGACTCCTCACGCCAGTGGCACCTTCCAAGAATCTGCCACCCATGCCTTTCCCCTATTCATAACCCGGGACCTGTGCCCCTTTAGCCAGTAGGCCCCGGCGCAGTTGCTCCACCTGCACACTGAACAACTACGCCCCTAGTTCCGATGTCTAAATTGAAAACTCATTCCTTTAGAACTGCTCTTTGTGTTTAGTTTGTTGTAATTTTCTTGCACCTCTGATTAGCACGGTTGGCTACGTACGATGCGAAAGAAGTTCAACATGTACATACATGTTAACCTATGGGTCCTATGTTAGCCTTTTGGTTCCATTATTTGTGGATCTTTGTGTAAGTTTTGGGGTTTCTGTGTGGGCCTCTCGGTCACTGCTGTGTGAGTTGGTCGGTTACGAAATATGTTCATGGGTGTCGGTAGCGTGTGTGGTTGGCATGGTGCCCAGCACAGGCGATGAAATGGTGCTCCCTGTATAATTTCACCCCTCCCCCATTCTCCATAGCCAAGCGCCTGGGCCCCTTTGAACCAGGAACCCCAGTGGACTTGCACTGCATGCACACACTCAATAACTACGCAGCACCTCCGATTACCAGGGTTGGCTACGTACGGTGCGAAAGAAGTTCAACATACATACATACACGCCACAGCTTTCCATGCTGTGTGCTGCTGCGTGTGCAGGCACAGCACTCGCACCTGGTTCTGCAGCAGCTGCTCGGGCACCTGGACACTCACAGCAAGGACAGCGCCCGCGTGCGTGCAGGGCTGGTGCAGGTGCTTGCCGAGACCGTGGCCATAGCCGCCGGCGGATCCGTGGGTACGCGCATTTGCGTGCGTGTGACTATGTGGAGGAGGTTTGTGAAGGACGATGCTGGGGAGTTGGAGGCAGTCCTCCAGAAACAATGGAGGGCAGGGGAGGGACACTCACAACAACGAGCGAAGCGTCAGGCGGCTACAACGCAGAGAGTTGGCACACCACAGTTGGTGCATCTGCCAGTCATCCCAATTAGTCAATCCATGGCACCTGGGTCTATTTCGTGACCTCCTGCCAGCGGGCCTTCAACACTTCACGTGGCCTCAAAGTGCACCTAGCATGGCATAAGTGCCATCACTGCCACTTAGTGGTGAATGGCGGATGTTGTTACAAAGCCTCGTGAAGGATGCTACAGAACAGTAAGAGGCAATGGCGAGTGGAGCACCAGATTGACATGGTGGGGAGCACAAGTGGTGCATTTGCCATTCATTGCAGTCAGTTAACCAAAAACATCTGGGTCGGTCCTTGACCGCCAGTGTTTATAGTTCATTCTGGATTTGAAGCTTTCGTGACTGCAGGAATCCATGCTCTTTGGTTCTTTCGGTAAAGTCACGTAGGTAGAAAAAATAATAGATCACGACGTTTCGATCGCAACACAAGCTACCGCCATCAGGTGACTTCATAGTTCATATTTGTAAGATTTGATATACTAGAATTTTGGCGGCCTATGGCTGCCTTATTCAATCTCCTGCAGAGGGCTTATTGATGCTTCGCCCCTCGGCCCTTCCCCGTCACCCCCACTGATGTCTTCTTCTTCCCACTTTCTATACCTTTTTGCTTCATGCATTCCAAAAGGCTCTTATAATTTAGTTGACGGACAAACGAAATTCCGGGCTTTTATAATAGGTGAATCGCATACTACTTAATTAGGAAGCCACTTAGCAACTTCCCCCGGCCCCCCGACTGGCAGACGAATGCCCACTTACCGGCCGGTGCTGCGATCACCTTGTACCTTCACAGGGACAGCTGCCTCTGGGGGACCCCTATCATAACACAGGGTACCTTGAGATGTGCTGCATAGGAGGTGTGGTATAAACATGAAGTGATGACGATGAAGACGACGATGATGATGATGACGATGATGACGATGATGATGATGATGAAGACGATGATGACGATGATGACGATGATGACGATGATAATGATGATGATGATGACGATGATGACGATGATGACGATGATAAAGACGATGACGATGATGATGATGATGACGATGACGATGATGATGACGATGATGATGATAACGATATCTGACAGCTGTTGGCCATTATGTGCCCCCAGGCCCCACAGTGCTCGAAGTGTGCAACACACTCCTCCGCCATGTGCGGCTCAGTGTCGACTTCCAGCTGACGGGCCGTGGAGGCTCCCACGAGGACGAGGACACGGAGTACGAGGAGGAGAAGATGTTCCAGGAGTCGCTCATCAAGACCATCGGTGAGTTGGCCGGCTGCCTCTAGGGAGCTCACAATGGCCATGTCACAGAGGTAGCCGTGCAGCTCAGAAGGTGAACACTGTGTGTCGGAGCACTCAGATGGCACGGTTGAGATCTCTGATTCAAATCCAGGTTTCAGAGCCACCCGTAATGAAAACTGAGTTCGCAAATATAGCGATGGTTTCAGCCCAGTCACGTATGACTGTATGAAAATTTCAAACAATTTTAAATGTGGTTTGTCACTTGCAGGGCATGAGAGGGTGGTGTGATCAGCAGGATGCCCCCTCATCTTTATTGACCCTTTGCAGGTGTTTACACACGTGTCAGATACAAAATTAAGGCTGACTTTGACCTAAAGGAGACCCAGGACACATTCTGAAGTGACTCGCCACTGATGCAGACAAAGACACACAACAACCGCCATTCGCTACTAAGTGGCAGTGAAGTCACCACAGCACTTGTGCCAGGCTATGTACACTTTAAGGCCACGTGAAGTGTCGAACGCCCACTGGCAGGAAAACACGGGACAGACACACACACGCAGATATACATAGCTGTGCACGTAATCGCAACCTGAGACAAAGACACGGGCAAACATACACACACAAGCACACAAAGACATGCAGAAATACACTCAGATACACAAAAAAACAAAGGCGCATAAAGTGATAGGTATGCACAAGCACACGTACATACATACACACATAGACAAGCATATGCACAAATGCACAAACAGATGCATACACAACAAGAACAGCAGCCGCCATTTACCAGTAAGTGACTTTGATGCGCAGTTTGAGGCCATGTGAAGTGGAGAAGGCTCACTGCCAAGAGGTCACGTGACAGGTTCCCGTTTTTATGGGTTCTGACTGAAATGACTGACAGATTCAACACCAACTGTGCTTCCCACTGTGGCAACTTGCTGCGTTTTAGAGGACCAGCACTCTACCGTAGTTGTAAGCCTCACTCCTCCACCCTCCATTGTCTTTGGAGGGAAAATACATCTCAACTTCCCAGTCGCATCATATTTGTGAGCCTCCTCCACAGACACACACGGACACACTGTGTCGGCTTTGGTGGCATTACTTTGGTCCGTGTGGGGCAAGATGACCGGTTGTTTTGTGCGTGCTTCCTGCCAGGTTCATTTGCCACCACACTGCCCAACTACCAGCGCTCGGAGATCATGTTCTTCATTATGGGCAAGATGCCTCTTCCAGGGTGCCAGCCCAGCCTCTGTGCTGGCCACGGCGGGTACGCTTACAATACACACACACGAAGACATCTACGGTGACACACACACACTCATACATTTATATATATTTATACATATGCTCGAATGTTTGCAAGTACACAACACACACAGATACACGGAGAGAGACACACAGTCACATTTATATACACATGTGCATGTCCACACACACACTACATACATTTAAATGTATACACACATACACAACACACAGGCATGCACATACTCACCATTATTATTACGTAAGCTGGCATGATCACACCCACACTATACAAAGACAACGATCCCCCGTATAGTGTGAACAGACTGTTGGGGCAAGTGTTGTTAGCAAGCACCTATAAAGGCCGGCATGGCACACTAGGTGGTGGGTGGCCAACACCACGCCCGACCGCCTTTGTCTCCCTAGTGATGATGTTTACAGACCACACCAGGTAATCATTTTAGGCTGAGTCGACCTAGGGGAGGCCCAGAACCGATTCAGATAATCATCACCGTTGTTGGCCATGAGCGGGAATAGACCTCGGGCTGCCAGGTTCATAGTGCAGCACGCTAACCGCTACACTACCGCTTCCTACACCATACACAAAGACAAAGAACCCCCATATAGCCTTAACAGACTGTAGGGGCAAGTGCTGTTAGCAAGCACCTATGAAGGCCGGAACGGTACACGAGGGAGTGGGTGGCCAGCACCACGCCCGACCGCCTTTGTCTCCCCAGTGGCGATGTTTACACACCGCACCAGGTACTCATTTGAGGCTCGCATAATAGCACACAAATTGACATGTGCACCTGTGTACACAGGTTTGGACGCACACTTCCACGAACACACACACACACACACTCTTATACACACTCAAGTCATTGGGTTGTACGTGCACACACACACGCACATATTTACCAAACTTCGCTTTACCAAACTTCACTGCTTTCACACTCAGGAAAAAGGGGGACAATACAAAATAGTGTGCCACATTAACGCACACGAATACACAAAAGAATAACTAAGACAAAGCCGACGTGGAGTTTGATGCGTGTGTGTGCGTGCCGTTAGGCCAGACTCTGCGGTTCCTTTCAGGGAAACTCTTTTCCCTCCCTCGCCTCCCTGGGGCCCATCCCTGTGCTTGGAGAGGTAGCTTCCTACCAAGTGCCACCACCCCTATCCCTTCCCACTATCCCTTTCACTTACTCATGCCATTCCTTTCCCTTCCCATAATCTCCTCCTTACTGTCTGCCGCCCCCTATTAATTATTTGCCTTCCCACAATCCCCCTCGCTAACGACTGCACCTTCCCTTACTATCCCATAATCCCCCTTTCTGACTGCGAACCCATTCCCTTCCCACAATCCCCATGAACCCCCTGAGTATACTGTGTGTGGTGTGCCCTGCTCCCTTGCTTGGTGTGGCTAACACAAGCGGTGCACACTGAGTCACCCCTTTGATGTTCCTTCGCGTAATTTTTTTCGTTTAAGATCATGCCTCTGGAGATCTTTTCGGTCCATTCAAACAGAGCGCGGCATGCATGTTTATGTAATGCTTCAACAGGATCGCACAAACGATTGGATTCGTGTGCACGTACATGTGTGCAGTGTGAGGGTGTATAACAGTGTGGTCTGTTAATGGAATTGTGTATGTGCACAGGAGTGATTCACGCACTGCACGACAAATTTGACGACATGAGTTCAGTTCCCAGCTAACATGACTGACATGTGGTGTCTAAACCAGTAAATCATTGCACGCTGACTAACACCACTCTCTGCAGCAGTCTTGAGTAGATTAAATGACCGAGAGAGGGGGGGGGGGTCTTTATGTGCGGTTGCAGTGAGGAGGCCATGTATCTGATCCAGACGATGCTGCTGCGCTCTGTGCTGCAGGTGAGGCCTGTGTGGCGTTTGCACCGTAACCTGTACACACATGTCCATGCTTCTGGGTGTTTGTACAAGTTCACACTGGTCTACGTGCACACCTGTGTGTGTACACATGCCTTATATAGTATTCACGTCTATGTACAGCCCTTTCACGTATATGTCAGTCCACTGCTGGACGAGTGCCTTCCCCTACTTTGTGCGGTTTGGCGAAGGCAGCATAGATGGGGAGAGTGTTTAAACATGGGGAGCGGTGGTGTAGCATTTAGCGCTTTGCGCTATTAACATGGTGGCTTGAGTTCGATTCCCGCTCACGGCCAACACCAGAGACGATTATCTGAACCAGTCCAAGGACTCCCTTAGGTCGACTCAGCCTCAAATTAGTACCTCGTCCAGCCTGTAAACATTGCCACTGGGGAGACAAAAGCGGTCGGGCATGGAGCTGGCCACCCACCCCCTCGTGTGCTTTGCCGGCCTTCAGAGGTGCTCGCTAACAGCACTTCGCCCAACAATCTGTTCAGGATACACGGGGGATCTTGTCTTTGTGTGCATGCATCACATGGTTGTTGAAGCCATGAACCTGGAAACTCAGACTCGATTTCCATCCACGATTAACATTGGTGGTGATATCCAAACCAGTCCTGGGTCTCCCCCGAGTTGACTCAGCACATTATACCAGTACCTGGCATGGCGTATACAATTTCGATTTAAAGCTTTCGTGACTGCAGGGATTAATCTTCTTGGTTCTTTCGGTAATGTCACGTAGAAGGGAAATAATAAAATAATAAAAATAAAACATAATAAAATAATTCTCACGACGTTTCGGCCACAACGCAAGCAGCCGTCCTCAGGTGAAGAACAGGTCTGTCTGAAATACAGCGCTGTCTTTCAGACAGACCTGTTCTTCACCTGAGGACGGCTGCTTGCGTTGTGGCCGTGAGAATTATTTTATTATGTTTTATTTTTATTATTATATTATTTCCCTTCTACGTGACTTTACCGAAAGAACCAAGAAGATGGCGTATACACTTTACCACTGTGGTGGAGATTAAGGCAGGGGCCGGGCATGGTCCTAGCCCGCACAATTCCTTCGTGCGTCGTGCCGGCCTCAATAGGTGCTCGCTCACAACACTTGGCCCATCAGTCCGATGAAGGCCACACGAGAGACGCTTGTGTTTGTGCGCGCCAGGTGACGTGCGGTTACCACGTGTCCAACATGACGAGCGGGCTGCCATCTTCCTTCCTCGAGCCGCTGCTCTCCCTCTCTCTGCTGGAGCACCCCGACCTGAGGGTCATCGTCATGGAGATCCTGCAGAGCCTGGTTGATCGTCATGGCAACCGACAAAAGTTTGCGAGCGTCAGGTGGGTGGGCGAGCAAAACAAGAAGGCATAATCAGCACACGCGTGCGCTCCTTTTGTCAGTCCACCGCTGGGAAAAGGGCCTCTGTATGTGTTGTGGATCACGGAAATTATTTTACCTTTAAAGTAATCTTCATTCACACTGGAAGTATGTTTATATGTTGAACCTCTTTTGCACCGTACTAATCGGAGTACCTCAAAGCACACAAGCGCAAAGCATAATTACCAAGTTTTGGGATTATTGGATAATGGTCATGTCACGGAAATGTACAATTGTTCTCGCAGCAAACTCGTTGGCTACACGTTGACATGACCCAGCAGTCGCACGTTTGACGCTTGTTGTAGATGGAGTGCAGTTTGAGCCCAGCATCCGTCCTGGTTAATACTGCCAGTGTATTAACCATGAAACACACATGGTCTGAATTTCGATTTAAAGCTTTCGTGACTGCAGGGATTCATCTTCTTGGTTCTTTCGGTAAAGTCACGTAGAAGGGAAATAATAAAATAATAAAAATAAAACATAATAAAATAATATAATAATATTATAAAATATAATAATATAATAAAATAATATAATATAATACTTTATTATTTTACTTTATTACGTTTTATTTTTATTATTTTATTATTTCCCTTCTACGTGACTTTACCAAAAGAACCAAGAAGACGCATGGTCTGCTTCACAGTGGACGTTAAAGATCCCATGCGATTATTTGTAAAAGAGTAGGCCAGTCGGTGCCTGTGTCATGCTCCAAATGTGCCAAGTTTGATAAACTACTCGCGAATAACGCCTCCACTCGGCACACACATTGCAATATCACCCCCTCCTGGCAGACTAATGCCCCAATTGCTGGTAAGTTGTGCATTCACCTGACACCTCACTGCATCAGCTGTCACTGGGAGTCCCCCTGCTGCAGTTCACCTCGAGAACTCGTGCATAGGAGGCACGGTATAAATACCAAGTGACGATGATGATGATGATGAACCGCACTCCTTGCTGCCACCGCAGTATCTGGCCCGACATAGCGGTGCTCAATCTCAAGATGGAGAAGTGTTCCCGCCAGGACGTGCTCTTCATGAAGAAGGTGAGGACCGGCGCGGTGGCTGTTTGGCTCTGGCGGGCTTGGTGGTGGGCCCGCTCAGGGGTCACAGCTGGCTTGAGACCACGCCGCGGATGCGAGGTAGCTAGTAGGTTGCAGTACGGCAAGGAGTCCTACTTAGTCAAGTTTTAGAGTAACGCTACCTCGGTGGCCGGTGCAGCGGCCACCGTGCACGTAGCAATGAATCAATTGAAATCCATTGTAACGCTCACATTAATTGCATGGTTACGCTAACATTTTGCAACATGCCCTGTGTCGATGGGTTCCTATAAATCCTGCAGCTGCTAGCAATTCTGCATTCACCCCAATGGCCAAATATAATGACATTTTTAATCAAATTGTGACGCTGAATCGTGACGTTTCACTTGGGATGAGCATCGGTTCAGTCCTCGCAGTGTATTGGCTGACGTCACGTGCATCGCATACAACATTAGCCCCGTCCCTGACCCTGCTTGGCCATCCTGTATATTTCGAATGTCTTGTAAGGCCAGCGTATCACGATTTTGTCACAGCTCGGCATGGTAAATAGCCAGTGGAAAGCCACCCGTACCGTGAGGGCCCCACTCGCATGTGCCGGTGGAAAAGGGAGTGATGAAAGAGTGATGCTTCTGCGCCGTGCCAGTCCGTGCTCGTACGTCACTGCCCTGCGTGCTGCTTTGTGTCGTTGTCTCTGTTTGTCCCGCTTTGTGCCGCGGTTGCACCGCGCCCCCCCCGCCGTGCCGCACTGCAGCACAGCCAGCAGCTGTACCGGTACCTTTACCTGGCGAGCCAGCGGGAGGACAACTCGGAGAGGAACTTCCGTGCGCTCTTCGGGACGCTGGCCGTGCTGAGCGTGGAGCTGGCCGGCGAGGAGGTGGTGGTCGACCTCGTCCGCTTGGCCCTCGCCATGCAGGTGTGGCTGTCGGCTTTGTTCTCTTGGCCCTTGCCACACAGGTGTAGCTGTCGGCCCCGTTCCCTTGGCCCTCGCCATGCAGATGTGGCAGTCGGCCCCGTTCCCTTGGCCCTCGCCCATGCTTTGTTGCGTTGATTAGACAGTTGGACCCTAGCTAAGCAGCTCGGAATTCACCGGTTGGCATTTGAACACAGGTGTCTGAAACGGATGCGAGGAATATCGTGGCAGGACCGGATAAGCAATGCAGAAGTCAGAAAGCGATCATGCCGGCTAAGTGTTGTGTTTATGATTAGGAAAAAATCGGCTGTGCTGGGTGGGACGTGTGTGCATGATGGGTGAGGGCCAATTGCAGAGACAGGCATTGGAATGTTCACCATGACTGCAGTGACCAAGGGAAAGACCTCAGAACCAGTTGATGGGGTACTCATAATATAGGTTTTTGGGTCAGATCGCGTTATTTATAAATGTGTCGTAACCCTCCACCACCCAACATGGCCAAACAGTAAAAAATGTGTCACGTTTTTCAAAGGACAAAATAATTCACTTCTTTAGCCCACCGGTGTGTTGAAGAGAGAATCAACAGCATTAAACAATTTGAGTACGACGTTTTTCTGGTAATTACAATCAGCTTCATCAGGCAAGAATGATGAAGCTGATTGTAATTACCAGCAAAACGTCGTACTACTCAAATTTTAAAATGCTGTTGAGGTGGGATCAGCAGATTTGGCCATGCTGATCTGTTTCCCCGTGTCCCCGTGGGTTTGTCTCCCGCGGTCCCTGTGCGAGAGAGCAGGAGGCAGCTCTGCAGGGCGAGGACGGGGCGCCCGTAGCCACGCGCTGCTCCGTGCTGGCGCTCGTAGTCGCCTACTGCAGCCTCCTGAGCCAGCTCACCGCCGTGCCTGCCTTCTGCCAGCATGTTACACAGGTGCACATGCACAAGCACGAAGAGCCTGCCAGTTGTTGTTTTAGCTCACTGGTAGGTGCACACACACATGAAGATCCTCCTTATTGTTTTAGCTCACTGGTAGGAGCACACCCACACACCAAAAGACAAAGATCCTCCTTGTTATTGTTTTAGATCACTGGGAGGTGCACACGCACACACACACACTCACAAAGATCCTCCGTGTTATTGTTTTAGCTCACCGATAAGTCGAAAGACTGTTGTGAGATTAGCCAATTAGATATGAATACAACAACAATTTAGCAATTGTTAAACGGGGTCTGTGTCGTTCACAGGTGGTTGACAGTCGGAGCAAGAAGGCCCCGTACCTGCTTCCTGCGCACGTGTTCACTGAGAATCCCAAGTGAGATGGGGGCTGGGCGGCTGTCTTTACGCATTTACGCAGTGGGCAGCACTCCGACGTGCAGAGTGTGCATCTGCAGATGTATTAGGCGCGTCACATGTGTAAGGACAGTACGGGGTGATCTAGGGACAGTACGGCTCCCCGTGGCCATGGTTACTAATTAACGTAATGGGAACAGACAGGGTCACGTGAGGGTAATGTGGGACCTAAGTGGTCGCTAATAATGATTGATGTGACAAGCTCTGACAGGGTCACGTGAGGGAAAGCACGGAACCTGACCGTCGTAAATTGTAATAAGGGCAGATACAGACAGGGCCAGGTGCAGTGAGAGAGTGTTCGGGAATAGGGGCGTGGCCGGGTCGTGAGGGGGATAAGAGCCGGCATGGACCGGGGCTCTGGGCTGCTGTTGTGGGGGAACTGCCGTCACCGTCGTCACCTTGGAGCGGATCGTCTTCATTATCCTGAAGTGGGCACCTTGTAGTCTTGGAAGGCTCGAGTTACGTTGTCTCAGAATAGAGTTATCTAAGTTACCCAAGTGTATATAGTCACTCGCGGTTACTCGTTAAGTCGTCAGTGAGTCGGCAATCGATTCGTCGACTGATAATTATTGGTTCACTTGCTCGTCCAATCAGATGACATGAAATAGCTCAAATGTTGTCTCAGAATAGAGTTATCTAAGTTACCCAAGTGTATATAGTCACTCGTGGTTACTCGTTAAGTCGTCAGTGAGTCGGCAATCGATTCGTCGACTGATAATTATTGGTTCACTTGCTCGTCCAATCAGATGACATGAAATAGCTCAAATGTTCATAATTGCGGATTTTTAAGAACACATTTTTTTCGTTTTCCCGATTTATGTTTCTTGGTAGCTTGCCACGGACGTTGGACCGGTTGGATCCTGAGATGTTGCTGCTGTCGGCGAAGATCGGAGAGGCTCTAGGCGGGAGCGGCTACAGCGTGGAGCGACTGACGGTGCCTTACGTGCCACAGCTGACCGGTGAGACGCGCACGGCTACGATATTGAGACAAAAGTCTCCTGAGTAGCCTTCTGAAAAGCAGTTTGGGGAAAGTGCTGTTAGCGAGGGCCTGTCAATGCTGGCAAAGTGCATGAGGAAGCGGTGTGGCCAGCACCACGCCCGGCCGCACCAGGTACTAATTTAAGGCTGAGTCAACATATGGGAGCCCCGTGACCGATTCAGATAACCTCCACTGATGTTGCCCATGGACGAGAATTGAACCAAGGTGGCCAGGCTTTTAGCCAAGTGTGTTAGCCACTATTCCATCATGGCCCGCCCGCATACACATGTACATATGTAAATGCACACATAGGCATGCATACATATACAGCCATATAAAACATACGGATGTAAATATACAAAACACTAATTTCAAAATGTAACCATACACTCCCCCCCCCTTGTTCTGTATGAAGTCTACATAAACATCTAACCATTTCTCCAACCCTGAATCTCATCCACTACAACTGTCAACCTGAAGAGTCCATGGGCCAGAACAGAAATTAGTACCAATTTAAAGTAGTAAAGCATTACGAGTACCGATCTATTTATACGGCTAATACAATTGAATTATTGGATAACCCACTAATTTAAAGTGGTTATAACATAATTCACTGTTATCGGCCACACAATATGATTGGAATCAATTAAAATAACAACCGCCAGTTGCTTTCTGTGGTGCTGATGCTAAGAAAAAACTGCCACTTTTTTCAAATGTTCTTGCTGTGGTTTTCACACCTGATGATGATTGCTTGTGTTGCAATCGAAACGTCGTGAGAATTTTATTGTTTTATATTTTTATTATTTTATTATTTCCCTTCTACGTGACTTTACCGAAAGAACCAAGAATATGTTTCAATATATGATGCTTCAATGAGCCTCTCTCACCCCACGCTAGACGGCAACCCCATCATGCTCCGTAGAGAGTTGGCTCGCCAAGTGGCAGTCGTCCTATTTGTTTTAGAAATCCTGCCGCTTACACAACCATTGGTGACCAGGCTGCGACCATCAAGCACTCCGGAACCTGGCTTATGCATGGATGGCTGCAGCCTGGATTTGAAACTACGGTTTCAGCAGTGTTGGCTCAGGGCCTTCGGCATGGCCATTAGAAGTCTCCAGCGAGATAAATATACAAGCTGTGGACCTGAACCCATGATCTCTGCCGTGCCGGCTCGGTGATCTGACACGGCCATTATGAGTCGCTCTGTGCCACCCGTGGATGACAGTTGTCCTTTTACCCTGAGACGATTTGTCGCACCACCCACCCCTCCCCCTCTCCAGATGAGGACCGCTTGTCAAAGCGTAAAAGCACAGTGGACACCATCTCCATCCAGGTGGAGGAGGAGGCAAAGGGGAGCCCCAACCACGGGCAGGTAAAGCTACCCGGAGGAGATCGACAAACTAGACGGACATGGACAGATAATGCGGCTGATAGGTCGATGGACAGATGGACCAACAGAAAAATCGACGGAAAGACAGATGCACAGGTAGTGGGACAGATAGATGTATGCATGTTGAATTATTTCGCACTGTACATCGCCAACCGTGATAATTATCAGAGGTGCGGGGGAAAAATGGATAGACAGATGAACGAACAGATATGAGTACGGATAGATGGACGGATAGATATTTAACTGAAAGATGGCCAGATATATATGGATAATTAGATGATAGATGGACACAAGCCATTTGTTTAATCTCATTTGTATAGTTTCTCGGTTTTTTTTTTATCATGTGCAAAGAATTTGTTCAATCAGTTCACTTCCTTTCTTCCGTTGCAGAAAACCCCGGCGGAGGAGATCACCTTTGAGAGCCTCAAGAAGGCGATCGGTGAGCGGCTCGCACGCGGCGACATTGCCCATTCAGACCAGACGCTACACAAACAAGGAAGAAATAAATCATTTGTGTCAGAGGCAGATCTAGAAACTTCCCAGGTGGGTTGGGGGGGGGGCGGCAGTCCTGAAATCTGAAAGTTTTTAACGGCACATTAAATTAATAAAAACAAAAACTCCACACACACAATCGATGATTTTCTCTGGGGAGTATCAATGCACTGTATGTTTTTCGGGTCGCAGTGGCTTTTGTCTAACCATTGAGCAAAGACGGCCACCGCGTTGCACACTAGTTGCAGCTGGATTTTTCATTGAGATGTACTTGTGTGTACGTCCGTGTGTGTACTCGTGTATGCGGGACGAGTGTCAGTGTGTTTGTGTGTGCATGTGTGAATATATAGGTGTATTCGCGTCTGTGTGTGTGTGTGCATGAGTGCACGTGAATGTGTGTGTCAAAGCGGGGAGCAGTGGCACAGTTGTTTAACGCATTGTACTACGTACCCAGTGACCTGAATTGGTTAACATCAATGGCAAGTACTATTTGGACCAGTTCTGGGGCCTTCCCCAGGTCGACTCGCCCTTAAATGAGTACCTGGGGTGACAGAGGTGGCTGGGCTTTGTACAGGCCACGGTGCACTCCTTTGCTCACCATGCAGGCTCTAATAGGTGCTCGCTAACAGCACGTTGTCCCAACCGCCTGTGACATCTGCACGGGGATCGTTGTGTGTGTGTAGTGGACAGCGCGAGCCGTGATGAGCTGGAGAGGGAGCGGCGGCGCCAGGTGATGGAGCGCTTCCAGAAGGCGCCGTTTGAGGAGATCGCAGCGCAGTGCGAGGCCAGGGTGAGGAGCGCTCACATAGACGGTCACCTGAACCCCTGCGTGCTCACACGCTGCCGTACAGTGCTCACCCGTACACCTGCACGCGTACGTGTTCACCTACACGCTCACCTGTGCACCTAGAAGCTCGCATGCTCACCTATAGCGCTCACCTACGCGATAATCTACACGCTCATATACTTACATGCTCACCTGTACACCTACATGCTCACCTGCATACCTCCACATTCACCTGCATGCTCACTCATCTTCACAACATAGCTACTCACCTGCACACCTCCATATTCACCGGCACACCCAGTCACCTGCAAACTCACTTGTACACTCAAAACACCTGTACACTTACCTGCACACTCACTCACCTGCACACTCACTCGCACACCTATAACTTTGCACCATCACCTGAGCTCCATTCACTTGACGTGGATTGTTTGTGTCCCCGTCTCCCCCCCCATACCCCCTACACCCCAGGCCAATCTCCTCCAAAACAAACTGAACCAAATCTTCGAAATGACCATACGGTAAGACCAACACGCACACAGTGATGAGGGGGCTTCACATATATTGGCACGCATCTGTGATACTTGTCTTTCCCAAAAACACAAGAATGAAACTATGCTATGAATCAAGTTTTGCTGCCTGGCGTGCAAGTGCGCAGCGGTGACGTCACCGTCAGCGGTGACGTCACCGTTCCGTGATGATGTCACCGGCATCCCACAGCTGTTGAGCCAGGTTCCTGCGTCACGCTGACATCCTGGGCTTTCCCAGGACGTCCGCCGTCTGGGAGCAGATGTCCTGGGAAACGTTCGTGAATGGGAATCGAACTCGATTTTCCGCCGTCGTGGGCCAACACCAGCGATGAATATCCGAACTGATCCTGGGCCTCCCCTAGGTCGACTCAGCCTTGTGTAAACATCAGCACTGGGGAGACAAAGGCAGCCAGGCATGGTGCTAGCCGGGGGTGGTACTGGCCACCCACCCTTTCATGTGTGCCGTGTCGCCTTTAATAGGTGCTCACAAACAGCACTTGCTCAAACAGACTATTAAATGCTATATGAGGGAATCTTCGTTTGTGAGTGTGTCTGTGTATGTGCATGCGTGCGTGTGTGTGTGTGTCCACAGGCCTCCCCCCAGCCCCTCCGGCTCGGTTGGCGTGGGTGCCCACGGCCCCGCGTCCCGCCGCTCCGTGCCCGTCTATGAGATGTCGCTGCCCGACCTCTGCGTCTACTGAAGCCGGGGGTTCTCATCGCCCTTGATGCCCGCGGTCCACCTCGGTACAGTGTTGTTTATGTGAAGTCGTCAACGCTGAAACGTCTCGACGGTGACATCAGTTGAGCCGTCATTCCATCTCGCGGTCGCGATTCAATCCCGTTCAGGGATTGAGCGGGACCATCCTCATGATCCTCATTATTGTCATCATCATCATCATTATACCTTCATGGTCGTTAACACGAGTAGTACCATTTCATAAGAAGTCAACAGTTGTCATCCTATGTTTATACCGGTCCCTGCCATAGGAAGGCGGAATTTCCATTGATGGCTTGGGACCACCAGTGGATATGAGCATCACCCAACTTTTGCTTGAGCAGCGAGACGCTGACGTAACCGAGAGCGAATAGTGCTTCCGATGCCTCTGTGCCCAGGTGGCCTCCCACAGCTGCTGTTGTTACCGAATCTGCTACTGAAGCTTCAACTGTTGACTTCCTGGATTTGTCGATTTTCGTGGCCGTTCGGGCTTATTCTTATATTCGTCGGTAGTTGCTACTCTTCGCAATGTGTTCAAACGAAATGCTTTATTTACATTTAATTTTATTAGACTTGCGTGTGTGTCCTTTACTTTGCAGTATTAGTACGTAAACTACTCTCGTTTTAAATATCCACGTTCTCTTAGTGAATATATTTTTTTAACTCTTTTTTTTGTCGCTCCATGGCCACAACATTTTGAAGTCGGCCGCAGCCTCAGCATCTTAGCCTGCGGTGGCTGTGACGAGGCTACTGCCCGTTCTTCCTGCGTCGCTCGTTGGCAGCACCTCCGTCCGTCTTCACGGCGGCATTATTATTATTTGCCCCCAACGCACCTGGCCTTGCCGAGTGCAGAGGCAAAAGTCTTTCTTTGCAGGCACATGGAGTGGGATCTCTGGGCAAGCCATGGCCCGCAGTGTAGAGAGAAGAACCCCACCATACTGTGCGCTTTGAATATTCGTCATCTTCGCGGAGTGTGTTGTCCGATATATTCTTACACTAAAGTAACATATCACTCCTAATGCATCATCGCCATCATCAACGTCCTGATCATCAGTGGCAGGTGGACTTAGAATGTTTTCTCCCCAGAGGTTGTGCACAACTTTTTACCGACGTATTTGTGAGACGTTTGGTGAGATTCTTGAACTGAAAAAAATTATCCACGAAAGTAGTATTTATTTTTACCATGTGCAAACTTTAATGTAGTTTATATTTTAAAAAGTGTATACATTTTTATGAAATTGGTCATACTGAAGAACCACTTTTGCTCCACATGGGCCTATCTTTCCATGTTTACCATTATTCTCTGCATCACACAACTGGTGCACTCATAAAGACCTCAGAAGATGAGGAAGCATACATATTCATATCAAGCACAATTTTAGATAATGTACTAAATGTAACATGCGCCTTCAAGGTGGATTCTGGGTAATATATTAATGAAACAGGCTGTATCGCCAAGCACAACTTAAAAACGACATTAAGTCCCGTCACCCAAATGCCCTTCTTGACCGATGTTCCTGATGTGGGACGGCAGGAGTCACCACAAGCACAGTTAAGCCTGGCGGTGGTGGCCATCACGTGGCTGCCTGTAACCCAGCACTGTGGAGGCAGCGGGGGTTGGTGGATCACACACAGATGTTGTGAAACTTCCCGTTGGCATCGAGGAGGTGCCGTACCCTGGCTCGCCAGGAGAATGCGGTCCGGCAAAAATGTGGACTCAACCTGTTCCGTCTGTGTGGGATAGAGTGTTGCTCCCTCGCACGCCTGGATTTTTTCCGGGTGTTCTGGTTTCCACATTTAAGCACTTGTTAATTGACTAATAACACCTTAATATATAGAGGACCGTAGAGCTTGTGGTGAGTGGGTAGGGAATTTGGCTCCAGATTACCGTGTGGCTACCTTTCCTTCTTGTCTGTGTCTCCTCCTCGCGACTCCGAGTTGTTCTCTCTCTTCGGGAGTCAGCGGATACTGTGCTGCATGTTACAAATTGTCGTAATTATTGTTGTTATAAAGCGGCTTATAGCTAGAACTGGGAAAATTTACTCGGGGTGATTAATAGAATAAAGATTGTAATCAACTACTTTTTTGTGGCCGATTACTCTGGGAACCTCGAAAGAAACGTGGCTGCCCCCCCCCCACAACTCCCCCTACAATCCGCACCTGGCATGATACGGCTGATGACTCTGTTGACGTTGCTAAGCCACGCCCATCACCTCCCGTCCAGTGACACACGTTGGAACAGAGGAGACTTTTTCACCCAAAATATTTTTCTGTTCGATTAGTTGAGTAATTCATCCAATTGTCGTTATATGAATGACTTAAATACCAGATCGCCCAGCTCTAGTTATATCATCAGGCAACCCAGCAGCATTTGTTTCTCTGGCCACCCTCTGCCGATGAGACTCATCGCAAGTGACAAACGGTTCAGAGTTTATATTCTTGGTTCATTCGGTAAAGTCACGTAGAAGGGAAATAATAAAATAATAAAAATAAAACAATTACATTCTCACGACGTTTCGATTGCAACACAAGCAATCATCATCAGGTGTGGAAACCACAGCAATAAAATTTGAAAAAAGTGGTGGCTTTTTCTTAACGTCAGCACCACGGACAGCAACTGGCGGTTGTTCAGACGGACGACTCCATCTATGCTCGGAACGGAGGAGGGGGGAAAGAAAGAGAATGGAATGCGGTCTGAAAGTCACCGTAAGCGTGAACACAATTAAGACCTGAAATGGTTGATCAAATCCTTCCAATGATTGCTTTAACAAGTGCTCGTGGAAACCATTGGTGCAGAAGGGTGATTTTTGATCAACTTATTTTATTTCTGCATGGTGATAGACTCTGGTACGTTCATGTTATTGTATTACTTTCTATTTTGACATGTTGTGTAATCGTTAGCATCTGGGCTGACACCGTCTGTTCACTTCCGTGCGAGTAACCGCGCTACCTTGGTACTCGAACCCAGGACCTCGGACGGTCTGGTGCAGTGCTCCAAAGCAAGCTCCTCCATCGTTTGACTGATTGGTAAATGTGGAAAGACGGCTTGTAGGGGACCCCATAATCCCATGGCTGGATCCACCCCCTCCTTCCCTGTCATATTTGTCCACGTCATGTAGGTACATACATTTGCATACCAGCATATTGTGTCTCAATCTAGAGTCGTTATTAACGATGATTAATCGTTTGTCATCCGTGTTTGAAAAGACATTCGCTCCAGTGTTTATGGCTGAAGATGTATTTTGTGAAGTGAATGCCCCGTGTTGCCGTTTAACCTGCTTGTGTGTGCGTGTGTGAAAGTTTAAACTCGGTTCGTGGACGCGTAGGCTTGGGCACGTTTGTTGTTGATGCCCGTGTTTATGTGGTACGTGCGCGCACGCGAGTTTTTCTTGTGCAATAAACCGAGACGGAACTAATGCTCCCCGTTACCGCTTGTGTCACGCACTGCTAACTACGTTCTTGTTTGGCGACACCGCACATCCTCGTCGCTTCTTTCCTTCCGCCAGCTCCAGCAGCAGCTGTTCCAAGGTTTGACACGCAACCATCGAGCGTTGTTGCTCTTCAGCCGAACACTCCGTCGTTATTCAGCGTGGTTATTTCAGGTCTGGTTTATTTTATATTTTATTTGATATACACATTGTATTACTGCGAAGATCAAGAGTTAAATTCAACAACTATTTAAATTTTGGCACGTAACTGGGAATAATACACTTGGTGATGCTATGGCTTTAATTACCACGTTACCTATAGGGTTGAACGCAATGTTATAGTTTGCGTTGGAACCATTAGAACAGCCGTAGGGCTCTTATCGTTTTGGAGGCCTGCTCTTTGTATTTTCAATCCCACGCCTTCACTGGTTTATCACCAACAATGCCCAATGCCAAACACTGCATTGCTATTCGCCTTGGTCGTTTCAAATCTATTTTTTTGTTCATGTGATATACGAATTGTAAAGCCAACCCAAAGTTAAAATTAACAAACGTATTTTAATTTGACACATACCTGGCAGTAATACACCCAGTGATGATATGCCTTTATCAAATTACCCATAGCATTTATCAGTGCTACAGTATTGAATTTCAACCATCATAAAGCTGTCTATATATTTATTTTGGGAGGGCCCTCAAGGTCCAAGGCCCCTGTCCCTGCCTGCAGGGCACACGGGGAGGATGGTGCGGTCAGGACCAAGCCTGACCGTGTTAAAGCTCCGTGGTTCGCGCACCTGCGCTATAAATCGTCCGCGTGGGTTCGATTCCCGGCCATGACAACATGGATGCCAAGTTATGGCCAAAGCTCTTCTTGGGGCTTCCTCTTGGTTAACTTAGCCTTGACTGCGTACCCGGCGAAGTGCGCTCCCACCGGCGACGTGGAGACTCGCGCAATGAGTAGACCCCAGCATCTTCTCTTTCAGAAATAAAGCCTTTTGTCTTTATTGGGGAATTTCAAGCACGGTACAAAGTCACAAACTTACAACAGAGTGGCTCCGTAAAGCCTTGGCTGCGGTGGTTCAGGGATGCGAATTCGTACCCACGATAGCTTTTTACATTTGTACGCATGTAATCATGGAAGTGTACTATAGATGCGTGTATGTATACACAAAGACAAAGATCCCCCATATAGCCTTAACAGAGTGTTGGGAGAAGCGCTGTTAGCGAGCACCTATGATGGCCGACATGGCACACAAGGGGGTGGGTGGCCAGCACCACTCCCGACCGCCTTTGTTTCCCCAATGTTGACATTTACACAACGCCCCAGGTACTCGACTAAGGCCGAGTCGACATCGGGGAGGCCCATGATCGGTTCAGACATTCATCGCTGGTGTTGGTCCATATTGGAAATTCGATTCCCGCTCACGAACATTTCCCAGGACATCTGCCCCCCGCCCCGCCCCAGACAGCGGACGTTCTGGGGAAACCCCCAGGACGAAGCGGTGACCCCTAGCGGCCTCCCCTACAGCTCGTCGTGGTCCAGGTGGTGCCCTGCAGCCGCGTCGTGCCCCAAATCCGCCGACAACGCCCTCAGCCGCCCGACGCTCAACGCCTCCACATCGGAGCGGCTCAGATGCCCGTCCCCGACGCCGGCGCCGCCCAGGAGCCGTACGAACGCCTCGCCGGGCTCCCGCGGGGCCTCCGGCAGCGCCGCGGCGCGGAAGAAGCGGGCGAACGCGGCGCCGTCCAGCGCCGCCTCGGCGCGCATCGCGGCCAGAAGGTCGCGCCGCAGCCCCGCGGGGTCGAGGCCGTGGTCGCGCAGCGGCCGCCGGAGGCCGCCGCGGGCCAGCGTCCAGGTCGGCGCCGTCATCTCGGACAGCGACGGGAGGCCCCGGCCGGGCACGCGGTGCTCGCAGTCGGAGACGCCCAACGGCGACGGCACGGGCGACAGCAGGAAGGTGATGGTGAGGGCACGGCCATAGGAGGTCACCTGCGGGGTTGAGGGATGAAGGAGGTGGGGGGCAGACGGAGAGACGTGGGGAGAGGAGGTGAGGGGAGAGACGAGAGGAGATGAGGTGGGAGAGACGGAGATGAAGTGGGGGAGAAGAAGGGACAAGGAGAGATGAGAGGAGTGACATTGGGAGATTGGAGAATCGAAGAGGCTAAGATCTGATTTTGATTGAAGACAAAGTCAGTGTTGGGGTTAGGGTTTCTATGGATACAGTGACGTGTGTTATCTAGAGGTCAGGTAAAACGCGGGGGAGAAATTAATTCCAATTGAACTGTGGCGAGAGATTGGTGATTGTGTGCAGGCTGGCCTATATTATGTAATTACAACTACCTGGACCACAAAATGGATTCCGTAGAATTGGAGCAATGCACTGGTGGTCTCCATCCACAAGAAGGGGCACCAGCAATTGTACAACTATCAGGGCATCTTTCTCCTCGATCCGAGATAAGGAGTTCCCATTCCTGGGAACTCGACATTGTCTGACGATCTCATGGATCCTTGAAAAAAATGGACACGGTCCCATCATCACCGAGCTCCTCCAGGGAGGCTAGGGTGCATTTGCCAGGTCATGAAGCTCGCATACCCAGCTCCCGCATGCCGGTGGCGAGATACTGCTATCGCCCTCGCCTGGTACGCAGGAGGTTGTGGGTTCAATCCTGACCCTGACGATACCTGTTCTATATTTAGAGTCCACGTGTTCTCTCTCTCCCCGTGGTGGTCAAGTGGATTTTTCTCCAGATCCCCCGGTTTTTCCCTCCGTAGTCATAATCAACACGCGGTCAGATTAATTGGCTACTACGATAAATTCCCACGTGTGGTGAAGATATAAACCACTGTTGATGAGCTATCATGCGTGGCTAGGTCGCCTCTGAAAAAGAACGAACAGCTCGGTGGGCTTTACCTGGTGAAATAAAAGTTTCTTTTAGTTTCAATGTACACCCAAGCAACTTGTTTGGCTGGATATAGGGGGCTAATCGGGCACTGCACAGACTAGAGAAGAGACGCCCGGATTGCCTCGCGACCCAATCCGACGCTGGTCTCACCTGGAACAGGTGGCCTGCAGGCACGAAGATGCAGCTGCCGGAGCGCAGCGTGGCCCAGCGCCAGGAGGCGCGCGCCGCCTCCTGGTGCGCGAACACGTTCACCATCTCGACGTCGAGCGGAGACGTCGCTCCCTCCAGCTCCAGCTGCGACCATTCCAGGTCGAACGCACCCTGGGCAACAACCAGCCACCACCACCACCATCATTATTCGCTGGCGACAGCTGTTAGCAACGGTCCTGTGTGGCGAGTACAACTTCCTCACCCCCCCTCCCACCCCTTAGGTACGGTCTCGTCGCGCCGAATTTTAACTTTCACGGAGTTTCTGTTTCCCTCCCCGCAATCCAATGTCGACCAGGCTTGCGTTTTATCACAATAGAAAAAAAAAACAACGGTCCTGCGGTGTCCACACCCACGGCACGCTGCATTCCGCCGTGCTGCACGAGCCGGCCACGATGTGCCGAGTGGAGGAGCGCGCACCTGGAAGCGCGGGGGGATGACGATGTAGTCCAGGCGCCCGTCCATGGCGCACGTGAGCTGGTGGTCATGCAGAGCACGCACGGGCTGGTTCATCCTCCCAGAGCTCAGGGTGAGCACGGCGCCCTGCATCCACTGTCTGTGGTCAACACAGTGGGGCAGCGTAGGGGTTGGGGTTGGGGAGTTGCTCAGAGACACACACGAACACCTCTACAACCTGGCTCACCCGTATCACCTGGCTCACCCAGTTTGTATCGTCTTGCAGGTCTCAATGTTTGTCCCGATGTCTCCCAGTGCCCTGCCCTGTATCGTCTGAGCGATCTCGCCAATGCCTTCCTCTCGCCTCGCCTGCTTCAAAAGCGTCGCCCGGCGCTTCTCGCCAAACCTCGCGCGTCACGGTTCCGCCCCTCGGCGGGGGCCACCCTCGGTGAGCGCACCTGAGCGGGCCGCAGTGGAGGCCGCTGGGCACGCGCACGTGACGGCGCATCTCGTCGGGCAGCAGCGAGCGCAGCTGCCATTCCTCGGCGTGGAATGCGGACAGGAAGCGACGCAGCGGCAGCACGTGCTGCGCCACGCGGCGCGATCGCCGCTTGTCCACCTCCACCTATGACGACACACGGCCGACGACGATCAGAGTCTTTGTTTAGACTGCGGGAGGAATCCGATGAGCTTTTAAGGTATTTTTTCACAGATGTCCAGTAGGGGGCGGGTCACCAAGTTACAACAACAAAAACAAGATAGGCGTTTCGGGCAATAGGTAGTTTTAATTGGATGATTGAGCGAGTGGATGAGTGACTGGGTGAGTGGATGAGTGAGCGGATCGATGAGTGAGTAGGTGAGTGGACGAGGGAGTGAGTGAGTAGACGAGGGAGCGGGTGAGTGGACGAGTGAGCAGATGAGTGAGCAGATAGATGAGTGGACGAGTGAGCGGATGAGTGGACGAGTGAGCGGGTGAGTGGATGAGTGAGCGGGTGAGCGGACGAGTGAGCGGGTGAGTGGACGAGTGAGCGGGTGAGCGAGTGAGTGAGTGAGCGAGTGAGTGGACGAGTGAGCGGGTGAGTGGACGAGTGCGGGTGAGTGGACGAGTGAGCGGGCGAGTGAGTGAGTGAGTGGACGAGTTAGCGGGTGAGTGAGCGGGTGAGTGAGCGGGTGAGTGGACGAGTGAGCGGGTGAGACCTGTAGGTCTCCAAACGCCTCGCGGAGTTCCTTGTCTCGGCTCCAGGCCACGCACTCTGGACACGACTCTGGGGGGAGACCCCCAGGCATGAAGCACGGCTCCCCGGGCTCAGCGCAGCGCGCCCACACCTCCTGGGGGCTCGGCTCACCCTCCACCTCGAGCACGCGGCCGTCGGACTTGCGCTGGTAGCCTGGGGGGGGTGTATGGGAGTGGTGCATGGGGGGCATGAGAGTCACGTTGCAGCAGCGGGGACGAGAGCACAGAGAGACGCGATAACACCACGTGTTCTATTGTTGTACACGTCCGTACATAATTTAGCTGGGATGATCCCCCCCCCCCAATTACTGTCAATCCCAACTGATGATGTAGTGATATTGCGTTGGCAGTGGTGCACAAGTACATATAACAACAACAAAATCAACTCATTCGTCAACAATGCGGCCTTAAAAGAAACATCTATACAACAAGAGACGACGTTTGGAGTAAAAATGCCCTTCTCAGCACACACGTGGTGAGCGATCGACGTGCTCTGAATAAGGGCCCTTGTCCGAAACGTCGCCGATTACATATTCCAAACTGTGCCAGTCCGAGTCACGAGAGACGGGCCACATTTCGGAAGCTCTCTCACAGCGAGCAGTGCACCACCTTGCGTCGGAGAGTGCCCTTCACCCAAGCCTGTAGAGGTGAGCACTGCACTTGTACTTCTCACGCGGCTCGCGGTTGCCTCTTTGCAGTCTTCGGGGGCGCGCTGCATGATTCTCAACCACGACCCTGGCGCGTTTGTGAGCCACATTGGGGAGTTACTTTGACCACTAAACGGATGTTTTAGTGCAGTCATTGGCAGGGCTGTCCAGTGGGGTGCGGGGGGGAAATCGCACTGTGTGGACAACCTCCCCCTCCCCGACTCCCTCAAACTAAACCCGAAGTATCACAGCTGTGACACCGTCACGGGCCCCTCAAAGCGCGGGGCCCGGGGCGGTCGCCCCAGGCACAGCTCTGGGCCGAGACCCGAGTCCTCCCGACGATTGGAGACGCCAAACTCGCCATCGCGGACACGAGGCGAATGCCACTTGAGGTAATTGATGGGATCCGGGGAATCGCGATTTTAGTTATAGGAATCGCTCACGAGGACGGTATATTTTAGAACGTGGTGGTGGTGAACGTAGCGGCCTCTATCGGCTGCAGAGGGGCCAGCCGCGTGAATACGTTGCAACGCGAATCGACAAACGTCGGTTCTGTCGTCGGTTGTAATAATCGATTATAAATACTCAAGAAGCCAGTCGATCGCCTTTCGAGTCAAGAACAAGGTTATGCATTTTTATTTGGTTCTTTCGGTAAAGCCACGTAGATTAAATTTGTTTTAAATAATAATAAAGTTAATTGAAATAATAAAACTAAAATAATAATAAAAACACGATGTTTCGATCGCAACACAAGCGGTCGTCATCAGGAAAAGGGGGGGTATGCATTCTAACGTATTCCAACTTTAACAGTGCTGTTGCTGGCATATCTGGGCCTTGTGTCGTCCCCCATCACCGATTATATTATCACGGTTGGCGACGTACGGTGCGAAAGAAGTCCGACATATCAGGACATAAAAAAAAAACAAAAAATCAACACGTGCAAGAATTTCCGCTGCACTCACCCAGGGGTCTCAGATGTCCGTCCGGGAGTCCAGAATCCGACCTCCGTCCACGAGGAGGAAACTCCACGTCCATGTCCTGGTCTTTGGGGAACGGGATGTCAGCCTGGGTACCACACAGCCCGGACAGCAGCAGCCAGAGTAGCAGTGGAGAGAAGGGGGAAACCAGGGCCCCGGCGCGAACCGGAACGGAACCAGCTGCAGATGTCATTGTGGGATAATTGGATTTAAAAAAATATTTTAAACGGCAAGTTCTTGATGAACGGGAACCGCGGTGTTGTGAAGGGCAGGGGACGCACAGATGGGTCAAGAAACAGACTCCGGGCAGATGCGTTCTGAGACACGGGGAGGGAGAGAGATGCAGAGGGACAAAGATATTGAGACGCAGAGACACACAAATACACAGCAACACAGACAGGTAGGGATATAGATAAGAATATGCAGAGACACAAATACACAGCAACAGAGAGACAGGCACACAAAGACAAAAGCTGTTGTAACTTTACACCCACAAGACAATCGAGACACTAAACAGTCCGTGACTACACAACTAACACAACCCGCTTTACAATAGAACCAAAAACCACACTAAACTACAATTACAGAGCTATAGCTAAAACAGTAAAGGGGAGAGAGGAGAGAGAAATATAAATAGGGCGAGACGGACTTAACTAAAAGACGTGGGCAAAGGGAACATCAAACAAAGAGGCTGGGCTGTGTGTGTGTGTCTGTGTAATGGGTTTATGTGGCCAAGCCAATGAGGATTGCCCGCGTGTCAATGTAGGGACGAGGGGGGCAGGGTGGGGATCAATGAGCGAGATCCGGGTCCGTTTCTCTCTGTGTACAAAATCCGGATTCTTTTGCTTGAAAACGTGGGGGGCTTTGACTGAGGCTGTATTCATAGACTGTATTACTAATCCATAAGGTTTGGTGCTTTCGGTAAAGTCACGTAGTTATAAAATAATATAAATTACAATAAATTAAATCACGACGTTTCGGGCACAACACAAGCGTACATCATTAGGTGGGACAACCATAATTTATTTTATTTTTTGTACCTACGTGACTTTACCGAAAGAACCAAAGAGTATGGGTCCCTGCAGTCACGAAAACTTCAAATCTGTATTACTACCGCCACTATTTTTTTTATTTCGTCAGGTAAAAGCCCACCCAGCGGTTAGAGCTATTTTTCAGAAGCCACCTGGCCACAAGCGATGAGAGCTCAACGGAGTGGAGTTGTCCTCGTGTGTGAATGTGTGGCAGGCAAATACTTGTGTCTAAATGTGGAGGTAAAGACCGTGTCCTGTGTGTGGGGGCTCCCCTAGGTCGACTCAGACTGAGTATTTGCGGTGTGTGGATATGAGCACTGCGGAGCTGAATGTGGAGCTGCCCACGGCAAGTGATACTGTGGCGATGGCATTAATAGGTGCTCGCTGACAGGACTGGTGTTCCATAAGCATCTGAGACAGCAACATCATACTCTCACCACAGATAGAATATCCTCAACCAGATTCAACCACTATACCAAGATACCATCACATCTTAACCACACCAAACACTATCACAACACCACACACTATCACAACACACCACAACACACCACAACACACCACAACACACCACACCACAACACTCCACCACAACACTGCACCACAACACACCAGACACTCCACCACAACACAAGACACCACCACAACACACCACCACAACACACCATACACTTCACCACAACACTTCCACCACACCATACACTCCACCACAACACGCCATATTCAACACACTACTTATACACACACAGCTAACGCAACGCCGCAATTTACCACTAAGTGGAGGTGACTAAAGCAGGTGGCTTGTGCCAGGCTAGGTGCACTTTGAGGCGATCACGTGAAGCGTCGAAGGCTCGCCGGATAGGTCACGGGACAGATTCAGGTGCCACGCACGAGTTGACTGACTGGCAGATGCATCACCTGCGCTCCCTGAATGAATCAGAATATGTATCTATACTAGAGGGATACGATGAGTTATAAAGCTCATTTTTCACGGATGTCATCACCACACCACGACACACTTCACACAACATTCACACACCACCATACAACGATACAACGAACTGACAAAGATCCCCCGTATAACCTTTAACAGATTGTTGGGGCAAGTGCTTTTAACGAGCAGCTATGAAGGCCGGAACGACACACGAGGGGGTGGGTAGACAGAACCACGCCCGCCTTTGTCTCCCCAGTGGCGATGTTTAAACACCGCACCGGGTACCAATTTAAGGGCTGAATCGACCTGTTGGGGGCCCAGGGCCTGTTCAGATAATCTTCGCTGGTGTTGAGCGGTAATCGAACTCGGTTCGCCGGGATGGTAGCGCAGCGCGCTAACCGCTACACTACCGCCCCCCACAACTCACAGCACACACAGAGACATCACTTAATGTGGGAACTCCTAATGTCTACCAAGCCGTCTGGCTAAAATAAGAGAGAGAATATAGCTTTATAGCTCATCGGATTCCTCCAATATGAATAAATATTCTAATTCTTTACCTATAGTTTATAATGACCACACGCCAGCACCGGGGCTGGCGATTCGCACGGTTGGCTACGTACGGTGCGAAAGAAATTCAACATACATGCATACAGGGGTCGCTATTTCCACCAACTTTGCAGATCCCACATTCAAATGCTGGTCAGCAGAGCCAGATTCAGTTTGAGGGGGGCCACCGAGACCGTCATAGTTTTGGGAGAAAGCCCCCTCTGTAAATTTACGGTAATTCCTTCCCCACCCCCCCCCCCCCCGACTGTTTTATCACCGCCCATGCCCAATACAAATCGCTCCACGTTATTCACCTTGGTTTATTTAAGTTCTCGTTATGAAACGCCTCGAATGTCAACATGAACAAAGCGGTTTTAATTCGACACATAACTGGTGGTAATACACCTAGCGATGATGTGGCTTTAAATCCCAAGCTTACCCATAGGATGTATCATAGTGCCACAGTGTTGAGTTTCAACCATTATAAAATCCGTACTGGATGTAGTTTTTGGAGGGGGTTTGGTTCAGATTCCATGCTGCAGTCCCTCAAGCTCCCAGAGTTCCTGCTGGTCAGGGTTCGACTCAACCCATCATCACCATCATCGCTGTGGTGGATAAAACCAGCCGGTGAAGCGGTGGGGGACAGAGATTAAATCTGGGGCATGATAAACATCGGTGGCGATGGCCGAAATGTCCCTGGGCCCCTCTTGAGCAACCCGCACCCTATGGGCACGATGTGTGGTCAAACAACCATCATAGCGGACACGGCGTGGGAGGGCTTTCGCCCAGACGTCGAGTATTGACTAAGGGCTGTAAAGTAGTGTTGAATACGTTCGTCCCAGTGCTGACATAAGGTTGCACTCATTACACACAAAGTGCTTCTTTCCACAAATGAACCGCAATACCTCGCTGATCTCAAGGTGCATAAACCATCATGCAAACCCCGGTCATCCTCGCAACAGCGCCTTTTGGCTGGTCATCGAACAAAGACCGCCACTGCACCGCGCACTTTCAGATGCGCTTCTGCGGCCGTCTGGAACGCTCTTCTGATATTAGGAAGCCACTGGAGAGCGATGCACTTTAAAATCATGATCGACAACTAATTTCCTTAAAATTGCTTTTGTGTTGTTTGTTGTCCTTCCCAAGCACCTCTGATTAGCACGGTTGGCCACGTTCGGTGCGAAATAAGTTCAACATACCATACATATTCTAGATTTGTAGTTTTCGTGACTGGTTCTTTCGGTAAAGTCACGTAGGTGAAAATAATATTGAAATAAAATAAAAAATGAAAACTAAATTAAATCACGACGTTTCGGGCGCAACACAAGCATCCTTCACCAGGTGGGGACCACCACAGCGAAAACAATCGCTGAAGTACGCCAAAGAGATGGCTGTAACAAGGGATTATATAGCTGAGGGGGCGGGGGGGGCCAGGGTGAGTGTGGGGGCAGGGAGAGCGGCAAGGATGTTCCTAGAGTTCGAACTATATCTGTGCTAGTACGTTGGGTGGGAGGGAAGAGGGTTGGGGCGGCAAATCTGCACGATCGAAACACTGCACGTCAAATTTCCTATTGATGGTAGTGTGCAAGGCTGGGAGTGAAATACTGGAGATGTGGGTATGAATATAAACTATAAGGTAGCTAAAGTTTAACTTGGTTAATAACATCCTTCCAATGATTGCTCAATTTGAATCCATCTTTTCGGTTGAAGTTATGTCTGTTTGTATATCTGGATGGCTTCATGGACAAATCTTTAAGGACATTTCCACGATCTAACCCAAAAAACGATTATGAACATTGGTCACGAAAGCCGACGTGTTAAACTAAAACACAGCAAGTTAGCACAGTGGAGGGCACAGGTGGTGCATCGGACAGTCATCTCAGCCAGTCAACCTATGGCACCTGGGTCTGTCCCGTGACCTGCCCGCTTCACGTGGGCCTTCATGTGCACATAGCCTGGCACACCAAGCGAATCCTGTTGTCTGGGGTGATGTTTTTATTCGCAATTTATCTGGTAACAGCAGTGTGATTCAATGATCCTTACTTTTTGTTGGCATCTTAATTTGTACAAGTTTTAAACAACAAAAATATGCAAGCGTGCACAAACCTTTCGAAAGCCAGTCGCAATAAACACCTTTACACAATTCATCTTCATTGAGACCGTTTTACAGGACGTTACAGAAGATGCCACGAAGCGTCAGATGCGTGTATTGGCAAAAAGGCAACCTCTGATTTGGTTCAACTCCCGCCAGGTCTCAACCATCTCGTGTCGTGCCAGGTTTCCTGTTTATCCAAATAATAAATCTGTGGCAAGGTTCAAGCTAACACAAGAATCATTCCTCGAGGTATTGTATTCCACCAGCAACAGGTATCGGCGATTTCTGATGGTTTACAACCGACGCTCGCTCAAATGGGAGGAAAGGTATAGTTTCATAGGCCTTGTTATTATGATCACGTGTCCGAATTGGTACTTCAGGAATCCAAAGACAAATAAAATGGAACAAATGTTCAGAATTGACAGACGATCACATTTACCTGTGTGCACGTGGCAGACGCCAGTCACACCCCTCTACTGCACTCATGAGAACCACACGACCCCGACCACCACCACCTTCATTACAAACGTGCACGAGCCTCTGAGCTGCATGCCACCGGGTGTCATTAACGTGGGCACTTGCTTATAGAAGACTTACACCATGGGATGAATAAACTACGTTCACACTGGGCAATGTAATTTGAACATCCTGTAAATAACACGATGAAAATGGTATAATTAAAATGTTTGATAGCAACTACCCTTACTTATTATTGTAGATAACCTCACTGACTCCAGAGCTCACTTTGCATGTGGTATGTATATGTGCTATGTTAAGCATTTTACATCTACGCAATGAACCACTGCACTTTTGATATTTGGCCAAAATGTCTAACAGAAATGTCTATTAGTGATTGTTTTTTGTATTATTTATTCTTGCAAAGCTTCACCAAGATTTGGCTGGGGTTCACATTTTTACAAAGATTTATGTTATAAAGTTATTTGTCGGCATCCCAGGTCTCCCTTGCGAGCACAAATCTTGTCTCATGGGCTCTCGCATGCTTATACATAAAATTATTCCGTGTGTAGGGCAGTGGTTATCACAACGCTCTATGAACCTGGCCACCCGAGTTCAGTTCCCAGCGACGGCAAACATCAGTCGAGCGATATCGTAAATGGTCCCAAAGTTTCCTACTTCAACTCGCACTGACCAGCGTGAAGTGTGGTCCAAAACAATAATAACGAAAACATGGAGGACATCTCATCCAGCAGTGGATTAACAAACGGTTGTATATTGCTATGACATACGCAGATTGGTCTAAGCCTTTGACTAAATCACCCGGACTTGGCCCGATCGCATCACATCTCGTAAGTTAAGCAGAGTTGAGCTTGGATAGAATATGGATAAATGACTTTCTCTGGACGTCCGGTGGCAATAGGCTTCTGCATGGCTACGTGACTGACAGTTGAGGGTGGTGCAGAAAAAACACACTACTGTACTATGCTCCTGCATCTATGCCCCCGCCTTCACCTTTACCACACTGCAGCGTGGTGAAAGTGTGAAGTATGCTCAAACAAGCCCCGTGATGGCGTGGGGAGGCACTCATCTGGTGCAAGGTTTTCAGAAGGACTGTACATCTGCGTGTACACGCAGCGGTCGAAACACGAGTTCGAGGGAAATTGAACGAGAGTCCACTCAAACATTTTTCGTGGAGACATTGAAGAAATGGCCTTTTTTAAAATAGCGTGAATGAGATTGTTTGATCACATCGAGTTCAATGTGAACAGACTGCCCCCAGTGTGAACGCAGATATTGCAGAGTTCAATAAGCAGGAGATGCGCCAAGCGTAAATGCAGGTAACGGGAAACTCCTTTGCAGTTACTGTATTCCAATTGTTATTGTTTTGCATTTTCTTTACACGTCAATGTCTTCCTTTAATATTCACCCAAGACTACTGTGAGAAAAAGTAACTGAAGGTTTGCTCAGGAAAACCACCGGATTAAAAAAACGCTAATAAAACAAAATATGCGTCTTACATTGAAGGCGACTTGAACTAAGAGCTGTTTACTCTGCTTACTTGTAAGAAGCACAAACGGCAGCAGAACACAAGCATCAAGAGCTAATGTAATGACACTCGGTTCCAAACGGAATATTCTTCAACATAATTATAGGAACCCGATGCAAGTTCAAGTTTGCAAAGCTGGTGGCATTTTCCAATTCCCACCACATCCCCTCTGGCCAGACCCTCTGGAACCAAGGTGCAGCTCTTCACGACAACAAAAAATATCCTTCCCATCAAAACAATAGGACTCTTCAGATTTCCGAATGAAACAAGCAATGGAGAGGGCTTTCCATTTGGCGATGTCAACCAGACATCTGCGACCAGGTCGGGCCTAACTCCCTGCTGCATATGGAGTTACACCAGCCTCAGACCGTGTGCTTGCTTGAAGTCGAGATGTACTGTTCGCACAAGCCAAGGGGGGGCCATCACCAGTGCTTCTCCACCCGAGTGCACACGTGTAGCGAGTGGCAAGCCTCGGGCGATCCCATTTTCCTGCACTTGGGGAGACTTAATTGAGTCTCTAAATTTCAGAGGCAAGACGCAGCAGCAGAAATCTGCTCGAGTGGATGTTTTGGAACTCGGCTATATGCCACCAATTGGCCCAGTTTGCCACCTGTGGCATAACATTCCAGGTCTTTAATCAAAAACAAACGGTCCCCGAAGAATTCAACGGTAAAAATAAGAACTGTCCATTCATGTCTACAGATAGTCGAGTTATTTTTGCTCGACACGACTCTCATGGTGCTCTCGGCCAGGTTAACTAAGGGACGGCGAGTGCGCGCGTAGAAACAAAAATTCGACGAGGAATGGGTGATTACGACGGTGGGTTATGATGCGTGCAACATACGGCTAAACACATGTAAGCAAGGTGCTTGCGGTGCAGAGCTGGGGACGTCCAATTATTCAAGTAATCATTTACTCTACCGATTATCGGCTCGATTACTCAACTAATCCGAAAACAAAACTGTTGCAAATAAGGGGGCTTTCTACCACATGTCCCGGCTGCGCTGGTGATCTGCTCAAGTCTCCAGATCATCATCAGCGGCCTCACACTGGGCGTGGCTTGCAGGGGGGGGGGGGGGAGAGGTTTTCAGCCTTCAGGAGGCAGGATGTGGGAGGCGGCAACCATTTTAAAAGGGCCCAAGTAATCACAACAAAACGGTAGTGGATAACAAATTTTAGCCCATTCATTGACTAATCATCCCAGCTCTTATCACGGAGTAAAAAATAAAGTAAAATGTGAAACAACAGTAATTCAACAAAAAGTGGCTCGCTCACGTGGGCAGAGTCAGCGCCGTTGGCGGCGGGGGGGGGGGGGGGGTGGTGGGGGGGGGGTGGCCCTTTGGACGCGGCCGGCCCCACGTGTCGGCCAGGCTCCCCCACCGAGCATGGGGCCTCCACAAATAACAAAATGTTAACAAAAACAAAACAGTGAAATTAAATATAAACCAAAACTCGCAGCTCTGCTCGCAACTCCCCACTTGGCAAAAGGCGTAATAAAGTGAGCTACGCTATTAGGCCCTCTCACCCTTCCTCTTGTCTTATCTATTCTCGTTACTGTTATTAGTTTATACAGTCTGGGTGTACACGCTGCCAAATGGCTTCACCTTGACGTCCGTTGTCGCATGGCACATTCGTACGAGAGCGGCCCCCGGTTACGCTTTCATTTCTTTTTTCCCATTTCTTCTTTTTTGTTTAAAAGTGTTTTTTTGTATAATTATCTTTATTTTACAGAGGCGAATTATGCGCAAACCCTGCCTCCTGAGTGCACGGTGACCTCGGCCCTTAACGATCGAGCGCGCAAGCAAGTGGTCGGGTGGACGAATGGTGGACGGGTAGACAAATAGACAAGACGTGCCGACAGGCCCCACTACACAAAACCAAAGTTCTTGGTCTTGATGGCCAGCAGCAGCTTCTGCTTCAGGATCTGCCGCGAGGAGTAGAGGGGCACGTAGAGGCGCGAGATGCACGTGTTGGCCGTGGGGAGGTGTTGGTCGTCGGGCGGGCGAATGGTGATAGATGGCATCGGCTGGAAGCCCTCCTCACTAGCCGGAAGGGATGGTGACGACGTCCAGAAATATACCTGCGATGGTGGGTGGAGAGGGAGAAGCGGGGGAGGAGAGTGCAAGGAGGGTTGATGAGGAGGAGAGGGCGTTATAGGGTAGTTCACTCGAAATTTAACGACTCACTCCAACTGACATCACGATACGGGGATTTGAGCCAAATTAAGCGTTTATTATTTTGAGTCCCTTCTCACTGTCTGTTTTGGTTCATTAGCTATCATGCACATTTGCATAGAATTTTTCATGAATCGCCATTAACAGGTCTGATATGCATTCTTTGAAGCATGAAGTGAGCATAAGAAAGAATTTTAAATCAATGAATGCCAAGTGACTAAATATGCTAGAATGCATACGAGGGGTGATATGCTCAAAAGAGTTGTGTGGGTATTGTGTTTGCGGAGTGTGGCCTGGGTGTGAGACTGTTGATGTAAGTGATGGTCTGTATGTCAGTGTTTTGGTGCTGGTATGTGTGTTGGCCCAACTGTTAAGTTTGTGTGTGCTGCATAAGTGCACTCAAGTCAAGAGGATGGCATGTGCACTGGTGTGTGTGCATGTGGTGTGTGTGGCATATCGGTTTGTGTTTTGATTTGTGTGTGTGTGTGTGGTGTAGTGGGGATGTGTGTGGTGTGTTGGGTTGTTTATGTGTTACGTATTGGGTAGTGGAGTGTGTTGGGTTGTGTTAGGCATCGTGGGGAGCGAGTGTCGTAGCTAGCGCACTGAGCGATCAACCAGGTGACGAGTTGAATTACCGCTCAAAACCAATAACAGTGGCGCATATCTCAACTGGTTCTGGGCCTCCCCTAGGTCGACGAAGCCTTAAATGAGTACCTGGTGCAGTGTATGGGGAGACAAAGGCAGCCAGGCATGGTGTTGGCCACCCACCCCCTCGTGTGCCATGCCGGCTTCCATAGGTGCTCGCCAACAGCACTTGCCCCAACAGTTTGTTAAAGGCTACACGGGGGATCTTTGTAGGCAATGGCTCGTGTACTGAGTTTATGTGCACGGGTGCTGTGACCCCTGTATTTACCAGGTCCTGCCGCTCGGCCATGTTCATCTTCTCCACAATCGACCAGAACCAGCGCTTGAACTGCAGAAGCTTGTCGGCACTCTCGCCTGCTCACCCACAAACGCCGCCAACATCCTCTCACTCACCACCACATTTGCCCACTTGTTCACCGACCCACCCACACTTATTCACCAACTCGCTCGGTCATTCACTCACCCATTCTCACGAATGTAGAGAAATGCACTCTTGCTCCCTCAATCGCTAACCAGAAAAACTAATCCATCCACCCACTCACTCACGCTACTGTTGGGAGGCTCATTCAACTGTGTCACGCAATGGGTTCGCATGCAGCGATGGGATGACCGAACTGAGACCAACAGCTCTCGCTAGGCACGTGACCACGGGTCGAAGAATCTCACGCACGCAGCCAAAATCCCAATTCGAAAGCGGCGAGCGCCGCCTCTCACCGGACTCGTCGTTGAAGGACGTGTAGCTGATGAGCATCTGCACGTTGACCTCGCCGCAGCCGTTGACGAGCAGCCTGAAGTCCTCGGCGGTGAGGTCCTCCAGCGCACTCCGAGGCAGCACATCGAGCACGCCGCGGCGCATTGCCTGGGCACGCACGGCAGGAGACGCGGGGAGGTGAACGGGAGATGCGGGAACACCAGGGGGTTCAAAAGGGAGGCACGGGGAAGTGAACGAAGGTACAAAAGAATGGACAAGGGAGGCGCATGGGGCACAGGGGACACACATTGACAGGCAGGGATATGCACGGCGGGGGCCGCAAGAAGTGTGAGTGTTGCACAGGGACATTTTGGAGAGGAATGGGGAAACAGGAGGAAATTTAATCAAATGGTGGGCACAGGGACAGGAACAACAATGCACAGGGACACAGAATAATTCAGAGGCAAATGAGGGGACAGAGGAACACATGGACACAAAAACGGAACAAAGTGGAGAGACAGAAACACATGCGGGCACATGGGCACACACAGGCACAAGTATACGAGACAGGGAAACACAGCAAACCAAGGCTACAAAAACAACCAGAACACGGGGCGGTCATAATCAAAACACCGACTGGCAACGTGAATCTGGGCGGCAATGAAAACACAATGGGGCACGAGTGGGGTTCGGCGCAGGGAGCCGAGGCGGCGCTCACTCACCAGCGCAGGCTGCTCGGCCGCCACCAGCATGCGGTACTCGGTGTACTTGCGCACGTACTCGTAGACGTTGGCCGGAGTCACCGGCGCCGTCAGTCCCCCTGGCACCAGCTCCATCTACACGCGGCAGGAGGAGCGGCGCGTCACGGTAGAGGCCGACCGAAACTGAATTTCTGGTTTCGGCCGAAACCGAAAGTATGCCGAAAGAGGCCATTTGCCAACTTTCGGCACCGAAACCGAATTTCGGTCGGCCTCTACGTCACGGCACAACAGCACGGGTCAAAGCCGACTCCCGAGAGCTCGGCTGGCCACCGCAGACGTTCTCCGGCTCCGCTTGGCTATTTTCCCCGGTCTTAACAAAATAAACTGGCGGCTTGGTTTCAGACGTCGTGTAATGTATGTATGTTTCACTTCTCTCGCACCGTACGTAGCCCACCGTGCTAATCAGAAGTGCGGGGGAAATACAAACTCAACAGAAATAGCTGTTGTAAAAAAATTAGTTTTCAATCTAGATTTAAAAGTGCATAGCTCCAGTGGCTTCCTAATATTGGAATGAAGAGCGTTCCAGATGGCCGCAGAAGCACATCTGCAAGTGCGCGATGCAGTGACCGTCTTTGTTCGATGGTTAGCCAAAAGCCACTGCTGCGAGGATGACCAGAGCTCGCGTGATGGTTTATGCTCCTTGATGAGATCAGCGAGGTATTGTGTGGTTCATTTGTGACAAGCACTTTGTGTAATGAGTGCGACCTTATAATGTAACGGACTCATGAACATTGGAATCCACGTACATTCAAGGAGCTGTTTTTGTAATCTCGCTTGCACCATTTCATCTACGTCTCAATTGCACCGCCTCGCCTCTACTCTCTGCAGTAGCATTTGTTCCAACTTTTCCCATTTCTTCTATATTGTGTTTCGTTCGCCGCATCTCTCGCATATGCCGTTCGTCTCATCTGTAACCGTCAGTCCCATTTTTTTCAACCAAGTAAAAATGTTCACCAATTGGAAATAATCGTTCCTTATAAGCGCAGTTTCTGATGTGTGTATCCACACTAACAGAGGGACTAATGGATTGATGACATTGTACTTACTCCGAAATCGAGACTCATTTTTTGGGGAGATTGGACTTTTCAGTCCAGCTCCCAGGTAGATTCTAGAATGCTTTGCCTTTGCAAATAGGACAGAGTGGCGAGAGCTATTTAAGTGTCTTGAAAGTTCACCTCTTTCAATTGTCCTGTACCCCCTAGTTCTTGCCATTTACCATGGATCGGTTTATTTCCAACTTTCCATACGTGGGATCGACGGCACCTGAAAAATGAAAATTATTAGCATAAGGTTGTTTCACACGGAAGTGAGCCGACAGGCGAGGAGGCGTGTATACCGGTGTGCTGCACAGCTGCCCGCCACCCTCCTCCTTGCATAGGTCGATGGAGAACGTGAGGTCCATGGCCTTGAAGACGGCATCCGCGTCGCAACTCTGCGCCGCCAGGATCAGCTGACGCAGGCTCTCGTACGTCACGGGGTCGAAGAACGCAAAGTCGTGCCAGTTCACCTGCACGCGCGGAATACGCGCTACGGTTACAACCATGCTCCCGTTACCAGCGCGCTACCGTTAGTAGCGTTACCGTTACCAGCGTGCTACCATTACCAGTGCGCTACTGTTAATACTGCGATATCGTTACCAGGATGCAAATGCTACCAGGATATGTTACCAGGGTGTTACTGTTACCAGGGTGTTACTGTTACCAGCGCATTACTGCTTGCACTCCACTACCGTTACCAGGGTGTTCCCATTATCACCATTCTGTTAGCAGGGTGACGGTGCATTTCGTGCTAAACGCATGATAAGTTAAATCTTGATTTCAAGCTTTAGTGACTGCAGGAATTCACTCTTGGGTCGTTCGGTCAAGTCACGTAAATAAAATATAATAGATCACGACGTTTTGATCGCAACACAAGCAATCGTCTTTAAGTGACTTGACTGAAAGACCCAAGAGTATGCGTTATAAGTTATAACCGACCACGGAGATCTTTGGTAAAGCTGTGCTACTACACCAGGGGTCACTCACCTTACGGCCCAGGATGACCTTTATGACGTGGCGGTTGAGAGTGATGGGACAAAGCTCGTTCTGCAGCAAACACAGCCCCAAAATCCTGCAAAGAAACGCAGACACGCACCCAGGCACGTACACGCGGTGATTCAACAGCTGCCGAGTCAACGATCTTGTGTGATGCGTAACAATTTAAAATAGCAGGAATTTATTCTGTCACCACCAGGGAAGGGAAGCAAGACGGGTTTAACTGCTCAAAATAATCCGGTTGAGATTTCCGAGAGTGTAGACATGGAATTTAAATCAAGGACCCGGATGATACTGGCATTAAAATATCCAGAGAGAAATTCAGACCTCGGGCTTGAATACAGACACTTAAGAGTGCCAAGCTCAGTGCTCCGACATGACCATTATGAACCTTTGAAGACACGCATCCAGTCACAAGGCTTGAACCCAACATCTCTGCCGTACCGCTCGTTGGCTCAACAGAACCATTTCGTGCCTGCGTCACTCAATCAGACCTTCTACAGATGAAACCTGTGTCAATCCCGTATTACTGACAGCCTGGATATAAATCCCAGAACCCAGCTCAGTGACCGGCATGACCATTATGAACCACCCGAGAGACACCCCGCCCCAGGGCTTGAACTGCGCAACTAAACAGGGTCCAATCTGTGGCTCTGACAACAGCCATTATAAGCTCGTCGGCATGAGCAAAGCCATCCCTAGGGTACGACAAATCGAGGCGACTGCCCTAGGCCCTGCGCTTTTGGGGGGGGAGGGGGGGGCCTGCGCTTTGACGTCGCGGCATCAGATGTAATACTTCCGGTTCGGTTTCAAAGTGTCAGGGGGGCTGACAGTGAGATTTCCTCCGGAGCCCACACCCCCCACCCCTATGGACGGGCCCTGGGCACCAGATACCGGGGAGCGTTGGAAGTCAAGCGCCCTCACCGGCCGACGTTGCGGAAGCAGTTGAGCCGAGCCTCCGTGTTCTTTCCGGCACGCAGGGAGTAGAAGCCGCGCTTGCCCGGCTGGTAGAATAGCGGGCTGTTGTCCTCCGAGTCATCCGAGTCATCTTGGTCCGTGTCCATCACGCTGCGGCTGCCAAGTCGCTTGCGCCCATCCTACACATGACCACGCGTGAACAAACATACGTACGTTCGCACACACGCAAACACGTGGATGTCAATGCAATGGTAGATTTTATCACGAGGTATGTAACTCCTTGAAACATTATTCCGCCTGCGAGAATGCATTTTTTTACCATTTATGGTAATTTTATGCTAGCTGTTGGTGATGATAATGTAGCTTTCAGGAAAGATAGACCATCCCCTGCCACACGAACGAGGAAATTTCAGCACGAGCTCAGGACCAGCAGTGGCGATGAGCATCACCCCACAATGTAAGATGGTAAAGGTTACCTCGAGTGTCGACCTAGTCATTATTGAGAGAGACATGTTCACCTCTTGAGTTAACACCAACGCCAAGGAGTGCAAGGGGCTTACCTGGGGTCTGTCCGAGTCAGGGAGGATGGGCAGATCCATCAGAGATTCTGCTGCCCCATCCCTGTACACACACACAAACAAAGACAAAGACCCCCTTATAGCCTTAACAGACTTTTGCGGCAAGTGCACATTTCAAGGCCGGCACAGCGCACACGGGGGTGGGTGGCCAACACCACGCCCAGCCACCTTTGTCTCCCCAGTACTGATGTTTGCACACCACATCGGGTACTTATTTGAGGCCGAGTCGACCTCGGGGAAGCCCAGGACTGGTTCAGATAATTGTCACCGATGTTGGACGTGCTGTGCGCGAATCGAACTTGGGTCACCAAGTTCATAGCACAGCGTGATAACCACTACACTACTGCTCCCCACACACACCTATACGGCCACACATACAAAATCACGTACAAAGGTTGAGCCTTACACACACAGAGGCAGTGTGATGCGATGCCTGTAACCGCACGGTGTGGTATGAGACACCCGTAACCTAAGGTGTGGTGTGACAGCCATGCGGTGCGGCGTAGGGCGCTCACCGCCCGTGCGAGATGATCAGCTCCATCGCCTCGTCCACACGCGCCCTCAGGGAGTCCTCACTTGCTAGGAGCAGCAGCAGCTGGGCAGGCGAGAGATCTAGCAGCATGCCCGTGATCTTCCCAGCCAGGGCCTGCGTGCGAACACACACAATCAATTACCAGAAAGGTACTTCGTTGTTTTCCGACCTCCCACTTATATTCCAATTGTGCTATCGGCACAGGTTTTTTGTCTTGAAATATGAAATGCATGTGCAATTGAACCTTATGGCGGGACCCCGGAGTCCCATAAGCCCCCGGCTCTCGCATAAACTGCTTTGCGACGTAATTTTATGTCTGTTGAAGGCGAATGATATGACAATCTGTTCCTCTCGACGAGCTCTACACGATGCGCTAATAAAAGTTTCAAAGTTTTGTTTCTTCTGCGCGTTCGTCCTCGCTGCGCTTGGACGACACGACAACAGAATGATCCGCACCAGGTGGGTTACGGCGTTTATGTGCGCGGTGGGACGGAGTCGCCAAAATTTTTGTTCATTAATTACGATTTAGACTTCCGTTTATTCTGGACCCCGGGGTCCCGCCATAAGGTTCAATTGGCGAGTGCGAACGTGTGTGTGCAAGCGACTGTGTAAGCAAACGCGTGTGTGAACGAATGCAAGGCGTGTGCACAAGCATTAAGTGTTGGCGAGTCTGAACAAGTGCGAGTGGGGAGCAGTGGTGCGTGTGTGTGCGCGTGCGTATGTGCGAGCGTGTGTGTGTGTGGAAGTGAGCGAGTGCGAGTGTTACGGGCTGCAGCGCCTGCACGCGTGGGTAGAGCCGCTCCCCGAGCGCCTGCCGATGTGCAGGGAGAGGCTCGTACTCCTCGGCCGGGCTGCCCTCCGAGCTGCTGTGGAATGGCCGCGCCTCGATCGATAGCTGCCGCCGAGACTCCCTGCACCACCATCGTCGTCGTCATCATTATAATCGTTAACATCACCATCATCATCGCGGTTGTTAAGCTATGCAGCGATTCACACCACCACTCCCGCCACGGCGATTCGATGCATTGTCAGATTATATTTATTCTGATCCCTTCTGTCTCGTTTGTACAGTTTTGTTTAATCTATTAGCCACAATGGAATATTTGCATATTATTTGCTACAAGCATCTTGCCACGATGAGCCCCACCATCATTGGCACCAATTGTCATTACCATCAGAACCGTTAAGAGATTCACTGCCATTAGCATCATCACCAACATCAGGCTGCAGTCAACATCACAGCCATCATTGTGGTTCTCGTTGGTATATTGAACAGCAGTTACCACCACCAGCATTACCACCATCCTCAAAATCAACAACATTCTTAATACCTTTGTGTATAACTGCGCATAGCTGATGTATCGCTATTTTAAAGCTGTGCGTGGCTGCGTATAACTGCATGTATAGCTGTACGTGCGCCGTGCGTGCGGCCACGCGTGTGTGTGTGTGAGACCTCTCTCTCTCGCGCCGTGAGCCGGCCCTCAGGCCGCCCGCCCTGCGCTGCTCGCGCTCTCGCTCCCTCTCCCGCTCACGCTCGCGGTTCCGCAGACGTTGCATCAGGCCTGCATTGGTGGGGGTGGGGAAAGGATGTGGTGGAGAGGGGTCAGGGTGGTAGGTAGGGTTGGCAAATGAGGAACACGAGCAAAGCAAACAAACTTCGCTCTTCCAACTCAGACGGATGCCTGGGCAGGAACACGCACAAAACAAAACATGAGCAGCGTATAAAGATGCATATGGTCGTGTAGATAGAACAGTTGCATTGGTTCATCATGGGACCTCCTTTGCCAGTACCAAAATATGATCATAGGTTTTTCCCCCTTTTTTCTGGCAACAAAACAGGTGTTAAGATGTTAAAACACCAAAATGAAACCTTTAACAAGGAATCAAGGCTGCATTAACCACAATGCTTGTGGTCAGAATGCTAAAAAAAACACTCTGATAATATATGCATTGTCCTTAAAACTGATTGGTCAACACCAGCGGGAACAGCCAGATGGCGGTGTCGAACAGAGTAGAAGAGCCGCTGAAGAACAGACGGTTAAACCCGGGCTAAGAGTAGGCGCCAATGTGTACGTGACCAGAGTAGATAGCGAGCTAGAGAAACGACTCTAGAGCAAATTTCGATTTTAAGCTTTCGTGACTGCAGGGATTCATCTTCTTGGTTCTTTCGGTAATACTGGAGAGCACGCCGTCTTCCGTGTCAGCGTGCGTGCGTACACACGTACTAGCGGGCAGTCCCTTGCTGGCCTGCTGGATGAAGTCGAGGCTCGGCAGCTTCTCGTTGGAGAGCAGCGCCTGGGCAACCGCCGTGTAGAAGCTGCGGGCGACGCCGCTGCCTTCGCCCGGCTCGTCCTTGAAAGTGACCTTAACACGGTGCACGGCCATGGGCGTGGAGGCACTGCGCCGCCCAAAGTGGTTGTTCAGCTGCCGCATGGTCTGCTGGATGAGCAGCTCGCGGTCGCGATCCACCTACACGCAGTGCAGGTGGCACAAGAGGGCATCGGGCAAATGGTGAGTGAACAGGTCAGTGGGTGGGTGTGTCGAATGGCTGACACTGTGGAAGACTGGGTGCGTGATTAGTGCACCGTGCTACAAACACGGCTGCCGGAGTTCGATTCCCGGCCACGGCTAATATCAGGCCTTGGGCATCTCCTAAATCGACTCAGCCTTAAATGAGTTCCAGGTTTGGTGTGCAAACATAAGCATTGGGAAGACAATGTCAGACAAGCGTGTTGCTGGCCTTAATTGGTGTACGCAAACAGCAACTGACCCAATTGTGTATAAAGGCTATACGGGGGATTTTTATATATTTTTATAGTTGCGACTAGTTGTAGCACCGGCCAAGGAAACATTGAATCGCTAACCCCGGTTCGGGGCTGCCAACAGAGACAAGCATTTTTCCGATGCTCGTTGGAGCTTGAGAGATTTTACTTGAGGGTGACGATAATAAAGTGTCCACGGAATCCACAAGGAGAACCACTGCTGCAGGACTTCACAGGCTATGTCACGCCACTTGGCGGCGACGGCTATCTCTCCTCTCTCCAGCGGCGGTGTACTTGCAAATGTTGGCCCTGGCCGGCAAGCTCACTTCCAGGGTGAGGTCGCGGGACTGTGCGTTACGCAGCTTCTCCATCTCCCGGCGGAACTTGGACTCCTTCACCTCGAAGCCGCCCAGCTCCGTGAGGATCTGGGGATCGAGGTAGGTGGGTGGGTAGCAGGTTAGTGTTGGTTCGCCACAAACGCGCGTGCCAGTGCCACACACCTGTCGGGTGTGGGTAATAGATGCAATTTTACTTCAGCACGAACGACTCAATAAGCTATGAGGCTCTATTTTATGAGCTTCCTGAGACGGTACAGATGTTATACAGTACAGATCTTAGGTTACAATCGCGGTTACAAAGGTCGTGATACAAACGGCAATAGGGAACCGGTCGAAAATGTAAACAAAAATAGGGAAAGGGCAAGGGAGAAGGGGAGGGAAAGACAAACAGGGGCACTATCAAGCATGGTGAGACAGGGTAGGGAAATGCTGGGTAGTAGGAAAAGGCAGGAATGGGCAGAGGGGGTAGGGCAGAGTAAACATCAGAAGCTATGGCAGGGCAGCAAAGGGCAAGGCAGAAGGGCAGTGCGTACCGATCCAGGCTCAGCCCCCACGTCCTCCATGAAGACGCGGCCAAACAGCTCGAGTGAGAGGCGCCAGCGCCCCAGCAGCATGTCGTGCGAGATCACCATGCCCATGAAGCTGCACTGGGACCTGTGCACGCAAACACAACACACACATTTGTTAAAAGAACACACAATACATTTGAAAAGTGTTTGTAGCATTAATGTGCAACCGAGAAACACGCACACGATCATAATATGCACACATTTACATCAACGTGCAAACACACTACACACAAAAAAAAACAAATCAGTTAATACTACATTATCATAAGCGCGTAGACACATTGTGTGCCTTGTGTTAAAATGTTACCATGAATAAAGAAACGTGTAAACAATATGTAAATATACCAATGTGCACACACATTCACACAAACACGAATGTAAAGACATTCACGCACAAGCAACAAACGAAGAACGGCACTCACAAAACACAAGGCACGGGGGGCTCGAACCCTGGCTCTGAGGTTCTGGCTCCGCTCTACGTCGCGGGGACGAGAGTGCAGACCAACGCTCACCTGAACGCAGACAGCGCCGGCTCCTCTGACTCGGCTGCCCCACCACCACCAGCTGCTGCTGCTGCTGCTCCTGCAGCAGCAGAAGATGGTCCTGGCTTCACATCTACAGCAGCAGCAGCCGGCGGCGGAGGGGGGAAGAGAGATGGACGGAACTCCACAGGCACCAGCGCTGGCAAAGCCGCCTGCTGCTGCTGCTGCTGCTGCTGAGGGGGTGGTGGTGGCGGTGGTGGTGGGGGCTGTTGTGTGGTCGGCGCCTCCGGTGTGGAGGTGCTGGCTCCACCGGGCCGGCGCTGACGGTCGCCGATGCCGCTCACGCTCGCGAGGTTGGTGGAGTAGGACATCTTGGTGGGGAGGACCTGCGTGGGGGCACCAGCAGAAGAAAGGTGAAGCTGGTGCTGGCTGCCGAATGGCTAGGGGAGAGCCGGTGCTTTCGGTCATTTGTGTCACCACCATCATTGCAAATATTCTCTCCAAGTACAACATCATAATCGCTACCATCACCACTCCAACCAATATCAATAACAGTATCACCACTGTCGTCTTGACAACGACTATTACCATCTGCTCTTCCACATTTACCACCACAATCACCACCTCCATCACTACCACCATCAGCATCCACGCTGTCATTATCATCACCACCATGATGATTTACTCCACTCCCAAAAAACACCACCACCAACATCACCTACACCGCACATTTTAGAATAGCACGGTTGGGGCTACATATGGTGGGAAAAAAGTTCAAGACACATACTACAATCATGACTATCAAAACCACCACAATAAGTGGGGGTCGTAAAAGCCACGACCACCATAATTTCACCCCCCCCCCCCACCTCGAGGCAGCTCCTGGCCGCGTCGTCCCGGGGATCCGGTTTGTCTGTGGCCGCGTGGCTCGAGTAGAGCCCCTGGCTCGGACGCCCAAACAGGTCCTCCTTCCGCGCGTTCGGCTGTGGGCGCCCAGCAAAAACAAAACTTCAGACACGTCTTGCGCTAGGTAACCATCGAATGCGGCAGATTCCTGCAGTACTCTCGCTGACAGCGGCACAGGGGAGTTTGAATGAATCATAACGCCACTATCATTAGTATGATACAGGCAAGCTGCATTGTGGTTTAATTTGAGTCTCAAATCAACACTTGGATCACGAATGTGGGGCGGTGACATGGCCGAGCGGTAGGGCATTTGCATTTTGGTCACACAGGTTCGCGGTTCCAGCCGAGCAGCTGTCCCAGATCAATACTACAGCTGTATCAGCCAAAAAAATTGTATAAAGCTGATCAATTACTGGGAAGCCACATGCCAACATCACATACTACTGGCAGACTAAAACACATTTCCCCTTCACAGTGACAGCTGCCAACGGGGCCCCCTGCCGCAGGGCAACTCGAAATCTTGTGTACGAGAGGTGCGGTATAAAAGTCAAGTGATGATAATGACGAGGATGATGATTGTGACGACCGCTGCAAGGGGTGGCACTGCGCGCCGTCACCTGGAGGAGGTGGGGCTGGTCGGCCAGGGGTAGCGCCTCCGACAGGGGAACCTCGAAGGGGTTCGGGGGGATGCAGCCCAGGAACGTCATGGAGTCGGAGCGGCGGAAGAAGGCGTGGTGCTGTCCCGACTCCGACGGCAGCAGCTCCTCGTCCTTGTAGGGCAGCGAGCCGCCTGCACGTGTAGCGCCACAAGGGGTGGAGGGAGTAGCGGGGAGATGCATGAGAGTACGCGTGTGTGGGGAGGGTGTTTGTGTGTGTATGGGAACGATAGCGTAGTTGTTCGTGCACTGTGCTACAAACCCAACTAGCGACGAATAAAATCAGTATTGAATATTTAAACAGATACGAGGTCTCCCCCCAAGGTTGACTTGATTATCTGGGGTGGAAACATCGGCATTGGAGTAACAAAGGCAGTTGGGCATGGTGTTGGCCACTCACCCCTTCGTGTACCGTGCCTGCCGGCCTTCATACGTAGGCTATAAGGGGGATCTTTGTCTTTGTATGGGTTTGTCCCCTATGACCTCCTGTCAGCAAGTGTTCACTAACCTGCACGTCTTCAAGGCAGTATTGACCAGGATGTCTGCACCGTGATGACATCTGACGTCAATATATAAACACTGTTCCATGTCACGAGCGTCGCTACTATATTCTGATTCTCCGGATTATAAAACACTCGGGAAAGAAACGCCCCAAACTTTGTGGTCATTAAAAAAAAAAACTAATCTTTCAAATCCAATGTCCTGGTAAAGTGGAAAATATACCGTGGAAGATGCTGGGAATAAAGTGTGTTATATTCCTGAAAATATGGTCATGGTGGAAGTGGTGGAAATAAAGTTTGACTGTACCCAGTGCAAATAAAGCAAATCATGTCGCACACATGTAATAGTGGAAATGGTCATGGAGACAATAAAGGTCCCATACCCGTAAAACATGAAACCAATAATAATCCCCAGAAGACAGAATATTGATATATATTATTATTACTATGGCCACGTGTCTCACTCATGTTGCTGTCCTCGTCGTTCTCGTGCTCCGAGTCCTCCGTCTCCAGACTCAGCTCGAGCAGGTCGCGCGCCCTGCAACACGCCAAAGCACGCAGCCACCACCACCAGTCACCGCTCCGCACATCGCTCGGCACAAATGAACCACAATACCTTGCTGATCTCGTTAAGAAGCATAAGTGATCACGCAATAGCAGCGGCTTTTGACTTGCCATCGAATAGAGACCGCCATTGCATCGCGCACTTTCAGATGCTATTCTGTGGCCATCTGGAACGGAAGCCACTGGGAGCCATGCACCTTTATTTAAAACTAATTTCTTTAGAACTGCTTGTGTTTATAGTTTGTCCTTCCCCTGCACCTCCAATAAGCAGTTGGCTACATACGGTGTGAAAGAAGTTCAACATACATACGGCACACACTGATGACAGTGGTTCCTTCCCATCGCCAGATCATTCATCCATAGGCCCCACAACTCTTAACGTCTCACAAAGTGCTACAAATGCCCCATACTCTTTGGTTCTTTCGGTAAAGTCACGTAGGTGAAAAAATATTTTATTTTATTTTCACCTACGTGACTTTACCGAAAGAACCAAAGAGAATGGATCCTTGCAGTCATGAAAACTTCAAATCTAGAATGCTACAAATGTATTTCATCATGGACAAATGGATGAATGATAAGTTGACCAAGCCCCAGGGCAGGATTGTGAGTTTGGTTGCAGTGGTTCGAGCGTGTGGATTGCAAAGCAGTTCATGATTTTGAACTCACTCGACAACCAGTGCTGTTTTCGCAAAGCAACTTCTGATCTCACTTACCTACACTTGCATGACACGTTTGTTTGTAGCATGCCATTCAAACAAAAGCGTTCAACTATCTGAATTGTAATAAGCCAAACTCGGTGATAAATGAAAAAATAAGTTGTATTAATGACGACACAGGCTATCGACTTATCACAATAGAGAACCAGGTTAATCATGTCAGATTCAAACCCAGGACCTCAGTGCCACAGGTTCATTTGTCTGACATCACTTACTATTAATATCCCTAGTGGCAGCCGTCCCTGCGAGGTAAAGGGTGAATACAGTGCCCGCCAGCAAGTGGGATTTTTTTCTGCCAGTAAAGGCAATGTTGGCAAGTAAATTGTAAATGATACAATTTCACAAATTTGGACCATAAAGTGCGAGAGTGTGCGCGTAAGAGAGTCCGCGTGCGAGAGTGCGCGTGCTCTGCCCCACCCCGCATACCGCTTGCGGTCCAGCTGCGGCGTGTCCAGCGTGGTCTGCTGGTTCACGGCCTTGATCCAGTAGATGAGCGCCTGGAAGACGTACGCCACGTGCTTGAGCGAGCACACGTCCAGCAGGGGCAGGATGTCCGAGTGCTCGTCCTTATGCGCGCGCATCAGCGACAGCGCGTACGTCAGGAAGTCGCCACGTGCCGACAGCAGGCCGTGGCGCGACGACAGCAGCGTGGCGCGTCTGCAGGGGCACAGCGAGGAGTGAACTCCGGACACTCAAACATGAACAGACGAAGGACCACACGTGAAGTAAGATGTTACGGTTATGGCGAGATCAGAGGGATGGAGGCTGGTTGTCTAGTATTCATGCGTACTGTTCGTGTGAGGTATATGGTTACAGATGAGAGTTAGGGTACAACTAGTAAACTGGTACTTGCATCTGGTTGGCATGTGTGGTTCTTGTTCGTGGAAGACTCGATAACGAGGTGTAATACCGGTGGCTAGTTGGCTAATTAATTAAGTCAGTGGTAGAGCGAGTAATGTCCATCTGTCCATTGATCTCTCCCTCTCTGTCCATCCATTTCTCCCTCTCCATTCATTAATCCATCTGCCCTTCTGTATGTCTCTCCATCCATCTGTCCGATCTTCCCTCTTTCCGTCCATCCGGTGTCTCACCTCTGCGTGGGTGCGCATCGTTGTGCGAGTGAGCGCAAGTGCGCGTGTGCCCACCTGCGTGACTCGAGCCCACGTAGCGCCGCGTCGTCGCGAGGGTTTGGCCGCTCGCGTTCGCGCCGCGCGGGGTTCTGCGAGGCATGGAGCGGATGGCTTGGATGCGACGGGTCGCCTGCCGACGCCAGCGCCGAGCCGTAGCGCAGCTGCGCCTCCGTCGAGTCCATGACACTCACCATCCAGTTCCAGGTCAACACCAGGTGCTCCTCCACATACTTCTGCTCCCGGCGGGGGCAAAACACACCGGGTAAGACTCGCGATGGAGCGGAAAGGTGGCGACTGCTAGCTCCGCACAAACGCCAAACTATATCGGCCACCACTATAGACCCCCACACAATTTGATGTCAAGACAGTTGGATACGTCCCCTGTGCCTCCTCGCACCCCCACCTGCAGGTGCACGGCATCCTGGAAGCGCAGCGTCAGCGAGCTGGGCAGCTGCGAGGCCACCAGGTGGTAGTACTTGGGCAGCAGGCCCATGAGATCGGACACTTGGCGCACCACGATGCTGTAGGCGCGCGCCAGCCCGCTCGCCGATGTCAGGTAGCTGCTGGAGTTACCGGCTTCCAGCGCTGCCGCCGCTGCCACGGCGTTCGAGCCGAGCGTGGTGCTGCGCCGCAGCGAGTTCGGGTCGATGTAGATGAGGCCACCCGAGCCTGGGTTGGGGGTCAGGGAGTAGGGGTAGGGTACAGGAGGTAGGAAGTGGCAAGAAAGGCTGGAGTTAAGCCATGCACGAAACGTTATCTCGTCCAGCATGTGACACCTATTCTAAAATGTGAGCATATGATCCCCTGAAGTTGCTGCTGCACTAGAGAGAATACAAGGGCTCTGACAGCCATTTCCCAGAGTCCTCCAGGGCAGCTACCAAAGAAGTAGTGCCACTTTTAATTAAGAAAGGCCAGATTTAAAGCCTCGATGGTTGAAAGTAACAGTTCACTCGCAAGCTTCCTGATCGTGCTCAATGCTAAGGCAGGTAAAATACACTGGCAAGGACATGTGATTTAAGCAATGCTTATTGCAAGACTGTATGCTTAACAGTGATCTGCACGTGCGTGCGTAAGTGCGTGCGAAAGTGCGTGCAAAAGTGCGTGCAAAAGTGCGTGCAAAAGTGCGTGCGTAAATGCATGCGTAAGTGCGCGCGTACTCTGTGCGACCGTGTTCGCGAACGTGCCAGTGAGCGAGCGCGCGGACTGACTGGTGACGGAGGTGGTGGCCGCCGAAGTGGGAGGCGGTGGCCGCTGGGGTTGGGGCGTGCGCACCGCCCACTGCATCGAGCGTGGTGCCTGAGCAGCACTGCTGGCATGCGCACTGTTGGCTGTGCGTTCCAGCGGCTCGTCCTGCAGGAAGCCGTCCTGCTCCTCCTCCTCGGTGGGCGAGCTGCTGCTCTCAGAGTCGCTTGACTCGTCCGACTGCGAGTCGTCCTCCGAGAAGAAGGCCGGCACGCTGCTTGCGCCTGCTCACGAACGGCAAACTAGTTAGCGGACGAAGCGACGATCTGACCGACGAATCAATTAAGCAACGGGTAAACAAGTGGACGAGTTAACGAGCTAAGCGAGGGGCCGGGCGATGCTGCCTACCAGCCTCAGAGCCAGCGGTGGCGGCGGTCACCACGCTGCGCCGCCCGCTGGCATTGTCCTGGTTGCTGTGGTTGCTCTCGCTGTCGCTCTCCGTCTCAGCCAGCAGGTCCAGCTCCATGTCGCTTGCTGACCACGCGGACACGCGGACAGGCGCACACATGGTGACAAACGCACGCAAACTTGCAAGCACGTTTACATACATGTGTACACGCACACAAGAATATGCAGACAAAAGTACAAGCAGGCAGCTGTACATACACTCAAATACAGATGCTAATATAGGCACACACAAAGATGTATGCATAAAAAAGCTCACACGCATACACACAAGCACTCGCACAAAGAACTGTTCCGACGGATGCCAGTTTTTCCTCCATTATGAAGTCAGTGTGCCACCCCTCCCTGTACCATCTTCATCGTGGTCGTCATGGTGACCCTCGGCCTCGGGATTCTCCTCCGCCTCCTCGTGGTGGTCCTCTTCACCGACGACGCCCTCAACCACCTCCACCTGCCAGCCACGGCGAGAGCACCACCAGCAGAGCACACGCACCACGGATTGGGCTCTGCGTTCAATGCAGCCTAAACTAAACTAAAAACTATTTTTATTTCACCAGGTAATCTATGTATGTTGAACTTCTTTCGTACCGTACGTAGCTATATAGTTATTTTTCAGAAGCAACCTGGCCAGAAATGATAGCTCAACGAAGCGGCTTGTTATGAGAAATGTATAAATGTGGAGGAAAAAACTGGAGGACCAAGGGAAATATCCACGCGACCGCAGGGAGGAACGTGCAAACTCCAAAAATGCAGGCATCAGGGGGGCTAGGATCGAACCCACGACCTCCTGCATACCGGGTGAGGGAGTTAACATGTCACCTCCACAGCCTGGCAAAGCCCTCACAGCTATTGCTTTTCGCTTCGTAGTTTATACGTGGTGCTCTTCTCAATAACATGTGGTAATCCAGAAGCATTCTTTAACAAGCCGGGAACCAGAAGGTTGAAACCAGTATAGAGTTTGCCTACTTAAAGAAATACTGCTGGATAACAATGACCTGGAAAGCGAATAGGCTGATGAGTTAAAACACTAATTTACGTGGAGAAAAAGAATGGAGTTCTTACATTTTCTTCTCATAGCTCCAGTTACTTTGTAAATAAACTATACTTGTGTGTTTGTGCATTTCATCTAAGAAAGCCTTCGAGTCTTTATACATTTTCAAGAGGATCGGTATTGAGATGTTGAGTCAGTTTGCTGTTAAACAGCGGTTGGTGTCATGTGGTGTAGTCAGAAAAAACCCATTATACAAGAGGGGATAACACTCGAAACCATGCACACACAGGTTCACAAACAATTGCTCGACTTTTATTCGGGTTGTTTTTGCTCTAATTTCTTTTTGCCTAAATGCTGTACTTTGCTTTTGTTATTTTGGTGATCGAGGCCACTCTTTGCAACTGAGAACATCCTTGTCAATGGAGTTCTCACCTGGATATTGTTTTTTTGTATTCAACAAAACTGCAGCCCTCTCGTGGCCATCTCGAATGTGTGATAAAGGGAGTGGGAGGTGGGGTGTGGGGAGCATGCCGGCAAGAGGGCGCAGTGCACAGATGGGCGAGCAAGGCAGCGATGGGGCAAGTGAGCGGGCGGGCAAGTGGACGAGCAAGTGAATGGGCGAGCGAGTGAATGGGCGAGCGAATGAGGGGGCGAGCGAGTGGTGGCGGGGGAAGGGGTGATCGGACTGACCTCCTCGACGTCAGCAGACACCAACTCGTCAGCCTCGTCATCCCTGCCGCGCGCCACGGGAGCGGGGCCTCCGCGCCTCTGCTGGGCCGCGTGCGCCATGTACGCAGACTGCTGCGAGCTCCTACATGAGTATGCAGGTGCATGCACGCGCGAATTCAAGTTACACTTGTGCGGACGCACACGTACTCGAGCGCACAAAAGACAAAGATCCCCCGTATAGCCTTAGACAGACTGCTGGGACAAGTGCTGTTCATGAGCCGGCACGGCACATGAAGGTGGGTGGCCAATTCCACACCCAGCAGATTTTTTCTCCCCACTGGTGATTTTTACAAACCGCACCTGGTACTCATTTAAGGCCGAGTCGATCTAGACGAGATCCACTTGGACCAATTCAAATATCTGCCATCGTTATTGGTCGGGTGGCTGCGTCAGGAGCAAAGCACGCTAAGCACTGCGCCACGTTTCTCCAGACAATTTGACACAAGCTAATCCCGCTTGCTTTAAAATATTTTTTAAAAACCTTCATATGCAGTGTGACACCATCACTGACGCGGCCTCCCTTGCCACTGGCCACACACTCCCCATTTACCTCCCCACCGAGTGACATCACTCAGCCACCTCCACACAGACCACCTACAGCCACTGCCCCACCTACGCACGCCCTGCCCCCACAGTGGCACCCGTCCCACCCCTGACCTGCTGCTGTCGTCGGCAGCCGGGCGCGGTGGCAGCGGCTCCACGGAGAAGATCTCCTCGCTGCCCTGCATGGCGTCCAGGCTGGTGCTGACGAGCGCAAATGGCGCCGTGGGCCGCGCCACGCCCATGCGCACGGGCACGATGAGCGACTCGGCCACGTGGCACAACTCCTCGACGGCGAGCGGCAGCAACGCCTGGAACACGCGCTTGCACTTGCCGATGGGCTGTGGCACGAAGTTACTGCGGGGGTGGCGGTAATGCAACAGGGGCAAGGGGTTTGGGGGAGGACGAGGAGTTTAGCAGTGCAGGGAAATGAAGAGCAGAGGAAGGCACAAGTGACATGACCTTTGTTCTGAAAAGCAAAGATGCTTATGTCACCAAGCTCCAACACCCAATCACTCTTGCACTACGACCTTACAATAGTGTTACACTCTGACAGCCACCGTCGTGACATTCACTAGCCTGCCCCACCCTTGCTTACCCTACGACCTCTACACAATCTGAAATGGCCACACATCCATTTATTTTGTGCTGGTGGTCCGGGATATGGCAGAGCTTTTGTAGATGCAATACACACATTCGTGTGTTGGCGAATCCGACTACTTAAACCCTCCAAGAACCTTTGCCCACTCCCAACTCTGCAGCGCGGAGCCTCAGAAACCACAGCCCACGGTGAGGCAGCATAATGCAACAGGGGCAAGGGGTTTGGGGGAGGACGAGGAGTTTAGCAGTGCAGGGAAATGAAGAGCAGAGGAAGGCACAAGTGACATGACCTTTGTTCTGAAAAGCAAAGATGCTTATGTCACCAAGCTCCAACACCCAATCACTCTTGCACTACGACCTTACAATAGTGTTACACTCTGACAGCCACCGTCGTGATATTCACTAGCCTGCCCCACCCTTGCTTACCCTACGACCTCTACACAATCTGAAATGGCCACACATCCATTTATTTTGTGCTGGTGGTCCGGGATATGGCAGAGCTTTTGTAGATGCAATACACACATTCGTGTGTTGGCGAATCCGACTACTTAAACCCTCCAAGAACCTTTGCCCACTCCCAACTCTGCAGCGCGGAGCCTCAGAAACCACAGCCCACGGTGAGGCAGCGTAATGCAACAGGGGCAAGGGGTTTGGGGGAGGACGAGGAGTTTAGCAGTGCAGGGAAATGAAGAGCAGAGGAAGGCACAAGTGACATGACCTTTGTTCTGAAAAGCAAAGATGCTTATGTCACCAAGCTCCAACACCCAATCACTCTTGCACTACGACCTTACAATAGTGTTACACTCTGACAGCCACCGTCGTGACATTCACTAGCCTGCCCCACCCTTGCTTACCCTACGACCTCTACACAATCTGAAATGGCCACACATCCATTTATTTTGTGCTGGTGGTCCGGGATATGGCAGAGCTTTTGTAGATGCAATACACACATTCGTGTGTTGGCGAATCCGACTACTTAAACCCTCCAAGAACCTTTGCCCACTCCCAACTCTGCAGCACGGAGCCTCAGAAACCACAGCCCACGGTGAGGCAGCGTACGGTTGTTGCTCCGTTGGGCTGGAATTAGGGAGGTCCACGTGAGCCAAACAGATAGGGGTGTTGGGGAAAAGTTGGAGGTGCCGAAGGTCAGAAAAGAGGGGGCGCGTCCCTGCACTCACTTCTTCTTCTTGGAGGAGGCCATCTCGACGCTCAGGATCACGAAGATGCGTGCCACCGAGCGCAGGAAGCGGCGCGTCACGGCCACCGCCTCCTCACGCCGCCCGGGCGTGTACTTGTTCTGCAGCTCCGTCACCAGCGTCGTCAGCAGCGTGTCCAGCAGCTGCACGGGGGTTGGGCACACGACGAGGTCAGGTCGAGTCACATCAAGTTCAAGTTTATTTTGTTTAGCCAGGTGAGAACTCAGAGACTAGGATAGTCGAATTTGCAAGGGACCAGAGTTGCCGAAATTACAAAAGCAAAACAAATTAAGTGCAGCGATGAAGCAACGAGAAATCAGAGAAAAAACATGTGACTTGAGAAAAGTAAAATATTGCACAAATATACATCAATGTAAATTATTAATTCCCACTTCACAGAAGCATCAAACAGTGTCAGGTCATGCGATGTGGTGTAACGCCACATCAAGGCACAGCAGAATCTCCAGGTCAGAATCAGCATCTTTATTTTTACTGGAGGAATCCGATGAGCTATGAAGCTCTTTTTCACAGATGTCAAGTATGGGTGGCTCAACAAGTTATAGGTTTTAGGTGCGAGGTTAAGGAACGGGGGTCGGCAATTCGCACCCCCATGTCGGAGCACTTGACGAGCAGACAGTGGGTGAAGCAGTCAAGGCGGATGGTGCCGCTCTGCTGGGACAGGTACACCTGCTCCTCCGCCAGCAGGTGTGCGATGCGGCTGCTGGCGCTCAACCTGAGTACACACGCGTACACATCCATGCACACGTGAGTGCGCAAACTTACACACTCGTACACGCACGCATACACGAGTCCACACACTAGACCACACAAGTACACGTGCTCATACGCGCAGGTACACGAGTACACACGCTTGTACAAGTACACGTAAATACACGCACACTTGGCCAACAGCAATGCACACATACCTAAAAGCACACAGGTGCACTTGCACTCAGGTGTGCACACACAAGGTGCACAGACAACCGCGTACACAGACACAAACGTACACAAACACACATGCACAAGTATACATTGAACCAACACAGTGACACAAACCCAGGGTTTGTTGACCATGTCAGTGTTTGTTATGGGTCAACAGCATGTGTTATGGGTCCGCAGTGTTTGTTATGGGTCCCCAGTGTTTGCTATGTATCTCCAATGTCTGTTGTGGGTCCCCAGCGTTCTGCGGGTACTGACGGGTCCTTGTTCTCCTGGGATCCGAATGTGATCATGGACTTCACGGCATTCCAATCCTTCAAGACGCGCTCCAGGGCCTGCTGAGCGAACCGGGGAGGCTCCAGGTCGTGGTCCGGCATGTCTGCTTCTGAAAATACCCAGCGAGATACACATTAGCACAAGCACACTGACGTAAACACCCACAGCTACACCACACAAATAGAGAGCGCTGCTACACGCGCACCCGATAGTCACCGCACTTAGAAGCACACATGAAACTCGGCTGGTTCAAGGTGAACCTGCCCTCATCATCATCATCAGCAGCGAGGAATCCACTGCCTCCCCAAGCCGTGGCCATCTCTCACGGCCCTACACAGGTAGGAATCCACCCCAGCCCCTGCACACAAGCCGATTTGATCGTGCCAACTTCCTTAGCCACTGTCTTCCTTTGGATTGACATTCCATCGTTAATCTCGACCCCCAGCAATCATCTCTGATAGTAACGTGTCCTGCCCATGCCCATTTTCTTGGAAGTCCATTTCCTCCCACAACTCATGGTGTGTTTCGAAAGGAAATGAAGCACATCGTTTTCTTTGTGTATCTCTGTCTGTGTTTACCTGTGTGTGTGTAAAGGCTATATGGGGGGGTCTTTGTCTCTGTGTGCAACTCCGTGTCCGCGCGTGCACGTGTGCATATGGGTGTGTGCGTGTATTTCCGTGTCTGTGTGTAAATGGACAAATCCTGCAAGCGAGGGACCGGGAATCAGCAGTTTTACCATCGGCGCCAGCCGGCTTGCGCGTGCGCTCGTCCCGCCCACGAGGGGGGCGGTACTGGCAGTGCTCCACCATCTGTCGCGCCACCGTCTGCACCAGGAACAGCAGCAGGTGCTCCCCCCTGAGAGAGGCCAAGCACACAGACGCACACACACGCACGAACACCCACATAAGCAGTCGTCCGTTCAGCTGTGCAGACTTGGTATGTCGCAATCAATTCATTCATTAAAACAAATTCTTACCCTCAAGGTACGTGCTTCGAACAATGTGTGCGAGTAGCGATGCCGATGTGTAGGTATGCTAATGATGAAACTTCGGTTAAGTGAGCAAACAAAACTACAACCCAAGACAAAATGAAAAGCAATGGATTATTGTTACATTTCGGGTCAGGACTGTCACAATAGGGAGGGGAGGAATGGGAGCGAGTAAGAAAAGTGGGAGAAATTAAAATTAAGAAGAGCACAAGGCCAGTCGGAACGGGGCACAGAGGCAGATCCTTTATGCACAAGTTTTGAGCACTGCCTTAATCAATTTTGCCAGTTTTCTAGAGGGCACGTCATGCCAATTCCCCCCCAATATCACACAGTTGGATTGCCAGACAGATAGAATATGGTCAGAGATAATGCATCACATTCAACTTTGGTTGGAACATTTTAATAAAAAAGCAGATTGAAGGAACAATTAACAAAGTGGTGGGGGGGGGGGGAAGATACAAGCCATATGAAGGGACGGGCAAAGGGTCAGGGATCAGAGGTGGAGGGGGGATGTGGTTACCGGCTGTTGGGCCGTGTGACCAGGTCCGTGGTGGTGAGCAGGCGGTGCAGCAGCTCCAGCCGTGCCGCTTTCTGCCCGGCGATGAGCGTCTTGCACTTGCACTTCTCCCAGCAGTCGCAGTACGCGGTGGGCGAAGTCCTCTTCAGCCTGAGCGCGTGTTCAGAATTCAATGCAACAGAAACAATTATTGAACACCAAATTCAAAATTGAGCACTTTACAATTACACAATTTAATGCCAAAGATGTTTTACAATCAACTGTACCTGGCTCCATGTTAATATGCTAAAGATGGCACAATAGAGTGCTTACAATTTCACAATGTTTAAAGGAAGACTGAAGCCCAAAATAAACGTGTACTTTCAGCTGTACACACGGTGCAGGGGGGGGGGGTTAGGAAGAGGAGTGGGGGCGTCTACGCACTTGCAGTCGTGCCCCTTGTGGCAGACGCGGGCGCACTCTGTGCAGCAGCACAGCGACTCCAGGAGGCCGCACGTGCGACACTCGAAGATGTCCTGCCAAGGGGAGAGGGCGTTAATGTTAACCCAACAGAGTCTTCACTCTCTTCACCTGTGCACGCAAGATATTGTTGTATGTATGTAGAACTTTCTTTCGCACCGGACGTGGCCAACGCACTACTCGGAGGTACAACTAGCTCGTCCTAACATCCTTAAGGATCAGTCTTACCAGGGCTGCTTGGCCAAATTCTCATGTCTTCCCATGACCAAGCACGCAATTCACTCAATGCCTACAGTAAATATCATTCAAGGGTTTTATGTGCGAGAAAATGCCACTGGTCAATCCCATTGCTGCTATATAATTGCATAAAATTTGCACAAACAAAAAATAATTTACACCTGTGGTTCAATGCGAGTATTGTGAAACAACAATCGCGTTTAACCTAGGAATTGCTGCTGCTCTATACACCTGCTAACTACCCATATGCTGCCGAGGCTCACCTGGTTGATGTGCTCAGCCCCTGTCCATGTGAAGCTGCAGGTGTCGTTGCAGCAAAGCACGTAAAGCGGCGAGTCGTCTGGATTGGTGCCCGTGGGGCAGATCATGCTCATGAAGTCGTCCCGGTTCTCAGTCTGAGCGTCACCTGGGCACCGGCACACGGACGCACAAGTAGGAGGGAGCGAGCGGTCATTACACAGAGGACAAAACAATAAATAGGAGCTCACTGCTCTTATAATGTGTAGATGTGCAAGGGGCACAACGATATTTGATCATGTGATTCGCCTGCCACAGTCGAATAGATCTGGGGAAAAAATACTGCACATGAGTAGCAACGTCATGCCTCTTTCTCCAAGGAATTTTTGTTACGATCACCGACACGAGTTAGGAAATAATTAAAAGCATCTTTCATTATTGAAACACTCATGGTGATAGTAAGCGACCACCCAAGTTATTGATTTAACATTTTACATTTTCGTGTGCTTATGTCACATTGACGATTTGATGCATATATTCTTCCGTGTAAGAATCAATTGTAATCGATTCATTGTTGTTGCATGCCCAACAGAGCGAAAAACGTGGAAGCAGAACGAAAAGTAGAAAAAGTCAGAGTGGGAGGGGCCAGAAGGGAGAATAAAGATGGAGAGAGGGGGGTGAGAAGGGACACACGGAGTCACGGGTGAGTGCCGTGGTGCCTGGCCGTGCCCACCTTTTGCCACCTTCTGCGCCGTCTCGAGCACGGTGATGGCGGCCGGGTATGCACGCCCGCTCACCGCCAGCATGAATGGCGTCATGCCTCTTGCATCCCTACACACACAGCAACGCACGTACGCCGTTAATAGAGCGTACACTCATTTACTCAGCGTAACAAAATATACTGGTCCCAGAGAAGAGTAAATGCAGCTCAAAGACTCATAATGGCCATGACAAGAGCCTTCAGCCCACATAGGCGAGATCTGGATTTATGCCCTGGGACTGAGTGCCTCTCTTATAGGCTCGTAATGGTTGTGTCCAAGCTCTGAAATGACACCAAATAAGATCCTGAATTGTGGGAATGAAATTCTTGGTTGTGTGATGCAACAATCCACCCAGCACCTATGGTAGCTTGTTGAGCAATCATTTATGGCCAGGTAGCTTCTGAAAGAGCTCAGTTGGCCTAATCTGGTAAAATAAAAATAGTTGTTTCGTTTTCATATAATTGGGAATTAATGTAATTCAAATGGACTTTTATAAACCAAAGATCTTTGCATAGGTCAGAGTGCAGGAGTCCTTCAGGAGGCTAAGCCAGTGAAGGAACAAGAGCACGGGTGGTGTAGCTATGGGAGGTTTAATGCACGGAGGGTCTTTCAGGCCTGCAGCCCAAGGGCCTTGGACTTTGAGAGCCCCCCCTGCCCCCAATTTTTTTTTTATCGTTAGAATGGTTGAAATGCAATACTGTAACTCTATGCTAAAGCCTGCAGATCATTTAGTAAGTATTAAAGCCATGGCATTACTATCCCTTTCAACCAGTTACGTGACGAATTTGAAGTGTTTGGCATTGGGCATGGGGGTTGTGGCAAAAAAAGTGACAGATTTCATGTACAAAGGGGGCACTCCCACCAAAACTACATCAACTCTGAGCCCCTAAATCAAACTTAACCTGACCCCAGGCATAGCGGACGGGACCGTACTTGGCGGAGAGCAGCTCGCGCATGTAGAACTTGAGCAGGCTCGTCTCGCACAGCAGCTTGAGGATGGCGTGCGCCGTGGCCTTGCGATCTTTGGGTTCCGACGCCGACGCCTCCTTCGAGGAGCCTGGGGGAGCATACGATGAGACGAGCGTTAGCAAGGCCAGCAGAGTCGACACAGCCCTCCGAGCCTGCTGGATGTCCGCGTTTCCAATTTATGGACGCCAGTTCCTGTATCCGTCAGCATTTTTCCGTACGTCCATCAGTGTCTGAAAAAAAAGCTAATAGCAGTGGGCTTTACTTGGTAAGATAAAACAAGATAGTTTTATTTGTATATTTTTTTGTTATTTGCTTACTTTTATATACTTTGCACTCCTATCGTGTTTTGTATTGTTTGTTGTAATGTTCTGATATGCCCCTCATGAAAGAGCTTCATAACGCATAAGATTCCTCCAGTATAAATAAATATTCTGATTCTCTCCTTGTGTCTGTCAGTGGTCATTCTCGGGTCTCATCAGGGTGTCCTATCCATTTTGCTGTCCATGTGGTGTCTGTTGGTGTCGATCCTTGTGCGAATGAGTGTTTGTCCATGTGTCCCTCAGTTGTCTATCAATGTGTCTGTCCATGCATCTGCCAGAAAATATTTATTCTGTACACCGGTCGAATGAAACACTGGCCAGGTGTGGTAGTATGAGCCTGCGATCCAGGAGGCAGAGTTTAGGGGTTAATCAGAGGAGGCCCCACAAATGCAAAGGTGAGAACACCTGCCCACTGACAGTCTAAGCTGTGTAAGTGCGGACGTGTATGTATAATTCAGGAGTGGTGGTACTGCGATTTACACAACACACTATGATCTCGGTGACTGGGTTCAATTCCCCATCATGGACAACATGATTAACAAAAGGTGTCAGAACGTGGCAAGAGCCTCCCTTATATCAATTGAACCCCAACTACGAAGGTGTGCAAACATCGGCTGGGCGTGGTGCTGTTCGCAACACCCCCTCAAATGTCGTGTTGGCTTTAATAGATGCTAGCTAACATACAGATTGCAAAAGGGCTACATAGCGGATGTTTGCCTTCATGTATGTGCTTGCCAATTACCCGCCAGGCTGGGTGCTCCGGTCGATGGGCCTGGTCCTGCAGAGGACGAAGCTGATAAAAACAAAACAGGACCATATTTAACGAAATCTATTTAGTTTATTCACATTTTCACTGTTTGCATTCTCAGCTTTATCCCAATCGTATGATCGGCATCATACCACGAGGAGGAATCCATTCAGAACTCTCGCAGATCAGTGAAGCGTCTTGTTAAAGAATGTAATGTTTGTCAAGATATAACATAACGACAGTTTTATATTCTAAAAGTTAAATCATTTGCAAAATAAAATTTACTGCGCCAGTATTTTTTTGCAAGTTGCTATTGGTCAGCGGCTGACATCAACTGGCTTGCCATTCTTGTGAATTCAAATAAATTACAGGTGTTGCCTGGATTACAACCGAGATTTCTTCACGGTTCCAGCTCATCACTTTGCCCCTTGAGCCACTCGGAACACCACTGACATGTTTGTTTGTAAATCAACAAGTATACCCCAATCATCCAACACCTGAGGTGCAATCTGGATATTCCCAGTCCGTCACCACATTCCCAGCCCCTGCCACTTACCTCCCCGCCATCAGAGTTGACGCTCTTCCAGCTTGTCTGAGATGGGCACTCCTAACCGTAACCGACATGTCCCTCAAGCCATCCGAGTACACTCTCCCAGCTTGTCCCGGGATGGGCACTACCACTCTTGCCTTCTTCATAATCTCTTCCTTTCTAAACCCGTTCTAAGTTAAAATCTATATATTTAGAATTCCTTTTTATGTTTTAGTTTGTTGTCCCCCCCCCGCACCTCCGATTAGCACGGTTGGCTACGTACGGTGCGCGAAAATAACTTCTGTACACGTACCCGGGTCGAACTGCGGTGGCTCGGGGAGCCAGCTGAAGGTGGGGATGGGCGGTGGTGGCGGCACCTGCTCCGCGTGCTCTGCCGCGGCGGCGGCGGCGCCTGCGTCGTGCGAGCCCAGGCCGGGGGGCGGCCGCGGTGGGCGGCGCATCATCTCCCTTAGGCGAAGGCTGAGTTTGGGGGGGGGGGGGGGGGAGGGAGGGGAAATCGCAAACGGCCATTATTATTATTAGAAAAATGAAGGATACCCAAAACTAGGATTTCAATGCCAGATTTCAACATTGTCAGCTCAGAAGACTGAACACAGCTATCATGAACCACCTGAGTTACTCAAAAACACAGCACATCAGCACCTCATGTCAGCATAAGAGAGAAATAAACCCTAGAACTCAATGGTGTCAACTCAGAGGGGCCATTATAGCCATGATGAACTCCCTGGGTGAGATACTCAAACCCAGGTCTTTCATCTAAGTATCTCAGCAGTATCAGCTCAGTAGCTCCAACATGGCATTAATGAGCCAACCGAAAGATCAACTCCAGCACTTACAACACAGGATCTCAAAAGTGCTGGATCAGAGGCTTTGGCCATAATGAACCGAGTGGTACACACTGCTCGCTCAACGATTTGGAGGCAAGGGCTGGAGGATCATGCAGCTTCGTAAAACACCCAAACCCGTTGCTTTAACACTTCAATGTGGAACCAACATGAAAAAGAGCCTCAAGACAGATAAGACAATTGTCGTCTTCACATTCAATTATGGAGCCAAGATGTTAGCAGATTCAGCTCGGGACCCAACAACACCGATTATGACGGAAACCTGCCCCCGAGAAACTCCAACCAAGAACTCAACACGGTCTTCTCTGCAAGTGCTGGCTGGCTCAATTGCTTGGACACGGCCGTCATGAGCCCCGTGCCGCACCATCACCTGCGCGTGCTGCTGCTGGAGACGCCGGCACGACTCGTGTTGCACGACACCACCGAGATGGCGTTGGCAATCGCCTCGACCGCCGACATACGCTCGAAGAACGACGTGCGATCCGAGCGGTCGGACTCTGCCACGCGAGAGAAAGGGAACGTCGCAAACGTGGGGAGGGGGCAGAGGGCGCACACAGGAGATGACGTTATCAACACAATTCATGTTACAATATATTGATTCGTCTATGAATATTGTTTTATGGTCAATGCATTGAACGGTGTACATTAATTATATTCGAATTGTTCATGCAATGTTTATGCAAATATTGAATTTAATGAGACACAAAACAAATGAAATGGCCAGGAGGTACATCCGAGGACAAAAAAAGATGGCACAAACAAGACTAAATGTCATCGATTTTTTCATAAAATCATGACAAAGAGTTAAAGTTGCGTCACGGAAATTTTGCCATGTTCACGCTCGAGGCAAGGGGAAAGAACAAATCATGGAATGGTTATGTGAGATCATCAACACAGCATGACGTCACAACACAGCATTACATTCTCAAAGAGCAGGACATCAACACTCCACACGATAAACGCCTTGCATTACATCATCAACACACAGCACATCGTCAACATAACACAACATCGTCAACATGACACAAGATCGTCAAAACATCGTTAACAACACTCCACATGACAACACCTCGCATAACACGGACCAGGGATTGGCTCTAAGGACTGCTTCGTGACGAAACTTATTAAGGACCACCTTCTCATATTCACCACAGTGCAATGCGCGGCTCTTGAAATATTGAGTTTTTTTACCAAATTCGAAAAAAATGGCTGTTATTTTGGTTGCCGACCCCTGACATGGACGCACAGCATGACATCATCAGCGATGGACATTACCAACGGGGGAGGGGGCATCACCGTGGGCGCTCGCACCTTCCTCCTCCTTGGCCTCCTTGTTGGAGGTGGGGAAGCAGGTGGAGACGCACGCGTGCAGGACGTTGCGGTTGCCGTCGCAGCGCTCGTGCGGGATGTTCTCCACCTCGCCGGCGTCCAGCTCCATGAGCAGGCTCTGCTCCATGCCCAGCAGCGCCAGTCGGCACGCCTCGTAGTCGCACCGCAGCACCGGCGTCAGCAGCGGCTGCTTCTGCTCGGCGGGAAATTCAAGGCACAGGTTCGAGCATCGATCGCCTGTATGTATGTTGAACTTCTTTTCGCACCGTACGAAGCCAACCATGCTAATCAGAGGCGCGGGGCAAGGACAACAAACTAAACACTGGCCGAGCCACCTCACTGGCTCAACCTGCCCCGATACAAAAGTCGGTCAAGTAGGGGTAGAGCAGAGCGCGCAAAAACGCTTCGCGCTGTCCCCACAATATTAAATCATCCCCCATGCTGCTGCTTCCTCACAAGCTGCCCTTCCGCGTTCTAGCCACCTCTCAAAGCTGCTCTCCATGTTGTCACCGCCACCTCCTGTGAGACTCCCCGTCCATGCTGCCGCCCCCCTTTGCAACAACCCTCAATGCTTCCGTCCTCCTCACTGCAGTCCCCCACCCCCTTCCACCTTTTTCCATCGTGCGTGCCACCTTTCCTTTGGGATAACCCTCAAAGCCAACTTCCCCCTCTACCCCAACCACCTTCCCTAGTTGTCACCACCCCCTTCCCACCTGGCACTCTCCAAACAGGAGACGAGTAATGACCCCCCTTATAAATCACCCTTCATGCTAGCCGCCTCCCCGCCGCCCACAGCCTCACCTCAATGGCCATGACGATAACGGTGGCCTTTTTCTTGATGGAGGAGTTGGCGGGCAGGTTGGTGAGTGCATGCAGGCCCACGCCCAACGAGCGCACTGGCGGCAGGTCCAACCAGTCAGGGTCACGGATGCCGCCCATGCAGTCGCGAGCAAGAGGGTAGAGCGTGCCATTACCGTCGCGTAGGATCACCGGTGACTCCTGCACACACGGGGGAAAGGGTTAGATCGTGGGACACTGGCGGCCCCCGAGTGGCCTTTAGTGCGGCCCCCCACAATACACAAATTTGAAAACACCCCATGCAGCTCATGTGACGGCCCCCTCACACTGATGGCCGCCCTTTGAAAATTAGTGAAAAACACTGGCTTAGGTCATTACTCAGGACCAGGCCAGTTCGGGTAAAGAATACATTTGTTAGGTTTTTATCAGTGTAAGCGTCTCTCTGTGCAAACGAGCATTGGAGAGGCAGTTATCTTGGGTGGACAAGACGACGTTGCTGTTGCACCGAGGGAGTGGTGGAAATTCCTAGTTCCAACGACATGGGATGGTCTCTCCATAAGAAAGCTGCTTTTTACGTTCAACAAAGTGGTATTTATTGTAATGATCCCAGAAGTAGGGGCTAAGTTTACCTCCAACCAAGATACAAAACTGGAATGTTCCAGTTGCTTCTAAAGCAACTCCAAGGTGGAATATGGTGAGGGATAAGTGCTACAAATGTTAGGGAATATGAACTCATTATCCAAGTACCATTAAAGCACCATGTTTGTGGCACCCAGCCCAAAAATGTCAGCAGTGCTGGCCATTAAAAGTGATTGCTGTGCCATTACAAGCCACTCTGCCAATGCTTGGCTCAGTGGCTTAATAAGCGTGGCCATTATGTGCACTGTGAGAGAGAGCAGACTCTGTATGAGCAGGTATGCATGCATGTGTGTGCGTGTGTGCATGTTGCACCTGTCCAGCGCTGTAGATGGCAATATTGTGCTCGTCCTGACCCAGCAGAGCAGCGCTGCTCGTCGGGAAGTTGTTCTCCTGCTCGGGTTTGCACGTCGCCAAGTCGAACAGACAGTAGCGCACCCAGGTCCCTGATCGCAGCACAGTGTGCACGCCTGCACCGCACGTCACACACACGACACACGACACACGTACATCAACGCGGCATCTAATGCACATCACCACTTGTGACATACACACATGCACAACGTCGGGCCCGTCACCGCCATCGGTGCTCGAGTGTGATGGACTTCAGTAGTAGGAAGATGTGTGCAATGTATATTAGTACTGTGGAGACATATGTGTGCAATGTACATTAGTACTGTGGAGACATAGGTGCGCCATGTTCATTAGTAACGTGGAGACATAAGTGCCCGATGTACATCACTACCGTGGATACATAGGCAGCCGTGCCTGGTACCTGTTGCGCACTCTGCCATCCTGCAATGGTACTCACAAACAACACTTGCCTCAACAGCCTGTAGACATCTAGACAGGGGACCTTCATATGTATGCGTACACTAATACAGCGCGCGTGTGTGCGCGTATGTGTGCGTGTGTGCGCCCACCCTTGGCATCCACGTTGAGTGCCAGGATGTCTGCCTTATCCGGCACAGACATCTTGCGCGGCGCTCGCTGGAAGCAGTCGGGCACCTTGGGGGCCCCGCCACTCTTCACCACCTACGCAGGGGTGGGGGGGTGGGGCGGCACGTGCAGCGACCGAGTGAGAGATCACGCGGCAGCTCGACCCACGGGACACCGCACGAGACATCCTCCATACGGAGCGCAGTGCCCAGAGACTCTCCGTCGACGATGCCATCGCTCGTAACGCGCTGGGAACCGGGCACGTAAAAACTTCCGCGCGACCTCACGATTCGATCGACTGCAGCAGTTCTGGATAGCGATTAACCAGGTCGTTCTTCTTTGGCCATGTGGTGAATTTAGCGCCGCCGGTGGCTCCAGACACATGAAGGAAATATATACAATAAAGACGCGTTGTACATTACATATGAATCAATGCATAATTACACGCTTGCTAATGTTAAGTTTTTATTACACGCAAATTTTCACCTGACCACTCGATGAACGGTCCTGATTCTGGGGTAACAATTGAATTCAAGAAAATATTCTATGGGAGTCTCACTTGTAATGGCTCATTTGTAACGTACACCTCGTAAATATTTTAATTTACTTCTCTGGAGTTTACCCTCTTCACCCAACGGTATACTTGCATACAATTTGCATGAACTGTAAATAATACAATCCTTTGACCCACAGTTGAATGCATGATTCTGAGCAGAGGATTCCATTTTCAATGACAGCGACGATAACAATGAACCGATGCCCCTATGACTCGCATGACAAGCGTTTTAGCAATCATCAGACGCGCACAGCGTGTAACGGACTCCCCCACCCAGCTCGCACCTGCAGCTCGTCAATGCGGAGGAGGCGGCAGTCCTGCAGGAGGGACGTGGGGTCCGGGTCGGGCCCTGGGGCGGGGGGCACGACCACCGCGCTGGCAACGGGGCCGTTGGCGCCGGGAAACCTCACGGCCACGTACGCCCCATCCACTTTGAGCACCTGCGGGCAGGCAAAGTGTTTGTGGGGGTATAATTAGGGTTGGCCTGGCACAAATGTCACGGGTGACATCACCGCCACTTGGTGGCAAGCAGCTGTTGTCGTGTTATCTTTGTCCACTTGTCCTGTGTGTATGCTGCGTGTGCGTACATGTTGCTGTATATCTCACTGGCATTCATTGAGCTTAAACAATCTACGACCATATCACCCTAAATGTACTGCCATTGTCACATCTCCTAAGCTAGGCATTTGATCCTGGTTAGTATATGGGTGACAGAATGCCTGTGAATACCATGTGTTGTAGGTTTGGTCCTGTGAGGTGGCCAGGCTATGGCAGGACAGCAATATATTTTTCAATATCCTTTTGTATGCGTCTGTTTTCTCTGAATAGAGAATCTTGATTTAACACGGGCACAGCCGTCGTCGACATTCAGAGTGAAGGGGAGCGCAAATAAACCTCTCGTCCCGCATGGCGTGTGGGGGCGAGGGCATGGCACTCGATGGCTTTGAAGTTGTTGTGAGCGAGCAAACGAGGCCACGACTTCATTTTCAAGATACGATGATTATCGATAATCCAATTTCCTTTAACTTTGTCATTGCATTTCAAATTTGTATCTTATTGTTTTTGTCCCCTACTGTACTTCAAGTACGAATAAAGATTACCGATGACATTGTCAAATGGAGTTCTCAACACAAACCTTCTCTAAGTCTCCAACTCATTGCAACTTTAAAAGCTAAAATGCATATCATGCACATTGCGTAAAAAAATGTATGGTGTCGTACAACTGAAGTCCATTACTCTGGGAAACATTCTGAAAAGTACTGATTGCATGGGTAATAACTATTTTAAAATTTTAAATATTGCGCTTTTATTATTTCAAATGTAAAAGCAAAAATTAACCATCATAATCTTCACAATGACATATTACAAAGCGATATGATCATCATCGACCTTGTAACGTACAATCGTAGTTTCTCCAGAGACTACGTACACACCTTGCCCACCGGTACACTCTTCACGTCTTCCACAAACACCACCTCCTTGAGGTTCCACTGCTCCTCGTTGTGCTTCTCCTCCTCACGAGAGCTCGCCGTCGGGCGCTTGCGCTCTGGAAAAACAAAACGAGGGCAGCTTCACATTCACCGGATTCGCATGCGTACCACAACAAAAACACCTTTACACCCCTTTTCCACTGGCACAGCCGAGCCGTGCTGAGGCCATGCCATCGAGGTTTAGGAGGCGGCAGGTTGTTTTGCCACTATAGAAACTGAGCGGTGCTGCTAATGCCGCAGCAGGCAATCTGCGAGGCTGAGACGCATGTAGATGACATTGAGTCCGGCTTGTGTCCTCACAGGGTACTGACGGACGTCACACGGGGCAAACACCTCATCAGCATGGCATGGAAAATTGCCAGTGAAAAAAAATCGCCCATACCGTAAAAGCACCGCGCTGGCTCGACAGTGCCAGTACTTGAGATCACAATGGCAAGTGACAATTTTTATGGCCAAGTTGACAGTCCAAAAGCCAAGGTTATGTCCAAAAGCCAAGGTTATGTACCAACAGCCGAGGTGACATCCCAAGAGCCCAAGTGATGTCCCAAGAGTCCAGTTGACAACTCAACAGCTCAGGCGACACACCCCCAAAGTCACCAAGAGCCACTCACTGTAGGGCAGCGATGCGCTGCTCGCGATGGATGAGGTGTCACTGCAGGTTGAGGCAGGAGACGGGGGAGGTCCCATCTCGGTGCGCACGTTGTCTTGCTTCTGCTCGGACCTGCTTGAGATCACACGTGACAACATCCATTATTTAGCCGGGCGACGCTGCATTGACATTTACTGGAGATAAATATTTCCAAGCTAAGAATGGATATTGTTACAGAGGGATGGTTCTTACTACATTAAAATCTTTCAGTCGTCGGACTCAAGTGAGAAGGCTCCCAAAAACAAATAAATAGCTTTTTAATAGCCATCTACAACCACATCACCCGTTTATGAACTAAGAAATTCGGTGGCGGTAGGAGAGTGAGTATGTGAGGGAGTGAAAGAAGTAGTGAGCAATTGAGTACATGAGCAAGTGAGCGAGTTCCTTATCCATTGAGAGTCTGTGACCTAATGCTCGGGTAAATAAATGAGTTAATGAGCGAAATATTAAGTGGGTAAAGACACTAGTGAGCTGGAGAGTTCACGAACGAGCGAAAGCGTTAATAGAGCGAGCGAGTGAGTTAGTAATCGAGCTAGTGAGCGTGCGCACTTGGTGTCGGAGGCCTTGGGAGTTCACGAATACGCAAAAGTGTTAATAGAGCGAGCGAGTGAGTTAGTGATCGAGCTAGTGAGCGTGCGCACTTGGTGTCGGAGGCCTTGGCGAGGCGGTCGAGGGCCCGCAGGCCGTCGGGCGAGCACACGCGGAAGCGGCAGCAGTCGTTCATGTTCCACACCGACTCCTGCAGCACGCCCACCTTGGGCACGCCGGAGCTCACCGAGAATGCCACCGCACCCGCCTGGTACACCGGGTTGTTGCGCATGCACACCTACTCGCACACGACATGTAGCCAAAACATATTTTTGGGGCAAGTGCTGTTTAAGCGAGGACCCATGAAGGCCGGCAAACCACAAGAGGGGATGGGATGTTAGCACCACATCCGGCTGCGTTTGTCTCCCCGGTGCTGTTTTTACACATCACACCAGGTACTCATTTATGGCTGAATCTACGTAAACGATTATTATCGTTTGTACCACATAATTTACACATTTTGCACTCTCCATTTTGGTTTTATCCAGGGCACCCCTACTTTACAATTTATTCAACATTTGACTTTTGTGTAACAATGGAAATAAAACATTTTTAAAAACAAGGTAATCACAGTGTGGGGCCCTCTATGCAGGGCCAGATTAAAGCAGGGGGCTTTAGGGGCTGCAGCAGTCAAAGGTCTCGGACTTTGAGGGGCTCCTCAATGGACACAAACACACTGATTTACTATCATCAAAACGCAATACAGCAACACCATGATAAATCCTATAGGTCGCGTGGAAATTAAAACCAAAGCATCACTGTGTATTACAACCAGTCACGTACCGATATTAAAATGGTTTTAGAGGTTTCGACTGCGATGTAGTTTTATAATTCATCACTTTGAAAACTAGAACTGAAATAACCAAGGTGAATAACGACGCAGCGTTTGGTACTGGGCATGGGTGGTGATAAAACAGTTGGGGGGGGAGGGAAGAAATTGAATAGGTAAAGAGGGGGTCAGCCCCCAGCTGTGGAAGGCTCCCCCCCCCCACCGCACCCCCATCAAACTGAATCCGGCCCTTGCTCTGGTACGGCGGTCAGTGCCGACCGACCTGAGTTCCCACGGTGATGTTGGTCATGGAGGCGACGCCGGCGCTTGTCTTGGACTTCTTGTTCTTGGCGCGTGCCTTCTCCAGCAGCTTCTTGCGCTGGCTGAATGGCACCACGCCCCTGCGGAGGCCAAAGCAGAGGTGCACACAAGGCTGCAATGTCTCCGGATGTGGAACGTTGAATCGATTTTACCCGACAGACTCAAATTTATTTTTCGCTTATTTTTCTAAATAAAAGGCAATTCAGTAAAGCATCGCTAGTCGGGTAAATAGGGTCGATGCCTGGCCTGGCCAGCTGGAATTTCTGGCAAGCTGCTACATGGATGAGAACCTCTGTATATACATCACAAATACTTATCTACATTATAAAACACATCTACAATGCATAAAATATATTTTTTATGCAAATATTAGATCTTAAATACATTGAAATAAAGCATAACAGTTTTAAAATCTACATTGCCGTTCCGTGTATTTGTGGAGCTGCGCTGTACTGCGTGGTATGGTTATGTACTCACCACTGGGGTGTATTGCCCTCCAAAAGGTAAACCACATGGCATCCTCATTCAATAAACCCAGAAATAAGGTGAACAAAAAAATGAGAAAAGAAAATGCTAAAAAGGGAGAAAAAAATAACAATAAACCCTAAAAAGGTGTGAAAAAAATAAGTGACAGTCTAACTCCCGCACTAAACAAAGCTACGGGAAGGAGCGGTAATGTGCTGCAAAGCAAGTGGCAGGCCGTGGGTACAAGGGTAACGCTGCCACGCCTGCTGGCGCTACCAGCATTATCCTCTCGTGGCGCCAGAGGCTTCGTCGATTTATTTAATTATTTATCCAGCATTGGTGTGGCTTCATGAAGTCCGGCTAGCTGGGTTTTACTGTAATGTAGAAAACATATATAAGAGTGACAGAGTGCCAAAGCGTGTGTGGTGTTGGATGGAACAGATTCCTGAATTCCATACAACAAATAAGTACACAGCATTTCGAATTGCTAGTTAACAAATTCATGAATGCTTTCAGTTTAATTATCATGGGATTGGTGATCCGGTGGGAGATTTAAGATTTATTTATTTCATTTTGGACAACTCAAACTTTGGCTTCAAAAGGTTTTACACTGTGGGTTCCATCCAGATGTCTAAGTTAATTTAATCAGAATTTTTCTAATTATTTTAGTCAGTCTTTGGTCTAGCCAACAAATATCCTGTGGCAATTTAGTCCAGTCTGTGGACTTTTTCTCATAATTTTAGTCTAGTTGACTCAAGCAGTCTAAAAAGTAGCTCATTCTTTGTACTTTAATTAACCACAAACTACCATTCGTGTTTATTATTTCATTCTGAGCTTCTGCATAATTTTCCTTTGGAATATATCATTGTGCTTAACTGCTTCACATAATCTTTATGTTTACGAGTTCAATTTATATCCTCCAATTCATTTATATTATCTCCATATACAATGGTCCTATTATTATCGTCTTCAACAGAGCAGTCTTGGCTCTAGCAGAGGCTCAAGTGCCACGTAGAGCTAAGTGGCTCTTCCGGGATAGGAGAACGAGCCCATTCCAGTTAGGCACCTGGCAAGAGGAGGGACTAAATGTGCTCCCTTCACCAACATGCACTGACCAGCAGCACAGTAAAATACGGTCAACCCTCTGCCATGACCGACCGCACCTAAACAATTGCCCCCCCCACACCCTCCAAATTTCCAGACGTTCTGAATCCACCAGCCACGGCGCCAGCTGGATATGTGAAGCAGAAACGTTGGAAGCTACACATTGTAAAAGATGCAAAGTGTGACCTTGTTGCTTTATTAAGGTGCACAATAAGTCCTCACTTAACAGGTATTCACACATTTTCACTATAGTGCGGTTCTTCGGGAACACTTTTCAAACAATGCGCCCGTTATAACACAGAAGGGCCGCCCATTCTAACGTGGTTTCTGAGTGGTCGACAATTAACTACTTTCTTGCAGTTGCGCGGCCGAGCAGTTCGGTACAGTACGCGGAATGATACAGTACGCAGCGGCATACCCTCAGTTCCTTGTCCCGCCATCTCAATGCGTGCGCGCACATAGTATCTTGCCAAACTTTGCAGTCACATTATTTACGGCAAAATCTTTTGTTAATCCGTCTTTCGCTTTAACGCGGCGCTTTTCAGGAACGCATCTACCGTGTTAAATGAGGAATTACTCTACAAGAGGGGGGGGGGGTGCGTTGGCGTACCACCAGTGCAGCGAGCCCGACTCGAGCCGCACGCACGTGTACAGCGCGCAGCAGTGCAGCGACGCGATGCGGTCGCCCTGCAGCTCGGGGAAGAGCTGCGCCGCGTGCTCCAGCTTGCTCCCCACGGGCGTCAGGCTCTCGTCCATCCACGTGGCCACCTTGCCCGACTCCGTGGCGACGGAGGCGCGGATGCTGCTGGCCGACAGCAGCACCACCACCTCGCTGGCGAGCGCCAGCCCCGGCGCGCGCGGGTGGTGCACGGCCGGGTTCTGCAGGCGACACGGGAACGCGCGCGAATAAGCGGCGAAGAATGACCGACGGGACGGCAAAGGCAAGAGATCTATATATGGTCAACTTCTTTCGCACTGTACATAGCCAACCATGCTCATCGGAGGTTCGAGGAAGGAGGAATGGAGGCACACACAAACGATACAGTACACGGAGACTTCCACTGCAGGATTGATACAAGACTGTGAACTATCTACAAATACCAAGGATGCTTAAGTACGGTCCCGAAAGAAGTTCAAAATACATACACAGCCATATGGCCGGCACTGAAAGTAACGACATGCCCAGCCACCTTTGTCTCTCCAGTGCTTAAATTTACACACTTAACTACTCATTTAAGTCCAAGTTGATCTCGAAGATGTCGAGAACCAATTCAGATTTCACTTGCACTGTTAGTCAGAGCCAGGAATAGAATTCAGAACACGCAACTATATGAAAGAACACAGCTATAAGAAATGAAACAGGACACCCAAACACAAAATGACAGATGAGAGATGACAACACACACAAGCAAGGCTTGGAAACTTAAACCAGAAACAACGCACACAAAGGGTAAAAAGGCATATTGACAAAAGGAGACAAGTCACACACACAGAAAGAATATACGCACATCCATAAAACAAAGATCCCCCTATTTCATAGACTAACGGACAAGCTGTTAGCGAGTTCCTACGAAGGCCGGCACGACACATAAGGTGGGTGGCCAGCACCACGCCAGACCGCCTTGGTCTCCCCAGTGGCCATGTTTACACACAGCACTAGGTATTCATTTGAGGCCGAGTCGACCCTGGGGCGGTCCAGGACCAGTTCAAATACTTGTCACTGGTGTTTTAGCTGAGTGGGAATCGAACCCGGATCGTAGTCTTCATACAACACAACTGTTCCTCCCATCGCACGCACACACACACACAGCAATACACATGCGCAAGACCACTGGACACACAAAGCACAAGTAGACACACGGAGATCGAGGTGAGCGTGCTGCATGCCTGTGCATTGCGGTAGGGTTCAGTCTCCGCCCACTTCCACTGGTAGAGCTCCCCCTTGCTGCTCACGGCCACGAGCTCTGAGAAGAGCGCTCCGATGAGCACAAAGCGTGGGGCGCCGTCCTAACGGGACGAAAACACACACAAGCACGCACACATATAAATGACGCAAAGCGTTGGCGCAAGCGCCGTCAGCGAGCACGGGCCGATACACACACACGTATACATTTACACGTGTAGGCATATATGCACAGACATGTACAAATGCAAATTAACATATACAAACACCCCCAGTGTAGCCTTAGCAGACTGTTGGAACAAGTGCTGTAAAAACGGTCACCGATGAAGGCCGACACAGCACGCGAAGGGGGTGGTGTGGGAAGGACTGCGCCTGGTCGCCAGTCCCAATGCTTGCACAGCGCAGCTGGTACTCAACGAAGGCCGAGCCAATCCAGGCTTGTTCCCGGCGCTGCCGTCGCCGTACCTTCTCGTGCCACCACTGTAGCTCGTCCCCGAGCGACACCGGGCTCTGCGCGCCGTGCGCTCCGTGCTTCTTGTCTGCGGCGGCCGCGGCGGCGGCGGCCGCTGCGGCAACGGCGGCGGCCGCGGCAGCCGCGGCGGCCGAGTCAGCGTCGCGGCCTCCGGCAGCGCCACCCGCCCGCTCGCTGTCGAAGGACGCGCCGTCGAGCCAGCGGCGCTCACGCAGGCGCAGCACCGATTCGCGCTCCCGCAGGAGCTCCGAGTCGCGCTCTAGAGGAAGAAGAAGAACTGGTATGCGGGGGCGGTCACACCAGTGGGAGAGTTCAGGGTCAGCCGCCACACGGGCCACGCGCAAGCAAGCAGGCAAGCAGGCAAGCAGCACTCAAGTGTCTCCGTCAAGGGACCGTCACTATCTGCTGCTGCGTCTCCATTTGATAGTGGGCGAGTGTCTATGCGGGCGGCGAATTTGAGCCCAGGTTGTGTTCATCCGTTTATTTGTTGGTTGGCCTCGGTGGAATAAAAAGGAAATGTATTTGTTTATTCAGGGAGGCCTTTTGGTTGTCTCATGATTTTGAGAAGGATCCTGTGTTGGGCTATATAAAAACGTTCCACTGGCTGTGAATCCAATTGCCATAATGCCATGTCCTGGCTGGCACACAAATCTAAGCAATCCACCAATGATTGCCTCCCTAGCACTGGGTAAGAGACGTGCATCGCCATGCCTGGGCACGTTCACCGAGCTTACGTTGTTTGTCTCACCGAGTTTGTCAAAGGCACACACACAGCGATCTCTTTTTTGTACACTAAGCAAGGGAGTTAAGAGTTATTTCTATTTATGCTTTCTACTTCCTGAACGGTGGGACACCACCACGTGTAACGTGCAGAGAATAAAGAATCACACTTCTTGTCGTATCCTTATGACTAATGTATACAACACCTATCAGTGTGCCCATTTTATTTATTTCCTGATGTTCACACAACTTACTTGCTGCAATTGTAAATCTGCCAGAGTTGTTTTTTTTACTCATGTGGGTGTTTTAGTTTCATAAGTGCCAATGAACAAAGGCATTCAAATATTGGTTGTAACTTTGCTCGTGTTAATGTGGCAAACTAACATGTCAGCAGGTGCTGCAAGTCCTCTGTGCGGATGGTGGATCATGCTGAGATGTGTGGAAATCCAAATCCGTCCAGGTTGTGAAGTGGCCACAATATTGCGTGACAGCAAATGGGTGTGAACCGTTGAGCCATAGCCCCTCTGTGTATGGTGCATTTTCTCTCGGTATACTAATTTTCTCCTATATGCAAAACATTGCCTGTAAAGGAAATGGCTAAACAATATGGAACCACCTTGACAAGCAGCCTTGAGACTCGGTAAGGCATTGCTGGATAAACAAACAATGGTTGTCCGAAATTTAAGCTGGTGGCCAACTAGTAGAGGTAAAAAATTATGTAGCTTAAGATCAAAGAGAATACAAATGTGCCGAACTAAATATTTTACTTTTAAGGCAGTGTAATTGATGTGTCACGGTTTTCGTTACATCTGTCACCTCAACTTGCTTCTCAAGTGGGTTTTATTTTAATTTAAAACAAAGCTTAGTACAGATGTGCACCTCCAACTAATGCAACTCGTCAACGCACACACCTGGCATCTTACAATTAAAAATATACCTTCAAGAGCATGTGGTCTGAACTGTCCCACAAAATTCCTAAATAAACTGCATTCAAATGTTCGCGGAGCTGGAAATGATGACCCAACATTATGCACAACTGTTACCGAGTCTCCATACCGAGTTTGTCAATGTCGGTCATAAACATTATCGTATGATCAACCTAATCTATCATCCAAAGCCACATTCATGGCTATCAATCATTAATCATCACCATCCCCAACATATCAATCAGCAATTATTCAAGTGACCACGAGCCATCGTTACGATCAGCATCACGGCTATCATGATCATCATAATCACAAAGCATCGACACAATCAATCATGAGCACCATAATTATCGATGATAGATTTAACGAATAGAATCACCAAGGCATATAAACAAAACTGAACTTGTAAAAGAGTTGAGCATCCTATCTGATCACAAGGAGAAATCAGAGTTTCAACATTCTCTTTCAAACCAGGCCAGCAATGACAAAGATCCCGTCAAAGCAGGGGGCCTGGCACACACTGTGGTCCAACACAGTCAAGACACCGTTTAAAAATCTCATTATTGTGACCGTTTTCCTGGAACTGTTGTTTATCACAGCACACCATGGATAGATTGCGATCGGTCTCCGTTAATCCCACGAAAAACTAGGGCAAGTTTAGGGCAATCGCCTCCGGCAATTGTTTCGAGCAACAATTAATGCAACAATATTTTCTATCACACTAAAATTACGTGCCCAAACGTAGACGAATATGATCACTGCTCCCCCTAGTGTGAAACTGCGACGGCAGCTTCCAATCAGATCACAGAGGTCCGTGACAAGAGGTCTGTGTGATCAGAGGTTGTGTGCTCTTCTTTTTAAGGAAAGGTATCTGAACTGATCATTTGAAGCACAGGTGGGATCGAGACAAATGAAAAAGATCGTATTAATAATTGCTCACGGTCAACATTATTTGTTAAATATTTCATTACTCAGTCATTGTGGCCCCGACCAGCTAACATTGATAAATGCACTTTCAGTGACAACTGGCAGCAACCACCATAACATTGTCCTGGTATTACATTTACATGTATATATCTCATGGACTGTATGGAGGGGTGTGCAGATACCCGATGGAGAATTCCATGGGTCACGGGGTCAAAGGGCTGAAGGGTGCCCTACCTCGGGAGCCGAGTCGGGAGAGCGCCGAGCGACGGAAAGACGGGTATCCGAAGTAACTGATGTCGTCCGAGAACATGGCATCGGCGTCGATGATGACGCTTGGGTGCGCCAAGTGCATATCCGCGTCCAACAAGGACATCAGGTCCTCTGTTGCGCAAACACAAGCACACACGTGCACGCACGCACGAAAAGGAGGGGAGTGCAGAATCAAGTTGGACTTTGCGTCCGTCCATACACAGGCAACTCGCACGTACCACTGTGACCTAACGCATTTATTATACACTTTTTCATGCGATAAATAAGAGAACAAAACACCACAATGATCACTTCACATTGTAATTTAACAAGGTTATGGAACAAGTTTTTTTTTTCAATTACTCATGGAGCTTTAGAATGACTTTAGCTCAAGAGTGACCCGTGCAACATTAGTCGCGGAGCAGAGCACCACCGTGATTATTAATGGTAGCCTTATAACAAACATAGAGTACTGTAACGTTTCAGGCAAAGGCCACTGCAGGCAGCACAGATGTTTTAGCAGAGTAATGCACTCCTTCAGGAAATCCTCACCGCCCGTTTTCAACTGCAATATAAACAGTCAATTCGTTTATTAGATGTAGCAACCTCGGACCGGTTTCGACTTCCCCGAGCCTCATCAGTAAAGAGGGGAGGGGGGACACTCAAAAACCAATGCCACTTGTAGCCCCAATCTCATGGGCTGTGGCCTCAAGAACAACTAATCTGGAACACGGCCCAGAGGCGATTAAGTTAAATAAGTTCAATGTAATTTTCTCTCCTGTGATCAAACAAACTCCCCCCGCCCCCTTTACATAATTCATAGATGGGGGAAAGCAAAAGAAAGTAAAAAAACTTTGAGCCTAATTCATGTGTTGGTAGAAAGGACATCTTCCGCCAATATTTGGATTTTCCAAAAGGCCACAATGAAGCTATTTTCTGCCAACTGCAACAACCAAACAGCTTTTATCTTGTGTATATATATACACATGCACAACTGGGCTGTGTGTCCCAGACGATAGACACAAGTTTGAAACTTTGTAAAAAATTATATTTTACGGTCAAGCGTGCCACCACGGTGCTCCAATTATGTCCGGCAGTGGCATAGCAGCAATGCCACCTACATCTGAAACCACATTTATGAGGTCTCCATTTATTCAGCAGCTTCTGCCAAGATCCTGATCGCTACTAGGAGCTGCTTTCATCTGGTAGATAGAATCAATGTGCTGCTATTAGGATGCATCACGTTTTCTTATGCCAAATATTAGCGGAGATTTCCGTCAAATCAGCCGAATCTTCAGGGGGTTTGTGCCGCATGTTTCCCCCCGGGAGCGCAGACGGGCTCGCACGCACGCACGCACGCACGCGCGATACTCACCGCCCGGGAGGTAGGACTCACTGGCAGTGTCATCGCCATCATCGCCGTCATCGTCGTCCCGGCTCAGCAGGTTGTTGACGGCGAGGTTCACGTCCAGGTTTGTCCTCTGCAGTTCACGGATAATGACGTTGCGCGACTTCCCCTGCAATACCATTTGTGCCTGTGTGGGGGAGGGGAGGGCATGGAGCGAGGGAGGTGGGAATAGTAGGATGGACGCAGTGGTGGAAAGGGAGTGGGGAAGCAAGGGAAGGATGGAAGGATGGGAATGGAGAGATGAGAATGGGAAGGAAAGGGTTAACATGCAGTCCAACCTGAAACTACATCAGAGAGAAACTGGGATGGCCGCTTGCAATCAAATCTGAGGTCATATGACTACTAGTGGCAATTGCCCTGAAGTTTCTCAAGTGTATGATCGCCTTTAGAATGTACTAAATCCCCCATGAATGTGGCTCAAGGAAAACGCAGAAAATAAATGTAAAAACCGGCAGACCACAGCAAGAGAAGAATAGTGGGAGAAACCGAGCACGAGACAGCGAGAGCGTGCGAACTAGAGGAAGAGAAAGAGAGACAAAGGAAACAAGCAAGGGCACAAGAACGAGAGAGAGACACAGACTGCGATAGAAATACTGAGAGGAAGAGGAACACAGCGAGAGAAAACGAAAGCACGAGTCCGTGAAAGAGCAGAAGAAAGAATAGACGGAAAAATAAACAGTGCGATGGAAAAACCGAGTGTGAGAGAGGAAGAAGCGAGTGCGAGCCGGCTGGACACGCGTGCGAACACGTCCGACCTGCGAGATGAGCTCCTCGGGGATGGCGGAGGCCGGCACGACGGGCTGGCTGCCCAGCAGGGCCGAGCTGCGGTCGCGCCCCGTGCGGATCACCCGTGTCTGCCGCCGTGAGTCACGTGCTGCCGCAGACGAGCGGCCCGACGTGCCGCCCACTCCTGAGCTCCACCGCCTAACAGGGGACACGTCCATCACTGCCATCGTCGTCGTTTTTCTCATCTTCACCATCGTTGTCGTCGTCGTCATCTCGTGATCGTCCTCGTCGTCATCGATTGGCATATGACGTACTCTGCGATTCATATTTATTAGAATACTTTTCAACAGCGGACCACACATCGTAGTCAATGTTACCATTAGGCATGTTACATGGACACGCTATGCGGATGAGAATCCAAAAGTAAAAGCCGGGCCAAGATGTCACATTTATCAAGTGGAAAACAATGGCAAGACTGAAGGACCTCAATGCTATTCTATGGTATTTTCCAGTGGCATCTTTAAAATATCATTAATTATATCCTTACCAATTATTCATTATAATCTACAGCCTTGGTCAATCCACTTTTCAAAGGCCTCCTCATGCTGTATCTGTCATGGGGTTGTTGGACCACACTTCACCACGTTGATTAGAGCGGGTTCGTGAAGGGACAATATTAAACTGGTTTATAGCATAGTGCACTGAAAAACTAGGCACTGTGCAGCCCCCCACCCCCCACTATTATCTTCAAAGATATATAATATTCATCATTGAAGGATTATCATGAATAACCCATGTCTGAATAAGCTCCGCAGCACCAACAGTAATGATGAGTGTCAGGGCTGGGTTACCCAAGGGGGTGTCCGGCAAGCCGGCCCAGAGAGTCCGACCCCGACAGAAGCCACGGAGATTCGTTGTTTCGACCGAGGCGAGACGAACGCCCGGCACCAGGGGCCCCACTCGGCTTAGAACTGACACACGCACGCATGCACACAGGAACAAGTGCAGCATGCAGACACACACGTGCACACATGTATACAGACACGTACACACATGCCAACACACACGGATATACAGACACATACCACACATGCAGACACACCCACAGAGCACACGGAATACATATAAAAACACCCAAGCGCAGACAAGCACACAGACAGAGAAAAGGGAGGAGAGACAGCAGATGGAACACTTTAGCTGAAATGGCGTGCGGAGATTGCGACGCAGTGCCAAGGAATTCCGCTGCCGATGAAACCGCTTGGCTGGGCGAACGGTTTTCCAGTGGCAAGCGGAAAGCATGGCAGGACACGCCGGTGGTACCGTTTCGACGGGGCATCGCGCACGATACACGTGTCCGCCGTGCACATGTGTGTGTTACAGCGCCGATAAGGGAAAGGTGAAAACGTGCTGGGCACAGTCGCAACAGGCCAACGCTGTCAAAGGGCATCCCACACTGCCGTGGAATAATGTGGGTGGGGGGAACTGGGGGAAAAAGGGTGGGAACATTCTGAGTTATGGTGATCAGGGGTCATATGCACAAATTAAACTATGAACCCCGTTAACACAAAAAGTTATATTCTAGGCTTAAGTATCGGCCAGTAGCCCTTCCACAGCATTGAGAAGGCAAAGCGAACGGTTGATATAGATGGATATTATGCCAAGAAAATTCAGAATTTCTAAGTGAACACAAAGTGCTTTCTACTGGTATTAATAATTTACCATCAGTAGACAAAGAATGAACAAAACACTTAAAAAATGAACTCACTTTCAATAAACAGTAACAGTATTCAATTATGCATTTTGAGGTTATATACTTTAGTGCTTGTGAACCACTGGCTAAGCAGCTCCTTAATTTTTGGTGTGAGAGTGAAAATACATCACAGCTGACGAATGGCAGCTCAGTTGACCACACGCCAGTACCACATGTCTACTGGGTTCATGCACTCTGAGCTGTTGGTATGCGACAATGCATGAGGAGCTGCGTGTGTTTGGAGTCGCATTGCCCTTTAAGGGCTGATGAGGTGCGAGGGAGGGCGAGCGTGTGAGAGAGGTGAGTGCAGTGAGGTGCGAGGGGGAGGGAGGCGAGCGACTGCATGCGTGAGAAAGTGCAAGACAAAACCTGGTGAGCGAGCACTTTAGCAAGGGGGTGAGAGCGAGGGCGGTGAGCAAATGCAGCGAGTAAGTGAGCTTGTATATGAGCAAGGGCGATGAGCGAGGCCAGTGAGGGAGTGAGTGCGCGAGTGAGCCTACCCCTCCGAGCTGTCCGGCTTTCCAAGCTCCAGCCGCTCGGGGTGGATGGAGAAAGAGATCCGGCAAACGCGTCCATCCTGCGGTTGGGAGGGGGAACATGAGCATGTGCGGGGAGGGAGTCAGGAGCGATGGGAGAAATGGACGAGTAAATGGAGAAGCAAGATGTGGAGTTCAAGGGGAGAGAGTTATTGGATGGAGATGGGGAGATCGAGAGAAAGGTGAGATGAGAAAACCAGGATGGGGACAGGATGTGATCAGGGGTAGGGGTAGAGACAAGCAGGTGACAAGGGAGAATGTTGGGGAGCCAATAAGGAGATGGGAGTAAAGACAGGAAGAGATGTGGGGAGAAGAGGAGGAGATAAGGAGACAGGTAGGAGAGGAGTGAAGGTGATGCGATTTCTGTAGCCACTGCTTGGGCGTTCCACAACCAGGGGCACCCGTAGGGAGTTCCACAACTGGGTGAACACCACACTAAACGCCCAATCACCACAAAAACATAACTGAGATAGAGTTCAAGGTTCACAAACATCCTGCCAGCCAACACATTGCACATTCTTTATCAGCGAGTCATCCGTTGCCCTTTTATAATGGGAGGCTGCTTATTGCTATGCCTGGGAAATATCATGTCTTTTCCTCCAAGAACAAATCATGTTTTCACAAAACCATAAAGCACAACAAAATTCACCACATAGCTGACCAACACCAATGCCCAGGTGTTTATTTTTTTGTAGTGTCAAAATAAATATGTAAAGAAAACCATTTTGTTTTATCTTCAAAGTGTAATGCCGTGCCGTGTACCAGCACAATTATGAGCTGTGCATTTAAATGCTAGCGCATAGGTGGGAGCACACTCATGTGTTTTTAATGCATGACTATTTGTGCGCTCAAACCCCTAAACAAAAGAAATGTTTCGTTAATGGCCTCCATTGTCAGCGTCCATGTTATTTTGTCCAAAAGCTCTTACCTCCAAGAGGAACGCGGCATGATTGGGTCCAACAACACACTGCTTGATCGGGGACTGCTCCAGACAGCTGAGCGCGTGATGGCTGTAAAACCAAAATAACAATTCCCATTAACCTCCACCCCGTTTTACCGGTTGAGAGCAAACAGACATGCATTGACCCGTGCCACAAGTAGCTTTAGGTTGACAATACAGCTATGGATTCTTCAAGCTATCTGTGCAGAGCATAGAGTATTGACCTCTGGTATGCCTATGTTTTCTCCAACATGCAAAAAAAACAATTATTCAAAAAAACACATTGCCTAACCCAAAAAATATATATTATTAATCAATTATTCAAGGAATTGGCAAAATATCCCATTTAAAAATCCTCCTAAAAAAGTCGACTTGTTTCAGTTTTTGTGGTGTTAAATAATGGGCATTTTTAGCCGTAAGTGAGATGCAACTATCAAATTCAAGGCTTTGGATTACAACATTGTGACAAAAAGCATACATGAGTTTTGCTAAAAAAAGTACCCAGGACACCCTCGAGTTGCTATCAAGCTCCAGTGGTCGTTTGTAGATCTCGGTCGCGGATGCTACAACCTTCATTTCGGGTTTTTCCGACTTGGGTGACCTATGCAGGTGGCTTCATTAAGAAACTGGCATGATTTGGCAGTGACCTCATCATCAGTGCTTTCTTCCCAGAAGAGCTGGTCTGGCAGGAGACCAAAATTGTTGCACTGTTGTCTTCAGACTTCATGTTAAAATGTATCTGAGAGTTTTATTCCTAGCCATGACTAAAATCAGTGGTCAAATATATCTGAAACTATCCAACCCCACTTGGAGAAGCAAGAACTATGGTCAAACAACACACAAGATCAAGTGTGAAGCCTCTATCCAGCAGTGGAAATACAAAGGATTGTACATTGTTACTATTCACTTAATATAACCATATGCATGGGCAATGAACATACATTATTTTCTTAAAAGGGTGGAAAGAAGCCAATTGGGCAGGCATGGCAAGCAGGAGGGGACAACAACTGGCTATCCTTTTTGCATACACTCCAAACCACAATAGGAGGCCCCCAGCTTCATAAAAAAAAAGTTATTTATAAAACAGGCAAGGCATGTGGTTGTGCAGAGACTATTTAAAGGTGTGCATGTGGCAAGCACTTGCCTCACAGATGAAGACTTGGTCAGTTTATCAGACACCTCCCTC